>NC_135232.1:1062288903-1062929215 GCF_051348905.1 Ranitomeya variabilis | reverse complement strand
GGTTATTAAAAATCTCCTGCTATAAAATATAATTTAGGGCAAGGGATTTTCTTCAAAGTTGTGTGACCTATGGACCTCTGTTTTATTTAGGTCATTATACCCTAAGAGCTTGGGCTTTTATTTTTGGGTGAGCCGTGACATCCAGCTCACCATGCCAGCAGGAACACACTGGTCTGAGCATAAGAACTGCTGTCAGTCGGTAACCATAATGATGTCACCGCAGGTCAAAGGCAGCCGTGTTCTAGTCTGGGAGGGGGCCAATATCCATGGCCCGTCCCAGCCCAATAATAGCAGCCCGCAGCTGTTTGTTTAGCCTCTGCTGGGTAGTAAATAGAGGGGCAACCCAATGTCATTTATTTTAGGGACCCCCTATAATAACTAGTAAAGGCTAAGCAAACAGCTGTGGACTGTTATTACACGGGGAACCTTTATGGCTATTGGCCCCTTCCCAGAATATTAACATCAGCCCCCAGCTGTCAGCTTTTAGAAAAAGTACAAGGTAATGGAGTAAGTAAAAAGAACAAAGAAGAAGGTTATGCTTCTAGGTATAAGTTACCTGCACTAAGGCAGTATCCAACAACCAATGTGAAGCAGCAGGAGTATATTAAACAGATTTAGCTCAGAGATACAGACCATGTGCCATTATAGTAAGTAGAAATACAGTGCTGGTTATGTACTTGTCTATTAGATATATTGTATGTAATAATTTATAACATTTGTACATACCAGTTATATCTTCTCTGAACCACTGTTTTTAAGGGTTTTTTAGGGGCTTGTTTGTACTGTCTTTCTCTTAGGGTACCGTCACACATTGAAATTTCCATCGCTACGACGTTACGATTCGTGACGTTCTAGCGATATCGTTACGATATCGCTGTGTCTGACACGCTACTGCGATCAGACACCCTGCTGAGAATCGTACGTCGTAGCAGATCGTTTGGAACTTTCTTTCGTCGCTTGATCACCCGCTGACATCCCTGGATCGTTGTGTGTGACAGCGATCCAGCGATGTCTTCGCTTGTAACCAGGGTAAACATCGGGTAACTAAGCGCAGGGCCGCGCTTAGTAACCCGATGTTTACCCTGGTTACAAGCGTAAACGTAAAAAAACAAACCGTACATACTCACCCGTCGGTGTCCTTCAGGTCCCTTGTCGTCTGCTTCCTGCTCTGAGTGCAGCCGTACAGTGAGAGCAGAGCGCAGCACCGCTGCGCTCTGCTCTCACTTTCCGGCCGGCACTCAGAGCAGGAAGCAGACGGCAAGGGACCTGAAGGACACCGACGGGTGAGTATGTACGGTTTGTTTTTTTACGTTTACGCTTGTAACCAGGGTAAACATCGGGTTACTAAGCGCGGCCCTGCGCTTAGTTACCCGATGTTTACCCTGGTTACCCGGGGACTTCGGCATCGCTCCAGCGCCGTGATTGCAACGTGTGACCGCAGTCTACGACGCTGGAGCGATGATTATACGACGCTGCGACGTCATGAATCGTGCCGTCGCAGCGATGAAAATTTCAATGTGTGACGGTACCCTTTACTGTGTGATTTTTGTAATAAAGATTATCTTGTTTAATCATGAAACTATTTCATTGTATGTTTAGTGTATTTAAAGTGTCGGTATTGGTCTTAACTTGATTCTTATAGTGGTTACCCCTGAATGATATTTTTTGATGTTCTGTAGGTCTACAAATCCTTTTCATTGCATTAAATGTGTGGGACTAGCCCACAGAGGGAAGGGGATAGCGCTGGTGAAAAGCAGGGATTTTCTGATAGTTAGTCAGATAGGGAAATACAGTAACTAAAGTCATTTTCAAGAACCTATTGTTCATGGCAGTGGGAGGCCTTACATGACATTCCTGCAACGTATGGAGCTCAGGGCTCGACATAGGTACTATGGAGAGTGCCTTATCCTCTGGCGTACAGAGGACCATGGACATGGAACCGCGAGAAGAGAATGTTAAGGATTCTGGTTGGACTGAGAAGTAAATGGGAATCCTAGGGGGTGAGAGAGCCAGTGAACATTGAGGATAGTGATGCTGATAGTGTGCTGTGTAATGGAAACAAGGAACGGGAAGTGTGGCGTCCAATACTGTGTTTCAATCTGGTGAACTTGAACTGTCGAGTAAACTTTTGGTTGTTGAATTGAACAGGTGTCCTTTGATATAAGTGCGGCGGCGCCTGAAGATGGAGGCCTGGAGAAAGGAAGGTTTGCGGTGTACAAGTAAGAGTGATCCACGCCCATTGGGACTGGGACCGATTTTCCTGTAAAGTGCCAGGGTCGATGTATAGCAGCAGCTCAGTCATGGCTACCGACTACAGCCACTCTACATCTCCAACACAGATCCACCGTCACTAAATGATGTACGACGTAGAGGCACACACCGATGGAGGAGCGTCCCTTATAGAAACTAACAAGTTGCCTCCTTACATATTAAACAGCAATTGGTTTATCCCAATATTTGATCGTATTGCGGTATATGCACCATTTTTATTCTAGATTAGACTTACTGTACATAGTCTTTTAAAAAAATGGTCTGGGCAGAGAGCTCCATTTTATTGTGCTCAGTTATACTATATTCCTTGCTATACACCACTTTTACTATGTCGCCTTGAAAATGATTGAATGTTACTAGAAAATGCAATAGCAGACTTTCTTGGATCAGTTGAGTTGTCAGCTAAAAAGAGCTGTGCGGGGAGAAGCTCGGGGCGTAGTAAGCATTCTAGAAAAACAGTGGAGTGGAGGGTATGTGACTGCAGAAACATCAATCTAAATCATCACACAAGACTTTATAAGAAGTAAGAACACGCGATTGACACTAAAGCTTGTCTTGACTAATCAGAAAGAAAGGAGGAAGCCGCCAGGCAGGCCAGCCTGTACACATCAGCAAGAGTATGGAATGCACCGGTAAGGTTGGGTAAACGCTCAACACCTTCTGGGGGGTTCAGCACAGCATTCAGCTGCAAGAACAGGCAAACAATGAAGCCAAAGAAAACATTCTACACAAATGACCTTTGTAAAATAGAAGTCATCAAGTAAACCCCTGTAATAAACTATCCTATGCATATTGGGATATTGCATGACACTTCTATCACACCAACATATTATACAAGGATATACTGTATAGTGCAATATTCAGGAATAATACTAGAAAATAATTTAATACTAGATAACATTAAATGAGTTGTGAATCTGTAGTTTCCCGAGGTCTGAGAAATCTGAAAGAATATTTCACTAACAATCTGAAGGATCCTTTAAAAGGAACCTGTCACCGTGAAAATGCTGTTCAATATGTAGGCAACATGTTATAGATCAGTGAGAGATTGATATATACAGTAGTTTATGAGAAAGGATTCAGTATGACCAGTGTTTTCATCATTTAATCCTCTGCTCTTTCTGCCGTTTTGGGTACAGTGGGCGGTGCTATCAGTGACTGACAGCTCTCTCTATGCCACTGATACAAAGGAGGCTGTCAGTCACTGAAAGGACCGCCTACTGGACTCAAAATTTCCCCTCAGAATAAGCATTGGTTTCAATAATTAAACATGAGAAATACTGAATCTTTTTTTCACTGAACTATATGTCAGTCTACTTAGGTCCTCTTCCTCTTTAACCTCTTCACAACATTTGACTTAAGTTCACGCCATTGTCGGGAAGGGGTTCTCGCAAAAGGATGTAAATTCATGACATGGAAATCATGCGAGCACAGGAGTCAGGGCTCAGCGTAAGTTACAGCAAAGCACCGGCTGTCACTGCCAGGAGCCGTGCCCTCACCACTCCGGGCCATTTAACCCCCTAAATGCCACGATCGGGGCTCTGAAAATGCGACATGGTGCCCACAGAACATTCCGTTGAAGCCCCGCCATGTGCCCAAACAATAGTTTTCCACCACACTTGGGGTATCGGTGTACTCAGGAGAAATCACATACCAAATTATGATCCATTTTTCCTGCTCCCCTTGTGAAAATGCAAAATTTGGGGCTAAGTCAACATGTGAGAAAGTCACATTTTAATTTTTTCCTTCCACATTGCTTTAATTGCTGTGAAGCATGTGAAGGGTTATCCAACTCACTGTACGTGGTTTTGAGCACCTTGAGAGGTGCAGCTTTTACAATGTTGTCACTTTTGGGTATTTTCCATCATATAGACCCCTCAAAGTCACTTCAAATGTGATGTGGTCCCTGAAAAAATTGATTCAGTTAATTTTGTTGGAAAATTGATAAATTGATGATCAACTTTTAACCCTCCTCATTTCCTGACAAAATTAAAAAAAAAAAAAAATGTAACGTAGGTAGACATGTGGGAAATGTTATTTATTAACTGGGTCATTTTTTCATAGTGACAAGTTCTCTCATTGTCTGTTCTGGGTGTAACTTGTACAGCAACTTGAAAAGCCATGTTTTCTATGTATGAACTTTGCTAATCCCTGATCTTGCTCTTTAAAGGGTTGCTTTAAAATTTCAGGCTGCAATCTTCATTTTATTCATTTTAAATTCCCTAATATTCAATTTGCAGCCAGATCCAAGCTTCGTCTGTCCCAGTAATAAAGGCTTGTTATGAGATCTTTTTGTATCCATTAGTTCAAATATCAGCTCTAACATTGTGCTTTCCTCTCCATGTGCTTACTACCTTTTCTATAGCATAATTTTTCTGCCCTTCCTGAGGCCTTAGATACTTTCTCCACTCTATATAGAACCTCCCTTCCACTATTGTTATCTCTAACACTTCCAGAACTTGCAGACACTATGCAGGAGAAACATTTCAGGTCATCAGGTTTTGCTATTTAATCTGAGAACTGCATGATGTAGGTACTGAGAGCGAAGTAGTTACTAGGCTGTGTATTTTTAATTCAATAAATCAGTGTTTTATCAGCAGGAAATTATTACTACAGAACAAGTCGCTTCATGCCTCCTGGTCTAGCTATGCCTGCAACACCAATTAGCAGCTTTCTGTTTATATACAGTTTACACGGAAAGGCTGCCAATCAGTGGTGTGGGCAGGATTATACAGAGCTCAGTAGTCAGAGCTCTGCTATATGTGCAGAAGAGAAAACAAGGATTCTACCACAACTGAAACACACAGTAAACTAAGTGACACTTTGCTGGAATCAGTGTCTCTGTCCTTACATCATGCTGCCGTCAGATCACATAGCAAATACCTGCTGACAGATTCCCTTTAAGTGATGGTATTCCTCTGTGATGTATCATTATTTGCTGACATGGGAATTCCCCTTTAAGAGCTTTCATTTGGTGACATTATGAATTGGAAAGCAATGTTCAATGATATTTTGCTCATTTACTGTTTATAACTAGAAAATTATCAAAATGACTAAAGACTGATTACAGTAGTAGAACAGGCACATGGATAATCGGGGAGACACAAAGTCCCAGACAGATCTGGAGTATTTCATGTAATCCCAGATAATGGTAGATAATTACCATATATAAGAACCTAGTAAGAAGGCTTTCATTAGAAAGCATTCATTCACACTTATCCTCTATTTTAAAAGTGACATACAGTCATAATCTGCCTACAGAGATGAGTAATTTAGCAGATACATAACAATTACTGTATCTTGAGTTATGGTTTACATTAGAGTTTATTCTCATCCACAGATACATTTACACAATATTGTAACCTGATGATGAAAAATGAACTCTCAGAGAACACAGGACAGAAGAGTCCAGCGCATTCAACAGAAAAACCATGAAATATACTCTTTTTGTAATCTGCTTTTATTTTCTAAGGTTACGTTCACATTAGCGTTGCGTCAGGCGCAGCCGCGGCGACGCATGCGTCCCTATATTTAACATGGGGGGCGCATGGACATGCGTTGCACTTGCGTTTTGTGACGCATGCGTCACTGTGGTGCATGCGTCAGGGCGCAGTTTTTTCTGCGCCAAAAACCATGCAAAAGTGGACGCATGCGTCACAAAATGCTGCGTTGTGCATGCGTTTACATTTGCGTTGTGCGTTGCTTCGCCGACGCTGCACCGCACAACGCAAATGTGAACGTAGCCTAATTGATTAATACCACAATAATTGCACATAGTGAGAGCAAAATCACACTAAGGTATAACACCCACAATAAAGATATACAGCACAATACAATCATGTAAACTAAAAGAAGTGAAATTGACATATATGTATTAATACTTATCTGAAATATGGATGCGCCAACCTGTTTCCGCTTGTGGGTCCACAAGGCTGGTACCGGATTTCTGTCCGGCACAGCTTAATTTAGAATCCAGAAAATGATGCATAGATTAATTCGGGTAGTGCCCCAGCCAGCGGCTACTACCTAAAAATCTATCTCCATGGACGAAGCTGCCGTATGCCACTCCTGATTGCTTAGGACAGGCTACTAGGGATGAGCGGAGCCATGGTTGTTCGGGTTCTGGTACCCAACCCACTTTATTCCAAAATTTGATTTGGGTGCCAGAACTGTAGTCAAACCTCAACCAGAACCCGAAACTCATTGAAAGTAATGGGGACCAGAACGTTTGAGCTGGAAAATTTTCTCTCTCTCTCTGCAACGGACTTCCTCCGGAATGTCGAACACTGCAACGGACCTCCCCCGGAACACCAAACATTGCAACGAACTTCCCCCAGAACACCAAACATTGCAACGGACTTCTCCCGGGACACCGTACATTGCAACAGACTTCCCCCGCAACACAGAACATTGCAACGGACTTCCACTGCAACACCAAACATTGCAACGAACTTCCCCCGGAACACCAAACATTGCAACGGACTTTCCCGCCACACAAAACATTGCAACGGATTTCCCCCGGAACACCAAACATTTCAACGAACTTCCCCTGGAACACCAAACATTGCAACGAACTTCCCCCGGAACACCAAACATTGCAACGGACTTCCCCCGGGACACCGTACATTGCAACGGACTTCCCCCGCAACACCAAACATTGCAACGGACTTTCCCGCCACACAAAACATTGCAACGGATTTCCCCCACAACACCAAACATTGCAACGAACTTCCCCCGGAACACCAAACATTTCAACGAACTTCCCCCGGAACACCAAACATTGCAACGAACTTCCCCCGAAACACCAACCATTGCAACAGACTTCCCCCGCAACACCAAACATTGCAACGGACTTCCCCCGCAACACCAAACATTGCAACAGACTTCCCCCGGAGCACCAAACATTGCAACGAACTTCCCCCTGAACACCAAACACTGCATGGAACTTCCCCTGGAACACCAAACATTGCAACGGACTTCCCCCGGGACACCGTACATTGCAACGGACTTCCCCTGCAACACCAAACATTGCAACGAACTTCCCCGCCACACAAAACATTGCAACGGACTTCCCCCGCAACACCAAACATTGCAACAAACTTCCCCTGGAACACCAAACATTGCAACGGACTTTCCCCGGAACACCAAACATTGCAACGGACTTCCCCCGCAACAAACTTCCCCCGCAACACCGAACATTGCAACAGACTTCCCCCGCAACACAGAACATTGCAATGGACTTCCCCGGAACACCAAATATCGCAACGGACTTCCCCCGGAGCACCAAACATTGCAACGGACTTTTGGGAGAAGTCCGTGATTGGCGTTTGAAGCAAACTTTTAAGTTCGGGTTCGCTCATCTCTGCACACTACCAATCCTATCCTGTCTCTTTCATCATGGATTGTATTCTAAGTTGTGCAGGGCAATTTCAAAATACGAAACTGGACTTGCATGCGAACACAGGTTGGTGCATTGACCGCATATTTTAGATAAGTCTGCATATTAAAATGTATCTATATCAATTTAACTTTGTTTAGTTTACATGATTGTATTGTGCTTTATATATTTTATTGTGGGTGTTATAAAATTAGAGTGTCTTTGCAACACTCACTTTGCGCAATGAGTGTGGTAGCAATCTTATTGTTAAAAGGAATCTGTCAGCAGGTTTTTGCTATGTATTCTGAAGACAGCATGCCATATGGCAGTGTTCCCCAACTCCTGTCCTGAAGAGCCACCAACAGGTCATGCTTTCAGAATTTCCTTAGCATTGCCAAAGTGATAACTCCATCACCTTCACAGGCAATAATTCCATCACCTGTGCAATACTATGGAAATCCTGAAAACATGACCTGCTAGTGGCTCTTGAGGACTAGAGTTGCGAAACACTGTTGTAAGGGTTAAAACACAGATTTCAGCAATGTCATTCTGAGCTTTTGTTTACTTACAATTGTTTTAGCACCATGAGTGCATCATAGCTGTGACTAACTGATCATGTGCCTCCCAGTCCAGCAATGCCCACTCCAGTGATAGGCAGCTCACTGTCTATGGACACTGCATGTACAGAGCCTGGTGTGGGCGGGGTTAGCTTCCTTAGCTCAGCTTCATTGTTAAATTTAAAAATACTAGATTGTTTCAGAACGGCTTTACCCAGAAAACTAAGTGATACATCATTGGATTCAGCTTCTCTTTGCCTACATCCGGATTATCTCAGATGAAGTAGCAAAAACCCGCTGACGCATTCCCTTTAAGCCCATGATGGCTGGGATTATTATTTTGTACAGGTGATTTTTATAGTGGCAACTAATTAGTGCCAGTGGTAATTGCAATATTATTTTCTAACAGCTGCTGTTAACATAATTAATAGGTCTGCTTTTCTGCAGTTACATGGACCATAGAAACTTGCAGATGTTCTCTGACATACACCAGTGCTGTGCGCATGCTGTAATCTGGGCATACAGGTCATATGTCATTGAAATCCCGTCTATAATGATAATTAGATGACTACTGAAGGGTAATCTTTACAGAACAATAATGCATTAGTAAGGCAATGCATTAAAAAACAGAAAAAAACTATTTGTTGTATTTAGATTCTATATATAGAAGGGAGGTACAGAACGAGGGACTCCCTTCTAATCATTTCTATATGCATTAATAGAGTATAAAGGCCCCGTCACACTTAGCGACGCTAAAGCGATCCCGACAACGATACGACCTGTCAGGGATCGTTGCTGCGTCGCTATGTGGTCGCTGGTGAGATGTCAAACAGTGAGATCTTCCCAACGACGCAGCAGCGATGCGGCGACTTGTACAACGATGTCGTTGTGACCCTGTCACATGGCAGCTATTATGACAATTCAGACCTCGATGAGGGACGTCCTGTGTGACGTTGTAGTCACACAGGCGTGCATTTGCGTTGCCTTTTCCACGCCCATTCAGTTCCGATTGGTGGTCGCTACTGCGTTCTGATTGGTGGCGGCCTTGCCTTATGAGGCGACACAATAGCCCTTCCGTCCTTTGTTCCTGACCGCGTGGTGGTTTGCAGAAAATATAGGTGTCAGAAGAACCGTTGAAGAATAGATAAATCGAAGAGGAGTCGCAGGCCGGAGAACTCTACCACGATCTGCAAACCACCACGCGGTCAGGAACAAAGGATGGAAGCGCTACTATGTCGCCTTCTGTTGAAGGCATGACCGCCAATCAGAACGCAGTAGCGACCACCAATCGGAGCGGAGGGGTGCGGAAAAGGTAACGCAAATGCACGCCTATGTGTCGGTGTCTGAGTCGTCAACGAGGTCGTTGGTAAGGTGTCAAACACAGCGATGTGTGCTACCCAGCGGGACCTCAACGATCAAAAAAAGGTCCAGGCCATTCCGACACGACCAGCGATCTCACAGCAGGGGCCTGGTCGCTGCTACGTGTCACACATAGCGAGATCGCTACTGAGGTCGCTGTTGCGTCACAAAACTTGTGACTCAGCAGCGATCTCGCTAGCGACCTCGCTTAGTGTGACGGGGGTTTAACCCCTTAACGACCTTTGACGCATACGCTGCGTCATGAAAGTCGGTGCCAAAACGACCTATGACGCAGCGTATGCGTCATGGAATGATCGCGCTCCTGCAGATCGGGTGAAAGGGTTAACTCCATTTTCACCCGATCTGCAGAGACAGGGGGAGTGGTGCTTCAGCCCAGGGGGGGTGGCTTCACCCCCCCCGTGGCTACGATCGCTCTGATTGGCTGTTGAAAGTGAAACTGCCAATCAGAGCGATTTGTAATATTTCACCTAAAAAACAGGTGAAATATTACAATCCAGCCATGGCCGATGCTGCAATATCATCGGCCATGGCTGGAAAACCTGAAGTGACCACCCCCCACCCCACCGATCGCCCCCCCAGTGCTCCGGTGCGTGGTCCGGTCCCCTCCGTCCTGTGCTCCGCTGCCCCGTGCTCCTGCCCGCTCCCCCGTCCTGCTGTCCGCTCCCCCCGTCCTCCGATCACCCCCCCTGTGCTCAGATCCACCCCCCCACCACCCCTTCATACTTACCGATCCCCGGTGTCCGGCCGTCTCCTCGCTGGGCGCCGCCATCTTCCAAAATGGTGGGCGCATGCTCAGTACGCCCGCCGGCCGGCAGATTCCTTACAGGTACATTTTGATCGCTGTGGTAGGTTCTACCACAGCGATCAAAATTAAAAAAATAATAAATAAACCCCCCCTTTATCACCCCCATAGATAGGGACAATAATAAAATAAAGAAAATATATATATTTTTTTTTCCACTAGGGTTAGGGTTAGAACTAGGGTTAGGGTTAGAACTAGGGTTAGGGTTACGGGTAGGGTTAGGGTTATGGCATGTGCGGATTTGGCAGCGGATCCGCAGCGGATCGGCCGCGGATCGGCCGCGGATCCGCAGCGGATCGGCCGCGGATCCGCAGCGGATCGGCCGCGGATCCGCAGCGGATCGGCCGCGGATCCGCAGCGGATCGGCCGCGGATCCGCAGCGGATCGGCCGCGGATCCGCAGCGGATCGGCCGCGGATCCGCAGCGGATCGGATCGGCCGTGGATCCGCAGCGGATTGGCCGCTGCGAATTCGTAGCAGTTTTCCATCAGGTTTACAGTACCGTGTGCACCTATGGAAAACCAAATCCGCTGTGCCCATAATGCGGAAAATTCCGTGCAGAAACGCTGCGTTGTATTTTCCACAGCATGTCAATTCTTTGTGCGGATTCCGCAGCGTTTTACACCTGTTCCTCAATAGGAATCCGCAGGTGAAATCCGCACAAAAAAACACTGGAAATCTGCTGTAAATCCGCAGGTAAAACGCAGTGCCTTTTACTTGCAGATTTTTCAAAAGTCGTGCGGAAAAATCTCACACGAATCCGCTACGTGGGCACATACCCTTAGGGTTAGGGTTGGAATTAGGGCTAGGGTTGGAATTAGGGTTACGGGTGTGTTGGGGTTAGGGTTGTGGTTAGGGGTGTGTTGGGGTTAGGGTTGGGATTAGGGTTATGGCTACAGTTGGGATTAGGGTTAGGGGTGTGTTGGGGTTAGTGTTGAAGTTAGAAATGAGGGGTTTCCACTGTTTAGGCACATCAGGGGTCTCCAAACGCAACATGGCGCCACCATTGATTCCAGCCAATCTTGCATTCAAAAAGTCAAATGGTGCTCCCTCCCTTCCAAGCCCCTACGTGTGCCCAAACAGTGGTTTACCCCCACATTTGGGGTACCAGCGTACTCAGGACAAACTGGGCAACAACTGTTGGGGTCCAATTTCTCCTGTTACCCTTGCAAAAATAAAAAATTACTTGCTAAGACATAATTTTTGAGGAAAGAAGAATGATTTTTTATTTTCACGGCTCTGCGTTGTAAACTTCTGTGAAGCACTTGGGGGTTGAACGTGCTCATCACACATCTAGATAAGTTCCTTGGGGGGGTCTAGTTTCCAAAATGGGGTCACTTGTGGGGTGTTTCTACTGTTTAGGCACATCAGGGGCTCTGCAAATGCAACGTGACGCCCGCAGACCATTCCATCAAAGTCTGCATTTCAAATGTCACTACTTCCCTTCCGAGCCCTGACGTGCGCCCAAACAGTGGTTTACCCCCACATATGGGGTATCACTGTACTCACAACAAACTGGGCAACAAACATTGGGGCCCAATTTCTCCTGTTACCCTTGTGAAAATAAAAAATTGCTTGCTAAAACATCTTTTTTGAGGAAAGAAAAATGATTTTTTATTTTCACGGCTCTGCGTTGTAAACTTCTGTGAAGCACTTGGGGGTTGAATGTGCTCATCACACATCTAGATAAGTTCCTTGGGGGGTCTAGTTTCCAAAATGGGGTCACTTGTGGGGTGTTTCTACTGTTTAGGCACATCAGGGGCTCTGCAAATGCAACGTGACGCCAGCAGACCATTCCATCAAAGTCTGCATTCAAAACGTCACTACTTCCCTTCCGAACAGCGACGTGTGCCAAAACAGTGGTTTACCCCCACATATGGGGTATCAGCGTACTCAGGAGAAACTGGACAACAACTTTTGGGGTCCAATTTCTCCTGTTACCCTTGCAAAAATAAAAAATTCTGGGCTAAAAAAATATTTTTGAGGAAAGGAAACACATTTATTATTTTCACGGCTCTGCGTTATAAACTTCTGCGAAGCACTTGGGGGTTCAAAGTGCTCACCACACATCTAGATTAGTTCCTTGGGAGGTCTAGTTTCCAAAATGGGGTCACTTGTTAGGGAGCTCCAATGTTTAGGCACACAGGGGCTCTCCAAACGTGACATGGTGTCCGCTAATGATTGGAGCTAATTTTCCATTCAAAAAGCCAAATGGCGTGCCTTCCCTTCCGAGCCCTGCCGTGTGCCCAAACAGTGGTTTACCCCCACATATGGGGTATCATCGTACTCAGGACAAACTGGACAACAACATTTGGGGTCCAATTTCTCCTATTACCCTTGGAAAATTAAAAAATCCTGGGCTAAAAATCATTTTTGAGGAAAGAAAAATTATTTTTTATTTTCACGGCTCTGCGTTATAAACTTCTGTGAAGCATCTGGGGGTTATAAGTGCTCACTATGCATCTAGATAAGTTCCTTGGGGGGTCTAGTTTCCAAAATGGGGTCACGTGTAGGGGAGCTCCAATGTTTAGGCACACAGGGGCTCTCCAAACGCGACATGGTGTTCGCTAACGATTGGAGCTAATTTTCCATTCAAAAAGTCAAATGGCACGCCTCCCCTTCCGAGCCTTGCCGTGCACCCAAACAGTGGTTTACCCCCACATATGAGGTATCAACATACTCAGCAGAAATTGCCCAACAAATTTTAGGATCCATTTTATCCTGTTGCCCATGTGAAAATGAAAAAATTGAGGCTAAAAGAAATTTTGTGTGAAAAAAAAGTACTTTTTCATTTTTACGTATCAATTTGTGAAGCACCTGAGAGTTTAAAGTGCTCACTATGCTTCTAGATAAGTTCCTTGGGGGGTCTACTTTCCAAAATGGGGTCACTTGTGGGAGCGCTCCAATGTTTAGGCACACGGGGGCTCTCCAAACGCGACATGGTGTCCGCTAAAGATTGGAGCCAATTTTTCATTCAAAAAGTCAAATGGCGCTCCTTTCCTTCCAAGCCCTGCCGTATGCCCAAACAGTGGTTTACCCCCACATATGAGGTATCAGCGTACTCAGGACAAATTGCACAACATCGTTCGTGGTCCAGTTTTTCCTTTTACCCTTGGGAAAATAAAAAAATTGTTGCTAAAATATCATTTTTGTGACTAAAAAGTTAAATGTTCATTTTTTCCTTCCATGTTGCTTCTGCTGCTGTGAAACACCTGAAGGGTTAATAAACTTCTTGAATGTGGTTTTGAGCACCTTGAGGGGTGCAGTTTTTAGAATGGTGTCACTTTGGGGTATTTTCAGCCATATAGAACCCTCAAACTGACTTCAAATGTGAGGTGGTCCCTAAAAAAAATGGTTTTGTAAATTGTGTTGTAAAAATGAGAAATCACTGGTCAAATTTTAACCCTTATAACTTCCTAGCAAAAAAAAAATTTGTTTCCAAAATTGTGCTGATGTAAAGTAGACATGTGAGAAATGTTATTTATTAACTGTTTTGTGTCACTTAGGCTACTTTCACACTAGCGTCGGGAACAACCCGTCGCTGCGCGTCGGGCCGACGTTCCCGACGCTAGTGTGTTCTCCGCCGCACAACGGGGGCAGCGGATGCATATTTCCCACGCATCCGCTGCCCCATTGTGATGTGCGGGGAAGTGCGGGGAGGTGGGGGCGGAGTTCCGACTGCGCATGCGCGGTCGGAAAAAGCGGACCGTCGGGAGCAAAAAACGTTACATGTAGCGTTTTGTTTTCCCGACGGACCGCTACCATACGCCCAAACGCCGCCAAACGCATTCACCGTTTGGAAATGCGTCGCAAATGCGTCGCAAATGCGTCGCTAATGTTACTCTATGACGAAACAACGTATCCAGCAAAAACTTTTGCTGGATGCGGCGTTTCGCAAAAACGACGCATTTGCGACGTATTGCAGTTAACGCTAGTGTGAAACTAGCCATACCTCTCTGGTTTAACAGAATAAAAATTAAAAATGTGAAAATTGCGAAATTTTCAAAATTTTCGCCAAATTTCCGTTTTTTTCACAAATAAACTCAGAAATTATCGACCTAAATTTACCACTATCATGAAGCCCAATATGTCACGAAAAAACAATCTCAGAATCGCTAGGATCCGTTGAAGCGTTCCTGAGTTATTACCTCATAAAGGGACACTGGTCAGAATTGCAAAAAACGGCAAGGTCATTAAGGCCAAAATAGGCTGGGTCATGAAGGGGTTAAGGAATAGCTGACGAGATGACACAAATTCTTTAGAGTAACATATTTTGCAAAGTCCTTATACCTCTTAATCTAGCCATACACATGAGATAACTGTTGACTGACAGCATTCCCTCCCACCTTCCTCACATGTATTTTTAACAGGGAGAAGGTCAAAGTCCATGCCAGAAGTGTCCCCAGAAAACAAAAGGCTCAGACATTAAAATTCCAAGGTCTCCATACACATTAGATAAAAGTCTAAGGGTACTGTCACACAGTACCATTTTGATCGCTACGACGGTACGATTCGTGACGTTCTAGCGATATCGTTACGATATCGCAGTGTCTGACACGCAGCAGCGATCAGGGATCCTGCTGAGAATCGTACGTCGTAGCAGATCGTGTGGAACTTTCTTTCGTCGCTTGATCACCCGCTGACATCGCTGGATCGTTGTGTGTGACAGCGATCCAGCGATGTGTTCGCTTGTAACCAGGGTAAACATCGGGTAACTAAGCGCAGGGCCGCGCTTAGTAACCCGATGTTTACCGTGGTTACCAGCGTAAACGTAAAAAAACAAACAGTACATACTTACATTCCGGTGTCTGTCCTCCGGCGTCTCAGCTTCTCTCCACTGTGTGAGCGTCTGCCGGCCGGAAAGCGAGCACAGCGGTGACGTCTGACGTCACCGCTGTGCTTGCCGGCTATGGCGCTTACACAGTGGAGACTAGAGAAGCAGAACGCCGGGGACAGACACCGGAATGTAAGTATGTACTGTTTGTTTTTTTTACGTTTACGCTGGTAACCAGGGTAAACATCGGGTTACTAAGCGCGGCCCTGCGCTTAGTTACCCGATGTTTACCCTGGTTACCGGGGACTTCGGCATCGCTCCAGCGCCGTGATTGCAACGTGTGACCGCAGTCTACGACGCTGGAGCGATAATCATACGATCGCTGCGACGTCACGGATCGTGCCGTCGTAGCGATCAAAATGGTACTGTGTGACAGTACCCTAACAGAAAGTGGGGATTCCCTCAGTCGCCATAAGATGGTAGTCTAGTCCAAAGTCTTGCTGTTCCTTGGAGCCATGATTGGATCAGAACAATTTCCTACTATAAGAAAATATAAGATTGCAGGTAAAATGGGTCATTTATTCATTCTCGTATTGTCGTTCATGAAGGAAGCATGTATGCAAGAGAGAAACAAAACGTCGCGAGTATAAGCCAACATCTGATTGTCTGTCTCACACAGTCTCACACTTTCTGCATTTTATATTTATGACCCTTTGTGTGCAAGATCGATGAGAATTTAAGGAAGACTTTTGTGTTTTGTGCTGGTAAAATATCAAACAGGCATGAAGAGGACAAGGTCAAAATAAGTGTCAAAAAGGGCTGCGTTATTGTCAAAAACAGTTACAGTGACATTGTTTTGGGGAATTAGCTAAGAACAAAACCATGGTTTAGAAAAGTCTTCTAAGAAAATATTCTTTGTGGGGTTTCCATATACAATAAATTTAAATAAATAGTCCGCAATTAATAGGGTAATAAATTAATAATTAAAAGGGAACCTGCCAGCTAGATTGTGCTCAGCAAACTACAGACACTGTCAGGTTGGTAGTGTTACACTGATTAAAATGATACCTAGGGTAAAGAAATCCGTCTTGTGGTTCTTGTGTTATCAATGTTAGAAGTTTTCAGTTAATGAGATGCCCGTGCTCCGGGGTGGGACTGTAGGCAGAGTCTTATCATGGTGATCTAGGACAGACACAATCTGTCTCTCGGTCTCTATGATGAGGACCATGTGTCACGATAGGACTGGCGAGTAAACTGGGACCAGGGGCACCTTTCCTGGCCCTAGCACTAGGGGGGCCCTAACTCGCCCTGTTCCCCGGAATATCTCAGATGGCGAGGATGCCAGGGCCTCGGCCCTTGCCCTGTCTCCTAACTGCAGCCCTGAGTCTGTCCCCTTCCCCCACCCAGGGAAGAGAGGCGCTACCGTGTACCGCAGTACACCAACCCGACAGACAGGGGAACAAAGACAAAGGTAAAAGAAAATTCCACTCACACAAATATACTCTCACAAATAACAGAGGTATTCACCAGAGTGTGAAGGACGGTGGAAGAAAATAAGGCAGGTAAGGATGAGGAATTTCCAAGCGTACAAACCAAGCAACAGTCACATAATAAACTCCTCCAGCTCTCCAGACACCAGCTCTTCACTTTCCAGGTCTATCTAGCAAGTGCTATCTCAGACAAGGATCTGGCCAGAAGGCCTAGTATTTTTAGGAGAGAGGAGTGGCTAACCGAGCACAGCTGAATGCAGAGATTACCACATGACCGATTAAGCCCTGTCCTGCTGAAAGAAAACAAACATTTAATACACTGGAGAAGTGCTTCTTCTCAGCGGCGAAGCAGGAACCATCAGACCCTGCGGTCTTCTGGTGCTGCTCTGTCGCGGTAACTCAGTAACAGTACCCCCCTTCTATGAGGGACCTCCAAAACCTCAGGGCCTGATTTATCTGAGTGGGCCACATGAAAGGGCCGAACCAGTCTGGTCGCATGGACGTCAGAAGTTGGAGCCCACATTCTCTACTTAGGACCGTACCCCTTCCAATGTACCACATATTGAAGTGACCGACGAACAAGACGAGAGTCTAAGACGTTTGCCTACTGGAACTCCAGATTACCATCGACAACGACAGGAGAAGGTGGCAGAGGTGAAGGTCCTGCAGATGCCATGTACTTCTTGTGAAGTGAACAGTGAAAAACATTATGGATTTTAAAAGTAAATGGCAGAGCAAGCCAGAATGCTACAGGATTGACAACGGCTATGATCTTATAAGGACCAATAAACCTGGGACCTAATTTCCAAGATGGAACCTTTAGCTTAATGTTCCTTGAGGACAGGCATACCAAGTCACCAACACACAGGTACACACAGTACATCAACCCGACAGAGGAACAAAGATAAGGGTAAAAGAAAATTCCACTCACACAAATATATTCTCACAAATAACAGAGGTATTCACCAGGGTGTGAAGGACGCCCTGGAAGAAAATAAGGCAGGTAAGGATCAGGAATTTCCAAGCGTACAAACCAAGCAACAGTCACACAATAAACTCCTCCAGCTCTCCAGACACCAGCTCTTCACTCCCCAGGTCTATCTAGCAAGTGCTATCTCAGATAAGATCTGGCCAGAAGGTCTAGCTTTTATAGGAGAGAGGAGTGGCTAACCGAGCACAGCTGAATGCAGGGATTACCACATGGCCGATTGACCCCTGTCCTGCTGAAAGAAAAGCAAATTTAATACACCGGAGAAGTGCTTCTTCTCAGCGGCGAAGCAGGAGCCATCAGACGCTGCTGTCTTCTGGTACTGCTCTGTCTCGGTAACTCCGTGACACCATGTGTGTGCTTCGAGGTAGCCTGTGGGCAGGTCTTTCCTTGGTTTCTCTAGCCAACAGCAGCAATATAAAACTGCCTACAGTCCCGCCCTGGAGCACAGGCATCTCATTGACTGAAAACTTCTAAGACGGGTTACACAACATCCACAAGATGGATTTCTTCACCCCAGGTATCATTTTAATCAGTATAACTGCCCCAACCTTAAAATGCCTGTAGTTTATTTACCAAAATCCTGCTGACAGGCTCGCTTTAAGGCCATGTTCACACGCTGCGGGTTCCTCTGCGGGTTAATCCCGCAGCGGAATTGAAAATCTGCAGGGCAAAACCGCTGTGGTTATCCCTGCAGATTTATCGCGGTTTGTCCCGCGGTTTCCGCTGCGGGATTACTGCTGTACTATTGATGCTGCATATGCAGCAATATGCAGCATCAATAGTAATGTAAAAAATAATAAAAATTGGCTATACTCACCCTCTGACGTCGCGATCTCCCCGGCGCTGCAAGCGGCTGTGCCGACAAGGACCTTCGTGACGTCACGGTCATGTGACCGCGGCGTCATCACGGTCATGTGACCGCGACGTCACCACAGGTCCTGTTCGGCACAGCAACTGAGACCGGACGGCCGCGGGCAGCGCTGAGAGGTGAGTATAGCTTCATTTTTTATTTTAATTCTTTTTTTTACACTATTTTATGGTTCCCAGGGCCTGGAGGAGAGTCTCCTCTCCTCCACCCCGGGTACCACCCGCACATTATCCGCTTACTTCCCGCAACGTGGGCACAGCCCCATGCGGGAAGTAAGCGGTTCAATGCATTCCTATGGGTGCAGAATCGCAGCGATTCTGCACAAAGAAGTGACATGCTGCGGGTTGTAAACCGCTGCGTTTCTGCGCGGTTTTTCCCGCAGCATGTGCACTGCGCGGTTTTTCCCGCAGCATGTGCACTGCGGTTTGCGGTTTCCATAGGGTTTACATGTTAATGTAAACGCTATGGAAACTGCTGCGGACCCGCAGCATCAAAATCGCGGCGGTTCCGCGGTAAAAACCGCAGCGTGTGAACATGGCCTAAAGAGTTATTACCAGCATTAGAAATTAATCATCCATGGGGGCAACTAGAGGGCCAGTAGGCAGTCCACCACCAGAAATACCATGAAATGAAATGCCCTGTCCAGAAATAAGTAAAAAAAGGCATGCATAGTCAAGTTTGCCCAATTATGAGTAGATGCACGCCTCTGGCCTCCTTTACATCATACCCTTGAGACAATTAGACATGACTTGCACTTTACAGATTGTAAAATAAAGGCTTTTGTAGCTCTTTTACAGGACGACTATATTCAGCTAGTTGCTGGTGTTGTCTTCTCTAATAACGCACCATTTTACAAGGCAGATGATGATCTCCCAACAAGATTAACATGGATGTGTAGTAAAAATAGAAAACATGCGGTCAGTACAATGACAGCACATAGACAAATGTAATGTATAGGACCACACAGCACTTACAGTCCGCCAGTATTTACACAGCGGGTTTTATATGACACAACTGTCACGTTTGGAGGAGAACATCATGAAGGCAGATGACCGCATGCTTATGCTGAGGCTCTGTAAAGCAGAATGCTACTGAAATCATACTGTTTTGCTGCCAAATCACCATCATTTACCTACTGAGCCCTTCACATGTAATATTATTTCATAAGCACAGCCAGCGCTACATTTGCCAAAACAACATCGTAAGTAACATGAAATATTTTTCAGCATTTTCTATATTCACTGAAAGCGCTTGTAAAAAATGGTAAGAGGATTATAAAATCAAATATTATACGAAGGGCTCATCTATCCTTCACACATGTAAACTTTTTATTGGACATCCTATCAACCACAGCATGGAAGAACAATATACATACACATTACATTGGTGTTTGCTCAGAGCTCGAGCTCTGCCTCCTTATACAGTATGTAATGTGTGTGACCAGGGCAAGATGAAATGATTTACAACAGAGAGCAACAGCTTGTATCCAGCTGCATTACTCGGGCAAAGAAGGCAGCACATAAACTCAGCAGTTACAGAGCAGTTCATTGTATGAAATTTACATAGTTGGAAATAAGAAGCATTTGGCTCCTGTGGGTTTAGAGCATATCGCTTGTAAAGTCATTTACATTCTTTATTAAGAAATCGGTGTTACTGTTGCTATAAAATATAATATAGATTGTAATATAGATAAATGTCGTCTGAAGCAGACTTTTTTGGCGGGGCCAGTCCGCCATATGATGTGTTTGGGGGGCCTCCTGACTATCCATCATCAGGTGACATCAGGGGAGCGAGGTTGGAATTTCAATTCAAAATCCATTAATGTTTACTGTAAATAAGCTGTCATTAGAGGAGTCTGTCAGGGACTTTTCCCCTCTTCCCCTTGAAAACACTTTGCTACCCCATCTGAGAGCAGTATGATCTAGGGGCAGAGAACCTTATTACAGTGTGTATCACTTACTGGGCTGCTTGCTGCAGTTTAGATAAAATCACTTTTTTTTTTACTGCTACAGGTCTACCAGTTCTAGATGCCGAGCAGCTCTGTATAACCAGCCCACTGATGCCAGTTTTCTGTGTACTCTGTGTGTTAAGAATGGGAGAATTTAATGGCAGCTTACAATCCTCCTTCAGCATGTGTAGCTGTAACAGGACACCTGGCTCAGCAGGTGCTCCAGCCACACCAACTAGTATCCAAGCTCATACAAGATGACCTTCTGCGGAGATCATGTTGTGTAACTGCTTTGTCCAATCAGAGGGGAATTTCATAAAGAGATTTATCGTACATCCTAGTCACACACCAGTTACATTTTCGAGATCTCTGGAATGGGCCGAACACCACCCAGGATCTCAATCCATTCTAGCTCCCTAGTGTGCGGAGATACATAGCATGGCTAGTAGAAGCTGGGTAGTGAAGAAGTATTTTGGCTCCAAGCATAACGCGGACCTGGTCAGATCCGATGGCGCCAGAACCGCCATCCTGTGACCTTCCGTTGAAAAGTTATGATCCTTCCAAAGTTTTGGGAGTTTTGGCTTCAAACACCCAGGGGAGGGGGACAGTCGGCAGAACAGGGAGTAACCGACCAAGGAGTTAAATACTTGTGCAACACCATGTGCCCTCTCGCTCTCTTTGTCATGCTTGCTGTTCACTTCTAAAGGGTGGGCCATGTCGTGTAACGTACTGGAAGGAACTGAACCAGGTGGCAGCCCCATGCACCCATGCGGCCCAGCATATATGGTAGAACATCAAACTGGTAATTGACATGATTAATCTGTTTATAACTTTTGAACTATCACCTGTATTTGTCTATCTGACCATTGTATATGTATAACCATTTTGTATATAGCGTATTGTCTAGTGTGCCCTTAAGGCGATTAAATATATAATTTAACCTTGGTCTGCTCTTTTATCTAGATCCACAAATCTACACATCTACAGTATGCTCTCGGCTTTAACTTCACATGCTACCAAGGCTGGTTTCTGGCCCGATATAATCCCGTTAACGGACCGGGCTTATATCCAATGAGGAAATAGTAGCAGTCTTACTGGGCAGACCAGCCGCTATTTCACTGGTGCTAGTGAAAGGGGCCCCTCAGCCTGTCAGGTTTGTGAGCGAGTGTGGTGCCACGTCAGGGATTGGGGTAGCCACATCCTCTCCCTGTGCTCAAGTGGATAGGGGGGGGGTCTGTTTAAAACTGTAATAAGCTGACCTTACATGTCCCCAGGGGGTGCAGAACATTACGTTGGACCATACCACTTGATCCCTCCGACGTAATAATGGCGTCAGGCGGGGTGGCGAGGTAGGGGTTCATCACACTGTGCTTAGACAGAAAGCTACCAATCAGTGACGGAGGTGGGGTTACACAAAGCTCATGAATATGGAGGACTACAGGGCAGCAGTTTTATTAGTCCTCTAGTGACAATCTCCTGATCATAAAACAGTGATTTTATCAAAAGTAACAGGACCTGTAAGTGACACATCGCAGTAATCAGAGTGTATGTTTCTGTATCACGCTGCTCTCAGACTAGGTGGCAAAAACCTGGTGACAGATTCCCTTTAAAGGTTTTTATATTTACCGTATTTGACAGCCTTGATGGGAGTATTCTGTACAATTCTATCCATCAAAAATTCTGAAAACCAAAAGAACAATTACAGATCAGTTTTAATTATTAAAATAATGAGATCGCACAGATGCAATAAAAAGATGAACACAGTTCAATGATCATTATTTTTATTGTCAAAGGGATCAAAGGTGATCAGAACAGAAGGTGGATGTAGTTGTAGGAAGGAAAGGGATCTTCATACTCGGCAACAGAAAAAAAAAAAAATCACAACTTGCTGTCACGTCTGTCAGAAGCCACCAGCTCAAACAAGCTACTTCGGACAGACATGGCACAAGCCACTCTGGCAGATTCCAGATGAAACCCAGTCTTCACCTTTTAATGCCTGCACAGGGCATCTGGTCTTACAGGGGGGCTCC
Source organism: Ranitomeya variabilis (assembly GCF_051348905.1). Classification (NCBI taxonomy): domain Eukaryota; kingdom Metazoa; phylum Chordata; class Amphibia; order Anura; family Dendrobatidae; genus Ranitomeya; species Ranitomeya variabilis. Next base: position 1,062,906,728 of record NC_135232.1, on the reverse strand, counting down.
AATTGATTGCTTTGGACAGAAAAGCAGCTGGCCACAGGAGGAAACCAGAGGCAAGAAGGATCGTCAGGCGGGGTCAAAACCAAGAAGGGACAAAATGAGAAAGAAAGAGGCTTTTCAAAATACAAGCTGAGGTCAGACAACAGGATATATAAAATAGCACTCAGGAGCAAGTAATCAGGTCTAACTAAATAACTGGAAATCAAGGTCCCAGAGTCTGGAGGAAGAGTGGAGAGGCCACAATCCAAGCTGCTTGAGGTCTAGTGTGAAGTTTCACCATCAGTGATGGTTTGGGGAGCCATGTCATCTGCTGGTGTAGGTCCACTGTGTTTTATCAAGACCAAAGTCAGCGCAGCTGTCTTCCAGGAAATTTTAGAGCACTTTATGCTTCCCTCTGCCGACAAGCTTTCTGGAGATGGAAATTTCATTCTCCAGCAGGACTTGGCACCTGTCCACACTGCCAAAAGTACCAATACCTGGTTTACAGACAGAGTATTACTGTGCTTGATTGGCAGCAAACTCGCCTGACCTTAACCCCAGAGAGAATCTATGGCGTACTGTCAAGAGAAAGATGGGAGACCAGACCCAACAATGCAGACGAGCTGAAGGCTGCTATCAAAGCAACCTGGGCTTCCATAACACCTCAGCAGTGCCACAGACTGATCGCCCCCACGCCACGCCACATTGGTGCAGTAATTGCTGCAATAGAAGCCCCGACCAAGTATTGGGTGCATTTACTGAACATACATTTTAAAATCATTTAAAATCAAGCTGGTGTTATAAAGTATTCTAATTTACTGAGATCATGACTTTTGGGTTTTCATTGGCTATAAGACATAGTCATCAACATTAACAGAAATAAACACTTGAAATAGATCACTCTGTTTGTAATGACTCTATAATATAATGAGTTTCACTTTTTGTATTGAAGAACTGAAATAAATCAACTTTTTGATGATATTCTAATTTTGTGAGGAGCACCTGTGAGAGATATATATACACACATAAACACACCCCAGGATACTGGGGCGACCCAAATCCTGCAACGGAGCTGGAACTCTCCAGCAGTAACCACAGTGTTAGTATGAAACCGCCTAGCAACCAGGGCAGACGTTGCAGCAGTATATTCATGTTCTGAGACAGATGTGATACATGTAAATTAAGGAATAAGTCCCAATCGTTGGTAGGGGGGAGGGAGAACTGAGGTTAACTTAAATTTGGTTATAGATTTTAGTAATAAATATGATTTGGAAGAGGATAACGTAACAATCAGCTGCCCAAACCATTAATATATGACTTTCAAAAAATATCTGTCTTCACCATGAAGTGACATTGCAAAGACTGGGCTGAAATTAATCAATGATCAATGATGTCAATGCCAACATGCACTAGTAGTGTGTGAAAAGAGGAGATGCGATGACATCAAGATTGATGAACTTGTGTCGGCTCTCTTCAAGGTTTCTACCCACAGACTTGTTTCACCCTCCCGGCCTTCCCAACCTTTGCCTATGGCTTTCTGATCAGAGGTGAATACAGTATAAAGGAGGATAAATAAGATTATATCATCTTACAAACCGCATAGTAGAAAGCATGAAACGGAGAATACAATGGAAATGCATCAAACAGGACAAAAGCTCAAAGGACATAAGACAGGAATGATTTATGGGAAACCCCAAGAGCGTCAGGTAGCCGATAGCGAGCTCACAAACCACATCCGGCCTCATAGAAGGTGACAACATATAAACAACCAAGAAGGTAATAACGTACTGTAATATTTCAGAGGTCTGCTTAGGGCCACAGACCATGGTTGCCAACCGTCCAGAAATTCCAGAACAGTCCGTAAAAATAGAACACTTTTTTGCACCGTTGGTAAAAAAAATTTTTTTAGTTTTTTGAAAATGAAGAAACTTATGCAGTTTATTCTGACTGTAATTATCATCATTTTAGAGTTTACAGTGAATGCAGCTTCACATCAGAATTATAAGCGGTAGACGTGGTTTACCGACAATTATAATAATTCATTATGATTTTCCAATGTGTCCGTAAAAAATATTGTCTGTCCGTGATTTCTTGGTAAGTCGCCCAGAAATAATAAAAAGTCAAGTTGGCAACCATGGCCTAGACTTTATTATACTAATTACTAATGTGCTGCCAAATGATAACAACTGATCAGATAACAATACAAAATGTATTGATTTTCAGTTACAAAGTAGGTTTCGGCAGTAAAAATATATCAGATTAAAGTAGCTATTCTGTTGTTTTGTTTCAAGAATAGGAGAAAGAATAACTGTGAATCTTATCAGGAACATAGAAACTTGTGTTTGCTTAGATATTCTCTATATGACTCTTCTTTTTTATCAGGGATTTACAGATCTATATATTCACTGTACATTATATTGCGGCTCACTTAGTAAAAGGAAAGGGAATGGATTAGATTACCCATAAATATTGTTATATTGATATGCATGAGAAACATCAAAGAAAACATACAAGACCAAGGGTCCATAAAAATATCAGGTTTAATAATTAATCAATAAAAATATATTTAAAGTGACCCTGACAACCGATTCATCCAGCCTGAAGCACGGGCAGCATGAATCAGTCACTAGCCACGTTCATTGCTACGGTGTTTCAGAGAACTATACTTCTTGAATGATTAGTCCATTGGACGGTCTCTTTCCATACACACAGGTAAGGTGAAACCTGTTAGTCTAGGGAAGGACGGGGCGAAACCGCCAGGGTCCGGCCTCTTGGACTGGTCATCCAAGCTGCATAGGCCCCAATTCATCAAGCAGACTAGAGACTGAAATACATCTCTTGTGGTTGTGCCCAGAGGATGATAGATAAGCCAAAATTAGGAGTTGGACAGATATTTAAAGAATTTGGATAATCTTAGGCTACGTTCACATTTGCGTTGTTGTGTGTTGCGTCGGCGACGCAACGCACAACGCATGCAAAACGCATGCAAAACGCATTGTTTTGTGACGCATGCGTCCTTTTTTTGCTTGATTTTGGACGCACAAAAAATGCAACTTGCTGCGTCCTCTGCGCCCTGACGCGTGCGCCGTAGTGACGCATGCGTCACAAAATGCAAGTGCAACGCATGTCCATGTGCCCCCATGTTAAATATAGGGGCGCATGACGCATGCGTCGCCGCAGCAGCGCCCGACGCACAACGCTAATGTGAACGTAGCCTTACTCCTGCTCACTCTATATGAATAATGGCGGAAAAAACAACAGTTGTGATGAATCAGGGGCCATACTCCCCAGCTAGATTTTTAAAGTATGTTTTGGCTGAAACATCCTGACATTTTAGAGAAAAACTTAGCAGGCTGCAATAATAGAGCCATGTCGGATACGTGCTGCCCATGGTTTGGGTAACGTGAAACAGCTGTCAGGTTCACTGTAAATGAATAATCACATAATACAATGTAAAGGACTGGATCTATACAAACAAGAAAGAAAAACACATTGAGAAACCTAGCAAAGAGAATAGCATATACAAAGCATAGATTTGCACCTAGGTTCTCAAAAATGCTGATGCAACAAATAATTCTATAAAATTAGAGGATAAATGCGTGACCGGAGTGCTTGTTTCCCTTGCGTATATGTGCACTCCTTTTTTTAACCTTGTGAAATTTAGATAATTTTTATTAACTTATTTCTATTATTGAACAAAATAAGAGATCCTGTTACTTTATGTTTTTCTTTTTTTGGCAATATATAAAAGTCACATAGTAAGGCCTCAAACTGACAGCTACTTTTTTTATATGTGAAAAAAAAAAAACAGACCGATCTCCATCAGTGGTTCAGATCTGATTTTCATCAGTATATTAGTTTTTCCCATCTTCCCATCTCTGTTTTTCAGCAGTTTTCCTGCATGAAAAAAAAGTGATGGAGGTTTCTCAAGCTTTTCCTAGCAACCGATCTATGAAAAATGGAAAGCACAAGGAGGATGCCAGCAGTGTGATGTCTCAGTTTCTCTCGGCATAAAATAAAATAGACATGCGATCACCTCCAAGACTATAATGAACATATGTTTTATCAGTAAAATCTCAGATATGTGAAACACAGGCATTTGAAGGAAGCCTTAGGGTACGTTCCCACGGTCAGTAAATGCTGCAGGTTGGACGCTGCGTACATCCGCAGAGTCCAATCCGCAGTGTCCAGATGTTACAGCATAATGGATGGGATTTGAAGAAATCCCATCTCCACTTTGCATGCAGGGACGCCTCCGGCTTCTCTGCGGAGACGAACATGTGGCGCGTCTTTGGAGACCGCAGAATGTCAATTTATCTTGTGGGGACGCTCAGTCTCCGCAAGATAAATATCACCGCCCAATGTATTGGATGCGATGAATCGGCACGGTTCAATGAAAACATGCGGAATCACCTGCGTTCAAAAGCTGGCAGTGCTTTGGACGGAGCGGACATGTGCTGCATCCAAAGCGTAGCCGATTACTGACCGTGGAAACATACCCTTAGGCTGTACATCAGCTTCATAACCTCATAGTTGCAGAGGATGCATGAAGAACTTTCATGCTATTGAATGCATACATACATTAAAAAGTACTCTGCTGCATTCCTGCCGAGGTTGTATTATATACATGTGAGGGGTGCCAGGGCCGTGCTCTTCCTTATGTCCTTCAGTTTGTACCTGGTTCGTCCCGTCTCGACCGGTACCGCAGCGCCCTCCCTGTTCAGCTTCACTACATTCAGGGTTCCCTTGTCTGTTTCGTTCCAGACATGAGGGCATCTGCCCATGTAGAGAGCTGCCACATCTTGGAGCTACCTGCGTTCTTATTGCACTATAACCTCCTGCTGTCCCCTTCTGGCCCACTGGCCCTGGACGGCTGGGCCCTTTTCTTAAATGTTACGGAGCTGATCACCCTGACTGGGCTCTATGGCCACTACTGACTAGGAACAGGAAAACCCTCTATCTTATCCACGGTTAGCTCCTCCTATATCAACTGTGTACACTACTACTATACTCTCCCTATCTACACAACAGATAAATATATATACATAGCAGCATCAGAAACATATATATAATTATATACAATAGTACACTTAGCAGCATTAAGAAACAAAGTGAAATACAGTCAACAGTTACCAACATTTGAACGGGACGTGTTTGGGGCATAAGACAGTCTCTGCGACCCCTTACATACACACAGAGAAAGCATGGCACCTTAGAAAGAAATTCTACAAAATAGCTAGCAGTATGGGATAAAAGGCAGATGCAATTGGACTTCCCATGGCTGCCTCCCTACTACCCTGTAAGTGCAGTACAGACTGATACAGCCTTCATTCAACTGAAGAATTTGAAGTCTATAGAGAGAAATCTGATGCTGTCCTGCTTAACTACCAAATCAATCCGATCCATTATAGGCCTATAATAAGAAGATGCTGTTACCAAATAGACAAAATATACAAATATAAGGTTCCTAAGGATTAACGTGTGCTTTGAAGGGGTTGTCCAGGCTTGGAGGTTCAAGTCTGAAGTCTATGTGACTGAAGACTTGTGAATCCTCACAGTGCGCACACTGTGCATTGTCAAAACTCTCCAATGCCGGGCAGACTTTCGACCGCAAGTATGCAATTTGCATACATGCGATCACATGCCGACTAGACATGCGCGGTCATGATCAATTTGTCGGAACTTAGCAAGGCCGCACACGTCTAGTCTGAATGTAGTCAAAAGTTACAGCCATATGAAAAACACCGGAGAATCCTGATAGTGCGCACTGTACAGGCTGTAAGGACTCACAAGTCTGCAGTCACCTAGAATGACTGCAGACTTGAGCCCCAAGGTAGAAATTATGTATGAGCATTCAATGAGATGTATTGCAATAATGCATATTGTGAATGACACAAACAACCCTCCAATTCGCCTCTCCCCACCAAAAAAAAGACTTACCGTATAACCTTTTATTGTATCTCACCATAAAAATAGTCAAATGGTTTAGAATCATATAATAAAGCATACAGGCTACTGCTGTTTTCTATGGCACTGGAAATACACAGTATTCATATTTCCAATAATTATTACCGTATATAAAATGACCAAAAGTCTGTGCCATAGAATACAGCATCAAGTCAAGGTCAAGCATCCCAGAAGAAAAAGGAAAAAATGAATATAAAGACACGTAAAAGCAGCTCTGGTGCATAATCAGATGATGGGAAGAGTAGGAGGTGAAGCAGAGGAGACTTCCCAACACCTTCAATGGCTGCCTGCAGAGGGGACACAAAGTGACTGGATGCAATGGAAAGCCCAGGAGCAGGGATTTCTCTGCCTCCGTTCTGCATACATCGCATGTCAAAGACAGAAGTTTCCGACAGTAATAACAATTGTTAGAATTTTGTGCGTTACTGCATTGTGTTGGAATATGAAGGATAGTTCTTATTCATGGATACAGAAACACTACACAGATCATTTCCTAAAAAACGACAACACTGTCCGTCATTCCCGCAAAAATAGAGGGACTCTAAAGAGTCAAATATCTACGGCATCTAAAAATGTCCTGCTGGCACTAACGTTACAGATCTCAGAGTTTCCTTCCCTCCCTCACTGCCGGCTGCATTTCTGGAGGTCTCCTGACTTCACAGCTTTCCAGCCCTGCTATGTGGCAGTGAGGTAATGCTTCACCAAATAGCTTTCCATACAAGTCATGTCTCACTGTGACATTACCGAAGAAAGTGGTTAGGGGTAAAGGAAAAATGGAGCATAACGTAACATCAATTACATGTGATGGTTATACTGTTATATGGATGTGATAGGATAACTGGACCATGAAAGTTGTGTCTACACGGATGTTCGCCATTAGTCTGCTTTGTGCAAAACTCCAAGACATTTCCAGCTGGAATCAACTATTGAGTCCAAAATGGAAAAAGATGCTAACTTTGCCGAGCTGTGCAAGAATCTATTTTTTAATCAGAAAAATTTTCCTAAAAACAACAAAAAATACCAGTAAATATAAATTCTCCAGGTGTCTCCTTGTATGTACACTCCAATATTCTATTAAACGAGTTTCACATGTAAAGCGCCATGGAATAAATGGCGCTATAAAAATGTATTATAGTAATAATCTGGACTTATGATATTGAGGACTTAAACTTATGATAGGTAATCAATAGTGATGTGCGAGCGTGCTCAGATTAGGTGTTATATGAGCATGCTCGGGTGTTAATAGAGTGTCTTCGGCGTGCTCCAATACTATGCTCGAGTCGCATTGGCAGGATGTCTCGTGGCTGTTCGACAGCCGCAACACATGGGAGGGACTGCCTAACAAACAGACGCAACACATGGGAGGGACTGCCTAACAAACAGACGCAACACATGGGAGGGACTGCCTAACAAACAGACGCAACACATGGGAGGGACTGCCTAACAAACAGATGCAACACATGGGAGGGACTGCCTAACAAACAGACGCAACACATGGGAGGGACTGCCTAACAAACAGACGCAACACATGGGTGGGACTGCCTAACAAACAGACGCAACACATGGGAGGGACTGCCTAACAAACAGACGCAACACATGGGAGGGACTGCCTAACAAACAGACGCAACCCATGGGAGGGACTGCCTAACAAACAGACGCAACCCATGGGAGGGACTGCCTAACAAACAGACGCAACACATGGGAGGGACTGCCTAACAAACAGACGCAACACATGGGAGGGACTGCCTAACAAACAGACGCAACACATGGGAGGGACTGCCTAACAAACAGACGCAACACATGGGAGGGACTGCCTAACAAACAGATGCAACACATGGGAGGGACTGCCTAACAAACAGATGCAACATATGGGAGGGATCGCCTAACAAACAGAAGCAACATATGGGAGGGATCGCCTAACAAACTGACAATCGCTGCATGTGTTCAGGCTATCGAACAGCCGCGAGACATGGGGCAGCGAGGACTGTGAACATAGTATTCGAGCATGCCGAAGCTACTCTATTAGCACCCGAGCATGCTCAGATAACACCTTATCAGAGCACTCTCACACATCACTAGCAATTAATGTCAGATCGTAGGGTGTGATCAGTGATTGTTTGCAGCGCTGTTGATGTGACGTCACCCCTGCCGCCAAACAACAAAGACAGAATGAGTGACTGAAACAACGCTGGACCAGGGGAGAGTAGGGAACTTTTTTTATGTAAAGAGTTTGCCCACTACTTTTTCATTGATGACCTATCCTTAGGATGGAACAGCTCCGAAATGGAGTATTTCCGGCCGGCGTTATTCCCCATACAGATTTTGTTGGCCCATTTGAACCGGCCAGCAAATGAGCACAGATCGACAGGAATTGGCTTGTCCAAATGGGCGTATAGAGTCTTGTCTGGGCAGGATGTAAAGATCTTACCCCCTTAGGTGACTGCTATTGTCCGGTAATACTCCTAGAGTTGCCTTCCTGCTTTATTTTTAACAAGTAAAGCTAATTAAGTATCACCCATCCGGGCTACCAGCTACTTTCAGCATTAGCCAACAACAACAACAAAAAATCATAATTTGAGCACAGAGAGGTGTCTGATTTAGCATCACTTTAGTCCAGTTTTATGTGATTGCAGTCAAACACTGCCTTTTTTATTCTGTGGATCTAAAAGTGCTGGTGGCCCTTTAAATATATCACTAAAATAACCCTTTATAGTACTGCTCATGTTTCCTAATGAACAGTGGATGGTGAATGCTGATCTCAGACACAGTGTCTGCGGGAGGAGGTGCCGAGTGTTGGTTTACAAACATAGGATACGTGTATGTCCCTTTAAATGTTGAGTAGATATTTCCAACTTTAGTATTTTTATTTTAAAGATGGCTTTGAGATAAAATTCTAAGCAATGTATGAGGCATTGCTTCCAACCATAATGTAAAAGGGCATCTGGAGGAAATGTAACACTGGTTTACAGTGTACTACCAAATACAATACATACTCTGAATTTACATTAATAAAGTGCAATATTCACAATTATGTTTAGTTTTATTACCTAGTGGAAAGTACACTTACGACTCTTTTATAAATGGCCATTAAATAGTGTGTTAGATCGGATCACTCGGTTGTACACGGAGGTAGACACGGGAACACTGCGGATTTGGGAATGCACTTGGTTTATTTAGATGCGGCATAAACAAAGCTGAAGCACAAAGTAAACACGGCCTTCTGGGCAAAACAGCAAATGAAAAACAAAAATGGTAGGACTAGATACAGTCCTTGTATTAGTGGGGATCAGCCTGTTCAGGGTTAGTAAGGCTTCTTTCACACTAGCGTCGGCACCGGGCCGTCGCTATGCGTCGGCCCGACATGCCGACGCGCGTTGTGAAAGTAATGCCCAATGTGGGCAGCAGAAGCAGTCTTACGACGCTTCCGCTGCCCCATTGTAATGTCCGGGGAGGAGGGGGCGGAGTTTCGGTCGCGCATGCGCGGTCGAAAATGGCGGACACGACGCGCAAAAAAAGTTACATGTAACTTTTGTGCCGACGGTCTGCCAAAACACGACGCAACCGTCGCACGACGGTTGCGACGTGTGGCCATACATCGCAATGCGTCGCTAATGAAAGTCTATAGGTAAAAAATGCATCCTGCGGGCAACTTTGCAGGATGCGTTTTTTCTCATAAACGACGCATTGCGACGTATTACAAACGACGCTAGTGTGAAAGTAGCCTTAGACCCACGGTTCAGGCATAAGCAAAAACACAAACACTTCTCTGGAGTTTTCCTCTCCGGACACTGAGCACTGCTGCCTTTGTAGGCCAGCTACTTGAGCCCCAGACCACACCCTGGGGTGGAGATAAGGGGACATCCTTCCACCCACTCTATGGATATCCACTTAAAAGCCAGCCCATTATACAAATTACCATAACCCCTCACCGCACTTAGTGTGCTGGAGGAAAAACTCTGGGTTTTATATCACTGACTCCATTAAGCGTAGTGAAACATATCTCCCCTCCAGCACTTTACCACTGACTTTGTCACAATAGAAATAACATTTACTGTAGTAAAATGATTATACAACAGCCGCTGAAAGCCCCGATTATCACTGCTTTTCTTAAATTTAGGTGTCTTAAATTGATAGAACATAAAATACAGATTATTAATATTTCAAAACTTGTCTAAATTCCTATGAAATAGAAGAGTTAATGCAAATGACTTCTTCCATTCTGCAGAATATGATCACGTATGGAAACTCTCACTTATGTGTCTCACATATACTAAGACTGTAGAAGTCTCACCGTCACCTTATCGTTGGTGCAGAAAATGTGGCTGGAATGTCAGAAACCTGAAAGCCACATAGTTGGGGAGCCACGCTTTACAGCAATGGACATCTGCACTTTATGAAGAGCAATATGAAGCAACTTAACTATTGACCATTACTTTTTAGAAAGCTAACTGTACCCTGAAGAATGAAAAATGTTTGCTTCAGTTCATACAATTGCATAAAGTGATCCCAAAACACAATCTCTGCAGTAAACGTGATGGACCTTGACCTTCACCATGTTGTTGTCTCGTCCATAAAGTAATGATTTTATTTTAGCAGATGTGTTAAAGCGCCACGTCAGAGCGTTGTGTAGTCATATTTAGCATTGCTGAGCAGAGATCTCACAGTGAGATAAAGTAATGAACACATAAGTTTTAGTGATGAGCAAACGTCTCGGGATAAGGTGTTATCTGAGCATGCTCGGGTGCTATCCGAGTGTCTTCGGTGTGCTCAAATAATATGTTCTATACCCTGCAGATACATGTCTTGTGGCTGTTCAAGAGCTGCAACACATATAGGGATACCCTGCTTGTTAGGCAATTCCTATACAGTGGGTACGGAAAGTATTCAGACCCCTTTACATTTTTCACTCTGTTTCATTGCAGCCATTTGGTAAATTCAAAAAAGTTCATTTTTTTCTCATTAATGTACACTCTGCATCCCATCTTGACTGAAAAAAAACAGAAATGCAGAAATTTTTGCAAATTTTATAAAAAAGTAAAACTGAAATATCACATGGTCATAAGTATTCAGACCCTTTGCTCAGACACTCATATTTAAGTCACATGCTGTCCATTTCCTTGTGATCCTCCTTGAGATGATTCTACTCCTTCATTGGAGTCCAACTGTGTAATTAAACTGATAGGACTTGATTTGGAAAGGCACACACCTGTCTATATAATACCTCATAGCTCACAGAGCATGTCAGACCAAATGAGAATCATGAGGTCAGAGGAACTGGCCAAGGAGCTCAGAGACAGAATTGTGGCAAGGCACAGATCTGGCCAAGGTTACAACAGAATTTCTGCAGTACTCAAGATTCCTAAGAGCACAGTGGCCTCCATAATCCTTAAATGGAAGAAGTGTGGGACCACCAGAAGTCTTCCTAGACCTGGCCGTCCAGCCAAACTGAGCAATCGTGGGAGAAGAGCCTTGGTGAGAGAGGTAAAGAAGAACTCCAAGATCCCTGTGGCTGAGCTCCAGAGATGCAGTAGGGGGATGGGAGAAAGTTCCACAAAGTCAACTATCACTGCAGCCCTCCACCAGTCAGGCGTTTATGTCAGAGTGGCCCGACGGAAGCCTCTCCTCAGTGCAAGCTATATGAAAGCCTGCATAGAGTTTGCTAAAAAACACATGAAGGACTCGCAGACTACGAGAAATAAGATTCTCTGGTCTGATGAGACGAAGATAGACCTTTTTTTGTGATAATTCTAAGAGGTATGTGTGAAGAAAACCAGGCACTGCTCATCACCTGCCCAATACAATCCCAACAGTGAAACATGGTGGTGGCAGCATCATGCTATGGGGGTGTTTTTCAGCTGCAGGGACAGGACGACTGGTTGCCATTGAAGGAAACATAAATGTGGCCAAGTACAGAGATATCCTGGATGAAAACCTCTTCCAGAGTGCTCTGTACCTCAGACTTGGCTGAAGGTTCACCTTCCAACAAGACAATGACCCTAAGCACACAGCTAAAATAACAATGGAGTGGCTTCAGAACAACTCTGTGACCATTCTTGAGTGGTCCAGCCAGAGCCCTGACCTAAACCCAATTGAGCATCTCTGGAGAGACCTGAAAATGGCTGTCCACCAACGTTCACCATCCAACCTGACGGAACTGGAGAGGATCTGCAAGGAAGAATGGCAGAGGATCCCCAAATCCAGATGTGAAAAACTTGTTGCATCATTCCCAAGAAGACTCATGGCTGTACTAGCTCAAAAGGGGCTTCTACTCTATACTGAGCAAAGGGTCTGAATACTATTTTTTTTTTATTAAATTTGCAAAAAATTCCACATTTCTGTTTTTTTTCAGTCAAGATGGGGTGCAGAGTGAACATTAATGAGAAAAAAATGAACTTTTTTTGAATTTACCAAATGGCTGCAATGAAACAAAGAGTGGAAAATTTAAAGGGGTCTGAATACTTTCCGTACCCACTGTATGTGTTGTGCCTGTACAACAGCCGCGAGACATGCAGCCACAGGGACTAGACCATATTATTCAAGCACGCCAAAGACACTTAGTTAGCAACCGAGCATGCTCAGATAACACCATATCCCAGCACGCTCACTCATCACTAATAAGTATCATTATATTGAAGTAATCTATGGGTCTTCCCAGCAAAAAAAGGATCAGATGCCATCTCCTACTAAGATCATGCCTAGTCTAGGGAGAAGTCAAGTGAATTCGTAGCAGCAACTGCCCCTGGGAATGAAATTGTGAAAATGGTCCCTGAAGTTGTACATAAACCACTATATACACGCAATTAAGATTATTCAATCCCCCATTGTAAATTAATTTTACAAACGTCTCTGTTGTCTGTAATAAACCAAACAAAAGCAATCCCAACAAAATTTGATGAGATTTGAAGAAAGCTGTACCAAACACGCAAACCCAAGAATGTTAGTGAAGTGGAGGCCATTACCCATGAAGTAGGGGCTGAGATTCCTCAGCAAGCTGCTGTCTGGCAGATAGAGAGAGCGTACAGAAAGGTTCTCCTGAGTATTACACTCATAAAGGGGTGGAAGAATTCTAACATTGCAGGGGTCAAAGTGACATTATGTGCTGAATCTGGAGAAACCACTTGTTTTATTAGTTGTGTGTTTATTGTTCTTGTTTCATTCCTTTATTGTAAACAGCAGAAAGTTTGGAAATTTTACTAAGAAACCAAATTTGCAATGAGGGGGTTAAATAATCTTGATGACAACAGGACCTGTGTCTTTATTGGCAGTGACTATATAAAATGTCCAGCCCTCATACTAACAACCAACCAATGTGTTAAGTATTATTAGTGCTTTATTTTCAAACCTCTTAGTAAATGACCCCATAATAAAGCAGATATAGTTACATAGACCTGGGTCCATCAAGTTCAAGCTTTCTCCAGCAATTGTGCATTTTGTCATATGGTGCGAGGACGTCTTACCGAGGGATATCCACCATGATGCTTATTAATGATTTTAATTTTGATCTGATGTAAAACATTCGACACAAAAATACTGCACCATCCGATTTTTTTCTATGGGGAACTAGAAAATGACTGTGGAGCTTGGTGTACATTCTGCACTATGGTCCCTCTGAGATGGAAACGCCTGCCCCCCAGACCAAAGTGTCACCATCGGAGATGGGTATAGGGGTCACATTGCCTCCCAGGCTTTCCCGAGGCCTTACACACTGTACGCTGGCAGCATTTTACACCAAAACACGGGACTTCTCATGTCACCATTCCTACATTATAATAACCTGTTACACGGACCCATCTGTCCTCCCCCTCCATCTGTGCCAACGCATGCAACAAATCAGCTAGAAGAACCATCTGCAGCCTGATGATGGATGTCGGGACCAGGCTCCTATAAGAATAAATACGTTTCCAGACATCGATTCTCCTTTTTAATTAAGGTGCACGTATTTAATCCCCCGCCGCCCCTTTTCTATCAGGATTTATATGATGCCGTTACGACGTCACCAATCCATAGATGTCGCCTATCAAGGACGTTCTCGGCATACATTCCCATAGAAGCTTCGTTATCCCGATGAATTCTACACGCCCTCGTTATGGAGCGAGAAGCGCTGGTGTGAAGGGTTAATGTCGCCTTTCACATCTCTACATGAAAGGTGTTCTGGGTGTAAAGCCCTGGTGGATCTGCTCAGAAACCATGGAGTCCTTTCATGCTCCCAGCCCCGAGGCCATACATTCCTGCTGCCATCTGAAGACTCTGCTGCTGCCATAGCCCAGCTCCAGCAGTCGGGCACGGAGCGGAGCGCAGCTGGATGCACGGGGTGCGGAGCGCGCTACTGGAGGGCGATCTGTACAAGTCACTATGTAATGCTGGTCTGGATATACCTATACAGTCTCCTACACCAGGGTCATCGCATCTGACCAATTTCTGTGCGTCTAGGCGCCAGTTTAGCTTTATTTTGGAAAAACTCATAAATATATAATATATATATAAAGTAACCGTAACAACTGCAATGTAACAATGAACTCAGAGAGCATAATGCAAATGACAGAGGTCACCGGTGAGGAATAAATGACCAACTGGTGCAATTTCCCAGCCCGGCAGCATAACCCCAGTAATGCAGCGACCCCACCACTGCATTCCACAGCCAGACACACTATCCCTGAGACAACCCACATCCACACACTGCAGACCAGAGCGATAAAGGGTCCCTGTGTCCCGTCTCCAGCAGTCACGCTGCAGACCCAGCTCACTTACTTTGGATGGCTGCTGTCACTGGACCATCCACACTCCTGGTAGCCTGCTCGCCTCTGCTCTCCACCAGCCTCAGCAGCCGGAAGCTAATTCCAGCTCTCAGCTCTCAACTCAGGAAATAATTCCCAGCCCCTCCTTCCCCTTCCACAGTTCTTCTGTGGAATGGATGGAACCTGCACAGTGTGGACAGGCTGTTGGCGCCCCCTGCTGTTCACTGGACATGGATCCTGCATGCTATGAATGGGGCTTATGGCGTGAGGCTATGTGCACACGATGCGGATTTACTGCGGATCTGCAGCCGTTTTTTTCCGCACAGAAACACTGCAGATCCGCAAAGTGATTACAGTACAATGTAAATCAATAGAAAAAAAATGCTGTGCTAATGGTGCGGAAAATTCCGCATGAAAAACGCTGCGGATCAAAAGAAGTAGCATGTCACTTCTTTTGTGTGGATCTGCAGCGTTTCTGCACCCTTCCATTATAGAAATCCGCAGGGGTTAAAAAACGCATGAAATCCGCACAAAATCAGCAACAAAAACGCACAAAATTCGCATTAAAAAAGGGTCAAATCTGCACCTGTGTTTTCTGCCAGGAGATGCGGATTTTGTGCAGAAAATTCTGCACCCCAATCCGCAACGTGTGCACATAGCCTAATACTCACTGTTATCCTACTGGACCTGTTGCATTGAGATCAATAAATGCTCGTTCACACTTGCATAAAAAATACAGCTCAAACACAGACAGCCAACGATTCTTTTTTCCCTTTCGTTTTATTTCTAAATTGCATTCACTTTTGCTTGTATTGCGTTTTGAGTTGTGTATTTTTCCTTTTTTTTTTTTATCCATCTTTTCATTTGTCTACATTATCAATGGATCGGCAGCAGCCTTCTGCTCTTCACAAGCTAAAAGAGGAGTTGTGACTGTCACAACCCCACAAGGTGAGCATAAACCGTTTTTCTGTTTTCCCTTGGATAAGATCCTATTTGCTCTTCATTGTCCCCCCCAGCCTATTTTTATCGCAGCACAATGTAGGGACAGAGATCCCATTTCCAATGATGTATCACTTACTGGGCTGCTTGCTGTAGATTTGTTAAAATCACAGTTTTATCTGCTGCAGTTCTCTGTATGTTGAGCTCTGTATAACCCTGCCCACACCACTGATTGGCAGTTTTCTGTGTGCACTGTGCATAGGCAGAACACTGCCAATTAGGGGCGGGGTTATAGAGAGCTCACGAATATGGAGGACTACATGACAGCAGGTATACTAGTGATCTAGTAATAAAATCACAGATTATCAAAACTAAACCACTGATTGGCGGCTTTCAGAGGTACACTGTGCATAGGCAGAAAGCTCCCAGTCAGTGGAAGTGAGGAAAGTTATACAGAGCTCATGAATAGAGAGGACTACATGGCATTAACCCTCTAGTGATAATCACCTGCTCATAAACCAGTGATTTCATCAAAACTACTCCAAGTAAGGCCGGCGTCACACTGGCGAGTTTTACGGACGTAAGAGCGCAGAAACTACGTCCGTAAAACTCGCATAACATACGGCACAATTATTCTCAATGGGGCTGCTCCTATTAGCCGTATATTACGGTTCAGTATTATACGGCTTTCTACGGCCGTACAAAATCGCAGCATGCTGCGTTTGTCAGCGTACTGCGCAAAAAAATCGCCAATGAAAGTCTATGGGGGCGAGAAAAATACGGATTCCACACGGACCAGCAGTGTGACTTGCGAGAAATACGCAGCGGTGTTAGTGAAAAGTCGGTAATTCAATTGCCGGCTTTTCATTTCTCCTGCACAAACCCGACAGGATATGAGACATGGTTTACATACAGTAAACCATCTCACATCCCCCTTTTTTTTGCATATTCCACACTACTAATGTTAGTAGTGTGTATGTGCAAAATTTCAGCGCTGTAGCTGCTAAAATAAAGGGTTAAATGGCGGAAAAAATTGGCGTGGGCTCCCGCGCAATTTTCTCCGCCAGAGCGGTAAAGCCAGTGACTGAGGGCAGATATTAATAGCCAGGAGAGGGTCCATGGTTATTGGCCCCCCCGTGGCTAAAAACATCTGCCCCCAGCCACCCCAGAAAAGGCACATCTGGAAGATGTGCCTATTCTGGCACTTGGCCACTCTCTTCCCACTCCCTGTAGCGGTGGGATATGGGGTAATGAAGGGTTAATGCCACCTTGCTATTGGAAGGTGACATTAAGCCAGATTAATAATGGAGAGGCGTCAATTATGACACCTATCCATTATTAATCCAATTGTTGGAAAGGGTTAAAAAACACACACACACATGATTTAAAAGGATTTTAATGAAATAAACACAGCGGTTGTTGTAATAATTTATTGTTCTCTCAAATCCATTTGCAGTCCCTCGCTTGGCAACATAATAAACGCACAAGATACATACCTTCTGATGTACTGTCAGGTCCAACGATGTAATCCATCTGAAGGGGTTAACTAATATTACAAGCAGGAGCCCTGCTATAATGCAGCTGTGCTCCGTGCTTGTAATTCCCCTGCGAATGAATGAAATGTGGGTCATTGACCTACATTTCATTCATTCGCGGTGATGCGCCCCCTGGTGGATGTCCTCATATGACCTGGAGCGTGGGAAAAAGTTCCCAGGCTGCAGTTCATGAGAACATCCACCAGGGGGCGCATCACCGCGAATGAATGAAATGTAGGTCAATGACCCACATTTCATTCATTCGCAGGGGAATTACAAGCACGGAGCACAGCTGCATTATAGCAGGGCTCCTGCTTGTAATATTAGTTAACCCCTTCAGATGGATTACATCGTTGGACCTGACAGTGCATCAGAAGGTATGTATCTTGTGCGTTTATTATGTTGCCAAGCGAGGGACTGCAAATGGATTTGAGAGAACAATAAATTATTACAACAACCGCTGTGTTTATTTCATTAAAATCCTTTTAAATCATGTGTGTGTGGTTTTTTTTTAACCCTTTCCTACAATTGGATTAATAATGGATAGGTGTCACAATTGACGCCTCTCCATTATTAATCTGGCTTAATGTCACCTTACAATAGCAAGGTGGCATTAACCCTTCATTACCCCATATCCCACCGCTACAGGGAGTGGGAAGAGAGTGGCCAAGTGCCAGAATAGGCGCATCTTCCAGATGTGCCTTTTCTGGGGTGGCTGGGGGCAGATGTTTGTAGCCACGGGGGGGCCAATAACCATGGACCCTCTCCTGGCTATTAATATCTGCCCTCAGTCACTGGCTTTACCGCTCTGGCGGAGAAAATTGCGCGGGAGCCCACGCCAATTTTTTCCGCCATTTAACCCTTTATTTTAGCAGCTACAGCGCTGAAATTTTGCACATACACACTACTAACATTAGTAGTGTGGAATATGCCAAAAAAAAGGGGATATGAGATGGTTTACTGTATGTAAACCATGTCTCATATCCTGTCGGGTTTGTGCAGGAGAAATGAAAAGCCGGCAATTGAATTACCGGCTGTTCACAGATATCGCGCTGAATGAAATCTAAATACAGAATATATATATATGTGTCTCAATGACATATATATATATATATACTGTATATATGTTTTAATGAACATTTGAGCACATAAATCCATTAGATGTCGGTTTTGCAAGCCTGCGCGAAAATATCGCAGTACGGATGCCATACGGATTACATACGGAGGATGCCATGCGCAAAATACGCTGACACACCCTGCCTACGGATCACTATTTTGGGAACATTTCACCGTATTTCGGCCGTATTACGGCCGTAAAATACGGACCGTATTGTCTTACGCCGAGTGTGACGCCGGCCTTAATCTGTATGTGATGCTGGAATCAGGGTCTCTGTCTCTATATTATGCTGCTCTCAGATTGGGTGGCAAAACCAGGTGGTGACACATTTACTTTATGGGATTAAAGGGAACAGTCACCAAGTTTTTGCTACCCAACCTGAGCGCAGCATGATTTGGGGCACAGACCTTGATTCCATCAATGTATCACTTATTTGGATACTTGCTGCAATTTTTCTAATATCACTGATTTACCTGATGCAGATCTAGAAGATTTAGGACTGCTGAGCTCTGTATAGCCACACCAATACCACTGACTACCAGCTTAAGTAGAAAGCTGCCAATCAGTGGTGGGGGTATGGTTGGACTATTGGCAGCAGCTTTACTAGTCATCTAGTGATAATCTCCTGCTGATAAAACAGTAATTATATCAAAACTACAGCAAGCAGCCCAGTAAGTGACACATCACTGGAATCAGGGTCTTTGTCTCTACATTATACTGCTCTCAGATTAGGTAGTGAAAACCTGGTGGCAGATTCCCTTCAACTATTTTTTTCTGTTTTTTGTAACATTGCCTAAATATGTAGTTGTGCTTAAAAGTTTGTGAACCCTTCAGAGTTTTCCACATTTCATCATTCAATTAGACCTAAAATTACATCAGATTTTCACACAAGTAAAATTAGATAAGGAGAAACAAATGAGTTAAAAATATTAGACTGTCATTTTTTTACTGAGGGAAATGATCCATTATCATATGTCTGTAAAAGGCAACAGTATGAGAACTTCCAGGATTAGCATTCCTTAATGATTTTGACGTCCCGAATTCAAATCTGACAATGAAAAGTTTTAGTTGTCTTTTGTTTCTTTGATACTATCAAAGAGTTTTCCTTTTACTGCTGCATATAATCAATGCATAAAAGTTTCAGGGAACTTTTCAGAATATTTTCCCACGCTCGAGTTCATATGAGTTCATCCAGCAGAGGGCGCATCACCGCGACTCGAGGTAACTACAGGACATTCCCCTGCATTCCATTCATTCTCCAAGTTTTACAGTCAGGAGCACAGCTGCATTAGCAGAGCTCCGGGGTGTAAAATGATTTAACCCCTTCAGATGGATTTACAGCGTGGGACAAGACTGAACGACGGAAGGTATGGAATATTGTTGTTTGTTTTGTTTAACTTTATTTCAGGTGACAAGGGTCTTCAGGTGGATTAATAGTATAATAAAATATTAAAACACTATGTGTCTTTATTTCATTAAAATACTTTTTAATAATGTGTGTGTGTTTTATTAACCATTTCATACTATTGGATTAATAATGGATAGGTGTCATAATTGACGCCTCTCAATTATTAACCTGGCTTAATGTCACCTTACAATAGCAAGGTAACATTAACCCTTCATTACCCCATATCCCACCAATACAGGGGAGTGGGAAGAGAGAGGCTAAGTGCCAGAATAGGCATATCTTACAGATGTGCCTTTTCTGGGGTGACTGGGTGCAGATGTTTTTAGCCAGGGGGGGTCCTATAACCATGGTCCCTCTCTAGGCTATTAATATCTGCCCTCAGTCACTGGCTTTCCCACTCTGGCGGAGAAAATTGCGCGGGAGCCCACACATTTTTTTCCGGGATTTAACCCTTTAATTTAATAGCTAGAGCCCCCAAATTTTACACAAAGACACTTCTTACATTACTAAAGAGGAATATGTAATAAAAGAAGGGATATGAGATGGTTTACTGTATGTAAACCATGTCTCATATCCTGTTGGGTTTGTGAAGGAGATAGGAAAAGCCGGCAATTAAATTACCGGTTTTTCTGCTATCTAGCGCTGAATTAAATATAAATATATATATATATATATACAGTTAGGTCCATATATATTTGGACAGAGACATTTTTCTAATTTTGGTTATAGACATTACCACAATGAATTTTACATTACATTACATTACATTACATTAAAATTGGATGAAGGGTTTAGGAGTTTCAGCTCCTTAACATGTGCCACCCTGTTTTTAAAGGGACCAAAAGTAATTGGACAGATTCAATAATTTTAAATAAAATGTTCATTTCTAGTACTTGGTTGAAAACCCTTTGTTGGCAATGACCGCCTGAAGTCTTGAACTCATGGACATCACCAGACGCTGTGTTTCCTCCTTTTTGATGCTCTGCCAGGCCTTCACTGCGGTGGTTTTCAGTTGCTGTTTGTTTGTGGGCCTTTCTGTCTGACGTTTAGTCTTTAACAAGTGAAATGCATGCTCAATTGGGTTGAGATCAGGTGACTGACTTGGCCATTCAAGAATATTCCACTTCTTTGCTTTAATAAACTCCTGGGTTGCTTTGGCTTTATGTTTTGGGTCATTGTCCATCTGTAGTATGAAACGACGACCAATCAGTTTGGCTGCATTTGGCTGGATCTGATCACACAGTATGGCTCTGAATACCTCAGAATTCATTCGGCTGCTTCTGTCCTGTGTGACATCATGAATAAACACTAGTGACCCAGTGCCACTGGCAGCCATGCATGCCCAAGCCATCACACTGCCTCCACCGTGTTTTACAGATGATGTGGTATGCTTTGGATCATGAGCTGTACCAAGCCTACAACATACTTTTCTCTTTCCATCATTCTGGAAGAGGTTGACCTTGGTTTCATCTGTCCAAAGAATGTTCTTCCAGAACTGTGCTGGCTTTTTTAGATGTTCTTTTAGCAAAGTCCAGTCTAGCCTTTTTATTCTTGATGCTTATGAGTGGCTTGCACCGTGCAGTGAACCCTCTGTATTTACTTTCATGCAGTCTTCTCTTTATGGCAGATTTGGATATTGATACGCCGACCTCCGGGAGAGTGTTGGTCACTTGGTTGGCTGTTGTGAAGGGGTTTCTCTTCACCATGGAGATTGTTCTGCGATCATGCACCACTCTTGTCTTCCGTGGGCGCCCAGGTCTTTTTGCATTGATGAGTTCACCAGTGCTTTCTTTCTTTCTCAGGATGTACCAAACTATAGATTTTGCCACTCCTAATATTGTAGCAATTTCCCGGATGGGTTTTTTCTGTTTTCGCAGCTTAAGGATGGCTTGTTTCACCTGCATGGAGAGCTCCTTTCACCGCATGTTTACTTCACAGCAAAACCTTCCAAATGCAAGCACCACACCTCAAATCAACTCCAGGCCTTTTATCTGCTTAATTGAGAATGACATAATGAAGGGATTGCCCACACCTGTCCATGAAATAGCCTTGGAGTCAATTGTCCAATTACTTTTGGTCCCTTTAAAAACAGGGTGGCACATGTTAAAGAGCTGAAACTCCTAAATCCTTCATCCAATTTTAATGTGGATACCCTCAAATGAAAGCTGAAAGTCTGAACTTCAACTGCATCTGAATTGTTTTGTTTAAAATTCATTGTGGTAATGTCTAGATCCAAAATTAGAAAAATGTTGTCTCTGTCCAAATATATATGGACCTAACTGTATATATGTGTGTGTCTCACTGACATATATATATATATATGTATATATAGATATATATACCTATTCTATATGTACACATTTATTCTACCTATTCTAGTCTATTCTATTCTGTCAGTGTGATTTTACTGTACACCGCACTGAATTACCGGCTTTTCTATAGAACACCGGTGCGTATTTCTCGCAAGTCACACGCATGGTCCATGTGTAATCCGTAATTTTCTCGCCCCCATAGACATTCATTGGCGTATTTTTTGCGCAATACGCTGACAAATGCAGCATGCTGCGATTTTCTACACCCGTAACATACCGTATATTACGGATGCGTACTATACGGCAGATAGGAGCTGCCCCATAGAGAATCATTGGGCCGTGTGCAATGCGTATTTTCGGGACGTATTTTCTGCACTCAAGGGTCCGTAAAACTCGACAAACTGTGTTTGTTATTTTTAACCCCTTTCTGCCAGTTGACGGGATAGTACGTCAGCTGGCAGACTCCCCCGCTTTGAGGTCGCCTCCGGCGGTGAGCCCACATAAAAGCCGAGACATGTCAGCTGTTATCAACAGCTGACATGTGGCCGCAATGGGCACGAGTTGAATTGCGATCCGCCCGTGCCCATTAACTAGTTAAATGCCGCTGTCAAACTCTGACCGGCATTTAGCAAGCGCGGCCGGAAGCGCTCGCACTGCTGACCCCCATCACATGAACAGGGGTCAGCGATGCATTGCCATAACAACCTGAGGTCTCCTTGAGACCTCTATGGCTGTTGATGGCAGAATGCTGTGAGCGCCACCTTGTGGTCGTGGCGATCGTGCAGTGCATGCTTCTAGTCTCCTATGGAGGCTATTGAAGCATGCAAAACAAAAACAAATGTGTTTAAAAATATAAAAAAATAAGAAAAAATATAAAAGTTCAAATCACCCCCCTTTTGCCCCAATCAAAATAAAACAATAACAAAATCAAACCTATACATATTTGGTATCGCCGCTTTCAGAATCGCCCGATCTATCAATCTATAAAAAAAAACAGGATTAACCTGATTGGTAAATGGCGTAGCGAGAAAAAAATCAAAACGACAAAATTATGTTTTTTTAGTCGCCGCGACATTGTATTAAAATGCAATAACGGGCAATCAAAAAATTGTATCTGCACAAAAGTTGTATAATTAAAAACATCAGCTTGGCACACAAAAAATAAACCCTCACCCAACCCCAGATCACGAAATATGGAGACACTACAGGTATCGGAAAATGTTGCATTTTTTTTTGTTTTTTAGCAAATTTTGGAATGTTTTTTCACCACTTAGATCAGGGGTGGGGAACCTCAGGCCCCAGGGCCATTTACGGCCCTCAATGACCTTTTATCAAGCCCTTGAGCAGATTCTCAGGGACCGCATTCTTGGGCAGGGAGGTGTATTTTGATTACATTAATCCACATTAATTTCTTCTTGCTCTGTTAGCACACACGCAGTGTTCACTACAGAACACTGAAGGGCATGCAATGAAAGATTACATCCTGAAACCACTGCCAGAGTCAGGATGTACTTTGTGGGCCAAGTTTGTACGGCCCCCGAAGGATGGTATAAATATCTTCATGGCCCTCGACAGAAAAAAGACTCCCCACCCCTGACTTAGATAAAAAAGATTATTCACATAATGGCAACCCCTAAGGCTACTTTCACGCATCAGGTTTTTCACGCCATGCCAATTCCGGCGTCGCGCCGCAGTGCCGGATCCGGCGTAATTTGTGAAAACCGGATGGGACGGATCTGGTTTTGTGCCGGATCCAATGCCCGGATCTGGCGGTAAACCGGATCCGTCCCATCCGGTTGGCATCCGTTTCGCCCGTTTTTCCATCAGGTTTTTGACGGATCCAGTTTTTAAGAACGCCCCTGGGAGGCTCCAAAATGTGATTGGCCCCCTGAAAACTATATATACAGTCTTCCTACAGCACATCAGTGACAGGTTGGAGAGGAGCAAGTGTTTGGAGAGAAAGATGGATGTTGTTATTGCGAATATTCTGCAGAACAACATGGATTTAATTGTGGAGACGAATCGCTTGAAAGCAATTGCTCTGGAGAAGGAGCGAGAGAGACAACGCATCATGAGTCTGCGCCGACGCAGTTTGTGGATCCACCCCAACACTGCACAGAGAATGACATGTGGGGTGTTTTCTACACTGTACATGGAGCTACGAGGAGACCCAGAGAAATTTTTCTCATATGTGCGGATGAAAGCTGAGAACTTTGATATATTGGTGGATCGAATTGAACATCTCATCTGAAGGAGTGATACTTATTGCCGATTCTCTATTTCACCGGCCGAGCGTCTGATGGTCACTCTTCGGTAAGCCATTTTTATTTTATGTACTCCTGTAGCAGTTTCATTGATTGTAATTTGATTTTGAAGTAATTTTTGCCTTGCTTTTGTTCACAGATTCCTTGCTACTGGAGAATCCCTTTCGTCACTACATTTCCAGTTCAGACTGGGAATTTCCACCATCTCCAGAATTGTAAAGCACACTTGCCGTGCACTGTGGGACTCTTTGCACAATGAATTTATAACACATCACACAATGGAGATTTGGTTGGAAGTAGCCGAGAAATTCCAGCAAGTGTATCAGTTTCCCAATTGCTGGGGCGCGGTGGATGGGAAACATATTCGTATCGTGAAACCGGCTGGTTATGGATCAGAATATTTTAATTATAAAAAGTACTTTTCCATTGTGCTGATGACCTTCGCCGATGCGGATTACAAATTTGTAGCGGTGGATATTGGGGCGTATGGCGGCTCTAATGATTCCCAAGTTTTCAAACTGTCTGCAATGGGGCGTCATTTGTATGGAAACACCTTTCAATTCCCCCTCCCAAGACCACCGCCTCAAACCTCTGGGCCACCAATGCCTTTTGTTTGTGTTGGGGATAAAGCCTTCCAGCTGTCAGAACATCTGCTGAAAACGTACTCCAGCCGTGGATTAACCCAAACTAAAAGAATTTTTAACTACCGCCTCACACGTGCACGGAGAATGGTGGCATGCGCTTTTGGGATTTTGACCGCCAAATGGAGAGTTCTACTGTCATCTATAAACTTGAAGACAGACACTGTTGACGAGGTGGTGAAAGCGTGTGTTGTCCTGCACCATTATTTGATATCCAAGGAACAGATTTCCATTGAGGACCACTCTAAAGAAACCACCTTGGCTGATTATAACAAAATTACGTATAGAAGTTCTGTGGCAGTTTCCTGAATTAGGGACCAATTCGCAGAATACTTTATTTCACCGGAAGGAAGAATAGACTGGCAGGATGAGAGAGTTTGAATAATTTGTCAGATAGGGACACTTCGACAGTGGGAATGTGGAGAGAGCAATGTGGTGGTGGTGGTGGGGAAGGATCAATAGTTAGTGGTGAAGGGGTGGAGAAAGCAAGTGAATGGGTGGACAGGAAACTGGGAGTTGGGTTAGGAATTTGGTATGATGGAGGGGTGTAGCTAATGGTTTAGGAGGATTGGGAGGCAGAAGCGGTGATGGGTGGAGAAGAGGGTTGGGACATGACGGGTGAAGGAGGCTGGTGGTAGTGGGCAGGGAGAGGATGCGCGGAAGATGTTGTTGGGAACTGGTATGGGGAGGGATGTCCATACTGGTCTGGATGGTGGGAAGGGGCATGGGCGGAACGCTGGTAGTTGTCTGGATGGTGGGACGGGGTACGGGCAGGATGCTGGTAGTGGTCTGGATGGTGGGATGGGGCACGGGCACGATGTGGGTATTGGTGAGGTTGCTGGGACGGGGCACGGGCAGGTTGCTGGTACGGTCAGGAGGATGGTAGTGGCTATAGTGAAGGACAGTGGCTGAAGAGGGGGCAGGTGCAGGAGGGATGGCAAGTGTGGTGGCTTTGGAGGCAATGAGCGCTAGAGTAGACTGGCAGGCTTCCATTACTTGCATCTGCTGATCAGTAGATAGCTTCTCCATTTGCTCGAGTACCGACCGGAAATAAGTGTGGTTCGGTGACTGACTTGCCTCTGAACGCATCGTAAGCAGAAGTGTATGCAACTCGGGTATGTTTTTATTTATTAAATTGAAACCTGCTGCCATTTGATCGGACAAAACTTTGAGACAGTTCTGGAAGGATGCGTCCCTGACCCCTCTGCTGCTGGCGGCCCGAAGCCACAGGTGTACTAGACGTGGCAGCAGCAGAGGGGTGGGGTACAGGAAAGGCTATATCCTCACCAGCAGATTCATGCAATGGAACCGGTCAGGATGCTCCAGCGCTGGTGGATGGGACCGAGGGATCAGATGGGTGGGAAGGCTGGGAAGGTGCAGAGTGGGAAGGTGTAGAGGGGCCGGGACTGTCGAGGTGTCCCTCGGTGGCAGACTCCTGAGGGATCGCCCCAGAAGGGTTCAACTCATCTGCAGGCTCCCGAGTGCTCCCGACAGTGCTGTGGAACAAAGAGAAAAAAAATATAATTAATATACTGATATTGCATGGCCCTGGCTGAAACAGCAAAAGAGGGTTAGACATGTAAAACATTGGTTATTAAATGTGGTGGGTAATATTTACCTTCGGGTCACCATCGTTGTCCTGAGGAATGACAGGGTTTGGGCATATTTGTATCTGCTCCTGCGTCCTCCAGAACCACTTGGGGCCCGCATCTCTTTGTTGAACTCCTTCTTAAAGCGATCCCTGATAGACCGCCACCGCTTCACAATCCTCTCACCTGTAAAAAAAGGAGAAACACAAATTGGTTAAGATACAATACTTAGAATGCATCAACATAACTGAATTGTGTATACTTACGTTCTTGATTCTGGGCCCGAACATCGAGGTCCTCCCAGTTCTCTACTAGCTGTTGGCATACTTGCTCCCAGAGTCGACGGGTCACTATGACATCAGCATGGCGGCGGTCACCCATGTTCCACAGCAGCTCCCTGTCTCGGATCAGATCAATGAGGAGGTCAATATTGAAGCCGACCTCCTCATCGTCCGAATCAGGAGCACGCTGTGAAGCCTGTTATAAAAAAGGACAAAAAAAATTAAATTACATTCAAAACAACAAAGAAAATTAAAAAAAAAAAATGCTGCTTACACGATGACGGCCGCCACGACTCTGACGCCGACGACCCTGGGAGCCACTCGGAGGACCTCTGGATCGAGCACCAGAATCCGAACTCTAGAATAAAAATAACATAAAAATTGGGTGCTTGTAGTTAGCCTTTTTATGTGTTGTGTACATTTTGATATCTATAATGATCATTCTGTTTATGTTGTGAGATGTGTCCAATGATCTGTTTCTATGTGTTGGGTGCATTATTCTTTCTGTAAGGATCTTTTGTTTTTATGTGTTGGGTGTAGTGTGAGGTTGTGGTTCCGAGATGCATGAAAGAAACACACCAATTGTGATCCAGCTCCAGGTATTTCTCCACCCCTTCGGTCTTCTTCTGGAAGCACCTCTTCTGCTGCAGCAGAAGCTTCCTACAAAAATGAAAGATGGTGAAATGCATTGATATATACAGTACAGACCAAAAGTTTGGACACACCTTCTCATTTAAAGATTTTTCTGTATTTTCATGACTATGAAAATTGTAAATTCACACGGAAGGCATCAAAACTATGAATTAACACATGTGGAATTATATACTTAACAAAAAAGTGAGAAACAACTGAAAATATGTCTTATATTCTAGGTTCTTCAAAGTAGCCACCTTATGCTTTGATGACTGCTTTGCCCACTCTTGGCATTCTCTTGATGAGCTTCAAGAGGTAGTCCTCTCCATACACCTGCTACCTATGTGTGCTATACATGTACACCGTGTTCCAAATTATTATGCAAATTGGATTTAAGTGTCATAAAGATTTAATTGTTTGTTTTTCAAACAAACTCATGGATGGTATTGTGTCTCGGTGCTTAATAGATCACTGAAATCAATTTTAAACACATGTGATAATTAGTTTTCCAGGTGATTCTAATTAAAGGAAAACTACTTAAAAATGATGTTCCACATTATTAAGCCGGCCACAGTTTTCAAGTAACATGGGAAAGAAAAAGGATCTCTCTGCTGCCGAAAAGCATCAAATAGTGCAATGCCTTGATGAAGGGATGAAAACATTAGATATTTCCCGAAAACTTAAGCGTGATCATCGTACTGTTAAGAGATTTGTGGCTGAATCTGAGCACAGACGTGTTTGTGCTGATAAAGGCATAATGAGGAACGTGTCTGCCAGGCAAGTTCATCGGATTAAGAGAGCAGCTGCTAAAAAGCCATTACAAAGCAGCAAACAGATATTTGAAGCTACTGGTGCCTCTAGAGTCCCTCGAACCTCAAGGTGTAGGATCCTTCAAAGGCTTGCTGTGGTTCATAAACCTACTATTTGGCCACCCCTAAACAGTGTTTACAAGCAGAAACCGTTGCAGTGGGCCCAGACATACATGAGGACTAATTTTCAAACATTCTTGTTTACTGATGAGTGTCAAGCAACCCTGGATGGTCCAGATGGATGGAGTAGTGGATGGTTGGTGGATGGCCAAGATGTCCCAACAAGGCTGCGACATCAGCAAGGAGGTGGAGGAGTCATGTTTTGGGTCGAAATCATGGGGAAACAGCTGGTAGGGCCCTTTAAGGTTCCTGTGAAAATGACCTCTGCAAAGTATATAGAGTTTCTGACTGACAACTTTCTTCCATGATATAAAAAGCAGAAACGTACCTTCAGGAGCAAAATCATCTTCATGCATAACAATGCCCCATCTCATGCTGCAAAGAATCCCTCTGAGTCATTGGCTCCTATGGGCATAAAAGGAGATAAACTGATGGTGTGGCCACCATCTTCCCCTGACCTCAACCCTACAGAGAACCTTTGGAGTATCATCAAGCAAAAGATCTATGAGGGTGGGAGGAAGTTCACATCAAAATAGCAGCTCTGGGAGGCTATTCTGACTTCATGCAAAGAAACACAAGCAGAAACTCTCCAAAAACTCACAAGTTCAATGGATGCCAGAATTGTGAAGGTGATATCAAAGAAGGGTTCCTATGTTAACATGTAACTTGGCCTGTTAGGATGTTTTGGAGTTAAATAGCTTTTTTGTTCATTGAATGTGACCTCCTAATGCTGCAAATTCAACAAATGAGAATTTTCAGTTATTTAAAACATCAAATGTTTAGAAATTCAACTGTTCGTAATAATTTGGAACAGTGCATTTTGAGTTTTTATTCATTTTGGAGATTATACTGATATAATTGGGAGGTTTCTTCAATAAAATTCAATGTATACTCGAACGGGTGATGACTTTTATTAGACTGACTGTCATTTGCACCGACCATTTAGTAAATCCAGGAAAAATATAATTTGCATAATAATGTGGAACATGGTGTACAGTGGATGTCGGTAAGGGATTAAAGTCCATTCAGACAGGCCAATTTCTGCACTATATCTACAAGTCGATTGATGCTCATCTATGCACGTGTTCAGACTATCGCTACGTCCCGATGTTTACACGACACGATGTGCTGCCGACACTGATCATTTTATAGAAAATATAAATAATCATATTATAGGGCGAACGAACATTTTGCAGATCAGCTGCATGTTTACACAAACCGATGATCAAGGATGAGCATTTTATGAAGACTCTTTTGCTAGTTACTGGCCTGTGAAAAAAGGGCATTTACTTCTTCTCTACAATATTTACCACAGTTAGCAGCTTTCAGATCCTGTTAATTATGGAAAGTTAAAAAAAAATATGAAGAATTTAAGTGTGCCTATGAGGGAGAAGAAGCTTGCCAGACAACTCCAATGAAAATTAAATAAAAGTTTATAGTGACAGTAGATGGTTTAGAATGTCTATAAAACTTAATTTAAGTTTTAATGTGAGAAGAAAGTGGCATAATTTGCTACATCAAAAAGCACAAGGTGTGGGATGAGAGGAGTTTTAAGAAGAGTCGGCAGAATAAACAAATTAAGTGGGTAATAATGCCATAAATTCAACTACTAATACTATAAAGTATTCAGACCACTTTACATTTTTCACTCTTTGTTTCATTTGCAGCCACTTGGTAAATTCAAAAAAGTTAATTTTATTTTCTCATTAATGTACACTCTGCAACCCATCTTGACTGAAAAAAAACAGAAATGTAGTAATTTTTAAAAATTTAATAAAAAATAAATGAAATATCACATGGTCATAAGTATTCAGACCCTTTGCTCAGTATTGAGTAGAAGCACCTTTTGAGCTAGTGCAGCCATGAGTCTAATTGTGAATGATGCAACAAGTTGTTCACACCTGGATTTGGGGATCCTCTACCATTCTTCCTTGCAGATCTTCTCCAGTTCCGTCAGGTTGGATGGTGAACATTGGTGGACAGCCATTTTCAGGTCTCTCCAGAGATGCTCAATTGGGTTTAGGTCAGAGCCCTGGCTGGGCCAGTCAAGTATGGTCACAGAGTTATTCTGAAGCCACTACTTTGTTATTTTAGCTCTGTGCTAAAGGTCATTGTCTTGTTGGAAGGTGAACCTTCAGCCAAGTCTGAGGTCCAGAGCACTCTGGAGGAGGTTTTCATCCAGGATATCTCTGTACTTGGCCGCATTCATGTTTCCTTCAATGACAACCAGTCGTCCTGTCTCTGCAGCTGAAAAACACCCCCATAGCATGATGCTGCCACCATCATGTTTCACTGTTGGGATTGTATTGGGCAGGTGATGAGCAGTACTTTTTTTCTCCACACATACCGCTTAGAATTATCATCAAAAAGGTCTATCTTCGTCTCATCAGACCAGAGAATCTTATTTCTCATAGTCTGGGAGTCCTTCATGCGTTTTGCTTTCATATGTCCTGCACTGAGGAGAGGCTTCCGTTGGGCCACTCTGCCATGAAGGCCCGACTGGTGGAGGGCTGCAGTGATAGTGGACTTTGTGGAGCTTTCTCCCATCTCCCTACTTCATCTCTGGAGATCAGCCACAGTGATCTTGGGGTTCTTCTTTACCTCTCTCACCAAGGGTTTTCTCCCATGATTGCTCAGTTTGGCTGGATGGCCAGGTCTTGGAAGTCTCTTGGTGGTCCAAACTTCTTCCATTTAAGGATTATGGAGGCCACTGTCCCCTCAGGAACCTTGAGTACTGCAGAAATTCTTTGTTAACCTTGGCCAGATCTGTGCCTTGCTACAATTCTGTCTCTGAGCTCCTTGGCCAGCTCCTTTGACCTCATGAATCTCATTTGGTCTGACATGCACTGTGAGCTGTGAGGTCTTATATAGACAGGTGTGTGCCTATCCAAATCAAGTCCTATCAGTTTAATTAAACACAGCTGGACTCCAATTAAGGAGTAGAACCATCTCAAGGAGGATCACAAGGAAATGGACAGCATGTGACTTAAATATGAGTGTCTGAGCAATGGGTCTGAATACTTCTGACCATGTGATATTTCAGTTTTTCTTTTTTAATATGCAAAAATTTAAAATGTTCTTCTGTTTGTTTTTTAGTCAAGATGGGGTGCAGAGTGTACATTAATGAGAAAAAATTAACTTTTTTGAATTTACCAAATGGCTGCAATGAAACAAAGAGGGAAAAATTTAAAGGGGTCTGAATACTTTCCGGACCCACTGTACATATAAACAAAGTTTTAAAGGGAATCTTTCACCTCATTTGGGCCCTATAAACTGTGCCCACTGCCATCAGGGGCTTATATACAGCATTCTGTAATGCTCTAGATAAGCCGCCGATGTAACCTGAAAGCTAAGAAAAACAAGTTACATTATACTCATCCAGGGGCGGTCCGGTGCAGTCCGGGTCCGATGGGCGTCGCAGGTCCAGCACCTCCCATCTTCATACGATGTAGTCCTCTTCTTCGCTTCTGTCGCGGCTCCTGCACAGGCGTAATTCCATGCCCTGTTGAGGGCAGAGCAAAGCACAGCAGTGTGCAGGCGCTGGGAAAGGTCAGAAAGGCCCTAATGGCGGTGGCCGCAGTTTATAGGGCCAAAATGAGATGATAGATTCTCTTTAAAACATAGAGAATGGGGCACTACAGGGGACATCCAAAAGACAAAAGATTAATCCATAATAGGAATCTTGCTACTATAAAGGCTAGTCATAAAGGGATATGTGTAGGTATGAGCAACAAAAGAAATACAAAAAACTAAATACATATGTGACATAAGAAGAAAGGTAATTAGTAAAAATAGTAAATATGCCTTCTATGCTAGTGTAAGTACAAAGGTGGAATCCAAATACTCATGAAGTAATAAATACCCACATATTTCCAAGACTGCTGCAAGTCACTTAAGGAGTCCCACTACATCTGACGACCCCTGGATGAAGCTATTCCTGGGAAATGCACCAGAACGAGACTCTAATAGACTTGTATTAAAAAGTGACCTCGTGCAGCTCCATGAAACACTGGAGCTGAGAGTATGTCCCTTTTCTCTAGAGACCAACAGGAGGGACGTTGGAAACATATGAAGGCAGCGGCAGGTATCAGACAAGAGGCAGGGGACTTACATTTAACGCACCATTACAGCGGTGCAATAAAAGAACACTGGAGTAGTACATTTTAACCCCCTTCAAGACCTTGCCCTTTTTCGTTTTTCGTTTTTGTTTTTCGTTCCCCTCCTTTCCAAAGCCATAACGTTTTTATTTTTCCGTCAATATGGCCATGTGAGGGCTTATTTTTAGCAGGACAAGTTGTACTTTTGAACGACATCATTGGTTTTAGCATGTTGTGTACTAGAAACCGGGAAAAAAATTCCAAGTGCAATGAAATTGCAAAAAAAGTGCAATCCCACACTTGTTTTTTGTTTGGCTTTTTAGCTAGGTTCACTAAATGCTAAAACTGACCTGCTATTATGATTCTCCAGGTCCTTACGGGTTCATAGACATCTAACATGACTAGGTTATGTTTTATCTAAGTGGTAAAAAAAAAATCCAAACTTTACTTAAAAAAAAAAAAAAAAAAATTGCTCAATTTTCCGATACCCGTAGCGTCTCCATTTTTCGTGATCTGGGGTCAGGTGAGGGCTTATTTTTTGCGTGCCGAGCTGTCGTTTTTAATGATACCATTTTGGCGCAGATACGTTCTTTTGATCGCCCGTTATTACATTTTAATGCAATGTCGCGGCGACCAAAAAAACGTAATTCTGGCGTTTCAAATTTTTTTCTCGCTACGCCGTTTAGCGATCAGGTTAATCCTTTTCTTATTGATAGATCGGGCGATTCTGAACGCGGCGATACCAAATATGTGTAGGTTTGATTTTTTTATTGTTTTATTTTGAATGGGGCGAAAGGGGGGTGATTTAAGCTTTTATATTTTTTTATTTTTTTTCATATTTTTTAAAACATTTTTTTTTTACTTTTGCCATGTTTCAATAGCCTCCATGGGAGGCTAGAAGCTGGCACAACTGGATCGGCTCTGCTACATAGGAGCGATCGTCAGATCGCCCCTATGTAGCAGATTTACTGCATTGCTATGAGCGCAGACCGCCAGCTCATAGCAATCCGGCATCAACAACCATAGAAGTCTCAAGGACACCTCAGGTTGTCATGCCGTCGCATCGCTGACCATCGATCATGTAACGGGGTCGTCGATGCGCCCCTTTACCCCCAAGGGTGGTTTGCATGTTAATGACCAGGCCAATTTTTACAATTTTGACCACTGTCCCTTTATGAGGTTATAACTCAGGAATGCTTCCATGGATCCCGGTGATTCTGACAATGCTTTCTCGTGACATATTGTACTTCATGATAGTGGTAAAATTTCTTTGATATGACTTGCATTTATTTGTGAAAAAAAAAACAGAAATTTGGTGAAAATGTTTAAAATTTTGCAATTTTCCAACTTTGAATTTTCATGCCCTTAAATCAAACAGATATGGCACACAAAATGCTCAATAAGTAACATTTCCCACATGTCTACTTTACATCAGCACAATTTTGGAACCAACATTGTTTTCTTAGGGAGTTATAAGGGTTTAAGGTGACCAGCGATTTCTCATTTTTACAACACCATTTTTTTTAGGGACCACATCACATTTGAAGTCACTTTGAGGGGTCTATATGATAGAAAATACCCAAAAGTGACACCATTCTAAAAACTGCACCCCTCAAGGTGCTCAAAACCAAATTCAAGAAGTTTATTAACCCTTCATGTGCTTCACAGGAATTTTTGGAATGTTTAAAAAAAGTAGAACATTTAACTTTTTTTCACAAAAAAATTACTTCAGATCCAATTTTTTTATTTTCCCAAGGGTAACAGGAGAAATTGGACATCAAAAGTTATTGTGCAATTTGTCCTGAGTACACGGATACCCCATATGTGGGAGAAAACTACTGTTTGGGCGCATGGCAGAGCTCGGAAGGGAAGAAGTGGCGTTTTGGAATGCAAACTTTGATGGAATGGTCTCTGGGCGTCACGTTGCGTTTGCAGAGCCCCTGATGTACCTAAACAGTAGAAACCCCCCACAAGTGACCCATATTGGAAACTAGACCCCCTCAGAAACTTATCTAGATTGTGGTGATCACTTTGAATCCCCAAGTGTTTTACTAAAGTTTATAACGCAGAGCCGTGAAAATAAAAAATCCTTTTTTTCCACAAAAATGATTTTTTAGCCCCCAGTTTTGTATTTTCCCATGGATAACAGGAGCAATTGGACTCCAAAATTTATTGTCCAATTTGTCCTGAGTATGCTGATACCCCTTATGTGGGGGCAAACCACTGTTTGGGCGCACGGCAGAGCTCGGAAGAGAAGGAGTACCGTTTTACTTTTTCAGAATTGTATGGATTAAGATCGGACGTCATGTTGCGTTTGCAGAGCCCCTGGTGTGCCTAAACAGTGGAAAACTCCCAATTCTAACTTCAACCCTATCCCCAACACACCCCTAACCCTAATCCCAACCACACTCCTAACCTGAACACACCCCTAACCCTAATCCCAACCCTAACACACCGTGAACCCCAATACACCCCTAACCCTAATCCCAACCCTAAAACTGACACACCCCTAACCCAACCGTAAACGTAATCCAAACCCTAACCCCAACTCTAGCCCCAACCCTAACTTTAGCACCAACCCTAACCCTAACTTCAGCCCCAACCCTAACTTTAGCCCCAACCCTAACCCTAGCCCTAATGGGAAAATAGAAATACATTTTTTAATTTTATTATTTTTCCCTAAGGCGGTGATAATGGGGGGTTTGATTTACTATTTATAGCGGGTTTTTATGTCGGGTTTTTATGATCGGCAGCTGTCACACCCTAAAAGACGCTTTTTATTGCAAAAAATTACCACATTCCGAGAGCTATAATTTTTCCATATTTTGGTCCACAGAGTCATGTGAGGTCTTGTTTTTTGCGGGACGAGTTGATGTTTTTATTGGTATCATTTTCGGGCACATAACATTTTTTGATTGCTTTTTAATCCGATTTTTGTTAGGCAGAATGAACAAAAAACAGCAATTCATGAATTTCTTTTGGGGGGGGGGGGCGTTTATACCATTCCGCGGTTGGTGAAATTGATAAAGCAGTTGTATTCTTCGGGTCAGTATGATTAAAACGATACCTCATTTATATCATTTTTTTAAGTTTTGGCGCTTTTAGGGTATGTGCACACACTGCGGATTTTGCTGCGGATCCGCAGCGGATTGGCCGCTGCGGATTCGCAGCAGCTTTCCATGCGTTTACAGTACAATGTAAACCTATGGAAAACAAAATCCGCAGTGCCCATGCTGCGGAAAAAAATGCGCGGAAACGCTGCGTTGTTTATTCAGCAGCATGTCAATTCTTTGTGCGGATTCCGCTGCGGTTTACACCTGCTCCATAATAGGAATCCGCAGGTGTAAAACCGCAGGTGGAATCCGCAAAGAAATCGCGGTAGATCCGCGGTAATTCCGCAGGTAATCCGCAGTGTGGTCTACCTGCGGATTTACAAAAACAGATGCGGAAAAATCCGCAGGGGTTCCATCTACATGTGCACATACCCTTATACAAAACTATTTTATAGAAAAAATAATTATGTTCTCATCGCTTTATTCTGAGGGCTATAACTTTTTTACTTTTTCGCTGATGTTGGTGTATAGTGGCTCTTTTTTTTGCGGGACAAGATGATGTTTTCGGCGGTACAATGTTTATTTATATCAGTCTTTTTGATCGCGTGTTATTCCATTTTTTGTTTGGCGGTATGATGATAAAGCATTGTTTTTTTTGCCTCTTTTTTTTTTTTTTTTTTACGGTGTTCACTGTAGGGGTTAACCGGTGGGATAGTTTTATAGGTTGGGTCGTTACGGACGCGGCGATACTAAATAAGTGTACTTTTTTTTTTTTTTATTTACATAAAGAAATGTATTTATTGGAACAATATTTTTTTAAATTTATTTATTTAGGATTTCTTTTTTTTTTTTTTTTCACATGTAAATATTTTTTTTTTACCTTGTCCCAGTGTGGGACATCATGTTATTGTGTCAGATCGCTGATCTGATACTTTGCAGTGCACTGTGTCAGATCAGTGATCTGACAGGCACTGCAGGGACGCTTGCAAGCGCTTGCTCTGAGCAGGCGCTTGCAAGCCACCTCCCTGCAGGACCCGGAAGGAGCCCTGCGGCCATCTTGGATCCGGGGCCTGCAGGGAGGAGGATGGAGGAGATGCTCAGAGCAACACGATCACATCGCGTTGTTCCGAGGGTATAGGGAAGCACGCAGGGAGCCCCCTCCCTGCGCGATGCTTCCCTATGCCGCCGAAACGCTGCGATCATGTTTGATCGCAGTGTTTCAGGGGTTAATGTGCAGGAGCGGTCCGTATTTAATGTACTATCCCATCGGTGGTCATACGGGCCCATACCACCTCGACGGGATAGTACGTCTAATGTCAGAAAGGGGTTAAATGTACTGTAATATAATCGTGTAATAAAATATGTTGAAGTTTTTCTATTTTGGCATGTGCTTCAGTTGGTTTGTAGGAATTTATTAATTGGAAGTGCCAGTATTCTAGGCTGGTTTTTTGGTTATACTAGAAGCAAAAGCCTGAGGTCCATGTTTAAAATTTTATCTTCACATGTAAAAAGACCGCAGACTGACAAGCAGTTTATTAAGCTATTCTTCTGACAGTGAGCTGCCATGTTAAGCTATCAGCATCCCGTAAGCGTGTTTTGGTGTACCAATGAGTTGACAACTGCTGGGACCACCAGAGCTTTGAAGGCTGCTTTTTTATTTTGCATAATTTCCTCCTGCTTATTACTTGAATTCTCAGACCACCCAATTAATCAGGATTTATACAGCTCACACATAAACCTAGGTAGTTTTCACGTTGCAGAACTATGCTACATGTAAAAAATGTGATGTAAAGTGCTATTTTTATCTACCGGTAACTTATGAACTGGGGCGTTGACCCCCTGACTTTTTATTTTTTCCTAGACGGCTTATCAAAAAATCTCGGACAGATAATATTTTTTACGGACACATTGGAATATCATAGTAAATCATTATCATTATAAGTGATCCATGTCTACAGCCCATAATTCTTATATGAAGACATCAGCTGCATTCAGTGTAAACCGTAAAATGATGATAATTACAGTCTAATTAATCTGTAGAAGTTTCTCCATCTTCTTAAAAATAATGAAAGCTTTAAAAAAAATTAAGGACACGGTAAAAAAGTGCCCTATTTTTACCGACTGTTGTGGAATTTCTGGACAGTTGGCAACACTGGTTATGAATCATTTCCGTTTTCATGCTCAGACTTACATTGAGCAATAGTTGTATATGTATCGAGTTATCTACTGTAACAATGGCCTCTGCTGGCAGCATTAGGCAAATACAACATCAAAGGGTTCAGTGTCACGTAGAAACTCTGATCAAGAGAGTATTGAATACACGTGAACAAAATGCTTAATAATAAATGTCTAATTAATTCTACAGATAGCTATAAAGTTCCGTTCATATTGGTCAATTTGGTCCTGATTTGATGTGTTCCAAAGCCAAAAGTGGATCAAATCACCATATTTAAAAAAGAAAATATAGTCATATAATTTAGACCTTTCTCATCTGAGACAATTTTGCTTTAGTTTTTTCCTTCCCTTCTTCCAAGAGCTAATACTTTTTTATTTTTAAGTTGACATGGTCACTTGAGGGCTGTTTTCTATGTAGTTTTGAATAATACCATATATTATATACATATTTTACCATATACTGAAAAACAGTAAAAAAATAAAAAGTGGCTAAGGGATGAAAAGGTGAAAATAACGCAGTTCCACCATTTTTCTTTCGGTTCTGTTTTTACGTTTTTTTTAGGCCAGTATGAAAATAGTGATATCAATCTTATATAGTTTTTTATGTTACCAGATTTAAAAAATTCTGAATCTTAAAAAGAAAAAAAATCAACCTATGGTGCTATTTTCTGAGAACCACAACATTTGCATACAACATTTTTACGACTTTTCTTGCATTTGGAGAAATGTGGCAATTTTCTTTTTACATTCTAATAGATCAGAGTTTATGGTTGCGGTGATATAACGAAATATTATTATTTATTATATGTTACTTTTGAATTGGGAAAGAGATGGAAACCTGAAAAACATAAAAAGAAAGCAAAACAAAAGACTGTCCCTTGTTCACCAATCTATTAGAAAATAAGAACCCATGCAGGTTCCAGGGCTTCCCATGACGTTCCCTGATTCTGTTGATAAAAGCCTATCGAGACTCATTCTGAGTCTCGATAGACTTTTGGCAGCAGCCACTCCCAGCTCCCACTACATTCCACGAGACACGGCGGCTCTGAACAGCGGTGACGTCAGTAACTATACCTATCATCAAAGTCGTTGGGTCTCACACAGAGCAGTGTTACTCGGCGACTCTTATGAGCCTTATCATTACTGACGTCACAGCTTTCCAGAGGCACTGGGTCTCGCAGAGCACAGTGTGAGCCAGTGACTCTGATGAGCATTGACCTCAGTACCCGGGGACTGTGAATAGCAGTAACTTTACTGCTATTCAAAGTCACCGGGGCCGGATTTGGGGAACATTGGGCTATGTTGGACCTGAGTGGGAACATTTTTTCTAATAAATTAGTGAACAAGGAACAATGTCATGTTTTTTTCTCTCTTTTTCATGTTTTTTCAGGTATCTATTTGTAGACTACGTTAGATTAGGTGGACTACGTCAAACCTGCATGGGATTTTTTTTTTAAATACTGTAAATTGGTGAACTATTGAACGTGTTGGGAAGTGTTTTTTTTCAAATAAAGTATTTATTGGTGCATGTGTGTTTTTATGTTTGATTACTGAGTTAGTAATGGGGGTGTCTAATAGACACCTCTCCATTACTAACATCAGGGCTTGATACCAGCTGTGATTTTTGACAAAACACAGTTGACATCAACCTCAGGCCCCATTACCCCATTTGCCACCGCACCAGGGCAATCGGGAAGAGCGAGACAAAGTGCTTAAATTGACACATCTCTTGTGATGCTGGTATTTTTAGAGTGGGAAAGGCCCATTTATAAGGGAGGTTCCCAGCCTGATAATATTAGCTCACAGCTGTCTGCTTTACTTTTGCTGGTTATCAAAAACAGGGGGGACCCCACATTGTTTTTTTAAATTATTTATTTATTAGGTTAAACCAGGCTAAACAACCTTTAGAGCCACATAAAAGGTACTAAAGACTGTAAGTTTAGTAAATGTAGGGGGGCTCCTGAAATTATATATCTGCAGGATATCTATCTATTCTACCTATCAAATATATATAATATCTATTTATAGTCTATTATATACTGTATCTAATATCGTTCTATCATCTATCTATATCTTTAAACAATATTGGTTTATTAGATTTATAAACTAGCTTTAAATTACATAGAGTGCACTATCTTACGATACATGGCCCCATTCATTCTTTCATGTACACAGATCAGTCGTCCTGGTCCCTTTGCAGAGAAAAAGCCCCAAAGCATGATGTTGCCACCCCCATGCTTTACAGTAGGTATGGTGTTCTTTGGATGCAACTCAGCCCTCTGTCTTTTCCAGACATGACGAGTTTTGTTTCTATCAAACAGTTCTACTTTGGTTTCATCAGACCATATGCCATTCTTCCAATACTCTTCTGGATAATCAAAATGCTCTCTAGCAAACTTCAGATGGGCCCGGACATGTACTGGCTTAAGCAGGGGGACACGTCTGGCACTGTAGGATCTGAGTCCCTGGCGACGTAGTGTGTTACTGATTGTAGCCTTTGTTACGGTGATCCCAGCTCTATGCAGGTCATTCATTAGGTCCCCCATGTGGTTGTGGGATTTTTGCTCACCGTACTTGTGATGATTTTCACCACACGGGGTGAGATTTTGCGTGGAGCCCCAGATCAAGGCAGATTTTCAGTGGTCTTGTATGTCTTCTAGTGATGAGCGAATATACTCGTTACTCGAGATTTCCCGAGCACGCTTGGGTGACCTCCGAGTATTTTTTAGCGCTGGGAGATTTAGTTTTCTTCGCCGCAGCTGAATGATTTACATCTGTTAGCCACCTTAATTACATGTGGGGATTCCCTAGAAACCAGGCAACACCCACATGTAGTTATGCTGGCTAACAGATGTAAATCATTCAGCTGCGGCGAACAAAACTAAATCTCCGAGCACTAAAAAATACTCGGAGGACACCCGAGCGTGCTCAGGAAATCTCGAGTAACGAGTATGGTATATTCGCTCATCACTAATGTCTTC
Source organism: Ranitomeya variabilis (assembly GCF_051348905.1). Lineage (NCBI taxonomy): Eukaryota > Metazoa > Chordata > Amphibia > Anura > Dendrobatidae > Ranitomeya > Ranitomeya variabilis. The sequence goes on along the minus strand of NC_135232.1, from coordinate 1,062,866,096 downwards.
CATTTTCTTATTATTGCTCTCACAGTTGATTTATCGGATAAGGTGATTGGATAAGGTAATTTTATAGATTTGTTTTCTCATTTTGACTCTCATAGTTGTGGTCGAGCTATCATGTCAATTACAGGCCTCTCTCATCTTTGTAAGTGGGAGAACTTGCACAATTGGTGGCTGACTAAATACTTTTTTTCCCCACTGTAAATGGTGGCTGAAAAGAAATAACACTGCTTTACTGTAAATGTACAGTGATGTAAAAACACCACTATTTTCTTCATACGGGTATTGAATACCACTGATATACAGTGCCTGTAAAAAAATACTATTGTACTTTACCTGAATAACCCCAAAATGTAAAATGATGAAAAACATCAACACATAAGAATTCTGTTGTAAACCCATGATGAATTGGGCCCATGAGCTGTACTACTGCACGGCTACATTCAATGTGTAGTATCTGCTGCCTGGTTCTGCGGAACAGTTTCTACTCAAGGTCATCCATATTTTTCACCGAACAACCCTATTATGAATAATGTAACTTGCGAAGAGTGAAGTCTACACTAAAAATCTGCAGAAATACGGAACAGATTTTGAAATTTCTTTGCTACTAGGATAATGTTCAATCCACACATCAAGACATTAAATAAGTAGCAAGTCAACAATGTGAGAATAACCCCCAAGCTCTCATTCAAACACCTGTGTATCAAGTCCATGTTCTATCTGTGAAAAAAAACATATAGAACAGACATCAAATTATAGTCTATGGTGCAATCCATAGGTCTCTCTGTTCAGGTTTTGATGTCTCTCCGTGCATCTTCTCAAGTGCAGCTTTTAAATCAGAAATATACCAGAAATGTCCCAGAAGTGACCAGAAGATAGGATACACAACTGTTTAACTGTGCTTTTCTAATTATGTCCCACACTAACAGGGCAGACAGGAAGTCTATAAACACCCAGTCCAGGTGCGTCAAATAGAGCCAGGAGAGAGGTTGTCACTGGGTCCAAGATTCAGAAGGACTAGGATGGCGTATGCAAAGCCAACCGCAGAGACCTTCTGCAGCCATATGCTGTGCGACTGTCAGCAACCTCTGACACATGTGACAACCTCCCTCCTACCTCCTCACTTAAACTCAACTGCAGACTTGCTGTCATGACTCGGTAGTCAGGTGACCCGGGACCAGGGGCTCCTACCCTGTTCCTAACACTAGAGGGCACCCTTGCTCACCCTATTCCCCGGGTAACTTCTGAAGGTGAAGATGTCGGGGCCACCTGTTAGAATCTGTTTTGTTTTGACCATCCGCCATCTTGTTGTGGTTTTCTGGCCGCTGGTCTTTTTCCCCTAGTGCTGGGTTGTCTTGGTCAGGTGATTGTATCACCCTTTATTACCCAGCACCTGCCTTCCATTCCTTGCTGGACAACAGTGTTAATCCGCTAGAGTTCTGGCTAGGTGCTTAGACAGCTTTCTGTGTTTGATATTTTGCAGTTCTGGGATCTCTGGTTCAGCTATCTTTTGTTTCTGTTTTCACTTTGTTTCTGCAGCCTTCTCTGTGTTTCCTATTAGGAGGTGACCCCTTTTAGGGTCCTCCTTCCCCTTATCTATAGGTCTTCACTGAGTTTAGACTAGGAAGGAATGGGTCTCCCACTCCATCGTAGGGTTTCAGCCTAGTCTTAGTGCAGAGTCAGCTTTCCCCCATCTCTCCTAGTTCTGTGCAGCAGTTTCGTAACACCACCAACCTTGCCTTATCTCCTGTATCCGCCCTCCGTCTGTTCCCTTCCCTCACCCAGGGAAGAGGGGAGCAACCGTGAGCCACAGTACACTAACCAGATAAACAAGGCAATACGAACAAAGGCAACTGAAAATACCAGGCATACAAATATTCACTCACATATAACAGGGGAATGCACTTGGGAGTGGAGGAAGAAGAAAAACCATAAGCTAGCTCTGACGATGTGTTTCAGTCAGGACCCAGATTATATAGGGGATATGAGTGGCTAACCGTGCTCAGCTGAGAGCTCAGACTCCTAGAGCTCCCAACATGGCCGATTAACCCCTGTACTGTCAAAAGAAATGAACACCATTTAAAAAGAAGGTGAAGGCTTTTCAGGCAGGAGTAGGAGCATTCAGATGCTGCTGTCTTCTGGCTCCTCTCTGTTGCGGTAAGCCTGTGACACTTTCTCCTTGACCTCAGATCGCTTCAACTAAAACACAAAACAAGCCAGTCATTCTAATTTTCTCACTTCCTCTCCCTCTCTCTACTTCACCTCACTGCTGGTGATATATCCCCAATCCTGGACCTCCACAGCTGATACCCCCATAAATTCTCCCTAGTATCACTCCCCAGCTACTAGAAACCACAGCAATCTCTGCAACGTGAAAGCTATTCCTTTGACCCCCATTCTGCCCGTTCTGTTTACAAAAAGATCCATGTCATTCACAAACCTCTTTACCTCTTGTTATGTATCATTCCTTGGTTTCACTGAAACATCGTTAATACCCTCCGACACAGCCTCAGTTGCTGTGCTATGGTGACTTTCACTTCACCCACACTCCTCGCTCTGGCAATAGACATGGTGGAGCAGTGGGTCTTCTTTCTAACAACTGTATCTTCAACCTAATACCACCTCTACCCTCCCTCATCCTCACTTCTTTTGAAGTGCATTCTGTCCGTATCTACTCTCCCTCATATACCGAACTCCAGGCAGAGCAACTGCCTTTATTGAACACTTCTCCACCTGGATTCTACACTTTCTCTCTTCTGACATTCCCACCATCATTGTGGGCGACTTCAGCATCCCCACTAACATCAAGCAGCCTGCAGCCTCCAAGCTCCTATCCCTTTTTGTAATACTTTGGTCTTACGCAGTGGTCCTCTGCATTCACCCACACAGACGGACATATACTAGACCTTATCTTTAACCACCTCTGCTCCCTAGCTAACCTCACTTCTTCCCTTATCCGACCACTATCTACTCATTTTCTCTCCCTCCCCGCCTCCCCAGCTACCAATGTTCTGAAACTAGCACACCCCTGCAGAAACCCCACACATATAGACATTCATACACTCTCTGAGTCTATTCTGCTGTCCTACATATCATCATTCCACGATTGTCCTGCTACATAACCCAAGTGAACTTCAGCTTGAGATCACAAACAGATGGCTGGACAGTCTCCTTCAGGATTTTTTTTCGACAGCAGAATTCATGGTTCCATTTACCACAGCAAGTTTTCCAGATCCTGAAGCAGCAAAACAGCCACAGACCATCACATTACCACCACCATATTTTACTGTTGTTATGATGTTCCTTTTCTGAAATGCTGCATTACTTCTACGCCAGATGTAATGAGACATTCACCTTCCAAAAAGTTAAACTTTTGTCTTGTCAGTCCACAGAGTATTTTGCTAAAAGGCTTGAGGATCATCAAAATGTTTTCTGGCAAAACTGAGAAGAGCCTTTATGTTCTTATTGCTCAGCAGTGGTTTTCATCTTTGAACTGCGCCATGCAGGCCATTTTTGCCCAGTCTCTTTTTTACGGATGAGTCATGAACACTGACTTTAACTAAGGCAAGTGAGGCCTGCAGTTCTTTAGATGTTATTGTGGGGTCTATTGGGACTTCTTGGATAAGTCGTCACTGCGCTCTTGGAGTAATTTTGGTAGGCCAGACACTCCTCGGGAGGCTCACCACTGTTCTGTGTTTTCGCCATTTGTGGATAATGTGTTTTGCTGGAGTCCCAAAGGTTTAGAAATGGCTTTACAACCTTTTCCAGACAGATAGATCTCAATTACTTTGTTTTTCATTTGTTTCAGAATTTCTTTGGATTGCGGAATGATGTCTAGTTTTGAGTATCTTTTGTTCTACTTCAGTTTGTCAGGCAATCCTATTTAAGTGATTTCTTGATTGAGATCAGGTGTGGCAGTAATCAGGTCTGGGTTTGGCTAGGGAATTTGAACTCAGCTTCCCAAAGATGTGATAAACCACAATTAGTTTATGCTTTTAGGGTATGTTTCCACGTTCAGGAAACGCTGCTTGTTTGACGCTGCGCAGCGCTGCAGCGTCAAACAAGCAGCGTCCAGATGTTCCAGCATAGTGGAGGGGATTTTATGAAATCCCGTCTCCACTATGCGTGGAAACCCACACGCGGCGGCCCTGCGACTACGGACATGCTGCGCGTCTTTTCAGATCGCAGCATGCCCGTACACCTTGCGCAGCGTCCCCGCAAGGCATATCACAGGGCCCTATGGGACAGAGCGATCATCCCGGATGTGAAGAGTTAACACATCCGGCATGATCGCGTCCCATTAAGGGGGCGGGGCTTAGCGCCGAGCGGCTTCGCCGCTGCGGCGATACCGCCGGCCATCCTGATCGTGGAGTCATACCCTAAGGTGGGGGCAAACAGTTTTTCAGACATTGCCCTGTAAGTTTGGATTTCTTGTTCCTTTAATAATAAAGACCTTAACTTAAAAACTGCATTGTGTGTATACTTGTGTTATCTTTGTCTAATATTTAAATTTGTTTGGTGATCTGAAACACTTAAATGTGACAAACACACAAAAGAATAGGAAATCAGGAAGAAGACAAACACTTTTTCACAAAACTGTAACTCTATGGTTTAAAGGCATAAAAATTTCAGATTTTTTCACAAATAAATGTAAGTAATGTCGAACTAATTTTACCACTATCATGAAGTACAATATATCATGAAAAAACTTTCTCAGAATCAGTGGGGTCCGTTGAAGCGTTCCAGAGTTATTACCACATAAATTGACAGTGGTCAGAATTGTAAAATTTGGCCTGGTCATGAAGGTGAAAACAGGCTTGGCGGTGAAGGGATTAACATTGTAAAAGATAGACAAAGCTTTGTGATTTATTTATTTATTTTCATATGAGCAAATCACTAATGACAGACTGATGATAAAAAACTGACCAAACACTGATGAAGCTTTGATTCAAAACACTGATGACTGAATCAGGGTTGGTTTTGATTGTATTTACATGCGCTGAGTTCAGGCTGTTAAACTAGCGTGATCAACAATATTTAAGTCGGCCGACGCTTTTTTCCCTGCCTTTTCACATCGGCTGAGGAAGAATGATGAGGACAGAACGATCACTAATAAATTAATCTGTCCCGATACAGTATCATGTTATCAGAAGCATATCTGTAGTTTTTACTGGGTGAAGTGCTGCTGAGAACAGTGATTTCTGTTCCGGCATAAACAATCCAATCACTCGAATACTCAGCAATTTGCTTGCTTAAAGGGAACCTGTCACCCCCAAAATTGAAGGTGAGATAAGCCCATCAGCATCAGGTGCTTATCTACAGCATTCTGTAATGCTGTAGATAAGCCCCCGATGTATCCTGAAAGATGAGAAAAACAGGTTGGATTATATTATACTCACCCAGGGGACGGTCCCGCTGCGGTCCGGGTCCTCCCGTCTTCATGCGATCACGTCCTCTTCTTGTCTTCCTGCCGTGGCTCCGGCGCAGGCATACTTTGTCTGCCCTGTTGAGGGCTGAGCAAAGTTCTGCAGTGCACAGGACCTTTCCCGGCACCTGCGCACTGCAGTACTTTGCTCTGCCCTCATCAGGACACAGTACGCCTGCGCCGGAGCCCCAGCGTGAATACAAGAAGAGGACGTCATCATAAGAAGATGGGAGGCCCCGGACTAGACCGTGACGCCCATCGGACCAGAACCGGACCGGGACCGCCCCTGGGTGAGTATAACCTAACCTCTTTTTCTCATCTTTCAGGATACATCGGGGGCTTATCTACAGCATTACGGAATTACTGGTCCACAAAGCACTCCATGGCTCAGCACCACCCTCCATCTCCTCTCTGGTCTCAGTCTACCACCCTACCCGTGCCCTCCGCTCCGCTAAAGACCTCAGGTTAGCATCCTCAATAATCAGAACCTCCCACTCCCGTCTCCATGACTTTACACGTGCTGCGCCGACTCTTTGGAATGCACTACCTAGGTTAATACGATTAATCCCCAATCCCCACAGTTTTAAGCGTGCCCTAAAAACTCATTTGTTCAGATTGGCCTACCGCCTCAACGCATTAACCTAACAATCCCTGTGTGGCCCATTAAAAAAAAACAAAAAAAAAAAAACATAATCCGGTTCCTCGCATCATGTTTTCATACACTTTATACAGTTAATAGCCTCTGTGTCTGTACTGCTACATATTTAGGCAGTGAACTGGTTCATGCAGCTTTACATGAACACCCGAGCCTTACACTATGGCTGGTCCGAATAACTAAAGCAATTGTTACCATCCACCTCTCGTGTCTCCCCTTTTCCTCATAGTTTGTAAGCTTGCGAGCAGGGCCCTCACTCCTCTTGGTATCTATTTTGAACTGTGATTTCTGTTATGCTCTAATGTCTATTGTTGGTACAAGTCCCCTCTATAATTTGCAAAGCGCTACGGAATATGTTGGTGCTATATAAATAAAATTATTATTATTATTAATTATTATTATTAGTTCTTTCCAGGAAACAGACTGGATCAGTCTGAGGCAGGTTTATGGAGCTGTGTAGTCGCAGTGCTCCAGCTCCTGGAAAGAGACATTGAGAAAGCCGAATACACTGCAGAGAACGTGCAGGAGAGCAAAGCACAGGAGAGAATACCAGGGGGAGACCAGCCCGAGCAGGCTGCCTCCTTCTGAGGCGCAGAGACCGGTAGCCGGAACACCGAGGGTGTAAGGACCTCTAGGGATTACATCAAAGACCGGCAGGACAGCTGAACTCTAAGATACCTGTCCGACGTAACACCCAGGAGACACGGTGGCACCCCTCAGAGGCCGGGGTGTGCTAGAGTCCCTATAAACAGCCTCAAGCCACCAGTCATACGGGTTATGTCCTATCCTACCCGGGGGACAGAGAGTGAGATAACATCTGTGAGGACCTTATGTGTTATGACCCCAATGGCAGAGGGTCTCAGGAATAATGCTAAGTCTGTAAATACAGAAAACCAGCTCATAGGGCAGTGGTAACTGGGCTGACCATATAACTAATCCTAGCACCACAAATACCAGCAGCCGGGGAACGTTCCTACGTTGATCCTAGACGTCTCGCGCCAGCCGGAGAGCTAACTACCCCTAGAAGGGAAAAGAAAGACCTTTCTTGCCTCCAGAGGAAATACCCCAAAAAGTTGGATAGAAGCCTCCCACAAATAATAACGGTGAGGTAAGAGGAAAAGACAAACATAAGAATGAGCTAGGTATTTAGCAAAGAGAGGCCCACTAGCTAATAGCAGAATATAGAAAGATAACTTATATGGTCAGCAAAAAATCCTATCAAAAATATCCACACTGGAAATTCAAGAACCCCCGAACCGTCTAACGGCCCGGGGGGAGAACACCAGCCCCCTAGAGCTTCCAGCAAGGTCAGGAATCAAATTTAGTACAAGCTGGACAAAAATGATAGCAAACAAATAACCCAAAAAACAAAGAAGCAAGACTTAGCTTAATTAAACACGAACCAGGACCAGCAAACAGAATGTGTCTGATAACACCGATGCCAGGCACTGGACTAAGGTTCCTGGAGGTTTATATAGCAACACCCCTGAAGTAACGACCCAGCTGGGTGCAAACAGAGGGAAGGAAATCCCAGAGTCATATCACTAGTAACCACTAGAGGGAGCCAAAAAAGTCTAATTCACAACACTTATGTGGAGCTTTAAGCCATAAGGGACTACAACACCATGGCGCCAGAGGAAGGCTTTTGATTTCCACCTGGGTAAGGGGACTCCTAACTTGCCTTCAAGCCGGTCAAGCCATAACATCACCCCAGAGGACCCCTCAAAGCAGCGTCGGTCCCCACTGACCGAATACCACAGGTGGCATCACGAACATAAACTTTATTCCCTTTAAAGACCTTTCCCTTTTACACGGGAGCCCAGGGCCACTGACCGGGTCGCAGCCACCGTGACATCCCGCTGTGAACACCGGACCCGGTACCGAGTACCCCACATCCCTGGCGGCGACTCATCACATCACTATATTTTATTTGTTTCTGAGGACATTTCACCATGACTTCATACTGATATTATGTGCACTATACATTATATATTTCTATATTATTTTCTGCCCCAGTGTCTCTGCTCACCTCACATTATACATTGTGGTGATCTTCTGTAAAAACCCCTCATTCGTCATATTTGCTTTCTTCTACAAGTGGAGACTGTGGGACCCATATAAGCACCAGGTGTCATTTATCTGTCCCCTTTGGCAGCGTGTACTTTGCAGAAGCGGTTCTTGCTTTAGAATACCTACAAAGTTATAGTGTAGTGCACAGAGACCTGATGCCGGAGAATTAAATGCCCTCTGTAGTATAATAAAGGGGGAAGTTATAATTTATCACATGGTCTGTAAGGCTAAAACCATCTACTCTTTCCCAGCCTCCTGATAACATCTGCTGGACACATTAAAGTCACCTATTTTGGTCTTTCAAAACTTGGTCTAAAGATACTGAAAACCAAAACCTAAAAGGAATTAGCAGAGGACATCAGCAGAGAGTTCCAGGATTGTGAGGTTGGCAACACTTGCAAGAACTCACCATGTTCTTTACAAATGTCATCACAGTATTGTCTATTCTCTACGCTCTTCATTTCTAGAGAACTTATCTATTGACTGTATCTTCTCTCATTGTGTTTTCATGGCGAAAACTTGTCAGAACCATAGTTTCATCATTCTCATCTCTTTTTTTCTATTGGTTTACAGGTCTGTGGCACCCTGTTTTACACAGCCCCAGACATCTCCTTGAAGAAAGGCTATGGAATACCTATTTACTAGTGCTCCATGGGGATCATTCTACATGAATTCTTTGTGATATGTGTACCTTTTGATGGGGATTCCCTAAATAATCTTTATAAAAATATTACCAATGTTGTAATTGGTAAGTAGAATATTTTGATCATTGTTGTGACTGGTTACATTGCTTTAGTTATTTATTTTGCTTTATACTACAGTCTGTTAAAGAGGTTTTATTTTCTCCTCTAAATGCTCTGAACCTCATCAATATGCTGCTCCGAATGAATCCTGTGCAAAGATTTGGACAGGTAACAGATATAATAACAGATATAATACTATTAATACGAGGGGCTTTATGATTTTTTGCATCTATGGTAATGAAAGTTGCATCACATAAAAGCCTTATGTGTCTAATATATGTTTTCAAAATTTTGTATTTTTTAGCTTATGGCAACAGTGCTCTACGCATGCAGGAAAAAAAATGGCGGAGTCTAATGCGATATTCACAGCAAATGAGAGCAGAGGTGTGATAAAATTCTTGTTTCTGCAAGGAAAGTCCACAAAGGATATTCATTGTGATATGTTGCAGACATTGGGGGATCAATACCCTTCATATTCTACAAATTTAAAAAGGCCACTTCAGCACCAACAATGAGGAACGTCCTGGACGACCGAGAGTGGTTGTTGTTCCGGAGATCGTCGATGCTGTGCACAACCTCATACTGGAGAATCGGCGAATTTCAGCTAAAGAAATAGCAGACATCATGGGGATTTCCTGTGAACGTGTTTGTGTAATTATCCATGAACATTTGGACATGAAGAATCTATCTGCAAAGTGGGTCCCCAAATGTTTGACAACAGATCAGAAAAGCATGCGAGTGAAAACTTCCTGGTCCATTTGTCAGCATTTCCAGACTGATGAGAAATTCCTGGATCGACTTGTCACTATGGACGAGACCTGGATTTAATTGTATGACCCTGAAACCAAGGATCAGTCAAAAGAGTGGAGGCACAGTGGTTCTCCTCATCCAAAGAAGTTCAGGGTGCAAAAATCAGCCACTAAGGTGATGGCAGGGGCGTAACAACCGCGGTCGCAGGGGTCGCAGCTGCTTAGGGGCCCGCCCAGTGGCGTATCCAGGGGTTTTCAGGGCCAGGGAGCGGGGGCTGTCTAATTATACTCACCTACTCCTGGCGCGGTCCCTGCAGGTCCCTGGCTGCCCGGCGCCCCAGCTTCTTCCTGTACTGAGCGGTCACATGGTACCGCTCATTACAGTAATGAATATGCGGCTCCACCTCCCATAGGGAGGGATGACCACTCAGTACAGGGAGAAGCTGCAGCGCCGGGAAACCAGGGACTGCACCGCGCCAGGAGCAGGTGAGTATAACGGGGAGGGGGAGCGCTGCGCGATATTCACCTCTCCTCGTTCCAGCCGCCGCTCTTCTGCAGTGACGCTGAGGTCAGAGGGCGCGGTGACACAGTTAGTGCGCGCCTCTGCCTGAGCGTCAGTGCGGAGGAGGCGGAAGATGGAGTGGCAGCTGGAACGAGGAGCAGCCTGCAGGTGAATATTGAAAGTGCCAGGGGCCTGAGCGACGGAGAGGTGAGTATGTGTTTTTTTTTATCGCAGCAACAGCAAATGGGGCAAATATCTGTGTGGAGCATCTTATGGGGCCATAACATTTGTGCAGTATTATATGGGGTAAGTGTCTGTATAGAGCATCTATGGGGCCCTAACGTTTGCGCAGCACTATAATGGGGCAAGTGTCTGTATGGAGCATATATGGGGCCATAACATTTGTGCAGCATTATATGGGGCAAGTGTCTGTATGGAGCATCTATGGGGCCCTAACGTTTGTGCAGCACTATAATGGGGCAAGTGTTTGTATGGAGCATCTATGGGGCCATAACGTTTGTGCAGCATTATATGGGGCGTCTGTATGGAGCATCTATGGGGCCATAACATTTGTGCTGCATTATATGGGGCAAGTGTCTGTATAGAGCATCTTATGGGGCCATAACGTTTGTGCAGCACTATATTATTATTATTATTATTATTATTATTTTTTATTGTTATAGCGCCATTTATTCCATGGCGCTTTACAAGTGAGGAGGGGTATACATAATAAAAACAAGTACAATAATCTTGAACAATACAAGTCATAACTGGTACAGTAGGAGAGAGGACCCTGCCCGCGAAGGCTCACAATCTACAAGGGATGGGTGAGAATACAGTAGGTGAGGGTAGAGCTGGTCATGCAGCGGTTTGGTCGATCGGTGGTTACTGCAGGTTGTAGGCTTGTCGGAAGAGGTGGGTCTTCAGATTCTTTTTGAAGGTTTCGATGGTGGGCGAGAGTCTGATGTGTTGTGGTAGAGGGTTCCAGAGTAGGGGTGATACGCGAGAGAAATCTTGTATACGATTGTGGGAAGAGGAAATAAGAGGAGAGTAGAGAAGGAGATCTTGTGAGGATCGGAGGTTGCAATGGGGCAAGCGTCTGTATAGAGCATCTTATGGGGCCATAATGTTTGTGCAGCACTATAACGGGGCAAATGTCTCTATGGAGCATCTTATGGGGCCATAATCAATGTTTCTGCAGCACTATATGGCGCAAATATCTTTATGGAGCATCTTATGGGGCCATAATCAACGTTTCTGCAGCACTATATTGGGAAAATGTGTCTACGGAGCATCTTATGGGGCCATTATTAACCTTTATGCAGGATTATATGGGGCTCCTGATTCAATATGGATATTCAAAAACACTTAACCTACTGATGCCTCAATTAATTGTATGCAGGACTCTGCTGTGCTGATTGTCATGGTGCTGAATGAGGGGAAGTTTATGTGTGGGGTCAGGAGGGGTTTATAGTGTACAAGGTGTACAGAGCGGAGCCGTGTATGTGTGTAGTGGAGCAATGTGTACGAGGTGTACGGAGCGGAGTCAGGTGTGTACGAGGTGTACAAAGCTGAGCCGAGTGTGAAAGAGGTGAGCGGAGTCGTGTATGTATGGGGTGTATGGAGCGGTGCTGCGTGTTTACGAGGTGTATGGAGCGAAGCCGCTTGTGTACGAGGTGTGCGGAGCCGCATGTGTACGGGGTGGACGGAGCGGAGCCGTGTGTGTATGGAGTGTACGAAGCGGAGCCTCGTGTGTACGGAGTGGATCCGCGTGTGTATGAGGTGTACGGAGCAGATCCGCGGGTGTAAGAAGCGGAGCCGCGTGTGTACAAGGTGTACGGAGCAGAGCCGTGTGTGTACGGGGTTCACGGAGCGAACCCTCGTGTGTACGGGCGGTAAATTTCCGAGTCGGGAAGAATGGTACACGGCTGTGGGCAAAGCCCAGCATGTGCACTGTGGGGGAGTATTGGGTGTACTCGCCAGCGTCAGAATGTGCAGTGCGTATGCTCCGGAGCCGACCAGTACACCCAATACACCCCCACACTGCACAGGTCCGGAAATGACGCACTGCAGCGTCATACCAGGAAGAAACAGCACACAGATTTCAAACGCAGGGAGTGCGCTTGGAATTAGAGCGAGGAAGGACATGAACGCCCAGAGTCTGCACTTCCGAAGACATCACCATAATTAGTATAGGGACTTGTTAGTTATAAAATCATTTTTCTCAGCGATTACAGGGCAGTATTAGGTCAGACTATACAAAGCAACAAAACTATAGTGTGCGAAATGAATAGGGAAAATGTGAATTTCGGTGGGAAATATTTTGGCGTGGAGGGGCCCCATTTGAAAGTTCGCATCGGGGCCCCTCACTTTGAAGTTACGCCACTGGGTGATGGCGTTTGTGTTCTGGGATAAGGAGGACGTGCTGCTAGTGGACTACCTTCAAAAGGGTTCCACCATCAATGCAAGGTATTACATATTACTGAGTGACTTAGGCTGGTTTCACACTTGCGTTTTGATCTGCAGCGTTTTAAAAAAAAACGCATGTGGTGAAAAAACGCATGTAAATGCGTTTAAACGCTGCGTTTTTTAGACGCATGCGTTTTTGCATGCAGAAAAAAACGCGGCGTTTTGCCGCGTTTACATGCGTTTTTTCCTGCGTTTGCATTTTTTAAACGCATGCTGAGAAGTGTGTGACAGCTGCCAATCATCAAAATCAACTAGAAAACCCACTATAAACAGAAATAGCTAGGGTTAGGGTTAGGATCCCTAGTAACCTTAGGGATCCTAACCCTAACCCTAACCCTAGGGATCCTAACCCTAACCCTAACCCTAACCCTAGGGAACCTAACCCTAACCCTAAGGGTTAGGATCCTAACCCTAACCCTAACGGTTAGGGTTAGGATCCCTAGGGTTAGGATCCCTAGGGTTACTAGGGATCCTAACCTTAGGGTTAGGGTTAGGATCCCTAGTAACCCTAGGGTTAGGGTTAGGGTTTTCTTGTTTTTTCTTCTGTTTAGGGTTAGGGTTTTCTTGTTTTTTCTTGTGTTTAGGGTTAGGGTTAGGGTTTTCTTGTTTTTTCTTGTGTTTTCTTGTGTTTTTCTATAAAAACGCATGCGTTTTTAACGCAAGCAAACGCATGTGCTTAAAAACGCATGCGTTTACATAGACAGCAATAAAAAATTTTGCCGCGAATAAACGCATGCGTTTTTTTTCGGCAAAAAAACGCAGCTAGAAATTACTACAGGTTGCATTTCTGCAACTAAACGCACTTGTCAAAAAACGCATGCGTTGCCAAAAACGCGTCAAAACGCATGCTAAAAAACGCATGCGTTTTTAATGTTAAGTATGGGAAAAAAACGCATGCGTTTTTTAGCGCTAAAACGCTGCAGATCAAAACGCAAGTGTGAAACCAGCCTTAGACTTTGACAACATTCTAAGTCAGAAGCTGGAGAACATTCCTCAGCTTGTGTCAGATGTGGATACCAGATTTCAGTAACTAGCATGAGATGTCATCTAGACTAAGAAACTGATTGTGTCGTGTTCCCTAATATATGACGATTGGTTCCAATTAATATTAGTGATAATGTAATATAAAGTAAAAAAAAGTATTTAATATCTTATCCATGTCCACATTTAGCTTCATACCACCGCTACCAGGATGATGAACAATGAGGATCCCAAGTCCCCTCCAGAATCTAACCCAGCATCTGGCACAAACATCTCAAAAATGTGAGTAGATTATGGGGACATTACTAGGAGCTCCAGGCTGATATATTTGCACACCATCAAACATAGGACATAAATAACATAATATCAAATGCAGCATCCATCGCCCCATTGTTAACGGTTATTGTGCTTTTGGCTTTAGAAACCACTAGTGATAACAGCCCCAAATTGTGGCAGTCATGCAATTTTAGTGCTCACTGTAGGAGAGATGTAGTATTGCATGCCGAGAGTCTTGGTAGTTGCTTTCTGCTCCAACTAATAAAAGGTAGCTTTGAGCAGAAGACCTTCCCCACTATGATAGTCATATGTCCAATTATGCCTTATAGTCAGTGTTCTTATAGTGAAAGAAACCATGTTCTACTGCGTTTACTTGTGCTTTACATGTTTTTCTACTTGCAAACAGGCAGAAAGTAAGGCCTGGACTGCGACCCAAAGGGTCTACAAGGGAAGAACCCATTACTGGGATGCATGTCAGAACACTTAGATAGTGGTTATTTTTATGTTAGAGGGGGAAAAAATAAGATGGTGTTTTCTCAGTGGTTCAGGGGCAGGGACTAGTTTAAATTAGAGGAAGGGTCACCCATTAGGTGGTGTAATTTGGGGGATGGGATCACACCTGATTGGGCATTGTATTACTAGTATATAGTGTCCCAGGGGTGGTCCTGTGTCAGTAAGTTTTAGATCAACATCCCTCCCTCCCTTAGTTATATGTGCTTCAACCGTTGTTAAGGTAAGGTGCGTAATTAAGCAAGATTCAGTGTAAGAAGGGGCAGCATCATGTCACGGCAGCTGGCAGGATGGGGTCTTTGGAAAGTCTTTGGTGGTATGGTAAGAAGTAGGGGGAAGATTCTGTTTTGGGAGGATCATCTCATTTCAATTGGCAGATGGTAAGGAATATTTAGGGTCCCTACCGGGCTACGGTTTTAGGCTAGGTTCACATTTGCGTTCAGGAGGGCTGCGGATGGCTGGTTACGTTTCTGTGCGGTTGCCGCACACGTTAAATCGCCGCATGCGGACTCATTCGCATACAACGCATGTCCCTGCGTGTACCAATGTTAAAGATAGTTACGCAGGGAAACGCAGGATGCATACAGAAGCAGGCGGAGCTTCAGGGAGGAAGAAGGGAGGAAGTACGTAGCCATCTGCAGCCCTCCTGAGCGCAAATGTGAAACTAGCCTTAGAGTGAAGTGAATGGGGCACCATTCAGCAGGATAGCCACCAAATCAGCGCGTTGCGATTGGCGGAAACAAAGGAGTAGCTTTCCTCAAATTCAGGTTAATTACTATGTTTATTAATATGTTATTGAAATGTTAATGTTATTTAATAAAGGTGCTATGGCCATTTCATCCAAGTCTCAGTGTCTGTCGTTAATGTGGAGATATGTGGATATAAAACATGTGGCAATAAAACAATTTTGGAAAGAATTTAAACAGATTGTGAAGTGGATAGGATTTGAAAAAGTTTTGAAAATGAGGTCCTGTCCCACAAATACTGCGCACACACAGATGGTACAGTGAATCTGCGAATGGTCATTAGTTAATTTTACATTCTTTTGTGAATTTCTGTCTACAGATCACCATAAACAGCCCAAATCTGTCAATGAGTGCATGGAAAGAAGCTCTCATATTGTGCAATGTGGAAAAGAAGTATAGCCGACACCCTGAACCAGCCTGTATTATGGACACACTACACCAGGCTGTATTATAAACACCCTGAACCAGGCTGTATTATGGACACTCTACACCAGGCTGTATTATGGACACCCTGAACCAGCCTGTATTATGGACACCCTACACCAGGCTGTATTATGGACACCCTGAACCAGGCTGTATTATGGACACACTACACCAGGCTGTATTATGGACACCCTACACCAGGCTGTATTATGGACACTCTACACCAGGCTGTATTATGGACACCCTGAACCAGCCTGTATTATGGACACCCTACACCAGGCTGTATTATGGACACCCTGAACCAGCCTGTATTATGGACACCCTACACCAGGCTGTATTATGGACACCCTGAACCAGCCTGTATTATGGACACACTACACCAGGCTGTATTATGGACACCCTGAACCAGCCTGTATTATGGACACCCTACACCAGGCTGTATTATGGACACCCCGAACCAGCCTGTATTATGGACACCCTACACCAGGCTGTATTATGGACACCCCGAACCAGCCTGTATTATGGACACCCTACACCAGGCTGTATTATGGACACCCCGAACCAGCCTGTATTATGGACACACTACACCAGGCTGTATTATGGACACGCTACACCAGGCTGTATTATGGACACCCTGAACCAGCCTGTATTATGGACACACTACACCAGGCTGTATTATGGACACACTACACCAGGCTGTATTATGGACATGCTACACCAGGCTGTATTATGGACACACTCAGGGCCGTATTTAGAGTTTCTGCTGCCCAAGCACTTTTAGTGCTGCCTCCCCCATTGGTGCGTATGACACTATCGGCAGTGACTTTGGCAAAAATCGCTGATGTGAAAGTAGCCTTTTGCAGCAGATCCGGCAGTTTTTCCGCATCTGCCGCATAACTGATCAATTACGGCAACTACGTGCGACCTCATTCATTCCCTATGGGACTTACGGACATGTGCGGCACTTGCGGTTTTGCCGTGATTCGGCAAATGCGGTACTTGCAGCAATGGAAAAAAACGGTGTTTTTTTGTCTCACCGCAAGTGCAAAACCGCAAGTGCCGCACATGTCCGCAAGTAGCCATCACTACCTGTCCATGCACCTTGCTAGCTCATCCCTAACCATTCCTCTGACCTAAAACTACACTATAAAGCTTTAGAAAAACAATTTATTAACTGCCATATTCCTATAATAGTGAGGGCTCCAGGCTACGGTGTAGACTGGGACGGGCAGTCTCCGTGTCCCCATCCTCTCTGTGCACACCCTCAGTCCCTGCCTCACTGCCTGTGCTGCACTGTGCACAGACATCCCTCCACCGGACCCAATAATCACCGCTTGCAGTAGCATTCCGGCAGAGGTGTATCTAGGGTTTCTGGCACCTGGGGAAAGAATTCATTTTGGTGCCCCCCGCCAAGGAAATATGCGATTTTCACACTTAGTCATGCACCCAGGAGCTGCTCTCCCGAATGCTCTCAATGTTCAGTTGAAAACTGAGAGAAGCAGAAGAGAAGCTCGTTGTCACAGGACCATGAGTATGAAAATCGCATATGAGTGAAGTGTCCATGTGATGACTGCTGGAACCTGCAGAGCTGAATCCTGATATCGCAGGCTACTGAATTCCCACAACTAATGCACTGCACACTTTTAGGATTCTCCCTTGCCGGTGGACAGTCATGTCAGCATAAGCATGCAATTTGTATACTTGACCACATTCTGACTAGACGTGCCCGGCCTCACTCAATTCATTTTCATTGAGTGAGGCCACACATGTCTAGTCAGCATGTGACCGCATGTATGTAAATCGCCAGCACGACAGAATCCTGACAGCGTGCAGAGCGCACTGTGAGAACTCAGAAGTCTGCAGTCACAAAGAATGATTGCAGACTCATTACAAACCTGGACATTCCTTTTAATGCTCCTAACATAAATAAAAACATGAGAGTTAGGGTACCGTCACACAGTACCATTTTGATCGCTACGACGGTACGATTCGTGACGTTCTAGCGATATCGTTACGATATCGCAGTGTCTGACACGCAGCAGCGATCAGGGATCCTGCTGAGAATCGTACGTCGTAGCAGATCGTATGGAACTTTCTTTCGTCGCTTGATCACCCGCTGACATCGCTGGATCGTTGTGTGTGACAGCGATCCAGCGATGTGTTCGCTTGTAACCAGGGTAAACATCGGGTAACTAAGCGCAGGGCCGCGCTTAGTAACCCGATGTTTACCGTGGTTACCAGCGTAAACGTAAAAAAAACAGTACATACTTACATTCCGGTGTCTGTCCCCGGCGTCTCAGCTTCTCTGCACTGTGTGAGCGTCTGCCAGCCGGAAAGTGAGCACAGCGGTGACGTCTGACGTCACCGCTGTGCTTTCCGGCTATGGCGCTTACACAGTGGAGAGAAGCAGAGACGCCGGGGACAGACACCGGAATGTAAGTATGTACTGTTTGGTTTTTTTACGTTTACGCTGGTAACCAGGGTAAACATCGGGTTACTAAGCGCGGCCCTGCGCTTAGTTACCCGATGTTTACCCTGGTTACCGGGGACTTCGGCATCGCTCCAGCGCCGTGATTGCAACGTGTGACCGCAGTCTACGACGCTGGAGCGATAATCATACGATCGCTGCGACGTCACGGATCGTGCCGTCGTAGCGATTAAAATGGTACTGTGTGACGGTACCCTTAGTCAGTATCACAAATAACATTTACATCCAGGTACCGTATAGATGATGTTGTCTCTGGAGCCGTTCTTCTTTTCTTCATCTTGTCCAGATCCCATGATGAGTTTTCTCATCCACAGTCGTCTCTGCAGACTTCCATCTTCTCCGCTCTTTTGCAGAAAATCTCCACGATGCCCTTAAAGACATAAGTGTCATTATAATGCTCCTGAATAAAAAATTGCCCCTCACTATATTGTCTGCACAAAATATGAGCCCCACTTTGTCCCTCTTGTGGTCCATGCTCTTCACACTGACCTCTCCGTTCCAAATCGGCCCCCTCTTCACACTGTCTTTTAATACTCTGTCCCCCCTATAGGGCCCAGTATTTATACTGTACTCTCCCATCACACTTCTCCTCCTTGGTATACTGTCCCCTCCTGGCTGTACCCTTACACTGTCCCCCCATGCTACGCCCCCACTACTCAATTTCTATTCTGTGCCCACTCACTTTTCTGCCCGAGGCACCTAATTTTACCACAAAAGCCGGGTAAGCTTATTGACTCGAGTATAAGCCGGGTATGTATTGTCCCCTCATTCCTATCCCAGTATGTGTGGTTCCCCCCGTCCTGTCCTGCTATGTGTGGCTCCCCCTGTTGTATGCATGGCTCCCCAGTCCCATCTTGTATGCATGGCTCCCCCATCCTCTCATCTTGTATGCACTGCTCCCCCAGTCCCATCTTGTATGCATGGCTATCCCATCCTCCCGTCCTGTATGCATGGCTCGGCTCCCCCCCTCCCATCTTGTATGCATGGCTTCCCCATCCGGCTCCCCCATCATCCCATCTGAGGTGGGCAGTTGACCTCGGACTTTATTTTTTTTTAAAAAGCAAAAAACCTTGCTCAAGTGCGCACCCACATCCTGGCGCCCTAGCCACGTGCCCTCAAGTGCCTAGTGGCAAATACGGCCCTGGACACGCTACACCAGGCTGTATTATGGACACCCTGAACCAGCCTGTATTATGGATATACTACACCTGGTTGTATTATGGACACCCTGAACCAGCCTGTATTATGGACACACTACACCAGGCTGTATTATGGACACACTACACCAGGCTGTATTATGGACACACTACACCAGGCTGCATTATGGACACACTACACCAGGCTGTATTATGGACATGCTACATTAGCCTGTTTTACGGGCACACTGCACCAGACTGTATTACTGGGCACGCTGCACCATCCTGCATTATGGACACTCTGCAGCAGGCTGTATTACGGACACGTTACACCAGCCTGTATTACTGTCACGCTACACTAGGCTAGATTACGGACATGCTGCATCAGGCTGCATTAAATCCCAAGGACAACATCTGCAAGGAGTTTGTATGTTCTCCGTGTTTGTGTGGGTTTCCTCCAGGTTCTCCGTTTTCCTCCCACACTCCAAAGACATACTGATAGGGAATCTAGATTGTGAGCCCCAATGGGACAATGCCAGTAATTTCTTTAAAGCGTTGAGGTGCTATATAAGGCTAGGTTCACATTGCGTTAACAGCAGCCAGTTCAACACATGCATTAACGGGCTTCTGTTAACGCAAGTGCCGATATGTCATTGCGCTAGCGCAGATAGAGCTATCAGATGCTCTATCTGCGCTAGCAGTGACGGACCCGGAAACTCTGCAGCCCGCGTCCCAGGGTCCGTCACTCAATGACGGCACATCGCTAGCGCACGCCCATTGTGGGCGTGCGCTAGCGATGCGTCCTACATAGGACTAAGGCTGTGTGCACACGTTGCGTTTTTTTTCACTATAAAAATGCTTAAAAACGCATACATATGCATCCTATCATTTAGAATGCATGCTGCAATTTTTGTGCACATTATGCGTTTTTTTCCGCGAAACAAACACATTGCGGTAAAAACATGTTCATTAATTTTGAGTTTTTTTCGCGTTTTTCCAGCTATATAATGCATTGGGAAAGCTCCGGAAAAAAATGCAAAAAAAGCGGTAAAAACGCAGGAAAAAAACGCATGCGCTTTTCTTGCAGAAAATGTCTGGTTTTCTTCAGTAATTTTCTGCAAGAAATTCTTACGTGTGCACATACCCTTAATGGCGTTAACGGACTGCGTTACACCGCGTTATGCCGCAGTGTAACATAGTCCGTCTAACGGACACCTCTAACGCAATGTGAACCCAGCCTTAGAGAGTAAAATAATTAGACTGGGATCACACTTGCGAATTCAATGCGAGAAACACACGCGAGTCTCTCGCTTCAAGTCTTGGCACTGCCTCCGCTGCTTAGAAATACATGCAGCCGCATGCTCCGCCCCCAAGTCCTGGTGGCAGTGCCTGGACTTGATGCGAGTTTCTCGCATTGAACTACGGACACTCTGCACCAGGAAGTATTATGGGCACGCTACAGCAGGCTGTATTACGGGCACGCTACACCAGCCAGTTTTACGGTCAGACTGCACCAGGCTGTATTATGGTCACGTTACACCAGCCTGTAGCACTGTCACACTGCACCAGACTATATTACGGGCACGCTACACCAGCCGGTATGACAGTCAGACTGCACCAGGTTGTATTACGGGCATCATACACCAGACTGTAATACAGTGACGATACACCAGGCTCTATTACAGACATTCTGCAGCAGGCTGTATTACGGACACGCTACGTCAGCCTGTATTACAGTCACGGTACACCAGGCTGGATTATGGATATGCTGCATCAGGCCAGTCTTACACGTCCAGATAATTCCGGTACCGGAAAAATCGGTACCGGAGTTATCCGTGTCCGTGTGCTCACGTGGCACATCAGTGTGGCACACTTGCGGCAGCCGTGTGCCGCCCGTGTGCCGACTGAGGACCACACGGACCGTGCAGGAGACAGCGCTAGAGTTAAGCGCTGTCCCCTGCTCCCTGCTGTTGGTGCTGAAGCCGGCATTCATTCCTTCTCTCCAGCAGCGTTCGCTGGAGAGAAGGAATGAAAAATCAATGTTTTTTTATATATTTTTTTGTTAAAAATAAAGTTCGGGGTCACCTCCCGCCTCCCACCCCCTGTACGCCCGCCCGTTTGCATTAAAATACTCACCCAGCTCCCGCAATGCCTCCTCCCTATGGGAGGTGGAGCCGCATATTCATCACTGTAATGAGCGGTACCACGTGACCGCTCACACAGGACAAGCAGCCGGCGCTGAGAGGAGGCATTGCGGGAGCTGGGTGAGTATTTCTCTGCAAGCGGGCGGGCGCACAGAGGGTGGGGAGGGGTGGGAGGCGGGAGGTGACCCCCAAACTTTATTTTTAAAGAAAAAAAAGCAAAACATCATTTTTCATCTCTTCTGTTCTGCAAGCGCTGCTTTCAGCCGAGCAGGACAGAAGGGATGAGTGCCGCCTTCAGCACCACAAGCAGGGGGGACAGCGCTTACTGTAGCGCTGTTTCTCTTGCGGGCGGTACGTGCACACGGATGAGAGTGCACACTGTTCTCCGTGTGCGAGACGCTTTGCGGACCGTGCTGCTGGAGACAAACGGACATGTCTCCGTGTTTTGCACATGGACACACGGTCCATGAAAACACGGAGACATGTGCATAGACCCATTCATTTGAATGGGTCTACGTGTGTCAGTGTCTCCGGTACGTGAGAAAACTGTCACTACACGTACCGGAGCCACTGACGTGTGAAACCGGCCTCAGGCTGTATTAAATTAATGAGTAAAATAATTAAATAACTACGGACACTCTGCACCAGGAAGTATTAGGCTACGTCCCCACGGCCAGTATTAGGCAGCACTTTGGAGGCAGGACAGGTCTGCTCCAAGTGCTGCCAGCTTTCGAATGCAGGTGATTCTGCATGTGTTCATTGAACCATGCAGAATCACCGCACCCAATACATTGGACTGATGATTTTTATCTTGTGGAGACAGAGCGTCTCTGCAAGATAAATAGACATGCTGCGGTCTGGAAAGACACGCCGCATGTCCGTCTCCACAGGGAATCCCATCCACTACGCTGTAACATCTGGCCTCTACGAGTTGGACGCTGCGGATGTACGCAGCATCCAACCCGCAGCATTTACTGACCGTGAGAACGTACCCTTATGAGCACAATACGCCAGACTTTATTATGGGCATGCTACACCGGCCTATATTATAGTCAGACTGCACCAGGCTGTATTACAGGCACGCTACACCAGCCAGTTTTACGTTCAGACTGCACCAGGCTGTATTATGGACACGCTACACCAGCCTGTAGTACTGTCACACTGCACCAGACTATATTACGAGCACGCTACACCAGCTTGTATGACAGTCAGACTGCACCAGGCTGTATTAAGGGCACCCTACATCAGACTGTATTATGGTCAGACTGCACCAGGCTGTATTATGGACACACTACACCAGCTTGTATGACAGTCAGACTACACCAGGCTGTATTAACCCTTTTACCCCCAAGGGTGGTTTGCACGTTAATGACCGGGCCAATTTTTACAATTCTGACCACTGTCCCTTTATGAGGTTATAACTCTGGAACGCTTCAACGGATCTTGGCGATTCTGACACTGTTTTCTCGTGACATATTGTACTTCATGATAGTGGTAAAATTTCTTCGATATAACTTGCGTTTATTTGTGAAAAAAATGGAAATTTGGCGAAAATTTTGAAAATTTCAAAATTTTCCAACTTTGAATTTTTATGCCCTTAAACCACAGAGATATGTCACACAAAATACTTAATAAGTAACATTTCCCACATGTCTACTTTACATCAGCACAATTTAGGAACCAAAATTTTTTTTGTTAGGGAGTTATAAGGGTTAAAAGTTGACCAGCAATTTCTCATTTTTACAACACCATTTTGTTTAGGGACCACATCTCATTTGAAGTCATTTTGAGGGGTCTATATGATAGAAAATACCCAAGTGTGACACCATTCTAAAAACTGTACCCCTCAAGGTGCTCAAAACCACATTCAAGAAGTTTATTAACCCTCCAGGTGTTTCACAGGAATTTTTGGAATGTTTAAATAAGAATTAACATTTAACTTTTTTTTACTCAAAATTTATTTCTGCTCCAATTTGTTTTATTTTACCAAGGGTAACAGGAGAAAATGGACCCCAAAAGTTGTTGTACAATTTGTGCTGAGTACACTGATACCCCATATGTGGGGGTAAACCACTGTTTGGGCGCATGGCAGAGCTCGGAAGGGAAGGAGCGCCATTTGACTTTTCAATGCAAAATTGACTGGAATTGAGATGGAAAGCCATGTTGCGTTTGGAGAGCCCCTGATGTGCCTAAACATTGAAACCCCAAACAAGTGACACCATTTTGGAAAGTAGACCCCCTAAGGAACTTATCTAGATGTGTTTTGAGAGCTTTGATCCCCCAAGTGTTTCACTACAGTTTATAACGCAGAGCCGTGAAAATAAAAATTATTTTTTTTTTCACAAAAATGATTTTTTAGCCCCCAGTTTTGTATTTTCACAATAGTAACAGGATAAATTGGACCCCAAAAGTTGTTGTCCAATTTGTCCTGAGTACGCTGATACCCCATATGTGGGGGAACCACTGTTTGGGCGCATGGCAGAGTTCGGGAGGGAAGGAGCACCATTTGGAATGCAGACTTAGATGGATTGGTTTGCAGGCGTCACGTTGCATTTGCAGAGCCCCTGATGTATCCAAACAGTAGAAACCCCCCATATGTGACCCCATATTGGAAACTAGACCTCCCAAGGAACTTATCTAGATGTGTTGTGAGAACTTTGAACCCTCAAGTGTTTCACTACAGTTTATAACGCAGAGCCGTGAAAATAAAAAATATTTTTTTTTCCACAAAAATTATTTTTTAGCCCCCAGTTTTGTATTTTCCCAAGGGTAACAGGAGAAATTGGACCCCAAAGTTGTTGTCCAATTTGTCCTGAGTATGCTGATACACCATATGTGGGGGGGAACCACATTTTGGGCGCATGGCAGAGCTCGGAATGGAAGGAGCGCCATTTGGAATGCAGACTTAGATGGATTGGTTTGCAGGCGTCATGTTGCATTTGCAGAGGCCCTGATGTACGCAAACAGTAGAAACCCCCAAAAGTGACCCCATATTGGAAACTAGACCTCCCAAGGAACTTATCTAGATGTGTTGTGAGAACTTTTAACCCCCAAGTGTTTCACTACAGTTTACAACGCAGAGCCGTGAAAATAAAAAATCTTTTTTTTCCCACAAAAATGATTTTTAGCCCCCCAAATTTATATTTTCCCAAGGGTAACAAGAGAACTTGGACCCCAAAAGTTGTTGTCCAATTTGTCCCGAGTACGCTGATGCCCCATATGTTGGGGTAAAGCCCTGTTTGGGCGCATGGGAAAGCTCGGAAGGGAAGGAGCACTGTTTTACTTTTTCAATGCAGAATTGGCTGGAATTGAGATCGGACGCCATGTCGCGTTTGGAGAGCCCCTGATGTGCCTAAACAGTGGAAACTCCCCAATTCTAACTGAAACCCTAATCCAAACACACCCCTAACCCTAATCCCAATGGTAACCCTAACCACACCCCTAACCCTGACACACCCCTAACTCTAATCCCAACCCTAATCCCAACCGTAAATGTAATCCAAACCCTAACTTTAGCCCCAGCCCTAACCCTAACTTTAGCCCCAACCCTAACTTTATCTCCAACCCTAGCCCCAACCCTAACCCTAGCCCTAACCCTAGCCCTAACCCTAACCCTAGCCCTAACCCTAGCCCTAACCCTAACCCTAGCCCTAACCCTAATGGGAAAATGGAAATAAATAAAAAAATTTAATTTTATTATTTTTCCCTAACTAAGGGGGTGATGAAGGGGGGTTTGATTTACTTTTATAGCATTTTTTATAGCAGATGTTTATGATTGGCAGCCGTCACACACTAAAAGACGCTTTTTACAGCAAAAAAGTTTTTGCGTCTCCACATTTTGAGACTTATAATTTTTCCATATTTTGGTCCACAGAGTCATGTGAGGTCTTGTTTTTTGCGGGACGAGTTGACGTTTTTATTGGTAACATTGTCTGACACGTGACAGTTTTTGATCGCTTTTTATTCTGATTTTTGTGAGGCAGAATGACAAAAAACCAGCTATTCATTAATTTCTTTTGGGGGAGGCGTTATACCGTTCCACGTTTGGTAAAATTGATAAAGCAGTTTTATTCTTCGGGTCAGTACGATTACAGCGATACCTCATTTATATCATTTTTTTATGTTTTGGCGCTTTATTCTGAGGACTATAACTTTATTTTTTCTTTGATGATGCTGTATGGCGGCTCGTTTTTTGCGGGACAAGATGACGTTTTCAGCGGTACCATGGTTATTTATATCCGTCTTTTTGATCGCGTGTTATTCCACTTTTTGTTCGGCGGTATGATAATAAAGCGTTGTTTTTTGCCTCGGTTTTTTTTTTCCCTACGGTGTTCACTGAAGGGGTTAACTAGTGGGACAGTTTTATAGGTTGGGTCGTTACGGACGCGGCGATACTAAATATGTGTACTTTTATTGTTTTTTTTTTATTTAGATAAAGAAATGTATTTATGGGAATAATATATATATATTTTTTTTATTTAGGAATTTTTTTTATTTTTTTTTACACATGTGGAAATGTTTTTTTTTACATTTTTACTTTGTCACAGGGGGGGGGGGCATCACAGATCGCTGATCTGACAGTTTGCACAGCACTCTGTCAGATCGGCAACCTGACTTACAGTGCTGCAGGCTTACCAAGCCTTGCTCTGAGCAGGCACTCGGTAAGCCACCTCCCTCCCTGCAGGACCCGGATGCCGCGGCCATTTTGGATCCGGGGACTGCAGGGAGAGGAGGTAAGAGACCCTCGGAGCAACACGATCACATCGCGTTGCTACGGCGGTCTCAGGGAAGCACGCAGGGAGCCCCCTCCCTGCGCGACGCTTCCCTGTACCGCCGGCACACCGCGATCATGTTTGATCGCGGTGTGCCAGGGGTTAATGTGCCGGGGGCAGTCCGTGACCGCTCCTGGCACATAGTGCCGGATGTCAGCTGTGATAGTCAGCTGACACCCGGCAGCGATCGGCCGCGCTCCCCCCGATCGCGATGGACGTACTATCCCGTTGGTGGTCATACGGGCCCACCCCACCTCGACGGGATAGTACATCCAATGTCAGAAAGGGGTTAAGGGCACCCTACACCAGACTGTATTATGGTCACGATACACCAGGCTCTATTATGGACACTCAGCAGGCTGTATTATGGGCTACACCAGCCTGTATTAGGGTATGTGCACACGTTCAGGAATTTTTGTGGTTTTTTTTTTTGTTTTATCGCGATAAAAACGCTATAAAAACGCATTAAAAAACGCATACATATGCATCCTATCATTTAGAATGCATTCTGCAATTTTTGTGCACATGATGCGTTTTTTTCCGTGAAAAAAACGCATTGCGGTAAAAAAAAGCAGCATGTTCATTAATTTTGCGGATTTTTCGCCTTTTCCCGCTATTTAATGCATTGGGAAAAACAGCGAAAAAACGCGCAAAACAAACGCATGAGGATTTCTGGCAGAAATCGTTTTTTTTCAGGAAATTTCTGCCAGAAATTCTGAACATGTGCACATAGCCTTACTGTCACACTGATCAGTAGAACAGGGCATATTTAGAATTGAGCCGCAGTGTGCATGCTCGACCCCTGCTCCATTCATTGAATATGGGGCTGTGGAGCGCTGGAGATTTTTCGGGCAGCCCAACGGGAAGGAATTTTGCAGCAGTGGGCATCCAACAATTCCATTTTGTAATGGAGGTAAAAGTTCACATCTGGGAAAAAAATAAATTCGCTATTGTGCTGATCAGTGAAGAGAGATTGATGGATGAAATATAAAGCCCGATTGCAATTTTTTTTAAGTGACTTTTCTGTTTTGTATTTGCTGACGTTTTTTTGTGCTGCAGTCAACACACTGGTGCACGCGGTTCATTAATATGGTGGATTATTAAATATTGCTTTGACTCCAATTCATCATTTGCCTTTTCTTTTTTTTTCATTTTGTCTTGTGCTTATTCATTGCTGTTTTTTTGTTCAAAATTCTTCAAATGGAGCGAACGGTTCATGAACTTTGTGCAAAATAATCTGTATTTTGCCTTTTTTAAACTGTTTGGTGACTGTTGGGCGCAGAAAGTCAAAGTTTTCGCAAAATTTGTAGCTAAATGGTGTACATAAAATCACCCCAGCTGGGGGGAGGACTGGAGTACATTTGTGACCAATGTTTGCCATTTTATTTTTTAGTTGCAATTAATAAATGTCCTGAAAGTATCTGGATACCCGCAAATCTCACTCAGAAAAGCAAACATTAAAAAGGCACAAATTAAAAACAGATGAAAAACACCAACATCTGGGGGGGAAAAGGAGCAAATCTCTAATGAATCAGACCCTTTTTGTCTTTAACTGTTTTATTACCAAAAAAAGAGAAATAAATGCTTTAAAACGTCTCATGTTTGACTCCAACTGCGTCAAAATAATAAAAATCCGCCAGAAACCTTCCTTAGGAAAAATATTTGACATTTGAAAAAGTCACATTTCATAAATGATAGGAGACAATCCCTTTATAATTAAGAAAAAATGTAAAAATGGCGCAAATTTTATAGAAAATACAGTGCAAATGACGGCAGTGAGGAAGGACTGTGGCCATTGCCTGTAGTCTGTCAGTGCCTCTCCCTTCTGTGTGCACGGCCGCCTGCACTGGTGCGGTTATTTCTCTCGGGTGACAGGTGCGGTTATTTCCCTCACACACGACGACCTGCTGTCACTACGTGTTGCGCACTTGATAATCAGCAGCAGCAGCACATTTTCCCGCCCTGAGCTCACACCTGCTGTCGCGCGCCAGGAACAGACGACTCGGTTCTGTTCCTAAGAGGGGGGAGGGTCTACCGATCCAATAGGAATCCTGGGTACCAGCTGACTCACTCTCCCCCTCTTCTCGCGGTTCAGTTGGTACCTATCCTCCCACATAAAAGAAGCCGGGGCGTGTCCCTCCTCTCAGTGAGCTGAGCGCCTCAGAAGCATCGTGTATTGAGCGGTAGAGATTAAAGGCTTCGTCATGGCAACATTGGCACCGATGGAGATTAACCCCGAGGTACAGCTCCTGCTCTTTTCTTATGGCCATGTCTTCTTTTTATGGCGGGTTATCTCTGACCCTGTGTGTTTTGTGTCTTCACAGATGCTGAATAAAGTGAGTGGCGATGGCGGGGCCGTGGTCCTCCTTCCTGGCCGGCGCCCATTAATAATGGATGACCCGGACTAGGGCGCGGTCCATGTGCCTCCTCACTCCTGCGTTACATGTGCTGCTCCTCGCTTCTGCCATCACTGGGGGAGCTGCGGCATTGGGAGGGTTTGGTCCTATGTGTAAAGTTTTGGTGGTAGATGGACATGACATGTCCTCAGCCTAAATCTATAGGGGCACCTATTGTGTGTAAGCATAATACTGCAGGAGAGTCACAAGTCAGTAACATGGGGTGAGACTGCCCCTCCATATCACTCAATATAAGAAGGGCCATAAGCCCCCATTGACTGGGGTGTGGGATCATGGAAGCCATGCTCACCTCAGATCTGCTCTATACCGGTTTTTCTTCACATGCTTTGTATAAATGTCTGGTTTTTAACCTATTCAAACCCACTCTCCTCTGCCTGTAATGGTGTCAACAGCGCCCCCCTACCCTGGGTCTTGGGCAGGGTTAGAAGCAGCCACATGCACTGGTGTTGGCTAGTAATTTTTTGTTTTATTTCATTGAATGATCAATCTAAGATTGTAATAGTGGCACATAAATATACTCGTATCCCTTGTTGTTGGGGCTGTCTTATCTGGCCTCCTTCCAGCACAGCTGATCTGGCATTTACAGGATCCAGTGATCACTTGGTTTGGTTTAATTAGACCCTTATAGATGAATCTGGTCATGTGATCTCATTAGTTGGTTGTGACTAGACTTAGAGGGTCTCCCCCCCCCCCCCCCCCCCCCCATTCACTTCTTACAGCCAAGGTCTGGTAAATAAACATTTTGCTGTCCTTGACATGAGAATGTTTCTTGGATATTTATGGGTAGGGCTAACACTCGAACAGGCTTTTTTTGTGTCCTGAGAATACCAGTCTTTTTAAGATATATTGTTTTCACTGCTAGTAGTTTACAGGGGTAATTCTTTGCGCTGATTGGATCTCTGAAGACCCTAGCACCAAGCAGCTCCTTACACTGCACTCGCTGGGTCCAGAGTAAGCACAGGTGGTGGTTCCTAATCTGCATGCAGTGCTGGTTCAGTGTATATGCAACAGTTAAGGCAAACCTAGTAACATAGCAGGCTTGGCTCTTGCAGTGAAGTCTTGACGGCTGCATAAATTCATGTAAACTGTTTAATCTGCACTGATGCTCTAAAACGGCAATATAGAGGAAAGTGAACAACCCCCAACATTTATGGTCGATTCAGAAGTTGTTTTTTTTTTTTTTTTTTTTTATGGCTCAAATACTACTAATCTATCCATTTAAGACTGGAAAGTAAAGTATCCCATTCACTGGGAATGAGCAGAGATCTTGATGTATTGTCTCAATGGTTTAACATTTAATTGCCCTGGTAGTTCTACTACTTGGGCTCTACAGAAATACAGGTGCCAATTATAGTATGCTATAACTTGAGTGGGTCACTTGCAGGCATTGTCATCACTGCTCATTAGGTTGCGTACCCATGATCAGGAATAGCAGCTTTTTGGACACGGCACACTTCCACTGTGTTCAAAATGCTGCGTTCTACATTAGAAACAATGGATGGGATTTATGGGAATCCCATGACCACCATGCTTCTATTTACCACTGCATAATCTCGCCCTTGTTGTTGGTTTAAGAACCTCAGCATGTTTATGTTCAGCTGAGATGCCGGTCTCCCTCGTGTAGGTTCCCCATAGCCATTCATGAGATGCGGTAAATCCGCATAGTTCACTAAACATGTGGATTTAACTGATTACAACACAGTATTTTGGAGTCTGAAAAACTGCTGCTATTCCTGATCATGGGCACATTACTTGGCTGGTCAAGAAATGGCAAACACAAAATGGGTTCCTAAGGCGCAGAAAATAACAAGTGGAAATGATGGGTTATGCTGCGTTGTTGGTGGGTAATCATTTTGCATCTCTTAAAGAAAATGACTTTATAGTACCATTATGGTGAGCACTGCCAGCATCTAGTTATATAGGTCAACTTTTTTATTGCCTTAAGGCTATGTGCACACATTCTGGGTTTTTTTTTTCAGCAGTTTTCCGCTGCAAAAACACTTTAAAGGGCCACTGTCACCCCCCCCCCAGCCGTTATAAACTAAAAGAGCCACCTTGTGCAGCAGTAATGCTGCAGTCTAACAAGGTGGCTCTTGTAGTTTTTGATTCATTTATTACCTCAAAAAAGCGTTTTAAAAATTGGCCACACATACCAGATATTATACCGGGAGGCGGTCCGAATCGTCCTCTATGAATCCCCCAACTGCCGTCACTCATCTCTTCAGGGCCGATGGTCCCCGCCCCCTGAGCGCTGTTATCGTCTGAAATCCGGCGCCTGCGCTGTGCGTGCCTGCCTGGGGCCTGCGCAGTGTTCATTGTCAGTGCGGCCACCTGAATCCCCCGCCCCGCACTGTTATTCATTATGCACAGTGCGGGGCTGGGGTTCCTGGGAAGGCTGGGGAGCGTCTAAACAGCGCAGTGCGCCTTCCCAGGAACCCCAGCCCCGCACTGTGCATAATGAATAACAGTGCGGGGCGGGGGATTCAGGTGGCCGCACTGACAATGAACACTGCGCAGGCACGCACAGCGCAGGCGCCGGATTTCAGACGATAACAGCGCTCAGGGGGCGGGGACCATCGGCCCTGAAGAGATGAGTGACGGCAGTTGGGGGATTCATAGAGGACGATTCGGACCGCCTCCCGGTATAATATCTGGTATGTGTGGCCAATTTTTAAAACGCTTTTTTGAGGTAATAAATGAATCAAAAACTACAAGAGCCACCTTGTTAGACTGCAGCATTACTGCTGCACAAGGTGGCTCTTTTCTAATATATAATTGCCTAGAATACTACTTCCTGCAATTTGTGCCAACTTCCGTGGCTTTGTCCGGAGCTAATGTCCGGAGCTAATGTCCAGAGATAAGTGACGTCACCAGTGTCCTACACCCAGGCAGAGCACGGGGGCCCCAGGCAGAGCACGGGGGCCCCAGGCAGAGCACGGGGGCCCCAGGCAGAGCACGGGGGCCCCAGGCAGAGCACGGGGGCCCCAGGCAGAGCACGGGGGCCCCAGGCAGAGCACGGGGGCCCCAGGCAGAGCACGGGGGCCCCAGGCAGAGCACGGGGGCCCCAGGCAGAGCACGGGGGCCCCAGGCAGAGCACGGGGGCCCCAGGCAGAGCACGGGGGCCCCAGGCAGAGCACGGGGGCCCCAGGCAGAGCACGGGGGCCCCAGGCAGAGCACGGGGGCCCCAGGCAGAGCACGGGGGCCCCAGGCAGAGCACGGGGGCCCCAGGCAGAGCACGGGGGCCCCAGGCAGAGCACGGGGGCCCCAGGCAGAGCACGGGGGCCCCAGGCAGAGCACGGGGGCCCCAGGCAGAGCACGGGGGCCCCAGGCAGAGCACGGGGGCCCCAGGCAGAGCACGGGGGCCCCAGGCAGAGCACGGGGGCCCCAGGCAGAGCACGGGGGCCCCAGGCAGAGCACGGGGGCCCCAGGCAGAGCACGGGGGCCCCAGGCAGAGCACGGGGGCCCCAGGCAGAGCACGGGGGCCCCAGGCAGAGCACGGGGGCCCCAGGCAGAGCACGGGGGCCCCAGGCAGAGCACGGGGGCCCCAGGCAGAGCACGGGGGCCCCAGGCAGAGCACGGGGGCCCCAGGCAGAGCACGGGGGCCCCAGGCAGAGCATATGGGGCCCCAGGCAGAGCACGGGGGCCCCAGGCAGCCTATGGGGCCCCAGGCAGCCTATGGGGCCCCAGGCAGAGCACGGGGGCCCCAGGCAGCCTATGGGGCCCCAGGCAGAGCACGGGGGCCCCAGGCAGAGCACGGGGCCCCAGGCAGAGCACGGGGCCCCAGGCAGAGCATATGGGGCCCCAGGCAGAGCACAGGGGCCCCAGGCAGCCTATGGGGCCCCAGGCAGAGCACAGGGGCCCCAGGCAGCCTATGGGGCCCCAGGCAGAGCACAGGGGCCCCAGGCAGGGCACGGGGGCCCCAGGCAGAGCACGGGGGCCCCAGGCAGAGCACGGGGGCCCCAGGCAGAGCACGGGGGCCCCAGGCAGAGCACGGGGGCCCCAGGCAGAGCACGGGGGCCCCAGGCAGCCTATGGGGCCCCAGGCAGAGCACGGGGGCCCCAGGCAGCCTATGGGGCCCCAGGCAGAGCACGGGGGCCCCAGGCAGAGCACGGGGCCCCAGGCAGAGCACGGGGCCCCAGGCAGAGCATATGGGGCCCCAGGCAGAGCACGGGGGCCCCAGGCAGCCTATGGGGCCCCAGGCAGAGCACGGGGGCCCCAGGCAGCCTATGGGGCCCCAGGCAGAGCACGGGGGCCCCAGGCAGAGCACGGGGCCCCAGGCAGAGCACGGGGCCCCAGGCAGAGCATATGGGGCCCCAGGCAGAGCACAGGGGCCCCAGGCAGCCTATGGGGCCCCAGGCAGAGCACAGGGGCCCCAGGCAGCCTATGGGGCCCCAGGCAGAGCACAGGGGCCCCAGGCAGAGCACAGGGGCCCCAGGCAGGGCACAGGGGCCCCAGGCAGCATATGGGGCCCCAGGCAGAGCACAGCGATATTTTGGACCACTGTGCGGTGTTTCAGACCCCCTGTGTGATGTCTGGGGCCCTGTTCTTAAGTATATTAAAGATTAAAGTAACGTATATTAAAGTATATTATAGATCAAATTTGACACGTTTATGAGCACCATTGAGTCATATACTCAAGAATGACATAATTTTTCAACATTTTATGGTTTCAAACTGTAAACACTCAGTTTTTTTTACTTCAACCAGAAAACCTTAACGGTTCATAAAAAACTTGACTGTTCAGGATATGATAAAAGTCATAGTATTCTGAATCTTTAACTTATAAAGATACCTTTACATGGGGTGATTATTGGTTCCAGAGAGGCTTTTGGCCGATAATCGTACACATGGCTGGTGACAGGACAATACAATATAAACGTTCAAAGGTAAACACTGATAACATTAAAATCTAATATATAATTGCCTAGAATACTACTTCCGGCAATTTGTGCCAACTTCCGTGGCTTTGTCCGGAGATAATGTCCGGAGATAAGTGACGTCACCAGCGTCCTACACCCGCTCAGGGTGGACAAAGATATATGCCTTCGTGGTGCGCGGCACTTTTCTGATTGGTCGCTCGCGGCAGGCGGCAACCAATCAGAAATGTGCCGTACTGACAAGAATTGTCAAGAGCTGGTGAGTGCAGCCATTTTTTGTTCTTTCTTACTATTATTTATTAATTGTATTATTCTTACATTTGAATAAATAAAGTATATATGGATTCTAGACTCCCGATTCTTTAGAATCGGGCTGCCATCTAGTAGTTTATAACGGCTGGGGGGGGGGTGACAGTGGCCCTTTAAGCATCCCATCATTTTAAATGCACTCTGCATTTTTTGTGCACTTGCTGTGTTTTTATCACAGAAAAAATGTAACATGTTCATTCATTTTGCAGATTTGCTGCTGTATTGCATTGGGAAGCTCCAGAAAAAAATACACATGCAGATTTCCTGCGAAAGTAGTCCATATTTGCTCATGAAAATTCTGCACACTTAACTGAACGTGGGCACCTAGCCTACCGGTAAGGGTATGTGTCCACGTTCAGGAAACGCTGCGTTTTTGACGCAGCGCTGAGCCGCAGCGTCAAACGCAGCATCCAGATGTTACAGCATAGTGGAGGGGATTTAATGAAATCCCATCTCCACTGTGCATTAAAAAACGCATGCGTTTTTCCTGCAAAAACGCACATGCGTTGTTTTTTCAGAACGCAGCATGTTGCTACAATGAGCAAAACACACAGGAACACCGCAGGTGACCTGCCAGTGACCTCAGGTGCATTTTTGGTCAGGATTTTACCTGCATAAAATCCTGACCAAAGCCTGAAGCAAACCTGAACGTGGAAACATACCCTAATTGTTAGCTCATATTAAAGGGAACCTGTCTGCAGGATTGTGCTGAGTAACCTAGTGTCAGGCTGGCTGACTACATTGATCCCTTGGGTGAAATCTGTCTTGTGGTTGTTTAATCTTTATTTTCAATTTATAATATGCTCATGCTTGTGGGGGTCTTCATGTGCACTGCTTAGCTATTCATGCTGATGGCTTATGATGGGTCACTGATCCCTCAGTCACCTGCCCCTATTTTGCATACTCCATATTATGTATCAAATAAAAAATAATTTCAGCAGGTGGTGCCTGTGCTGGACATACATGCAATAATGATGCATTAAATTTCAGTTGCTGTTATAAATATATTCAGAAACGATTCTGTCAATGTCAGACCTGTGTAGTAGCATCTATTAGACTGCCAATAGATGCTACTGCTCAGGCGTGGCCAGCGCCATTGACACTTTTTTTCTGAATGTATTTATACCAGCAATTAAAATAATGAAATGAACATTATACATGGACCAATGTTGCAGCACAGGTGCCACCACCTACTGAAAATTGATTGTATTTCAATACATACAGATTATATTCAGTATGCAAAATAGGGGGCAGGTAACTGAGGGCTAAGCAGTGCACCACATGAAGACCCGCCCTAAAGCTTGAGCTTATTATAAACTGAAAATAGTCATGTAGTTTAATCTTTATCAACAAAGGTGTCATTTTAATTAGTTTAACAGTGCCAACCTGACATGTCTGTAGGTTACTCAGCACAATCCTGCTGACAGGTTCCCTTAAGCTTTTACTATAAGACTAACCTTGCTCCTCCATGGCATATAAACTTCTGTTCTAGATATGAAATTATGATGGAAAAAACATCTATTGTAGAAATGCAATATTGATTTGCGCTCCACCCTAATGGATGGACGCTGCTGGGGTTACACTGCAGCCACCCTTCCCGTCATGCCTGTAATGTCTTCCTGATACTGATGAGTTTGCAGATCATAATTGTGTCCTTTAAGTTCACTGGTCAATAAGAGAAAACTAACCCTTTGATGTTCACATGCCCAGTTTCAGCATTTATCTGACTGTCAAACTATAAGCTTTCAAAGTTCATTAAATGCCATTGATTTCTGTATTCAGGGTCTGCTAATGTCTTTATTTCCAGCTAATGAAGAAAGTGGGGGTCTCTCCAACCTGCAAGTTTATGGATGTTTTGGGGTTTGAGAAGGATTATCTGAAGTCTTTTTCCAATGAAGTCTATGCACTGCTGCTGCTCTTCCCACACACCCAACAGGTAGCACTTATACCTTATGGCATGCCTTTCATCTTCAGTAAGTAGGTGTAGAGGGGTTTTTTGTACAAGGTAGTTTTTATTGGCTGGCTTATTTTTTATTTTATTTTTTTTTAGTAAACATTACTGGAACAACCAAGGCTTGCCGCTAATCTGATACTTGCAGGCTCAAGAGGTGTTCATCTTTTAAACAGTTGTGTTTTTTTTAGTTTTGTTTTTTTTTAAATCATGTGTATGTACAGCTGTCAAACTAAGGTGGGAGTACTCCTTCAAAAAAGAATTTTATAAAGATGCAATTGTGTTCCAGTATGGCTATTGGGTCAGTGTAACAGACCATCGCATGCTTGCTGAACCTGTGGTACTTTGAAGTTGATTTGGTATGGGTCTTTTAACACTGCATGTCTCTGGACTAGATGGGAGCTTGAAGTTCATGTGATGGGACCAGCAGAAGCACAGAGCTATAAGATGCTCTTGTTAAAGGGGTTTCCCAAGAAAGATGATTATTGCAATCCCATGGAGGGAAGTCCTGGTACTTCAAAACTCACCTGAGCACAAGTTAAGCATGCAACTGACCAGATAGCAGAGCAGTGCAGCAGTGGGCATGGTCCACATGTCCATTCAGATGAAGTGCTGCAGTGCCCAGTTCTCGGGATCAGTCAATTCTACCCTTCCTTCATGGGATAGATTAACTTAATGAAAGGTGGTGGAAGTGATATTTTTCCAACACTTGAGTTCTACTGACTAGTAGTTCTGCTTAAAATGCTTTTCTGATCTCTATACAATTGTACTGCTTTATGTGCTATTAGTTCTGCAAATAAAGCTAAAATATGCTCATTAGAAAAAGGTGGCATGGTTACAACCATATACCATGTGTTCTCAAACCTTCAGAGGGAGAAGCAGGGTTAATAAAAATGCTCTAGTGCGCTTGCCAAGCGGCACACTTATTAAAGGGGTTATAGGTTTTTATTGACAGGACAAGCCCCTTGAGGTTATGTACACACAGTTCAGGATTTTTCACTAAACTGTAAAAATGCATACATTAAGCATCCTATTAGAATGCAATCTGCAACTTTTGTGCATATGTTGCATTTTTTCCATGGCAGAATCGCATTCCTGGAAAAATAACACAGCATGTTGATTCTTTGTGCAGAATCGTGGGATTCCGCACAAATGGGAATGCATTGATCCGCTTTCCACATGTGGCTATGCCCACCATGCGGGAAGTAAGCAGATCATGTGCGGTTGGTACCCAGGGTGGAGGAGAGGAGACCCTCCAGGCCCTGAGAACCATATAATTGTTAAAAAAAGTGATATTCTCACCTTCCGGCGTCCCTCGCAGCCTTCCTGCTCCTCACGATGCTTCCGTTCCCAGGGTTGCTTTGCAGATGACCGCTATGTCATCTGGGGTCATTGTCGTGAGGCATTGGTAACAGGAGCATTGCGAAGAGCAGGTTTGCTGTGAGGGATGCCAGAAGGTGAGAATATCACGATTTTTGACTTTATTTTTAACATTGGATCTTATTAAAATTGATGCTGCATAGGCAGCATGAATAGTAAAAAGTTGGTCACACTTGTCAAACACTATGTTGGACAAGTGTGACTAACCTGTCAATCAGTTTTCCAAGCGATTATACAGATCACTTGCAAAATGCTACTGTTTATCGGGAAAACACATGCCAATTCCACATGCGTCTTACCCATGGCACAGTTGCGGAATTGCCACAAATTTCCACAGCAATTATGGACGTGTGCACATAGCCTAATGGTTTCAAAATTCTGCACCATGAGAAAAAGGGTGTGTTGGGGTATGTGCAGACTACACAGAACTGGCATGGCAGTGTTCTGGACTCGGCATATGTTTGCTGCATCCAGAGCACTGTCTATTGAATACAGGTAAATCTGCATGTGCTCACTGAACCATGCAGATTCATCATGCCCAATACATTTTATGGGTTAAAATTCTCTTGTGGAGACTAGGGCTTCTGCAAAAGAAATTGACATGCTGTGGTCTGGAAAGACGTGTCGCATGGCCATTCTCCGCAGGCTTCTGTGGATGCATATTTGGCATGGGATTTATTGAAATCCCATCCACTATGCTGTAACGGTTAAACGCTGCATAATTGCACAGCGTCCAACCCACAGCGCTAGCTTGCAGTAGTGTAAATATAAACCAGAATTTTGTAAGACTGCATCAGCTTTTTCCAGCAAGAGCCAGATAAGTATAGTAAGTACCCTGTCTATTGAAGGATACATAAACTTGTCCATTATCTTGGTTATATAGCATGATGAATTCAGGAAGAACCAACATGATGAACATAAGGGCAAGGAAACTGATGACAGCATATATTTCATGAAGCAGACTATTGAAAACTCCTGTGGAATCGTTGGTCTCATTCATGCTGCAGCAAGTAATAGAGACAAACTGAGTTTTGGTGAGTGGCAATGATTAAAAGCTTTAGTTTAAACAAAGGCAGAACTACAAACCACCACATATAATCACTGTCCTGTCTGTAGTATAAACCAATGACTCCTTGATTCCAATTTTCTGTCGCCCATGACGGCACCATGGAGAGAGGGGATCCGCCCACCAAGGACAGGAAACCTACAGATAAAAAGGCGGTACCACTCTCCTGCATCAGTTGGTTTCCTGTCCTTGATGGGAGACCTACAGACTCCCCAGAAGATCGTCGTGGGATTCCGGGGCCAATCAGTCCGACTCAGGCAGCTGGGGTCCCTCTGCCTCGGCTGGTGTGGTGACCCGAGGCACCACCGCTGGGGCTAGTGGGCCTCTAGGGTGTGCGGGGGAGGTGACATGGAATTCACGGTCACCTCCCTAGGTAAGATGCAGCAGCGGCAACATCCAGGGGGGTCCCTCTGTGGTTGCGGGAGAAAGCAGCACGGCTCTCCCCTTCAAGCGTCAGTCTGCACACTGCATTGCCAGGGGCGTGCAGGGGCCGCGCATTAAGGCTGCAGGCAAACTGGGAGCTCCGGTGAAGCAGCGTCTCATGTGCGGCGCCATCTTGGGCCACCCGCGCATGCGCGAGAGGGAGGCGCTCCTGCGTGTGAAGGGAAGCCGGATGGATGCTTCTGCGCAGGAGACGCTTCTGCGCAGGCGCCAGGTGGGCGCTTCTGCGCAGGCACCAGAAACAGGAGAGGCGCTCCACAGGAGCCGCATCTATTGCGCAAGCATGCTTTTTAAATCAGACGGCGGGAATCTTGGCCGCATAAAGAGGTAACCCCAGTTACCAGGAGGTGTAAGACCGCAGCATAAGCAGCGGCACAAGCCTCAACACCAGAGCGCAGCAGCAGCACAGCGCAGCCACAGCATCAGCCAATTGATGGCAGCATACGTGTGGCCATAGCTACAATCAGAATGAGTGACATGGCATCACCCTTACCGGAGTCGCCACCATCGGCATCGCCGCAGCAGCAAAAACGGCGACAGCAAGGATACCACCAGTAAAGAACGCCAAAGGTCCCAGCATAGCAAGGAGTCCAGTACGGGGGGGGTGGGGGGGATGGGAAAGACTGACGTAGAGCATCCTCAACCGGTATTTATGGGTCCTTGAGGTGGTAAGTGATCTTCGTGAAAGTTAGACAGGAAGGGTATTATTTGTCTCTTTTTCTCTAGGGGAAGAAGAGCTTAGGGAAAACCAAGCATAGGATTTGTGCCCTGTGTAGAGAAGATCTTCCAATTACCTGGGAGAAGAGACTCTGTAGTATATGTATACAGCAAACAGTATCCGAGGGGCTTCCCGGGTTTGCAGCCAACCTCAAAACCCTGATTAAGAATCAGGTAGAAGACACCTTTAAGTCTCTTTAAGAGGGGGGAAAAAACGGAGGAAGACTAGACACAGGTCCCCGTCTCCAGTGTCTAATACAGACAATGACAATGTGGACTCAGATTCATCTGATTCCTCCTCATCATCGTCTTCTTCCTCTGGGGGTCACAGCTGTTTCCCCTTAGACACCGATGGCCTCATTAAAGCAGTGAGGAGTACTATGGGGCTAGTAGACTCACACCCCAAAAGGTCGGTTCAGGACATCATGTTCGGGGGTCTGGAGCAAAAGAAAGAGGGCTTTTCCACTCAATGAGACTATCTCCGCGCTAATCAAAAAGGAGTGGAAGAAACCCCTAAGAAAGGCGTTATTGACGCCAAAGAGGAAGTACCCCTTTGAAGACGAATCATGCTCCTTCTGGGAAAGCCCCCAAACTAGATGTAGCCATTGCTAAGGCATCTAAAAAATTCGCCCTCCCTTTTGATGACATGGGGATCTTGAAAGACCTATGGACAAAAAAGCAGATGCCTTTCTCAAAAGCGCCTGGGAAGCATCTGGAGGAGGTCTAAAGCCGGCAGTCGCCGCCGCATGCACGTCCCGTTCATTAATGATTTGGTTAGACCAACTGGAGGGCCAGCTAAAGGGGAAAGCATCCCGTGACTCCATACTCAGCACCTTGCCGGTACTAAGAGGGGCGGCCGCGTTTTTAGCAGATGCTTCTGCTGATTCTATTAGATTGGCTGCCAGGTCAGCGGTCTTCTCTAACTCGGCAAGGCGCGCCCTCTGGCTTAAATGCTGGCCAGGGGACTTACAGACAAAGTCTAAATTATGTACCATTCCTTGTGAAGGGGAGTTTCTGTTTGGTCCCACCCTGGATGACATCCTGGAGAAAGCAGGAGATAAAAAGAAGTCTTTTCCTTCCCTGGGCTTCCCCGCTTATAAACAGCCCTTTCAGAGTAAGAGGTTTTTCCGTAAAAAGCAAGGGAGAAACCAGGGAAAATGGGAGGATAAGAAAAACAGAAATAAAGGATACCTGTTTAATAAAAACCCCAGCGACAACAAGAAACCCTCTCAATGAAGGTTGGCCCCAGGTGGGGGGGGAGATTGTCACTCTTTCTCCCGGCCTGGGAAAAGATTACTTGCAGCCAATGGATCCTGGGCGTAATAAAATCAGGTCTGAAACATTTCTGAGAACTCCTCGTCCCTTCTTTTCAATAACCTCTCCAAGGTCTTCAGTGGAAGAACAATGGGCATTAGAAAACGAGGTCATAGGACTAGTGGACAAGGGAGTTCTTCTAGAAGTCCCCCCGCAAGAAAGGGCAAGGTTGTTATTCCCCTCTATTCCAGAGAAAAAAAAACAGATGGGTCTTACAGGACTATCATAAACCTAAAGAGCCTAAACAAATACCTAGAGATTCAACCATTCAAAATGGAGACTATAAAGTCCTCTATAAAAATGCTATTTCCTCGGTGTTTTATGGTAGTCCTGGACCTGAAGGATGCCTACTATCACGTCCCTATCCACATAGATCACCAGAGGTTCCTCAGGATAGCGGTTCACATCAAGGGGACATTACGCCATTTTCAATTTTCAGCCCTACCTTTCGGACTGGCAATAGCCCCGAGAATATTCACAAAAATAATTTCGGAGGTAATGGCTCATCTCAGAGAGCAAGACACCTTGATTGTACCATACCTGGCCGATTTTTTTTTTTTTTTTTTTTTTTTCTTGGTGATAGGCTCCTCCCCCCCCAACACTGCAGCAATCAGCTGGAATCAGTGACAAGGTCTCTAGAGGATCTGGGCTGGCTGATAAACTTAAAGTCCAGATTGGTACCTTCCCAGGTCCAGGAATACCTGGGTCTCACACTGGACTCTATATAAAGGAAGAATGCCGTCTTCCAGGGGAAAAAAATACAAAGGATGATAGGACTAGTGGCCAAAATACAAGCTCTCCCTTCTATAACCCTACGTCAGGCTATGTCCCTCTTGGGGGTCCATGACTTCTTGCATACCGGCGGTCCAATGGGCACAGCTCCATTCGAGACACCTTCAATGGCAGATTTTATCAGAAGAGATCTCTCTGGGAGGGAGTTTAGAAAGTCGGTTGAGATTATCTCCGAACACAACTCAGTCACTAACCTGGTGGGCATCGCAAAGGAATCTTTCCCAGGGAGTCCCGTGGGTAATCCAATCTCAAAGATACTGACGACAGATGCAAGCTGGGGGGCTCATTTGGGCGACCTAGTGGCTCAAGGTACCTGGCCAACATCCCTGCGGGAGGAATCCTCCAATATGAAAGAGCTCCTAGCGGTCAGGTTCTCCCTCCAGGAATTCTTGGGGGGGCCCTTCGCTCCCACCACATCAGTCATGTCAGACAACAGGGTGGTAGTAGCATACCTGAATCACCAGGGGGGACTCGTTCCAAAAATCTGATGGAAGTAACCAAAAATCTTTCAGATAGCCGAGAACAATCTTTTATCCCTGACAAGTCTGCACATAAGGGGGGTGCACAACTACAAAGCGGACTTTCTAAGCCGCTCCAGTTTAAAGCAAGGGGAGTGGGAACTAAATCAGACGGTATTTGCCCAGATTACAGAAAAATGGGGGGGGTTCCCAACAAATCTTTGCCAACAAACAAAAGTAACCTCCTTTTGCTCCATAACTCCTCGGGGGAACCCAGTGGCGCTCGATGCGTTTCTGATTCCATGGCGGCATCATCTGGCCTACGCTTTTCCCCCTTTTGCCCTGATTCCAGCAGTGCTGAGGAAGATTCGGGAGGACGGGGCTCGTAATCTTAATAGCCCCGTTCTGGCCGAAGAGACCTTGGTTCTCTTGGATGAGGAGAATGTCGATATCCGACCCGTGGGTACTCCCGGACCTCCCAGGCTTACTCTCCCAAGGCCCGGTCAACCATCCACAAGTTACGAACTTGCACTTGACAGCCTGGCATTTGAGAGGAAGCTACTAGAGGATAGAGGATTTTCACCAGGGTTAGTATCCACTCTTTTACAAAGTAGGAAACCGGTTACAACAAAACAATACGGGAAGATATGGAAGAAATTCTCATCGGGCTCCAAAATAGGGGAAAAGGTTCCCCTTAAAACTATATTAGAATTTTTACAAAATGGGTTGGAAATCGGTTTAGCCACGAGTACCCTGAAAGTCCATGTGGCAGCATTGGGAGCTCTGTTTAATTACGATTTGGCAGGGAATCGGTGGGTTTCAAGGTTCATGAGGGCAGCAAGTAGATCGAGGCCAATTCCAATTAAAACCACCCCTCAATGGGATTTAAATTTGGTCCTTAACCCCTTCACCCCCAAGGGTGGTTTGCACGTTAATGACCGGGCCAATTTTTACAATTCTGACCACTGTCCCTTTATGAGGCTATAACTCTGGAACGCTTTGACGGATCTTGGCGATTCTGACATTGTTTTCTCGTGACATATTGTACTTCATGTTAGTGGTAAAATTTATTCGATATAACTTGCGTTTATTTGTGAAAAAAATGGAAATTTGGCGAAAATTTTGAAAATTTTGCAATTTTCCAACTTTGAATTTTTATGCCCTTAAATCACAGACATATGTCACGCAAAATACTTAATAAGTAACATTTCCCACATGTCTACTTTACATCAGTACAATTTTGGAACCAAAATTTTTTTTTGTGACGGAGTTATAAGGGTTAAAAGTTGACCAGCAATTTCTCATTTTTACAACACCATTTTTTTTTAGGGACCACATCTCATTTGAAGTCATTTTGAGGGGTCTATATGATAGAAAATACCCAAGTGTGACACCATTCTAAAAACTGCACCCCTCAAGGTGCTCAAAACCACATTCAAGAAGTTTATTAACCCTTCAGGTGTTTCACAGGAATTTTTGGAATGTTTAAATAAAA
Organism: Ranitomeya variabilis; assembly: GCF_051348905.1. NCBI lineage: Eukaryota > Metazoa > Chordata > Amphibia > Anura > Dendrobatidae > Ranitomeya > Ranitomeya variabilis. Next base: position 1,062,822,796 of record NC_135232.1, on the reverse strand, counting down.
ATGAACATTTAACTTTTTTTCACACAAAATTTATTTCAGCTCCAATTTGTTTTATTTTACCAAGGGTAACAGGAGAAAATGGACCCCCAAAGTTGTTGTACAATTTGTCCTGAGTACGCTGATACCCCATATGTGGGGGTAAACCATTGTTTGGGCGCATGGCAGAGCTTGGAAGGGAAGGAGCGCCATTTGACTTTTCAATGCAAAATTGACTGGAATTGAGATGGGACGCCATGTTGCGTTTGGAGAGCCCCTGATGTGCCTAAACATTGAAACTCCCTACAAGTGACACCATTTTGGAAAGTAGACCCCCTAAGGAACTTATCTAGATGTGTGGTGAGCACTTTGACCCACCAAGTGCTTCACAGAAGTTTATAATGCAGAGCCGTAAAAATAAAAAATCATATTTTTTCACAAAAATGATCTTTTCGCCCCCAATTTTTTATTTTCCCAAGGGTAAGAGAAGAAATTGGACCCCAAAAAATGTTGTGCAATTTGTCCTGAGTACGATGATACCCCATATGTGGGTGTAAACCATTGTTTGGGCGCATGGCAGAGCTTGGAAGGGAAGGAGCGCCATTTGACTTTTCAATGCAAAATTGACTGGAATTGAGATGGGACGCCATGTTGCGTTTGGAGAGCCCCTGATGTGCCTAAACATTGAAACTCCCTACAAGTGACACCATTTTGGAAAGTAGACCCCCTAAGGAACTTATCTAGATGTGTGGTGAGCACTTTGACCCACCAAGTGCTTCACAGAAGTTTATAATGCAGAGCCGTAAAAATAAAAAATCATATTTTTTCACAAAAATGATCTTTTCGCCCCCAATTTTTTATTTTCCCAAGGGTAAGAGAAGAAATTGGACCCCAAAAAATGTTGGCCAATTTGTCCTGAGTACGATGATACCCCATATGTGGGTGTAAACCATTGTTTGGGCGCATGGCAGAGCTTGGAAGGGAAGGAGCGCCATTTGACTTTTCAATGCAAAATTGACTGGAATTGAGATGGGACGCCATGTTGCGTTTGGAGAGCCCCTGATGTGCCTAAACATTGAAACTCCCTACAAGTGACACCATTTTGGAAAGTAGACCCCCTGAGGAACTTATCTAGATGTGTGGTGAGCACTTTGACCCACCAAGTGCTTCACAGAAGTTTATAATGCAGAGCCGTAAAAATAAAAAATCATATTTTTTCACAAAAATGATCTTTTCGCCCCCAATTTTTTATTTTCCCAAGGGTAAGAGAAGAAATTGGACCCCAAAAAATGTTGGCCAATTTGTCCTGAGTACGATGATACCCCATATGTGGGTGTAAACCATTGTTTGGGCGCATGGCAGAGCTTGGAAGGGAAGGAGCGCCATTTGACTTTTCAATGCAAAATTGACTGGAATTGAGATGGGACGCCATGTTGCGTTTGGAGAGCCCCTGATGTGCCTAAACATTGAAACTCCCTACAAGTGACACCATTTTGGAAAGTAGACCCCCTAAGGAACTTATCTAGATGTGTGGTGAGCACTTTGACCCACCAAGTGCTTCACAGAAGTTTATAATGCAGAGCCGTAAAAATAAAAAATCATATTTTTTCACAAAAATGATCTTTTCGCCCCCAATTTTTTATTTTCCCAAGGGTAAGAGAAGAAATTGGACCCCAAAAAATGTTGGCCAATTTGTCCTGAGTACGATGATACCCCATATGTGGGTGTAAACCATTGTTTGGGCGCATGGCAGAGCTTGGAAGGGAAGGAGCGCCATTTGACTTTTCAATGCAAAATTGACTGGAATTGAGATGGGACGCCATGTTGCGTTTGGAGAGCCCCTGATGTGCCTAAACATTGAAACTCCCTACAAGTGACACCATTTTGGAAAGTAGACCCCCTAAGGATCTTATCTAGATGTGTTTTGAGAGCTTTGAACCCCCAAGTGTTTCACTACAGATTATAACGCAGAGCCGTGAAAATAATTTTTATTTTTTTTCTCAAAAATGATTTTTTAGCACCCAGCTTTGTATTTTTACAAGGGTAACAGAAAAAATTGGACCCCAAAATTTGTTTTCCAATTTGTCCTGAGTACGCTGATACCCCATATGTGGGGGGGAACCACTGTTTGGGCGCATGACAGAGCTCGGAAGGGAAGGAGCGCCATTTGGAATGCAGACTTAAATGGATTGGTCAGCAGCCGTCACGTTGCATTTGCAGAGCCCCTGATGTACCCAAACAGTACAAACCCCCCACAAGTGACCCCATATTGGAAACTAGACCTCCCAAGGAACTTATCTAGATGTGTTTTGAGAACTTTGAACCCCCAAGTGTTTCACTAAAGTTTATAGCGCAAAGCCGTGAAAATAAAAATTCTTTTTTTTTTTCACAAAAATGATTTTTTAGCCCCCAGTTTTGTATTTTTACAAGGGTAACAGGATAAATTAGACCCCAAAAGTTGTTGTCCAATTTGTCCTGAGTACGCTGATACCCCATATGTGGGGGGGAACCACTGTTTGGGTGCATGACAGAGCTCGGAAGGGAAGGAGCGCCATTTGGAATGCAGCCTTAAATGGATTGGTCTGCAGGCGTCACGTTGCATTTGCAGAGCCCCTGATGTACCCAAACAGTACAAACCCCCCACAAGTGACCCCATATTGGAAACTAGACCTCCCAAGGAACTTATCTAGATGTGTTGTGAGAACTTTGAACCCCCAAGTGTTTCACTACAGTTTATAACGCAGAGCCGTGAAAATAAAACATCTTTTTTTTCCCACAAAAATGATTTTTAGCCCCCCAAATTTTTATTTTCCTAAGGATAACAAGAGAACTTGGACCCCAGAAGTTGTTGTTCAATTTGTCCCGAGTACGCTGATAACACATATGTTGGGGTAAACCCCTTTTTGGGCGCACGGGAGAGCTCGGAAGGGAAGGAGCACTGTTTTACTTTTTCAACGCAGAATTGGCTGGAATTGAGATTGGACGCCATGTCGCGCTTGGAGAGCCCCTGATGTGCCTGGACAGTGGAAACTCCCCAATTCTACCTGAAACCCTAACCCAAACACACCCCTAACCCTAATCCCAACGGTAACCCTAACCACACCCCTAGCCCTGACACACCCATAATTCTAATCCCAACCCTAATCCAAACGTAAATGTAATCCAAACCCTAACCCTAACTTTACCTCCAACCCTAGCCCTAACCCTAACCCTAAACGTGACTGAAATACGTGTCACTAAAATACGTGTCACTAAAATACGTGTCACTGAAATACGTGGCACTGAAATACGTGGCACTGAAATACGTGGCACTGAAATACGTGGCACTGAAATACGTGATACGTGGCACTTAAATACGTGGCACTGAAACACGTGGCACTGAAATACGTGATACGTGGCACTGAAATACGTGGCACTGAAATACGTGGCACTGAAATACGTGGCACTTAAATACGTGGCACTGAAATATGTGATACGTGGCACTTAAATACGTGGCACTGAAACACGTGGCACTGAAACACGTGACACTGAAACACGTGGCACTGAAATACGTGGCACTGAAATACGTGGCCCTGAAATACGTGGCACTGAAATACGTGGCACTGAAATATGTGGCACTGAAATATGTGGCACTGAAATACGTGGCACTGAAACACGTGGCACTGAAATACGTGATACGTGGCACTGAAACACGTGGCACTGAAACACGTGACACTGAAACACGTGGCACTGAAATACGTGGCCCTGAAATACGTGGCCCTGAAATACGTGGCCCTGAAATACGTGGCACTGAAATATGTGGCACTGAAATATGTGGCACTGAAATACGTGGCACTGAAACACGTGGCACTGAAATACGTGATACGTGGCACTGAAATATGTGGCACTGAAATACGTGGCACTTAAATACGTGGCACTGAAATATGTGATACGTGGCACTGAAATACGTGGCACTGAAATACGTGGCACTGAAATACGTGGCACTGAAATACGTGGCACTTAAATACGTGGCACTGAAATATGTGATACGTGGCACTGAAACACGTGGCACTGAAACACGTGGCACTGAAACACGTGGCACTGAAATACGTGGCACTGAAATACGTGGCACTGAAATACGTGGCACTGAAATACGTGGCACTGAAATACGTGGCACTGAAATACGTGGTACTAAAATATGTGGCACTGAAATACGTGATACGTGGCACTGAAATACGTGGCACTGAAACACGTGGCACTGAAATACGTGATACGTGGCACTGAAATACGTGGCACTGAAATACGTGGCACTGAAATACGTGGCACTGAAATACGTGGCACTATGACTGTCAGAAAATGTTCATTAAACGGTTAGGGGTGAGGTTAGGGGTAGAGTTAGGGTTAGGGTTTGGATCCCTTTATCACCTTGATGGTGGTGGGTGGCTTTTCAGTGTGTTTTCTGTTTTTTTTCGATAAAAATGCATGCGTTTTTAACGCAAACAAACGCATGTGCTTAAAAACGCAAGAAAATACTGCAGGTTGTATTTCTGAAAATGAACGCATGCAGAAAAAAACCGCATGCGTTTGAAAACGCGACCAAACGCGTACAAAAAAACCGCATGCGTTTTCAATGTCAAATATAGGGAAAAAACGCATGCGTTTTTTTGTGCAAAAAACGCTGCAGACAAAAACGCAAGTGTGAAACCAGCGACGCTTTTTATAGCAAAAAAGTTTTTGCGTCTCCACATTTTGAGACCTATAATTTTTCCACATTTTGCTCCACAGAGTCATGTGAGGTCTTGTTTTTTGCGGGACGAGTTGACGTTTTTATTGGTAACATTTTCGGACACGTGACCATTTTTGATCGCTTTTTATTCCGATTTTTGTGAGGCAGAATGACCAAAAACCTGCTATTCATGAATTTCTTTTGGGAGAGGCGTTTATACCGTTCCGCGTTTGGTAAAATTGATAAAGCAGTTTTATTCGTCGGGTCAGTACGATTACAGCGATATCTCATTTATATCATTTTTTTATGTTTTGGCGCTTTTATACGATAAAAACTAAAATATAGAAAAAATAATTATTTTGGTATCGCTTTATTCTCAGGACTATAACTTTTTTATTTTTTTGCTGATGATGCTGTATGGCGGCTTTTTTTTTGCGGGACAAGATGACGTTTTCAGCGGTACCATGGTTATTTATATGCGTCTTTTTGATCGTGTGTTATTCCACTTTTTGTTCGGCGGTATGGTAATAAAGCGTTGTTTTTTGCCTCGTTTTTTTTTTTTTTTTTTCTTACGGTGTTTACTGAAGGGGTTAACTAGTGGGGCAGTTTTATAGGTTGGGTCGTTACGGACGCGGCGATACTAAATATGTGTACTTTTATTGTTTTGTTTTTTTTATTTAGATAAAGAAATGTATTTATGGGAATAATATATTTTTTTTATTATTATTTATTTAGGAATTTTTTTTTTTTTTTTTTTTACACATGTGGAAAAATTTTTTTTTTACTTTGTCCCAGGGGGGGACATCACAGATCATTGATCTGGCAGTGTGCACAGCACTCTGCCAGATCGACGATCTGCTGTGCAGGGCTGCAGGCTTTCCAAGTGTCTGCTCTGAGCAGACACTCGGTAAGCCACCTCCCTCCCTGCAGGACCCGGATGCCGCGGCCATCTTGGATCCGGGACCTGCGGCGAGGAGGGAGGTAGGAGACCCTCAGAGCAACGCGATCACATCGCGTTGCTCCGGGGGTCTCAGGGAAGCCCGCAGGGAGCCCCCTCCCTGCGCGATGCTTCCCTATACCGCCGGTACACTGCGATCATGTTTGATCGCGGTGTGCCGGGGGTTAATGTGCCGGGGGCGGTCCGTGACCGCTCCTGGCACATAGTGCCGGATGTCAGCTGCGATATGCAGCTGACACTCGGCCGCGCTCCCCCCGTGAGCGCCGCTGATCGATGATGACGTACTATCCCGTCGGCGGTCATACGGGCCCACCCCACCTCGACGGGATAGTACGTCAAATGTCGGGAAGGGGTTAAAGCCCTGACCAGGCCTCCCTTCGAACCCTTGGAGAGTGTCCCGTTAACTCCTATCCCTCAAAACGTCCCTGCTGGTTGCCCTCACATCCGCTCGTAGAATTAGCGACATACAGGCATTATCTGCTAACCCTCCATACACTCAGGTTTTAGAAGATAGACCCTGCATACCTTCCGAAAGAGGCTTCCCAGTTCCATAGAACTCAAGAGATCTCTCTTCCCTCCTTCTGTCCTAACCCTAAAAATAAGGAGGAGGAAGCTTTACATACGCTAGACGTAAGGAGATGTCTCATGCAATACCTAGAAGCCACTAGAGAGTAGGGAGGATGCCTCTTTTTGTGTGCTTTCAGGGTCCCCGGAAGGGGAAAAAAGCTTCCAAAGCCACTCTGGCAAGATGGATCACGGACGCTATCAGCTTGTCATATTCGTCAAGTGGAATGTCCGTTCCAGGGAAAGTCAAGGCTCACTCAACGGCAGTTGAGTGGAAAAAAAAAAAAATAAAATAAATTAGGAGGCGGCACATAATGAATATCAAAGGACTGAAAGCAAGCACCTTAATAGAAAGTGAAGCTTGCTGTCTCCCTTTCAAAAGTGATGAGGGCAGCTTGGCCACCTAGTCTTCCAGCAACGACCATCAGGGTTGCCTCTTGTGCAGTTTGAATGTCCTACCAGAAGTTTGGAAGAATACTAATATATATACCCTCCACACAATAACCCCAGTCCTAATGTACCGTACGTACCGTACATGTACTCTTTTTCTGTAAGGAATTAATGGTTGCCCAACCTGCATCCTTGTGCCACGCACATCTGCTGGTAACTGGATCATGTACATTTTGGCTGTAGTGTGGTGGTGAACTTGAGTTTGTATTACATTTTGTGTAAATGTTATGGACACCTTGATGCAGTACTCGTGGTGTGTGGTTTTTTTGTTTTGTTTTGACTAGCATTCATATGGCCTATAACCAGAATTAGTCTTTGTTTACTGTAGATCCGGATTCTGCTTTGAAGTGCTTCCTAGACAAAACTGCTGATTCTTCACCTGATGACCGGGCCAAACTACTTGAGAAAACTGAGGTATGAGTGGGCCTGAGTCATGGTTTTGAAATTTGATCTGAAGATGCGGATCTTGATACATTCTTATTACATAGCCTATAGCCAAGGGCATGAAGTGTTTTTTTTTTTTTGTTTTTTTTGTTTTTTGTTGTTTTTTTTTGGCACAGCATTCATACTATTCACAACTTTCATCTGCTGAATGCCACTGAAGTTTAGTTTCCTATAGAAATGGAATCTAACCTACAAAACCTCCAAGATTAATTTGTGTTAAAATTTCCATGCATCGGTAGTTGAGGCTGAACCTACTGCATCACCTAAATAGGAGCTGATCTACAGCAGCCACCAAATGGTGTACAGAGTATTGGTGGTCTACTCTGTACACTTTACACCCAGCCGCTAATGGTCTGTGGTTGTGGGATCACCACAATCTCATTAATGATCCTTCCTTTTGCTTGGCTGTCATAGTAGTATACCCCTCTAAATCGCATGACACTTGAGGCTAAAGCAGTAGATGATACAAAGGCTGCATAACTTGAGGTCTTAAAGGGAACCTGTCACCAGTTTTGTCAAATGGCAGCTAAAAATATCTCCTTATTCAGCATCGGCTATGCATTCCCTAAATCCTCATATAACACCGACTACTCTTGTCTACTCCCAAAAAACTTTTTTAATTTCTCCTGCGCTGTATGGCAATCTCAGTCCGGTGTGATGGGTGTGGTTTCGGGCCTCTGCATCCCTCCTGGCTTCTCATCAGCCTCCTGACATGGATAACTATCCATATCGCCATGCGACATAATGCGTTTTGCACCTGCACAGTATGCATTGCCCAACTGCAGCAAAGCCAAATAACTAGTGTGCATGAGCTGGCAAACATGGTTCTGGTACATGAGCCAGAAGTACATATGCCAACGCATGACACTTCATTTTTTTTGGTTTTGCCCGCAGCTGGGTAAAGCATACTGCGCAGGTGCAAAACGCAATATTTCTGAGCAGGCGCAAGATGTCACACGGCGATGTGGATGACATGAGGCATCGTCCATGAAGTGGGAGGGAGGCCTGAAACCATGTCTATCGGACCAGACTGACTTGACATATAGTGCGGGAGAAATTAAAGGTTTTTCAGGAGTATACAAGGGTAGTCAGATGCTTATATAAGGATTTGGGGAATGCAGTGCAGATGCTGAATAAGGTGCTAATTCACAAAACTGACAGGTTCCCTTCAAAAGTGAATTTTATGGGGGGAAAACTACATGCAGATATCATGAGAATCTGCATTTCCTCAGACCAATATAATTTTCTAAGGGTCTGTTTGTTGCTGAAATCCCACGTTGCTGATTGGTCGTGCCTGGCCTCGACCAATCAGTGTTCATAAGCTACATACATATACTAGAACGAGAATAACATGGACAGTGTGGGAGAGAATAAACATTTCCCTTTTTTTTTTTTTTTTTTTTTTTTTTTAATCATATGGTAAAATAAATGGTCTTTGAAAACTGTCATCCTGTAGAAAACTAGCTGTCATACAGCGATAGATGACTAATGACGTTTTGACTCTTAAAATAGAAAGGAGAAAAACAAATGGCAGTGTCCAATGGGTTAAAACATAAATGTAAGCACCAATGTTTATATGAATACTAGATGGTGGCCCGATTCTAACATCGGGTATCTACTATATAATCGTCTAATTCTGTCTGTAACGGAAATCCTGCGTCGCTGATTGGTCTTGCCAGCTGCCCGTGACAAATCAGCAACAGGCGCAGTCCAGCCGCGAATTGGCACAGGATTTGAACAACTCTTTGCTGATAATGTATATATTTTACTTAGAAAATCCTGTGTATTCATTGCATTCTTAAATCTTCATAAACTAAATGCATGTTGTAGAATACCCGATGCATTAGAGTCTGGCCACCATCTAGTATTCAAATAAAGTTGATATAAAAAAAAAAAAAAAATCCCTAACTACATGTTAAATTTGTGTAAAGACAGAGCAGGGACCAATCCCACCCCTGAAACAAGTAACTGACTACTTTTTTTTTTTTTTTTTTTTTTTTCAGGGAGGGGGCAGAGGCTGTAACAGTGACCACAGCCCCTGCTATGATGCTGCTTTTGAGTATCCCATGATACACTGGGGCTGTAAAAGCAGACACAAACTAAAATAAAGTAATTGGGAATTTTTGAAGCAAGTATATTAAATGACTCTGGAGTATGGCATCAAATACATAAGGACTCAAATAAAATACTTTAGCCTTCAGACCACCCCCTTAAGAGTTGCCGCCTATCCTATTACTAAATGCAGTTTTGATTCTCCCTCCTAATACTGTACATATTTATTCTGACAAATTCACTCAATGTTTTGCAGGCCCTGTGCTCTGCACATAATGCCATTGCAGCTGAAGGACACTGCCGGGTAAGTGTTCAGAGACCTCAAATGGGTATAATGGACTTGAAGGGAATTTATCACCATATTGGACAGACTGAAAACTATTAATATGGGCATAGAAGCTTGACTACTGAGGAGAGCAAGTTCTGTCATATCAGATGCCTTGTTGAGTTCATAATTTATCATTTTGACCTCCAGGTTATGGGGGAGGACGTGGTCCGGAAGGTAACTTGTCTCCAGAGCAGGGCTATGGAGTCTGTATAAAATGGTCTGATTTGGACTCATAAAATGGGTACATTAGTACAATACAGGATGTGCTGCATTTTTTTATGTACATGCTCAGTAGTTACCAGTGCTGTGGAGTTGGAGGTTTGGCTTACCAACTCCACAGCCCTACTAAGATGATTTTTATTTAAAAGGAAGTTGCCAGTGTGATGTCTGATCTCACTGCAGAGTTGTGATTACACCTGACACATCTGCAGGTTCCTCTCGGCTCCAGCTCGCAGGCTGTAATATTATCATACAGCAGAGCTGAGAAGCAAGTGGTTTGCAAGAAGACACATTTCATTTCTCCTGCTTATCTGGTAACTTCCGTCATGTAAAATCTCTGGAGGCAGTTCTCTTCCAGGCAGTATCCTTCTTCCCAGAGCCTGGAAGAGGTCACCTATTTAAGTGATAAGTGATTTATCCACAACAAGGCATCTGATGTGAGAACATTTAACCCCTTCATGACCCAGCCTATTTTGGCCTTAATGACCTTGCCGTTTTTTGCAATTCTGACCAGTGTCCCTTTATGAGGTAATAACTCAGGAACGCTTCAACGGATCCTAGCGATTCTGAGATTGTTTTTTCGTGACATATTGGGCTTCATGTTAGTGGTAAATTTAGGTCGATAATTTTTGAGTTTATTTGTGAAAAAAACGGAAATGTGGCAAAAAATTTGAAAATTTTGAATTTTTATTCTGTTAAACCAGAGAGTTATGTGACACAAAATAGTTAATAAATAACGTTTCCCACATGTCTACTTTACATCAGCACAATTTTGGAAACAATTTTTTTTTTTTGCTAGGAAGTTATAAGGGTTAAAATTTGACCAGTGATTTCTCATTTTTACAACAAAATTTACAAAACCATTTTTTTTAGGGACCACCTCACATTTGAAGTCATTTTGAGGGTTCTATATGGCTGAAAATACCCAAAAGTGACACCATTCTAAAAACTGCACCCCTCAAGGTGCTCAAAACCACATTCAAGAAGTTTATTAACCCTTCAGGTGTCTCACAGCAGCAGAAGCAACATGGAAGTAAAAAATGAACATTTTAACTTTTTAGTCACAAAAATGATCTTTTAGCAACAATTTTTTTATTTTCCCAAGGGTAAAAGGAGAAACTGGACCAGGGACGTTGTTGTCCAATTTGTCCTGAGTACGCTGATACCTCATATGTGGGGGTAAACCACTGTTTGGGCGCACGGCAGGGCTCGGAAGGGAAGGAGCGCCATTTGACTTTTTTAATGAAAAATTGGCTCCAATCTTTAGCGGACACCATGTCGCGTTTGGAGAGCCCCCGTGTGCCTAAACATTGGAGCTCCCCCACAAGTGACCCCATTTTGGAAACTAGACCCCCCAAGGAACTTATCTAGAAGCATAGTGAGCACTTTAAACCCCCAGGTGCTTCACAAATTGATCCGCAAAAATGAAAAAGTACTTTTTTTTCACACAATTTCTTTTAGCCTCAATTCTTTCATTTTCACATGGGCAACAGGATAAAATGGATCCTAAAATTTGTTGGGCAATTTCTCCTGAGTATGCCGATACCTCATATGTGGGGGTAAACCACTGTTTGGGCGCACGGCAGGGCTCGGAAGGGAAGGCACGCCATTTGGCTTTTTGAATGGAAAATTAGCTCCAATCATTAGCGGACACCATGTCGCGTTTGGAGAGCCCCTGTGTGCCTAAACATTGGAGCTCCCGCACAAGTGACCCCATTTTGGAAACTAGACCTCCCAAGGAACTAATCTAGATGTGTGGTGAGCACTTTGAACCCCCAAGTGCTTCACAGAAGTTTATAACGCAGAGCCATGAAAATAAAAAATAATTTTTCTTTTCTCAAAAATGATTTTTTAGCCCACAATTTTTTATTTTCCCAAGGGTAACAGGAGAAATTGGACCCCAAAAGTTGTTGTCCAGTTTCTCCTGAGTACGCTGATACCCCATATGTGGGGGTAAACCACTGTTTTGGCACACGTCGGGGTTCGGAAGGGAAGTAGTGACATTTGAAATGCAGACTTTGATGGAATGCTCTGCGGGCGTCAGGTTGCGTTTGCAGAGCCCCTGATATGCCTAAACAGTAGAAACCCCCCACAAGTGACCCCATTTTGGAAACTAGACCCCCGAAGGAACTTATCTAGATGTGTGGTGAGCACTTTCAACCCCCAAGTGCTTCACAGAAGTTTATAACGCAGAGCCGTGAAAATAAAAAATAATTGTTCTTTCCTCAAAAATTATGTTTTAGCAAGTAATTTTTTATTTTTGCAAGGGTAACAGGAGAAATTAGACCCCAGCAGTTGTTGCCCAGTTTGTCCTGAGTACGCTGGTACCCCAAATGTGGGGGTAAACCACTGTTTGGGCGCACGTCGGGGCTTGGAAGGGCGGGAGCACCATTTGACTTTTTGAACGCAAGATTGGCTGGAATCAATGGTGGCGCCATGTTGCGTTTGGAGACCCCTGATGTGCCTAAACAGTGGAAACCCCTCAATTCTAACTTCATCACTAACCCCAACACACCCCTAACCCTAATCCCAACTGTAGCCATAACCCTAATCACAACCTTAACCCCCAACACACCCCTAACCACAACCCTAACCGCAACACACCCGTAACCCTAATTCCAACCCTAATCCTAACCCTAATCCCAACCGTAACCCTAATCCCAACCCTAACCACAACTGTAACCCCAACACACCCCTAACCCTATCCGTAACCCTAACCACAAGCCTAATCTTAACCCTATTTCAAACCCTAGCCCTAATTCCAACCCTAACTCTAATTCCAACCCTAACCCTAAGGCTATGTGCCCACGTTGCGGATTTGTGTGAGATTTTTCCTCATGATTTTTGAAAAATCTGCAGGTAAAAGGCACTGCGTTTTACCTGCGGATTTACAGCAGATTTCCAGTGTTTTTTTGTGCAGATTTCACCTGCGGATTCCTATTGAGGAACAGGTGTAAAACGCTGCGGAATCCGCACAAAGAATTGACATGCTGCGGAAAATACAACGCAGTGTTTCTGCACGGAATTTTCCGCACCATGGGCACAGCGGATTTGGTTTTCCTTAGGTGTACATGGTACTGTAAACCTGATGGAAAACTGCTTCGAATCCGCTGCGGCCAATCCGCTGCGGATCCGCGGCCAATCCGCTGCGGATCCGCGGCCGATCCGCTCTGTGTGCACATGCCATAACCCTAACCCTACCCGTAACCCTAACCCTACCCCTAGTTCTAACCCTAGTTCTAACCCTAACCCTAGTGGAAAAAGAAAAAAATATATTTTCTTTATTTTATTATTGTCCCTACCTATGGGGGTGATAAAGGGGGGGGTTTATTATTTTTTTTTATTTTGATCGCTGTGATAGAACCTACCACAGCGATCAAAATGTACCTCTAATGAATCTGCCGGCCGGCGGGCGCACTGAGCATGCACCCGCCATTTTGGAAGATGGCGGCGCCCATGATGGAGGCGGACGGGGACCGGGAGCCTCGGTAAGTATAAGGGGGGGGGAGATCGGGGCACGGGGGGGGGCGTCGGAGCACGGGGGGGTGACATAGGAGCAGGGGGGGAGCGGGCAGGAGGACGGGGGAGCGGACAGCAGGACGGGGGAGCCGGCAGGCGGACGGAGGGGACCGGACCCTATAACTGAGCACTGGGGGGGCGATCGGTGGGGTGGGGGGGGTCACATTAGTGTTTCCAGCCATGGCCGATGATATTGCAGCATCGGCCATGGCTGGATTGTAATATTTCACCAGTTTTTTAGGTGAAATATTACAAATCGCTCTGATTGGCAGTTTCACTTTCAACAGCCAATCAGAGCGATCGTAGCCACGGGGGGGTGAAGCCACCCCCCCTGGGCTGAAGTACCACTCCCCCTCTCCCTGCAGATCGGGTAAAATAGGAGTTAACCCCTTCACCCGATCTGCAGGGACGCGATCATTCCATGACGCCACATAGGCGTCATGGGTCGGATTGGCACGGGTTTTCATGACGCCTATGTGGCGTCATGGGTCGGGAAGGGGTTAATATCAAACTACTTCTGAAGAGTCTAGTTTAATACAATGCAAATATCTGGGTGTTCTGGTTTGGCTGTTAACGATGGCTGGATCTGCTCATTGGTCTTATGTTCGTTACTCTTGTAGTAGTTCAAGACTAGCAGCCTTGCTGACCCTGATTCATGAAGACATGTATGCTTTTTTTTCTGGTGGGAAATGGGTTCAATTGTCACAATTTTTCAATATGGAGATTTCTGGCTAGGCTTGCCCATTGTCTAAGCATACCCATTTAATGTTAATGCCATATAAAGTGTAAATTTCACCAGTCCCCCTACTGCAGTACACTTGTAGCAGAGATCTACACCAGCTAAGGCTACTTTCACACTAGCGTTGGTACGGGGCCGTCGACATGCGTCGTACCGACACACGTTGTGAAATAAGGCTACTTTCACACTTGCGTCGTGTGACTTGTCACAATGTGTCGTTTTGGAGAAAACGCATCCTGCAAAGTTGCCTGCATGATGCGTTTTTTTGTTCTCCACACACTTGCATTAGCGACGGATTGCCACACGTCACATCCATTGTGTGACGGATGCGTCATGTTTTGGCAGACCGTCAGCACAAACGTTCCATGTAACATTTTTTTTTTTTTGTGCATCGCGCCCGCCAAAACATGATGCATCCGTCGCACGACAGATGTGACGTGTGGCAATGCGTCGCTAATGCAAGTGTATGGAGAAAAAACGCATCCTGTGGGCAACTTTGCAGGATGCGTTTTTCTCAAACGACGCATTGCGACGTGCGTCACACGACGCAAGTGTTTAAGTAGCCTAAGATGAAAAATTGTATTCGACATTCATTGCCTGAACCATTTTCACATAAAGGAGGCCCAGATTAAGAGTTGCAGTTACAAATTAAACCAGAGGAATAAATGGCCAACAGTAAGCACAATTTACTCATGACTAAGACTGCTTTCATGTAGCCTGTGTATAAAATGTAATCAGACTGAAATCCATTAAGTCTTATGTACAGCGTTTTAATGACAGTGCGCATCATATTGCAGCCTAATGAAGATGGTGCTCACTTCCATTTGGTGGTGTTTACAGCTGTGAGTGGACATCTCTATGAACTTGGTAAGGATGGATTGTATAATCTAAATACTTCAGGGCAATATGCGTTGGCACAATGAAAAATGGTCTTTCAGTTAAAGGAACAAGGCACCAACTTTCAAATCAATATTGTAGTATACAAATGCTCCCTTTGTAACTGTTTTGATAATATCTATATACCACTGATTCTGGACCCGTATAAATCATACTGGCTCAAAGTCCTGCCCATGGCAGCCAGTTACAGGCCACACTCCAACCTCCCTCTTGGGGCTGTTAGTTTGTGGGGGATAGGTGTTTGAATAATTGTTGCTCCTTTACACTTTTTTTTTTTTTTTTTGTGCATGTTCTATTTGCAGTCACTCGCCTTCATGTGGCATACTACAATATAAGTTCCCCCTCTCCAGCTTTAGTGTTCATTCTCAGCATGAAGAGTGTACAACACTTGCTACTTTACCACCCTTTCTTCATACCATATGGAATCCAGGTCCAAATGATCAATGTAGAGATCGGGTTCTCTTGTCTAATGGATCCCACTTCTTACATTTGGATGCAAGACTTGTGCTCCCACTACACATTCTATAACATTCATCCCTCTTATTTCATCCCATGTGCTCAACATGCCAGCAATGTTCCCTGCTACCTTATATCTGCAGCTACTGTAAGTTCATATAGGCAGAATTCCTAGCTAACCTGACTGTTACCCTAGTACCACCTTGGCCATAAACTCTAAACTTTTTCTTGGTTTATAGATGGGTTGACTTCAAAGCCCATTGACCATGGTGCAACTTCTAAAGGAAAAATACTGGAGGTAAGAGTTAAACATTTTATTTGTATGCCTCTTAAAGCTAAGCTGTAGTGATGCATAAAGACCCTGGGTTACTATGGCACATTGATATGAAGGAACTGATGTGGACCACATTATGGTAACTCAACCATTCATTGGCATAGAAAGAATCCATAATATTTAATCAAGGCTCGATGCAACTTGGTAATGTCAAATATGCTAAATGTAGTGGTTAAGCTTGAAACTGTTAACACAAATTTTGCACTCAAATTTTATTTGGCCAAGTCATAGCTGTAAATATTACCTTGCTACAATTGTTAAAGGGTCCCATCAGCACTTTGTTTCAGGAACACAGCGCTCCAAAGGCTACCACCTCCCTTCTTGCCAAGGTGTTGCATGATTGAGGCCTGTGACTTAACCATGCCACTGGTTCCAGCTGTCTCACTTTGTAACTTCTAAGCAGCGAGCAGAAGCGGCTGTGCCTGAGTGCATGGGCACTGACAACAGGTCCTGAAATCTGTTTAAGAACAGCACTTGCAGGTTCTGTAGTGTAAGCATGGTCATGCTTGACTTGGCACTGTTCTTATACAGTTTTTCGAAGTACTTTGTATAGCTGAACATATACCTGTTCAAGAACTTGGCATCGCTTTGTGAAATCACTTAGTTGTTCTGCATCTGTGGGACCCCCACTTTCCTGAAACTCCACTTCCCTAGTCCCCTGCCTGGGTTGGTGGACACTTTTTAGGCTAGGTTTCCACGTGACATAATGGCAGCACTCTGAACGCAGCAGATCCCTGCTCTATCCAAAGCTCTACTGGCTGCTGTACGCACTGACTCAGCATATGTTCATTGCTATATTCCACTTGTAAAAAATGGCCTGTGGACTCTAGGAAAATGGGTGGCGCAGTTGGGAGATCTTGACGCTGAGTCCACTGCAATGTAAAAAATATGGAAGTGCTGGAGCTCCAGGCTTTCACAATGTCAGCAGAGCCCTGGCACTGCCAAACACCCAGTGTCACACCTTCAAACACCCCTCTCCATCCCAGCCTGCAGTAATGTGCCACTCTTGCCGCCTCCAGCAGCAACCCTGGGACCCTGCTCCACTGCGGCGGCCGATAAGGTACATTCAAATAAGACGTCCGTCCCCCCCCCCCCCCCCCCCAAAGGTGCATCTAATCTGAAATAGAGTTCATTATGTAAACTAGGGGGCAGGTCTGAGGATGAGTATCAGTGACCTGTCAGCAGTCTGCATTATGAATAGCTAATCGGGGCGCCACATGAAGTCCACCCTCCCCACAGCCCTGCAGCACAAGCATGTCATTAACTCAAGTTAAAATAAAGATTAAACAACCACAAGACAGATTTCACCAACCAAGGTATCATTTTAATCGGTATAATGGTGCTGACCTTACACTAAGCTTCTTGGCACAATTATGCTGACAAGTTCATTTTTTTCAAAGTAAGATGAATAACATATCCCCTAACACGTTCTACCAAGATCTACAAATTCAACATGCTTTCAGGTCTGATAAACCTTAGCACACATCATCCCTAAGGCTACGTTCACATTTGCATTGTTGGGCGCATCATCGACGCATGCGTCATGCGCCCCTATCTTTAACATGGGGGGGGGGGGGGCGCATGGACATGCACCGGTATGCGTTGTACTGCGTTTTACAAAGCATGCGTCATATAGACGAACAAGACAGGGAGCAGGGGACTTGTAGCGTTTTCCCTGCACCAAAAGTCCCGATCTGTAGGATCTTATGACAATGCAGCGTTTTGCGACGCATGCGTTGAGTACATGCTTTGTTGGTTGCATCACGTCGCCGACGCTGCGCCCAAAAAACGCAAATGTAAACGTAGCCTAATACTATTGCTTCTACTGGCTATACAAATGGTTTAATGTTGTCCAAACTGGATAATCCCCCGCCGCCAACAGGTCAAGCTAAATGTGAGGTGGCTGTTGGCTTTATCATGGAGCAACGGAGAGATTTTATAAACTGTCCCCAACTATTGGCCTGTGAGGTCCTAAGACGTTCAGTTATATTGGATTCAGTGTATACAAGATGGGGAAATACCTTAGGTGTGGGAATTTAGAAACAGGCTTTTTTTTTTTTTTTTTTGTAACAAGGTAATCTCCATGATAGAAAGTGTATGGAGTGACATTCAGATCCCTGCATACATGTTGGGATTATTTGAAGATGTAGTGGATCCTGCCTTCACCCTATTCATGGGTATCTCTTGTATCCTATTTAAAGGACACCCTCCTGCATGTCACTGGTTAGGGTACTGTCACACATTGGCACTTTGATCGCTACGACGGTACGATCCGTGACGTTCCAGCGATATCCATACAATATCGCTGTGTCTGACACGCAGCAGCGATCAGGGATCCTGCTGAGAATCGTACATCGTAGCAGATCGTTTGGAACTTTCTGTCATCGCTGGATCGGTGTGTGTGACAGCGATCCAGCGATGCGTTCGCTTGTAACCAGGGTAAACATCGGGTTACTAAGCGCGGCCCTGCGCTTAGTAACCCGATGGTTACCTGGGGACTTCAGCATTGTTGGTCGCTGGAGAGCTGTCTGTGTGACAGCTCCCCAGCGACCACACAACCACTTACCAACGATCACGGCCAGGTCGTATCGCTGGTCGTGATCGTTGGTAAATCATTTAGTGTAACAGTACCCTTAGACACACAACCTCCAACTATGGGAAAGATAAATATACTACTTTCCAAGAGCTTATGTGAAACACAACCAAGGATCCAATCTCTTCAAATTTGACTAGTTAACTCTTCAGGGCTACTCACAGCTTGTAATCCTTAATTCCCTCTCTTCCCACACCCCCCCCCCCCCCCCCCCAGCAGATTGTATTTATTTTAGAACTGCTGTGAATGTTTTTTTGTAATGTTGGGATTTGGGTTAAGGGAGGCTAGTTATTGGAAGTTGATGTTTGTCTGTTTTGTAATATGGAATTATGGCCTGTTTGAAAATGGAACTTGTTTAATAAAATTTCTTTCGTTACTTCAACTCTTAAAGTATGGGCTTAAACAGTTCATGATCTTTCTTTTGCAGGATGCTGGCAAGATCTGCAAGCAGTTTACTGAGCGGGAGAGGGGCGATGTTCGTTTTTCTTCAGTGGCTCTGGTTAAGGCTGCATAACTTGTTTCCACTCCAGACAAAGTTCCTTGTAGTTTAGTTATTGACCGTTTATGCCTTGTTATACCGTTAAGTGTTTCACCAACTTGCTGCTCCAGCAGGATTTGGTATGGAAGTGCTTTTCACCACATGCTCCTGGCTTGGTAGATATGTCTTGCTGTGATTTTGTGCTCTACAAAGTCTTTCACCTCTCTGCAAACAAAGCACTAGGTGCAGCTCTTGAGCTGAATTAAAATATCTTTTGGAGAACAAGCAGGTCTACTCCTAGTCTTTATTGAGCAAATGCAGTGATCAGCAGGAAGGTATGTGCACTTTGGCCATGCCAAGAAGAGTCCCAACATGAAGTGATAACCACCACAACTGGTTTTCCATTTATTTTCCCTTATAAGCTGTATATTGGGTGTATACAGCCCACAGTCACTTTGCCCGCCACACTCTCCAGCTCCCCTCAAGCCACTGACTCTATAAAAAGATGTCAAGTCCCCCAATTGCATCTGTTCCTCAGGCAACATGGCAGCTAAAAGCGCACGTCACAAGATAGGGCCATTTCAGTTCTGAACTGTCTCTGCTGCCATTGGTTGGCTCCAGCAGCTAAGGCTAGGTTCACATTTGCGGTTGAGTCTGCAGCGTCTCATCAGCAAACACGTAGTAGGTTTTGGTGTTTTTTTTTTTTTGTTGCTTTTTTTCAATCAACATCAACTTGCGCATGACAGATAAAAGCAACATTTGTTTGCATTTTTATGCACATGCGTTCGATAGGGAAGATTTTCCAGGAGAATTTCCTTGACACAAGCCACACCCAATGGGCATGTCTCATGGGATTTCTGTATAGACCCGTGTGCAAGCAAATGTTTTGTTCCCATAGTCTGTAATGCATTGTTTTGACACATCTCCGCAAGTGTCCGCAAGGCAGCAGACATTTGCCACCGCCACATTCTAAGGGTGCGTGTCCACTGTCAGGAAACGCTGCTTGTTTGACGCTGCAGCGTCAAACAGGCAGCGTCCAGATGTTCCAGCATAGTGGAGGGGATTTGTTGAAATCCCGTGTCCACTATGCGTGGAAACCCGCACACGGCGGCCCTGCGACTCCGGACATGCTGCGCGTCTTTTCAGATCGCAGCATGTCCGTACACCTTGCGGGGGGACGCAGCGTCCCCGCAAGGCATATCACAGGGCCCTATGGCGAGGGGTGCGATGATCCCGGATGTGTACTGTACACATCTGGCACCATCGCATCCCAGAAAGGGGGCGGGGCTTAGCGCCGAGCGGCTTCGCCGCTGCGGCAATACCGCCGGCCATCCTGAGCGTGGACACGCAGCCTTACATGGTGCGTTAGCCACACCCAGCCACACCATGAAAATAGCATGTGTTCGCCTATGCATGTGTAACTTGTGCACCTGTGTCTACAATGTTAAAGATATGGAATCAAGACTCATGCGGATATATGCATCAAACGCTGCACACAACCGCAAATGTGAAACCAGCCTAAGATGAGTCCCCTACCAATATGGCCACAGGTCTCTTCCCTTACTTATTGGATGCTCCATCTGATGATCCTGTCTTTTGTCTCGACATTATTTCATTTTTTTTATATTTTTTTTTGTTGCAATTTCTCTGCACTTGGAATTTTTTTTTTTTTCCCCCATTTTCTATTACATGACATGGTAAAACAAATGGTGTCATTCAAAAGTACAACTTGTCCCGCAAAAAACAAGCCCTCACATAGCTTTATTTTTCTGTAAATATGGCTATGGCTCTGGGAAGGAGGGGAGCGAAAAATGAAAACGCAAAACTGGAAAAAGCTGTGGGGGTTAAGTTTTTTTTTTTTTTCACTCTGCTTCGTTGCAGCCATTTGGTAAATTCAAAAAAGTTCATTTTCACATTGGTGTACCCATATTGACTGAAAAGAAATGTAGACAATTTTGCAAACTAATTAAAAAAGCTGAAATATCACATGGTCATAAGTATTCAGACCCTTTGCGCAGACACTCATATTTAAGTCACATGCTGTCAATTTCCTTGTGAGCCTCCTTGAGATGATTCTACTCATTCATTGGAGTCCAGCTGTGTTTAAACTTATAGGACTTGATTTGGAAACGCACACACCTGTCTATATATGACCTCACTGCTCACAGTGTATGTCAGATCAAATGAGAATCATGAGGTCAAAGGAACTGGCCAAGGAGCTCAGACAGAATTGTGGCAAGGCACAGATCTGGCCAAGGTTACAACAGAATTTTTGCAGTACTCAAGGTTCCTAAGAGCACAGTGGCCTCCATAATCCTTAAATGGAAAAAAAAATACACCAAAAACCATACCTCCCAGCTTTTGAAAATGGGAAAGAGGGACAAAGTTTGCCGCAAGCAATGCGCGCTGCAGCAAATTTTAGGCCACGCCTCTGATCACACCCATATCCACATCCTAACCACACCCATTTAGCACTGATCACTGTTTCATAAACAATAATAAACAAAAAAATATGGCCACACCGTGCTCCATACTGTATAATGGCCACACATGATGCTCCATACTGTATAATGACCCCACATGATGCTCCATACTGTATAATGACCCCACATGATGCTCCATACTGTATAATGACCCCACATGATGCTCCATACTGTATAATGACCCCACATGATGCTCCATACTGTATAATGACCCCACATGATGCTCCATACTGTATAATGACCCCACATGATGCTCCATACTGTATAATGACCCCACATGATGCTCCATACTGTATAATGACCCCACATGATACTTCGTACCATATAATGGCCACACATAGGTACTCCTACACACGTGGCTGCGCTCCGTACACTTTACACACGGCTCTGCTCCGTACACGTTCCGCTCCATACACCTCGTACACATGCGGCTCCGCTCCGTACACATTTAGCTCCGCTCCATACACCTCGTACACACATGGCTCTGGTCTGTACACCTTGTACACATTCAGTTCCGCTCCATACACCTCATACACACGGCTCCGCTCCATACACCTCGCACACACGCAGCTCCGCTCCATACACCTCGTACACATGGCTCTGCTACATCCACACTACTGACCCCACACAAGGCATTGCTTACCTCATCCTGCAGCACCATGTGGCAAGTTGGCAACCAGCACAGCCGAGTCCTGCAATCCACGGAGGTCCCGATCATGTGACCCATGACTCCTCCCCTCCTGTGACCTCATCACAGGTCCTGTGCGCAGAAAGCAGGCAGCCATACGGAAGGGTAAGGGCCCGGGGCATGACTTAACACAAGGGGGCGTGTCGATCCTGCTGTCTGCGGGAAGCAGAGCGTCCCGTGCTGGACAGCGGGGCAAAGGCTCAAAACCAGGACAGTCCCGCACAATGAGGGACGGTTGGGAGCTATGCAAAAACACCATTTAAAATTCCAAACAAACGCCCTCCTTTTAGAATAGGAGGAAAAAAGGTAAATGGATGTCACAATAGCTTCAAAATTGTACTCCACCACATAAGCCCAAAGGCCAAATCAACACCTTATAGCCCAAAGGCCACATAAGCACCTTGTTTCATAGATTTAGTTATCTCTAATACAATACCCCGTTACTTAAGACAACTTCAGGACCCTCATCAAATCATCCCCAGAAATATGGCTCCCGACGCATTTCCCTTGGCTCTGTTCATCAGGGGAGACAAGCCTTTCATAATGCTACGGGGAATAAATACGCGGTATCCGTAACTCCTCTAACATGAGGAAGCCTCCCCCAGGATTCATGGATATTCTGAACCCTATGAATGCTTCTTGAAAACAGCAACGCTGGGTGAGATCGTTCAGTTATTTATTAGAGATAATTAAATCTATGAAACAAGGTGCTTATGTGGCCTTTGGGCTATAAGGTGTTGATTTGGACTTCTGTGGTGGAGTACAATTTTGAAGCTATTGTGACATCCATCTACCTTTTTTCCTCCTATTCTAAAAGGAGGGTGTTTGTTTGGAATTTTAAATGGTGTTATTTGTTTTTGGTGTATTATTTTTTTCATTTTCTCTTTTCTCAGACCGGCTGGGTATATATACCCTATGGTATTTTAGTGGGATCTATTAAAGGTTAATTTTTAAATATTTGATACCTATATGTTTACCTTGCTGCTATACACTGATTTTTGATTGGTAAACAACTGAGTTTAGATACTAGACCTGGCCATCCAGCCAAACAGCAATTGTGGGAGAAGGGCCTTACCTCTGTAAAGAAGAACACCAAGATCACTGTGGCTGCGCTCCAGAGATGCAGTAGGGAGATGGGAGAAAGTTCCACAAAGTCAACTATCACTGCAGCCCTCCACCAGTCAGGCCTTTATGGCAGAGTGCTCCAGAGACCTATATGTCATGCTCCTTTCTACATTTTTATCTGACTGTGCCTGAGGCAGGTGGGTCTCTGGAGCATCTGCTGGTCCCTCTCTTCCCTGCTTGTGTTGTTTTGGGGCACCTGCCTCAGGCACAGTCAGATAAAAATGTAGAAAGGAGCATGACATATAGGTCTCTGGAGCATCTGCTGGTCCCTCTCTTCCCTGCTTTATGGCAGTGTGGCCCGACAGAAGCCTCTCCTCAGTGCAAGACATATGAAAGCCTGCATAGTTTGCTAAAAAAAACCACATAAAGGACTCTCAGACTATGAGAAATGAGACTGGTCTGATGAGACGAAGATAGACCTTTTTTGGTGATAATTCTAAGCAGTATGTGTGGAGAAAACCAGGCACTGCTCATCACCTGCCTAATACAATCCAAACAGTGAAACGTGGTGGCAGCATCATGCTATGGGGGGGTTTTTCAGCTGCAGAGACAGGACAACTGGTTGTCACTGAAGGAAACATGAATGTGGCCAAGTACAGAGATATCCTGGATGAAAACCTCCTCCAGAGTGCTCTGGACCTCAGACTTGGCCGAAGGTTCACCTTCCAACAAGACAATGACCCTAAGCACACAGCTAAAATAACAAAGGAGAGGCTTCAGAACAACTCTGTGACCATTCTTGACTGGCCCAGCCAAAGGCCTGACCTAAACCCAATTGAGCATCTCTGGAGAGACCTAAAAATAGCTGTCCACCAACGTTCACCATCCAACCCGACGGAAACCTGCAAGGAAGAATGGCAGAGGATCCCCAAATCCAGGTGTGAAAAACTTGTTGCATCATTCCCAAGAAGACGCATGGCTGTACTAGCTCAAAAGGTGCTTCTACTCAATACTGAGCAAAGGGTCTGAATACTTATGACCATGTGATATTTCAGTTTTTCATTTTTAATAAATTTGTAAAAATGTCTGCATTTTTTTTTCAGTCAAGATGGGGTGCAGAGTGTATGAGAAAAATGTGGCTGCAATGAAACAAAGAGTGAAAAATTTAAAGTGTTCTGAATACTTTCCATACCCACTGTATAGCGCTTCCCGAATAGCTGCATCGGATACCTGGAGCACGCCCGATAATCTGTGGCACCAAACAGCTGCTGCATGTGTCACAGCTACAACCGTCAAAACACACAGGCTCTCCATGCATGCGTTGTGACTGTCACACCGCCGCGACACATGCAGCTACGGCACCGAACAGCTGATTATCAGGAGCGCTCCAGGTTACCAATGCAGCCAATCAGGAAGTGCTATAAGCTATCCGGATAGCTCTTATCCAAAGCTATTCAATCAACTCTATTCATAATTATTCATGATTCATAATGTCATAGGTTGTGTCCTAGCACTTGCTGTGGGCTCTGGAACTGAGACCACATGTTTTCAGAAATGCCAAATTAAAATGGTTTTACAAATTAATCCGATCGGTAAATGGTGTAATGAGAAATCTACGCCAGAATTAGGTTTTGGTCACTACAACATTGCAATAACAGGTGATCAAAACATTGTATCAAACCCCCCAACATGGTTATCAATAAAAACATCAGCTCAGCATTCAAAAAAATTAGCCCTCGCTCAGCCTGAAAAATGAAGACCCTACAGGTTCTTCACCACTGAAAATACTTATACATGTTTGGTATCCACAAATTTGTAATGAGAATAATAATGGCAGGTCAATTTTAGCTTTTAGTGAACATTGTAAAGAAAAAAATAAAATTGGAATTACACTTTTTTTTTTTTTTTTTTTTTTTTACTGTTTCCAATACACTATATGGTAAAATCAATGGTGTAGTTCAAAAGTACAACTCATCCCACGAAAAACAAGCCCTCACATGGCCATATTGATGGAAAAATAAAGTTACAGCTCTTGGAAGAAGTGGAGCAAATATGAAATATCCCACAGACATAAAGGGGTTAATACTGTGTGAGAGACTGGGGGCCCAAAATACTGTATGGGGGGCCTAATAGGAGGAAAATGACTCTAGTAAAGGGGACCGGTTGTACTGTTAGGCCGGGGTCACACTTGCGAGTGAAATGCGACAAACTCGCACGAGTCTCTTACATCAATACCCGGCACTGCCGCCGGCAATCGGGATCGGAGCATGTGGCTGCATGTATTTCTATGCAGCTTAACGCTTTGGTCCGAACCGCCGGCGGCAGTGCCGGGTATTGATGCGAGAGACTCGTGCGAGTTTGTCGCATTTCACTCGCAAGTGTGACCCCGGCCTTAGGGTACATTTATTATCTGGTTTACCTCTAATACTACAGGTACTGAAACCTGTGGACCCTCTATCACCTGAGTCCCCTCTGCTGTATTGTAAAATTTAGAATATCACTCATGTAATGAAAGACGTGAAATCTTTGGCACTGCACCATACCTAGATTTCTCTCTAGATGTGGCTTCATAGAAAAGGTTATAATTGCAAGCTGTGTGCCTGGTTTACCTTCACTTCCCCATCCAGAGGACGCTGGTTTGTCACATACAGAGGTAGAATATTGGTGATGAGGACCATCCACATTTAAGTGCACCTTGCAGCAATAGTGAAGTTCAGTCACTAACTGCTGTGTGCTGACGCATCATGTACAGTATGAGAGTCTAGCCTTGCAAAGGGTGAAATCAACCGTAATCTCTGCAGTGCTGATACTTTCAGCTTCATGTGCATTAGATTTCTATCATCTCATACACAGGGATTTCATTCCTGAAAATCAACTTCATATGCACCCTTTGTGTAATAACACCTGAACCTATTTTCACCTTCATGACAAGGCCAAAATTTACAATTCTGACAAGTGTCAACTCATCTCTCTCACCCACAAAGCTCTCCACAGTTCTGCACCACCTTATATCTCATCTCTGTCTATCGCTCTACACATGCCCTCCGTTCTACAAATGACCTAAGACTAGCATCCCCCGTAATCCAAATCTCGCACCTCCATCTCCAAGACTTCTCTCGTGCTGCGCCAGCTCTCTGGAATGCACTTCCCCAGACGATCAGACTGATACCTAGCCCTGACCTATTCAAGCGCACTTTGAAAACCCATCTCTTCAAACAAGCCTACCACATCAACTACTCAGTAAACTAACTTTGCCCTGTTCCCTCCTTCCAAATATTACTCTGAATCTGCACCCTACTATTTATCTGTCTCCACACCCTCCATGCACATGATATCTGCACTTGATACTTGACACTTGACTATTGCACTTAAACACACGGGCTGATGACCGGATCATGCAACTTTATATGAAAATCCCTATTATAATTGCCAGACCTGAAATAACAAGCACTTTTCACCTATTTTGTCCCCCCATTTCCTCGTAGATTGTAAACTTGCGAGCAGGGACCTCACTCCTAATGTCACTGTTTAAATTGTGTTAACTTGTATTTAATTTGTCTCTACATGTCCCCGGTTAATTGTAAAGTGCTGCGGAATATGTTGGCGCTATATAAATAAAAATTATTATTATTATTATTTGTGGTAATGACTTACTGGATCCCAGTGACTGAGGTTTTTTTTGTTTGTTTTTTTACACAATTGTACTTTGTTAGTGGTACATATAGGTTTTGTTTCTTTGTTTTTTTGTGAAAATATCAGCATTTTAGCAAACGTCTCAATTTTCAAACTTTTGCTCTGAATTATGTGGTTTATGACACACAACATTTGCCACATGTCTACTTTACATCAGTATCATTTTTGACACTTTTAACATTAAATTTTCTCTAATCCCCTCCCTGACAGGACACAGGAGGTTGCCTCCCCATCCTAATTAAGGACAGGAAGCACAAAAGGTTTAAATAGCCCTCCCCTTTCCTCTATCCTTAGTGTTTTTTTCCTGTCCCTTAGGGATGAAGAGTGTTGTGAACTCTATTTCTGGGCTCCCTCTTGTGGTCACAAGTGGTACTGTGTGAGTGCTATCTTTCTGCAGGTTTGTGACTGGCATCAGCTGTCTCGTTATATGTGGGCTGGTTTCCTATTTAAGCTCACTTGGGCTCTCAGTCTATGCCTGCTGTCAATGTATTCAGTGCTACTCTGATTCCTTCTGACTACCTTGCTACTAGTCTCTTCAAGAGAAGCTAAGTTTCCGTTTGTTCATTTTTTGATCATCAGTGTTCAATATATTTCTTGTCCAGCCTGCTAATATGTGATTTCCCTGCTTGCTGTTAGCTCTAGGGGGCTGAGTTTCTCCCCCCACACCGTTAGTTGGTGTGGGGGTTCTTGAATTCTCAGCGTTGATATTTTGTAGGGTTTTCTGCTGACCGCACAGCTCACTATCTGTCTTCTGCTATCTAGTATTAGCGGGCCTCATTTGCTGAATCTGTTTTCATTCCTACGTGTGTCTTTTCCCCTTACCTCACCGTTATTATTTGTTGGGGCCTTCCTATATCTTTGGGGTTATTTCTCTTGAGGCAAGTGAGGTCTTGCTTTCTCTTTAGGGGTAGTCAGTTTCTCAGGCTGCGTCGAGACGTCCAGGATTTTAGGCACGTTCACCGGCTACCTTTAGTGTGTTTGGATAGGATCAGGATTGCGGTCAGTCCAGTTACCACCTCCCTAGAGCTTGTTCTTTGTTCAGTAACTTAGCTAGTATTTCTAGTGATCCCCAGCCACTGGGATCATAACAGAAGAGGTTTTGTTTTGTTTGTTTTTTTCTCCTGAGAGCTTGGCCGGTGAACAGACTCTTATATCGCAAGTTTTAGCTGGGCAGTCTGGGTCGATCATCCTGCACCTTCCTCCCTGAGCTGCTCCTGCCCCGGGTGGGACCGCACCATCCTCCTGTGCCCGTCGGACAATGCTGGGGGCCTCCCATAGCCCCCAGCCGACTAGGATCTTTTCCCTCACTACTTTGAAGCTGGCAGTGTCTTCCAGTGCTTCTCCGGCAGACCTGGGCACGCATAGAAAGTGACATGCACCGCCAAGTCAGTCAGGCGCGACGTCACGGCATGCATCCCACGGGAAATTTTACATTTCAAATCGGGAAAGACGCCCAGAAGCAGGACCTGACGCAGAGGGGAGATCTCATCCTATTGGATGAGAGGAAGCGCTAGGTCTTGGTTCCTGCATTAAAGGACCCAGACTGAGGATTCCATAAGGTAGGACTGAGGTTCTAATGATAGATGTGTCTTCGCTTATATCTGCGTCTGCAGATCCCAGTGCTAAACCTGGCCCAGTGAGTATACCTGGTAAGAGTAGCTCCATTTTGGTACAGGATACATCCTTATGTATTTCCCCTCTCTTCTAGAGAGATAAGGATCCTGCACCAAAATCAAGGGAAAAATCGCTAATGTGCCATCTGCAGTAAGAAACTCTCATCTGGCCATAAAAAATGCTTTGTCAGCTATGTACATATAAAATCATCCCTGAGGAACAGCCATCCCTGATGGATGAGGTTAGAGGAAGGTTGAGACAGGAAATCCAGTCATCCCTAGCTACCTTCTCCCAGTCCTTTTCAGGGGGCCCCTCTGTGCTAGAAAAAGAGGAAATATGCACCTGAAGATAGCTCTGACTCAGCAGAAATATCAGATCCTGAAGAATGGTTGAAAGAGGGAGAAGTTACTCCGAGTTATTCAGGGGATAATAAAAATTATTTTCCTCTGAGGACATTGAGGAATTATTACTTGTGGTCAGAAATGCGATGAGAGTTTGTAAAAGGATAGGGATCCCTCCTACAAATACTAAACCTTATGGTTATCAAAAGGGGGAAACCTCCTTACACCTCTATTGAGGTCCGATATTAACTATTATCGCCGAACTTGACTATTAATAATTACCGTATATACTCGAGTATAAGCCGACCCGAGTATAAGCCGACCCCCCCTAATTTTGCCACAAAAAACTGGGAAAACTTATTGACTCGAGTATAAGCCTAGGGTGGAAAATGCAGCAGCTACCGGTGAATTTCAAAAATAAAAATAGATGCTCCATACCATTCATTATGGCCCCATAGATGCTCCATATAAAGCTGTGCCATATATAATGCTCTGCACCGTTCATTATGGCCCCATAGATGATCCACATAAAGCTGTGCCATATATAATGCTCTGCACCTTTCATTATGGCCCCATAGATGCTCCACATAAAGCTGTGCCATATATAATGCTCTGCACCGTTCATTATGGCCCCATAGATGCTCCACATAAAGCTGTGCCATATATAATGCTCTGCACCGTTCAGTATGGACCCATAGATGCTCCACATAAAGCTGTGCCATATATAATGCTCTGCACCGTTCATTATGGCCCCATAGATGCTCCACATAAAGCTGTGCCATATATAATGCTCTGCACCGTTCATTATGGCCCCAAAGATGCTCCACATAAAGCTGTGCCATATATAATGCTCTGCACCGTTCATTATGGCCCCATAGATGCTCCATAGAAAGCTGTGCCATATATAATGCTCTGCACCGGTCATTATGGCCCCATAGATGCTCCACATAAAGCTGTGCCATATATAATGCTCTGCACCGTTCATTATGGCCCCAAAGATGCTCCACATAAAGCTGTGCCATATATAATGCTCTGCACCGTTCATTATTGCCCCATAGATGACCACATAAAGCTGTGCCAGATATAATGCTCTGCACCGTTCATTATGGCCCCATAGATGCTCCACATAAAGCTGTGCCATATATAATGCTCTGCACCATTCATTATGGCCCCATAGATGCTCCATAGAAAGCTGTGCCATATATAATGCTCTGCACCGTTCATTATGTCCCCATAGATGCTCCATAGAAAGCTGTGCCATATATAATGCTCTGCACCGTTCAGTATGGACCCATAGATGCTCCACATAAAGCTGTGCCATATATAATGCTCTGCACCGGTCATTATGGTCCCATAGATGCTCCACATAAAGCTGTGCCATATATAATGCTCTGCACCGTTCATTATGGCCCCATAGATGCTCCACATAAAGCTGTGCCATATATAATGCTCTGCACCGTTCATTATGGCCCCAAAGATGCTCCACATAAAGCTGTGCCATATATAATGCTCTGCACCGTTCATTATTGCCCCATAGATGACCACATAAAGCTGTGCCATATATAATGCTCTGCACCGGTCATTATGGTCCTATAGATGCTCCACATAAAGCTGTGCCATATATAATGCTCTGCACCGTTCATTATGGCCCCATAGATGCTCCATAAAAAGCTGTGCCATATATAATGCTCTGCACCGTTCATTATAGCCCCATAGATTCTCCTTATAAAGCTGTGCCACATATAATGCTCTGCACCGTTCATTATGGCCCCATAGATGCTCCATAGAAAGCTGTGCCATATATAATGCTCTGCACCGTTCAGTATGGCCCCATAGATGCTCAACAGAAAGCTATGCCATATATAATGCTCTGCACCGTTCATTATGGCCCCATAGATGCTCCACATAAAGCTGTGCCATATATAATGCTCTGCACCGTTCATTATGGTCCCATAGATGCTCCACATAAAGCTGTGCCATATATAATGCTCTGCACCGGTCATTATGGCCCCATAGATGCTCCACATAAAGCTGTGCCATATATAATGCTCTGCACCGTTCATTATGGCCCCATAGATGATCCACATAAAGCTGTGCCATATATAATGCTCTGCACCTTTCATTATGGCCCCATAGATGCTCCACATAAAGCTGTGCCATATATAATGCTCTGCACCGTTCATTATGGCCCCATAGATGCTCCACATAATGCTGTGCCATATATAATGCTCTGCACCGTTCATTATGGCCCCATAGATGCTCCACATAAAGCTGTGCCATATATAATGCTCTGCACCGTTCACTATGGCCCCAAAGATGCTCCACATAAAGCTGTGCCATATAGAATGCTCTGCACCGTTCATTATTGCCCCATAGATGACCACATAAAGCTGTGCCATATATAATGCTCTGCACCGGTCATTATGGTCCTATAGATGCTCCACATAAAGCTGTGCCATATATAATGCTCTGCACCGTTCATTATGGCCCCATAGATGCTCCATAGAAAGCTGTGCCATATATAATGCTCTGCACCGGTCATTATGGCCCCATAGATGCTCCACATAAAGCTGTGCCATATATAATGCTCTGCACCGTTCATTATGGCCCCAAAGATGCTCCACATAAAGCTGTGCCATATATAATGCTCTGCACCGTTCATTATTGCCCCATAGATGACCACATAAAGCTGTGCCAGATATAATGCTCTGCACCGTTCATTATGGCCCCATAGATGCTCCACATAAAGCTGTGCCATATATAATGCTCTGCACCATTCATTATGGCCCCATAGATGCTCCATAGAAAGCTGTGCCATATGTCATGCTCTGCACCGGTCATTATGGCCCCATAGATGCTCCATAGAAAGCTGTGCCATATATAATGCTCTGCACCGTTCATTATAGCCCCATAGATTCTCCTTATAAAGCTGTGCCACATATAATGCTCTGCACCGTTCATTATGGCCCCATAGATGCTCCATAGAAAGCTGTGCCATATATAATGCTCTGCACCGTTCAGTATGGCCCCATAGATGCTCAACAGAAAGCTGTGCCATATATAATGCTCTGCACCGTTCATTATGGCCCCATAGATGCTCCATATAAATCTGTGCAATATATAATGCTGCTGCTGCTGCAATAAAAAAAAATGACATACTCACCTCTCTTGCTGCCCGCAGCTCCTCAGCGTCCCGTCTCGGCGTTTCTCCGCACTGACTGTTCAGGCAGAGGGCGGCGCGCAGATTAGTACGTCATCGCGCCCTCTGACCTGAACAGTCACTGCAGAGGACGGGAAGATGGAGCGGCGCCCGGCGTGTGGAACGCGGACAGGTAACTATGACATACTTACCTGCTCCCGGCGTCCCTGGCTCCTTATCACGGACAGCTGGTCTCCGGGTGCCACAGCCTCTTCCTCTGTCAGCGGTCACCGTTACCGTCATTAGAGGAATGAATATGCGGCTCCACCCCTATGGGAGTGGAGTCCATATTCATAACTTTAATGAGCGGTCCCACGTGACCGCTGAACAGGGGAAGAGCTGCGGCACCGAAGACCGTGGGACGGGCAGGGGGAGCGCCAGGAGCCCCGGGAGTAGGTGAGTATATGACAGACCTCTCTCCACCTCACCCGCCGACCCCACCGCCGATCATGACTCGAGTATAAGCCGAGAGGGGCAATTTCAGCCCAAAAATTTGGGCTGAAAATCTCGGCTTATACTCGAGTATATACGGTAATATCCACTAAATATGCCTCAACGTTATCTTTTCCTTATACTATATACTAACTGAGACAAAACAGTGTAACAAAGTATATTTATTACACACACACAAGTCTGCAGTCTATAACATAAATATATATTTATACCCAAGCTGGCGACTATATATATATATAGCGTTTCCCCCCACGCTAGTGGGGGGGAACGCGTCCCAGAAGCAAAGCGTCACGGAAGATAAGCGTCGTGATACCGCAGTTATTTCATGGCAGTTAGTCAGGGCAGGAGTCAGGTAACCAACACTCTGCTCTCCCTTCTATCCATGTGCTTCATTCCTATCCTCCTATGCTCCCTTGCAATCCACATTCACCGCCCAATCCCCCCTCCACCACGACTCATACACATCAGCTCCTCACTCCTTCCATCTCCCATGTACAGCTCCCATGCACTTCTCACCTTCCTGAAAAACCTCAGCCCATCTTACCCAAACACACTGCACAAAAAAACTTCAAACATTTCAAAACACTACTTGCTTTTTATCTTGTTACTCCTACTGATTTCGGGGGACATATCCCCCAACCCCGGTCCCCCATCCCCCAACCTCAACCGCTACCCTACCTCATATCAAAACCATACTAACCTTATTAATATTACTTGCACTCCCTCACCTCTCCCTTTCAATTGTGCCCTTTGGAATCCACGGTCTGTATGTAACAAGCTCCCTTTCCTGCACAACTACTTTCTGAACAACTCTCTCAATCTGTTGGCCCTCACTGAAACCTGGATCCAAGACTCTGACACTGTCTCCCCTGCTGCTATTTCCCATGGTGGCTTACAATTCTCCGAGACCCACAAACAGACCTGGTGGTGGAGTCGGCATACTCTTGTCCCCACAATGCACGTTCCAGGTTATACCCCCAGTTCCTTCACTTTCATTCCCTTCTTTTGAGGTCCACACCATCAGGCTCTTCCGTCCCCTCTCCCTCAGAGTAGCTGTCATATACCGGCCCCCAGGCTCACCCACCCACTTCCTGGACCACTTCTCAGCCTGGCTGCCGCACTTCATGTCCTCAGAACTACCAACCCTTATTCTGGGAGACTTCAACATTCCCATTAACAGCCCCACTTCCACATCTGCATCCCAGCTTCTATCACTAACCACTTCCCTAGGCCTCTCACAGCTCTCAACCTCTGAAACACACAAAGACGGTAACACCCTGGACCTGGTCTTTGCCCGACTCTGTTCAATCTCTTACCTAGATAACTCACCACTTCCCCTCTCTGACCACAACATTCTCTCCTTCACACTCACAACTCCTCGCCCACCCCAGCACCCTCCTACCTACCACACATTCAGAAATCTACATACCATTAACCCTCATACACTTTCAGACTCCTTACACTCATCACTGTCCCCAATCTCCTCTTTTTCCTGTCCTGATCTGGCGGTACATCACTACGACACTCTTAGAAGCACCCTTGACCAAGTAGCTCCCCTCACCCTCAGAACCTCAAAACACAGAGTGAAACAGCCCTGGCTCACATCGCAAACCCGATTTCTCCAGCGATGCTCTAGGTGTGCTGAACGCTTATGGAGGAAAACTCGCACCCCAGAAGACTTCATACACTTCAAATTTATGCTAAGGACCTATAACTCTGCCCTTCACCTTGCCAAACAGACCT
Organism: Ranitomeya variabilis; assembly: GCF_051348905.1. NCBI lineage: Eukaryota > Metazoa > Chordata > Amphibia > Anura > Dendrobatidae > Ranitomeya > Ranitomeya variabilis. The sequence goes on along the minus strand of NC_135232.1, from coordinate 1,062,788,805 downwards.
ACTTCACCACTCTGATCTCATCACTATCCAACAACCCCAAGAAACTTTTTGACACCTTTCACTCCCTCCTTAGGCCAAAAGCACAAGCCCCTATCACAGACATTTGTGCTGATGACCTGGCCTCCCACTTTATAGAGAAAATAGACAATGTCCGTCAGGAAATCCGCTCCCAGACACCAAGTGCAATGACTCCCATTCCTCCCTGCATCTCCCCTGGCTCACTCTCCACATTTGATCCCATCACAGAAGAAGAAGTCTCCAAGCTCCTCTCCTCTTCCGACTACATGCACCACCGACCCCATTCCCTCACACCTCCTCCAGTCTCTCTCTCCAGTCGTCACAACTCACCTAACTACAATCTTTAATCTCTCCCTCTCCTCTGGCATTTTCCCCTCCTCCTTCAAACACTCTATCATTACTCCATTACTAAAAAAAAACACCCTTGACCCATCATGCGCAAACAACTACAGACCGGTCTCCAATCTCCCCTTCATCTCAAAACTCCTGGAGCGCCTAGTCTACTCCCGCCTTACCCATTACCTCTCCATTCACTCCCTCCTAGACCCTTCACAGTCTGGGTTCCGCCCCCTACATTCGACAGAAACTGCACTCATCAAGGTGACCAATGACCTTCTGACAACAAAATGTAACGGTGATCACTCTCTGCTCATTCTCCTCGATCTTTCTGCAGCCTTCGACACTGTTGACCACCCTCTCCTACTCTCTAGGCTCCAGTCACTAGGCATTAAGGACACTGCTCTCTCCTGGTTCTCCTCCTATCTTTCTGACCGCTCCTTCAGTGTTCTGTTCTCTGGCTCCACGTCATCTCCTCTTCCTCTCACTGTCGGGGTACCTCAGGGCTCAGTCCTTGGCCCCTTTCTCTTCTCCCTCTACACGGCCCCAATTGGACAGACCATCAGCAGATTTGGCTTTCAGTACCATCTTTATGCTGATGACACACAACTATACACGTCAGCCCCTGACCTTACCCCCGCTGTACTACAGAACGCCACTGACTGTCTGCAGTCTTTAACATCATGTCCGCTCTCTATCTGAAACTCAACCTCTCCAAAACTGAACTTCTTCTGCTCCCGCCTTCTACTAGCCTCCCTAAATCTGACATTTCCCTCTCCGTGGGTGGCACCATAATAACGCCTAGGCAGCAGGCACGCTGTCTGGGTGTTATGTTTGACTCCGATCTCTCCTTCACCTCCCACATACAATCTCTTGCCCGCTCATGCCGCTTACACCTAAAGAACATCTCTAGAATACGCCCTTTTCTCACCATGGAGACCACAAAAACTCTCACTGTCGCCCTAATCCACTCCCGTCTGGACTACTGCAACTCTCTATGAATTGGCCTCCCCCTCACGCGACTTTCCCCTCTCCAGTCTATCCTTAATGCAGCAGCCAGGGTCGTCCATCTGGCTAATCGTTACTCGGACGTGTCCGCTCTTCGCCAGTCGTTACACTGGCTGCCCATTCATTACAGGATACAATTCAAAGTACTTGTTCTCACCCACAAAGCTCTCCACAGTGCGGCACCCCCTTACATCTCCTCCCTCATTTCTGTCTATCGGCCTAGCCGACCGCTGCGCTCTGAAAATGACTTTTGACTAACCTCTGCACTAATCCGTACCTCCCACTCCCGACTCCAAGACTTCTCCCGTGCTGCGCCAATCCTCTGGAATGCTCTACCCCAAGATATTAGGACCATCCACAACTTGCATAGTTTTAGGCGCTCGCTCAAAACTCATTTGTTCAGAGCGGCCTACCACGTTCCCTAATCAGTCATTTTATGTTTGTGTGTGTGTAGCCCATTCACTATCTCCATCTACCCCCCACCCCCTGAAGATGGCTGGACCATCATTGTAAATACATCATTGTAAATACACACCTGTACTTTGTATCTCCCCACCTCATTGTAGATTGTAAGCTTTCACGAGCAGGGTTGTCTTATTTTGTCTTATTTTGCTTTATTACTGTATTGTTAACATTGTTACCTATGACTGTTGTGTTTGAGACTGTTAAACTGTAAAGCGCTGCGGAATATGTTGGCGCTATATAAATAAAGATTATTATTATTATTATTATTATTATATACAAATATACGGATATCACAACTCTGATATAGTAATACCACTACAGTATACAGTGATATCCCAATAGTATCACACCGTAATAACCAACAATATCCAGTAACATCACAACAATATCACCACAATATAAAAACCCACAATAACCTGCCTGATTACCCAAATCACACATACAATATCAGCCCTAATGCCTTAGAGGTTACAGGGCCTTGTAGGAAAAGGGGATACAGAGTACTTATCCACCATGTGGGTCCATGATATTCCAGCATGCAGGCACAGCAAAGAGGCAGAACCACCTGGTCTGGTATAAGTGACCAGCTAAAAGAGGTGTGTCCAGCCCCAGGTGTGTGAGATGAGGTCACAGTCTATTGTCCACTAAGATACACCCCCTCAGTCATAAATGAAACTTGCTTTTCCAGCTCATGGCAGCTTTGTTTTACAGCAGGCTGGAGGGGGGGGGGCTTTGCTCCATGTGGTATACATGTGGGGGATATACCCAAAACATGCACTAAACACATCTCTATGTAAAGATGTACATTTTGGGTGCACTTCCCTTCTACAGAGTTGAAGAGGAGAAAAAGTCCCGCACAGTCCAGGATGAGATGTTCAGGGGCCTGAGATATAGAAGGAAGATGGTGTTTCCCATCCATGACAACGTTCAGAATTTAATTCTGGATGAATTGGAGTTCCCAGAAAGGAAGCTGAACGTCCCAGGTGATCTGAAGGACCTCTTTCCCTGGATGAAGAAATCTCAAAGTGCTGGACTGAAATTCCCAAAGTGGATATCCAGGTGGCTAGGGTAGCCAAGAAAACTACCTTATCCTTCGAGGACTCCTCTCAACTTAAGGATCCACTTGACTGCAAGACAAAACTCCAGAAGCACTCGGCACAAGACTTTCCTTTCCTCACCACGTAAAAATATTCTTTAACTGGTGGCTCAGTCAAGAAAATCTGGGAAGGGAATATCTTGGATCCAACACCCGGTCTCTTCGGTAACAACAGACCAGGTTGGGGAGCAGTGACATCACAAGAAGTCTTTCAGGAAACCTGGCCCAAAAAGATCAACGACCGATCTTCCAGTTTCAGGGAATTATGAATGGTAGATGAAGCCCTGAGAGCAACAAAATTGATACTCCAGGGAACTCATGTCAGAATCTACTCCGACAACATGACTGTGGCCCATCTACATCATCTGGACAGCACAAGATTCGAGAACCTGCAACAGGTCTCAGCAAGAATTTTATTTTTTTTTTAACAGAACATCATCTTCTGTCCTTGTCGGCTCTTCATCTAAAGGGATCCGACAATATCGAAGCAGACTTCCTGAGCAGACTTCCTGAGATCTGGAGGAATGGTGCCTCAGGACGAGAGTGTACAGGTCAATAACCAAGAAATGAGGTCGCCTAGATGTGGACCTGTTTGTGAATCGGCAGAGCGCAAAAGAGCATTGTTTCTCCATAGGTCCAAACGAAACCCAATCAAAGGTGGATGCCTTCTCTCACCTCTGGAATTTCAGGTTGGCCTATGGGTTCCCTCCAATTCCGTTATTGCCAAGGAATTCAAAAAGGTCACAACGGAGAGGGTCAAAACCACTCTGATAGCCTCTCTCTGGCCAAAGAGGAGCTGGTTTGGGGCTCTGAAATGCTTGAACTCAGAGGAACCTCTTACCCAGCCGCTAGACTACAACCTTCTACATCAAGGTCCCATTTACCATCTGGCTCCCCACAGATTACGCTAGGCAGCCTGGCTTCTGAAGCCGCAGTCCTGATAGACAGTCCTCTCAAATGCCCTCATAAGTAGAGATGAGTGAATTTGTTCGGGGCCCTGATTATTCGGCAAGCTTTAGTGCTTACCGAATAAGCTACAGTGGGAACCCGGATATATGGAGTGCTCTGGCTGATTAGCTGTTCGGCTCCACAGCACAACACCTGCATGGAGAGCCTGTTTGTTGGTGTTGGGTGTCCAGCTTGGATACCCAATAATTATAATGCACAGAGGAATCACGGAGGACGTTGGTACGGTCAGCAAGGTACTCCCTCATCATCTTCCCAAACTTTGCACTCTTTGTGAGAGTACCCTGCGCCTTAGGGCCTGTGCGATGGGAGGGTCTGAGAAAACTCCCAGAACTTTGACAGTGTTCCCCTGCTGGATTAGAGTTGTGTCACTCTTGCCTATACTCCTTGGTTGTCCAACGAACTGTGACCCCTGCCGCCAGCGATATAAGATGGGAATTTTTTTAATAATTCCACAACACGGGCTTTCTGATACTGCCCCATTTTAGTAGATCTGTCCGCCTCGTTATAAGAGATAGAAAGTTCTCCTTGTAGCGTGGGTCTAGAAGTGTCACCAATCAGTAATGACTGTCACCCAAAATTTTGAGAATGCAAGGTCACAGGAAAGGCAGCATAACATAAACTCAAGTCATGTGTGCCAGTCTGCTAACAGGCAAGATTTCCATGTCCTGACTGACCAAGCTCTCCTCCTCCCTGTCGTCAGGCCATCCACGCTGAACAGACGGTATGACAGTTGTGCAGGTAGTACCGTCTATAGCGCATGAAACTAGCTCCTGTTCTTCCTCCTCTTCCTCATTGTCATCCAATCCACGTTGGGATAAAATGAGGCTGGGCTGTGTGTAATCACCCTGTATAGTTCCTTGCTCCATCTCATCATACTCTGCCTGCAATGCATCCTCTTTGATTGTGAGCAGAGAGCATTTCAGAACACAGACAAGCGGGATGGTGACGCTAATTATGGCGTCATCTCCGCTCACCATCTTGGTGGAGTCCTCAAAGTTTTGGAGGATGGTACATATGTCTGACATCCATGTCCACTCCTGAGATCTTATATGTGGAGTCTGAACTGAATGCTGACGGCCTTGTTGATGCTGGCAGTCAACAACTGCCCTCTTCTGCTCACAAATCAAACATCTGCAGTGTAGAGTTCCAACGCATGGGGACATCACACACCAGTCAGTGAGCTGGAAGCTGCAAACACTGCTGAAGCACAGCAAGGGCAGCAGAAGCTGTTGCTGACTTTCTAAAATGGGCACACAGGCGGCGTACTTTGACAAGAGCCGCCACCAGGTTCTAGCCATTGTTACACATGACCATGAGTGGCTGTATTTTCAGTAGTGTCAGCCACAGCTCTGCCTTCTTCTTCAGAGCTGTCCACAACTCTTCAGCATTGTGCGGTTTGTCACCTAAGCATATTAGCTTCAGCACAGTCTGTTACCGCTTGGCTGAGGCAGTGCTGCAGTGCTTCCAGTTTGTGACTGATGTGGTCATTTCAGAGATCGAGGCTGAAGAGGAGGAGGAGGTGCAGGAGATGTAGACTGTGGGGGCAACCCTGATTGACCTAGGGCCCGCATTCCTCGGCATTGGGAGGACGTGTTCCATCCCAAGGTCTGACTGTGTCCCGGCTTCCACTATGTTAACCCAGTGGGCCGTCAGCGAGATGTACCGTCCCTGCCCACAAACACTTGTCCACATATCCGTGGTTAGGTGGACTTTCCCAGTAACTGCATTGTTGAGGGCACGGCTAATGAGGGACATGTGCTTATGTAATGCGGGGATGGCACACCGGGAGAAATAATTGTGGCTGGGGACCGAGTACCCAAGGATGGCTGCCGCCATCAGGTTGCGGAAAGATTCCATCTCCACGAACCTAAAAGGCAACATTTCGAGCACAAGCAGTTGCGAAATGTGGGAATTTAGCAGTGTGGCCTGTTGGGCGTTGGCTGCATATTTGAACTTGCGTTCCAAGGACTGGAGTATGGACAACTGAATACTGTGCTGGGACAAGGACGTGGACGTGCTTGCTGATGGTGCTAGTTGAGTGTGTGCAATGACAGGTGCAGGGCAGGAGGCATCTTTGCATGCACCATGGACAGGGGATTGGCTTGCATGCACAACAGCGGAATAAGCAGTGGTGTCACCCGCAGACACTGTTCCTGGACCCTGGGGTTTGGCCCACAAAGTCGGGTGCTTTGCTGCCATGTGCCTGATCATGCTGGTGGTGGTCAGGCTGGTAGCTTTGCTACCCCTACTGATGCTGGCATGGCAGGTGGTGCAAATGGCCTTTTTGAGGTTATTGGCAGTCTTTAAAAAACAACCAGACTCGAGAAGACCTAACAGTTGTACTGGCAACTTCTGTTGCGTTGGTGTTACAGGGAACGGTTGCCCGCCTTCTGTCTGCGGCCTCCACACTGCTTCTTCCTGCCTGTTGGGGTGCTACGCCTCCCTCCCCCTGCGTGCTGCTGTCCTTGCTCTGCAAGTCCTCCTGCCAGGTTCGGTCAGTTACTATATCATCTACCACCTTGTCTTCCACTTCCGCATCCTGGTCCTCCTTCTGACTTTCTGGTAATTGTTTCTCATCGTCCACCTCTTGTGACACCTTCCCACCGTCGCCTTCGTGTGACCGTGGCTGCTCAAATATTTGGGCATCGCTACATGCGATCTCCTCTTGCCCCGCTTCAAGTGGACCGGGCGAGAGGCACGACTCTATAAATGGAAAAGTGAACAGCTCTTTGGAGTGTCCAAGTGTGGGATCAGTTGTTTCCAGGCACTCAGCATGGTGGGAGGAAGGAGGATCAGAGTGAGGAATATGCGGTCCAGACTCACGGCTACTGAGACTTGAACGTGTGGAAGACAGGGTGGTGGTGGTAAAGTGACTGAAAGCATTATTCGCTATCCAATGAACAACCTTTTGACACTGCTCTGGGTTCAGTAGTGGTGCCCTAGTAATTAGGACAGAAAGGTCGGGCGAGAAGACGTGGGTGTTTGTTGAGGAGCAATTTCAGCTTGCCCACGGCCTGGGCCTCAGCCTCACCATCACGTCCAGTTCCCTGTCCCTTGCCATGCGCCTTGCCCATTTTAAATAGATGACAATATTTTCCACGTTCACGACAAATGGCTGAATTTGGAGCAAACTTATATGTGATCCGTGTGACAGAAAGCCACAGTTTTAAATAGCTGGCCTGTAGGTAACTATTTTTAACAGCAAACTGGTGTCAATAACTTCGGTAACACACTGCAACAAAATTTAAATGGAGGCCAGAAATGGCAGGATTTTGAGCGCATTTATATGTGATCCTTTTGACGGACAAACAACAGTTTTAAATAGCTGGCCTGTAGGTAACTATTTTTAACAGCAAACTGGTGTCAATAACTTCGGTAACATACTGCAACAAAATTTAAATGGAGGCCAGAAATGGCAGGATTTTGAGCGCACTTATATGTGATCCGTGTGACGGACAAACCACAGTTTTAAATAGATGGATTTTTAGTGCTGTAATATGGAAAGGATCTGGCTGTATTCTGCAGTGCCAACAAGCAAATGGAGCAGAAAAAGTGTTCTCTGGATCGCTTTTTAAGGAAATAATCAGGATTTAGATCCAAGAAAAAAATATTCCTGGCTCCTGATACTTAGGGCTATGTCTAGAAATATCTGTAAAAGCAGCAGAGAGAACTGGAATGGACCCTCTTGCTAGTCACTGCAGTCTGCCACATACACTGCCTGTCTGCCTAGCACTGATATCTATGCAGCTGGATTAGTCCTCAGAAGGACTGTTAGTTGAGATGGATATGTGTCTAATATATTGCGGTATACCTACACTATCTAAGAAACAAGCAAATATCTGCCTAGCTCAGCAGTACCTCTCTCTACACTGCCTGATTCCGGAGTAGACTGTGACGAGCATGGCGGTGCCAGGTCTGATATAGACCTGATGACACTGTGCAGCCAGCCAATCATTGTAATGACACAACCAACATGGCTGCGGCTTTACAGTGTGTTGCAGACAATCCCTGTATACTCATTGCTCTCTAAAGAGCGCCAAACATGCAGGGAGGGGACCCGAGCTCCCGCCGAGCAACCCCAGAAATACTCGGTGAGCTCCGAGCATCTCGAGCAGTGAGATGCTTGAGCGAGTACCAAGTAGTGGCAAGCATGGTCGCTCATCACTAATCAGAACCTTTTCGGCCAATACGGTGGACCAAACAAAGGGAAGAAAGCCTCCAAGAGCTCTCTGGTGAGCTGGATTAAAAAAATGATCACAGAAACATATACAAATCAAGATCTATCTCCTCCAAAATCCCTAAGGACCCATTCCACTAGAGCCGTCTCCTGGGCTGAAGGGCTAGTGCTTCAATGGAGCAGATTTGCAAAGCTGCTACTTGGTCCTTAAGGTACCTTCACACGAAGCGACGCTGCAGCGATAGCGACAACGATGTCGATCGCTGCAGCGTCGCTGTTTGGTCGCTGGAGAGCTGTCACACAGACCGCTCTCCAGCGATCAACTATGCCGAGGTCCCCTGGTAACCAGGGTAAACATCGGGTAACTAAGCGCAGGGCCGCGCTTAGTAACCCGATGTTTACCCTGGTTACCAGCGTAAAATCTAAAAAAAACAAACAGCACATACTTACATTCACGTCCCCCTGCGTCCACTTCCTGACTGACTGAGCGCCGTACAGTGAGAGCAGAGCGGTGACGTCACCGCTGTGCTGCTTTCACTTTCACTTTGCGGCGCTGAGTCAGAGGAGGAAGCAGACTGCAGGGGACGCAATGTGAGTATGTGCTGTTTGTTTTTTTTACATTTTACGCTAGTAACCAGGGTAAACATCGGGTAACTAAGCGCGGCCCTGCGCTTAGTAACCCGATGTTTACCCTGGTTACCAGTGTAAAATATCGCTGGTATCGTTGCTTTTGCTTTCAAACACAACGATACACAGCGATCGGACGACCAAATAAAGTTCTGGACTTTATTCAGCGACCAGCGACATCACAGCAGGATCCTGATCGCTGCTGCGTGTCAAACGAAACGATATCGCTAGCGAGGACGCTGCAACGTCACGGATTGCTAGCGATATCGTTATAATGTCGTTTCGTGTGAAGGTACCTTTAGTCCATACCTTTACTTAGCACTACAGATTAGACCTATTGTATATAAGAGATCTAGCCTTCGACAGGAAAGTCCTCCAGGCTGTTGTCTCCCTCCCTAGGCATTGTTGTCCCACCCTAGGCATTATTCTTTGGTATTTCTCCTGTGTGCTGTTGTGGAGGGGATTAGAGAAAATAGAATTACACTTACTGGTAATTTGGTTTCTAAGACCCTCCACGATAGCACGTGTAATTTCCCTCCCTAAGCATGTTATGTTCATTTGATTCTTTGGTGTAAATAAAAAATTCAAGCATTCATTCTGTGTGGCCCTTGGAAAACACTGATGATAGCGGGAAGGGGAGGGCTATTTAAACCTTTATTTATGAGACAATACCCATAAGTGACACCTCTTTAATGTGCTTCTGATTAGGTGATCACCTGAACCGAATCTTATTTAATGAAGGAAAGTATAAAAAACCCTGCTGTGGTGTTCACAAACCTCTTGCAATAGGACAAGCTGGATGGCAAAACAAGTGCTAGTAATATCCCAAAAGTAATAGGAATGAAAAAATAACTTTTAACCATGCCAAAGGAGTTGAAAAGAAAAGTCTTGAGTGAGGAAAAGAAGAGCTCAATTCTGGCTTTACCAGCAGAGGGACACAGTGAGCATCATGTTGCCTCCATCCTTAAAATTTCTAAGATGGGAGTCCATTACAACAAGGTCAAGCAGCAGACATTGGGGACAACAAAGCTACAGACCGGCAGAGGGCGAAAACGACTCTCCACTGACAGGGATGACCGTCATCTTATTCGAATGTCACTCAGCAACCGCAGGATGACATCAAGTGACCTACAACAGGAATGGAAAATGGCAGCTGGGGTGAAGTGCACAGCAAGAACAGTTCATAACAGGCTCCTAGAGGCAGAACTCAAGTCATGTAAAGCAAGAAAAAAGCCTTTCATCATTGAGAAGCAAAGGAGAGCCAGGCTGAAGTTTGCCAAAGACTATAAGGATTGGACCATAGAGGTCTGGAGTAAGGTAATCTTCTCTGATGAGTCTAATTTCCAGCTTTGCCCAACACCTGGTCATCTAATGGTTAGACGGAGACCTGGAGAGGTGTACAAGCCACAGTGTCCTGCACCCACTGTGAAATTTGGTGGAGGATCGGTGATGATCTGGGGATGCTTCAGCAAGGCTGGAATTGAACAGGTTATTCTTTGCGAAGGACGTATGAATCAAGCTGCATCAAAATTTGGTGTGCAATTTCTCCTGAGTACACCGATACTCCATGTGTAGAGGAAGACCACTGTTTGGGAGCAAGGAAGCAAAGGAGCATCGTTTTGACTTTTTCAACTCAAAATTGGCTGAAATCGAGAGCGGATACTATGTCGAGTTAGCCCCTGATGTGCCTAAACAGTGGAAAGCCCCCAAAAGTGACCACATTCTTTAAACTAAACCCCTCGAGGAACTTATCTAGTTGTGTGGTGAGCACCCTGAAACCCCAGATGTTTCACAGAAATTTATAACGCTGAGCCGTGAAAATAAAAAATAATAATTTTTTCCACAGAAATTTTTTTTAACCCCAATTTTTTTTTCACAAGGGTAACATGAGAAAATTGGCCCCAACATTTTTGGTGCAATTTCCAGAGGAAAACTACTGTTTGGGTGCACGGCAGGACTTGGAAGGAAAGGAGTAACGGTTTGGAGCACAGACTTTAGAATGGTTTCACCCCACCCATTGTGACAGCACCAATCACAACATGTCACATGGGTTTTGTTTTTGTTTTTTTACAACTTTATTGTCAAACCGCTGTGATTGGCTGATCAATACTGAACAGCCAATCACCACAATCGCTGACATGGAGGGGGCGGTACAGGCCCTTCTACGGTGCCATGCAGGGATGGCCTTCTGTCAGACAGCAGCCATCTTAACCCGGTCACTGCGCGATGACGGGAAATACAGTGTGTCCATAAAGTCATGGTGCACTTTTGACCAGTCACAGGATCTACTTATAGTTTACATTTTGGCGCCCTTTCTCTGGCCCAATCATATCAGACCTGTTCATGAGGAGAGATAACAAGAACCAATCAAAGAGCACAAACTCATTTAAGCTGTTGCTGAGCCTTCAGGCAGATTAACCCCTGATAAACTGAACTCTGATTAATACACTGCCAGGTCTGTGACATCATGCTTATGGAGCGCCCCCAGACGCAGGGCCGCGGGGTACTCGGTACCGGGCCTCTCTGTCTCAGTTCTGGGGTGGTCACGGTGGCTAGACCCGGTCCGTGACCTTGCTAAGGGGCGTCCAATGAAAGGGGTGATGATGGTGCGTGGTGCAAGGCGCAATGAATAACGAGGACACAGGGTTGCAGTCTCTTTACCTCTTTACTGAAGGCTTCGGGATCCACAATCCAGAGCACTGCTAACAGGGCTGGCTGATATCGGCCGGTCCGAAGGCACATCCAGAGTTCCCTTTGCAGGTGGAAATCAGTGCCTACCTACTAGCGCCTGTGTGTTGTAGTACTTCCCTGCTGAGCACCACGGGATAGTCCTCACAACTGTTGTGTCTGTTTCTGATGTTCTTTCTCTCTCCGTCCCCCAGATGATATGGCTAGGATGCACCCATATGACGGGGTAGGCCTGGAGTTATTTTATAGGGACCCTAGAGACGCCCCTCTCCCACAATTGCCTCTGTTGTCTGCTTAGGTGATTTAGGTGAGACAGCCAACCTATAATTAACTGTCCTGCCGCTGTTTGAAGTAATGCTTGGAGCCCAATACTTCCTCGGCGTTCCGGCCACCGGCTACGCGCCTCAGTAGGATGTTGCCACGATCTTAGGGCACGACTCCTACTGGTTGTATTCTCCTTTGTGCTGTGATCTCGTTTCTCACTTCTCCACAATAAACCTCGCTTCGTGTCCTTTCTTAAGATGCCGCCGCAACGGGTGCAGGCGTGGCTCCGTAACGATCTGTCCTTTTTGCTAGGCCACTGTCAGGATCCCACCCCTGACAGAGACCCCCCTGAATCTTAAAAAAACACCATTAGAGGAAAAACCTCCACTATACTAAACAAAAAAACACCAGAAAACAGGCAGAGATGCTTACCTGTTCAAGGCCTCCAACAATTGCACTAACCAGGGTGCACCAGGCCCAAATAGAGATAGCAAATATACAGGTGCAAATAATACCTATGCAGCCAACCTACAATCAGGAATTGGCCGCTTGGAGCACCCGTGCAAAAAATAGTCTGTATGTGGCATGTTCACACAGGAATGCAAAATATATGGTGCAAAGCCTATTAATGACGCCATATGTATAGCGGGCTAACCATGATGCATCCTGTGTGAACAGAGGCCACAGTGTACAGAGCCATCTAGGGCCCAGGCGCACCCTGGAAAAATATACAGTGCACCAAAAACATAACAATGTATGCAAGGTATTGGTTGATATTATGGCCACAATATTGAAGCTGCCAACCCACGTCAAGGGTCCTTGTATCTTGGCAGTCCTAATCTAAAAAAACACCATTAGAGGAAAAACCTCCACTATACTAAACAAAAAAACACCAGAAAACAGGCAGAGATGCTTACCTGTTCAAGGCCTCCAACAATTGCACTAACCAGGGTGCACCAGGCCCAAATAGAGATAGCAAATATACAGGTGCAAATAATACCTATGCAGCCAACCTACAATCAGGAATTGGCCGCTTGGAGCACCCGTGCAAAAAATAGTCTGTATGTGGCATGTTCACACAGGAATGCAAAATATATGGTGCAAAGCCTATTAATGACGCCATATGTATAGCGGGCTAACCATGATGCATCCTGTGTGAACAGAGGCCACAGTGTACAGAGCCATCTAGGGCCCAGGCGCACCCTGGAAAAATATACAGTGCACCAAAAACATAACAATGTATGCAAGGTATTGGTTGATATTATGGCCACAATATTGAAGCTGCCAACCCACGTCAAGGGTCCTTGTATCTTGGCAGTCCTAATCTAAAAAAACACCATTAGAGGAAAAACCTCCACTATACTAAACAAAAAAAAACCCTGAATCTTCCCAGGAACTCCCTCTCTCACAGGATGTTGCCTGGGCAAAACCCAGTCAGCTTCTCCCTAACTTCCTATCCAACCCCCAGTTTTACCAGAGTGTGAGGAGTGGCCTAATACATAGAACCCTTTGCTCCCCCTGGTGGCCGGAGTGTGAAGTGCAACGACCAGGACTCTGGGGAGTTGCACTCCCCCCCCCCGGTTAAGTACAGCACTCCCGGACTGGGAAGAAGAACAACAATACATGTTAGCAAAAGACATACAAAATTGTGAAATGCAATGAACAAGTAAATTTAACAGTGCTTCCCTTTATGGGAGGTGAGGACACTTGAACGTTACAAACGGAAACATATTTACATTTTTACTCAAGGTTATAAATAACACTTATGACTAACTCGACTATAAATAACCATCATTACCCAGCCGGGTATTCTATCTACTAAGTGCAAATTTTGAACAATAATTTAACTTTTCCTTTAAGGGCGTATAAGCTGAACCCACTAAAGGCTTACTATAAAACTCTAAAATATAATTCTCTGACTTTGAACATGCAGGACCGCCTGGCTACTCGTCCGGGCCTACTGCCTCTTTTCTTCTATAAGCTCAATTTTTATTCACAGTATAAGATCAATCAACCATCTCTCTATGGTTTCCAGGAGGACCCACTAACCCCTACGGGTTCACTTTCTTTCAACTCTTTCCTGTCCTCAATCTCTAGTAACATCATCAAACATTTCCTATTATTTCTTAAATAACTACACATTATCCAATCACTATTCAACATTCTTAAAGTAACATTATACTTAAGTGCAACACATGAACATTCCCTTTAAGAATAACCCTGGTCGGGTTTTAGCAGCAAAACAGTAGGAAAAACAGTTAACTATAAACAGTTAACTATTTACATTGGTTCCAGTTTTAAGGTTTACTCCTGTTCAGGCGGCTGCAGCTCCACAGGTAGCAATGGGCGAGGCCATTCGCCCGAATACCTGCAGCTACCAAGTGTTGTACCAGGAGCTCCCTCGCTCCAAACAGGGGTCTGGGTACCCACAGTTTTAAATCCTGAGATGGCCTGGGCACTAGCCATCACCGCAGTCAGTTCTCTAGCCACCACAGTGGCGGTGGTGGCAATAGTGCAGGTCTTGGTCTTGACGATGGTGCACGTCGGGGTAGCAATGGTGGTCTTTGTGGTAACCGTAGCCTGACCACAAGGGGGCGCCTTCACCGCGGGGGACAACTTCACCAGCAGCTTAGTCGGGGGTGTCACGGAGCTTCGTCTCTTGTGGACGTTCAAGGCGAACCACCCCTTTTCTCCGAAGTGCCGGGTGTAGGTGACTTCATCCCCCGGGTAGAGATCCCAATCCGGGTGGCCCTCTCTAAGGTGGGACTCTACATCCCTCCGATTCACAAAAACTTCAGCGTACAGGCCCGGCTCCTTAATGAAGCCCCAGCCCCCACGGAGTTTAAAGGCGGTGACAATGCCCTGCCTGCGCGGGGCCTGGTGGGTGGTGCGGTCCTTGCGGGCCCGGTCCTTCACTGCCAAGTCCCGCTGATGATGGGCCTCCCGCTGGGCCTGGTAACCCTTCTCCTTCTTCTTCCATCGTTGGTCTAGCTGGGCCTGATATTCCGCCCAGCTAAGGGCCTCCACCATCCCCCCTTCCTGCGTCTTCACCCCGGGGAACCCCATGAAGACGGATCCTGGGTTCACCCAGCGACACACTGTGCGCTCTGCATAGACCTCGCCCGACAAGGTGATGGGCGAGATCGGGGCCTTTAAAAGGTGCTCCATACCCGTGGCCTGGTCCCAGGGGGTAAGGTGCTGGAGTATATAGGTCCCAGGGAGAGGGGGTGCCGCGACGGGGCCTATCAGCAGGTCCTCTGCTGGGGGGCAGGGTCGGCAGACTCACCGGCCAGTGCGGCGTCCTCCATCGCAGCTGGCTCCGCCGGCGTCGGCAGGGGCATCGGCAGGAGCTCCGGCAACAACACAGGAGTCGACGTCGGGGAGTCCTCTGCTGGCGCCTCCTGGTGCAAGGCCTTGGCCTCCACCCGCAGTTGAAGGAGCTGCTCGATTAACTCCTCCATCTCGACCTGCAAGAGGTCAGTGCCGACTGTGGAGATTTGACCGTTCTGCTCTTCCGGGTAGCTGGGGGAGTCCTCCGCTTCCACCCCACACTCTGGTTCTGAGCTATCAGCCATGGCATCCTCCACGTGGCACACTTCCTGGTCTTTTTCCCGCTCTCTCCTGTTATGTTGGGCTGGTGGTTAGGAGCACTAGAAATGACCAGATGAGCAAACTAGCAATACAGGACGAGCTCTGGGAAGTGGGAGCTCTGCTGACCGCAACCCCTAATCCTATCACAACAACTAGAAATAGCCATGGAGCGTTCCTGACTCTGCCTAGACGCATCTTCACAGCCTAAGAGCTAACTACCCCTAAAGATAGAAAATACAGCCTACCTTGCCTCAGAGAAATTCCCCAAAGACATAGGCAGCCCCCACATATATTGACTGTGAGTTAAGATGGAAGTCACAAACACAGGAATTAAATAGGTTTCAGCATAGGAGGCCAGACTTAACTAAACAGACTGAAGATAGAAAAGGTATCTTTGCGGTCAGCATAAAAACTAACAAAAAAACCACGCAGAGTGTGCAAAAGAAACCACCGCACCGACTCACGGCGCGGTGGTGCCACTCTGCATCCCAGAGCTTCCAGCTAACAAGAATAAATCATAATAGAAAGCTGGACAAAAACACAGTGGTAACAAATAAGCTAGCAGGGACTTAGCTTTTGCTGAAGTAGACAGGTCATCTGAAAGATCCAAGAGAACTGAACCAGTACTAGGACATTGACAGCTGGCATCAAGTAACGATCTGAGTGGAGTTAAATAGAGCAGCCAGCCAAGGCCTGAACGAGATCAGCTGGAGAAGGAATCTCAGAACCAGCAGCTCCACTCACAGCCACCAGAGGGAGTCCATGAACAGAACTCGCCGAAGTACCAATCATAACCACAGGAGGGAGCTCGAGAACAGAATTCACAACACTCTCCTCCGAGGGCGGTTTCTTTTTCTTTGTCTCCGCCCTCCATTAAGGATTAGGAGGCGGATCTCAGCTGCTGACGGACATGTCCTCAAGGTACAGAAATATTTAGACTGGGCGGCCATTGTCTTTCGCGCTCTTCAGCTTGTTTACGCCCACTTCCACGCCCTTCTTCTTCTCCTGCGCTCCTCTTAGCGCTGTAATGGCAGCGGTTTTGGCGGGAATTTTTTTTTGCGGCAGATAGCAATACACAGTCTTTGCAATAAATCACGGTTCAAGCACAATTCAAACACAGTTCCAAGGCACACATGACCTGATTCTTCAGGCTTAAGTAGATCCTGTTCGTGACGCCAAGTTGGAGCGCCCCCAGACGCAGGGCCGCGGGGTACTCGGTACCGGGCCTCTCTGTCTCGGTTCTGGGGTGGTCACGGTGGCTAGACCCGGTCCGTGACCCTGCTAAGGGGCATCCAATGAAAGGGGTGATGATAGTGCGTGGTGCAAGGCACGATGAATAACGAGGACACAGGGTTGCAGTCTCTTTACCTCTTTACTGAAGGCTTCGGGATCCACAATCCAGAGCACTGCTAACAGGGCTGGCTGAGACCGGCCGGTCCGAAGGCACATCCAGAGTTCCCTTTGCAGGTGGAAATCAGTGCCTACCTACTAGCGCCTGTGTGTTGTAGTACTTTCCTGCTGAGCACCACGGGATAGTCCTCACAACCAGGGCCGGCGTCAGCGGACGGCAGGGTCGGGCAGATGCCGGGGCCCCCTGACTTCTGGGGGCCCCCCGGCCCCCAGGATCCGACGGCAATTTTTTTTTATTTTTTTTTTCTTACTTGGGACTGGCCGCCGACTCGCCGATCCAGAGACAGAGGGGACGGAGGAGACGGAGTCCCCGCTGAAAGCCCCGCCCAGCCATATGTTGCCCGGCCCCTCCACGCGGAACGTCCTTCAGCCGTTGCTTGCTGGACCCGGAAGCGAGCCACTGCTGCACCCCGGCGGAATTCCGGACGCAGAACCCGCCGGCTCGCAGGACACAGGTGGCTCTGTCTGTGTCACAGTCACAGAGCCACCGGCTCCAGACCACGGCCGTCGGCCGTCCACTTGCCCATCTCGATCTCCCCATCTCCCCTCGTATCGGCAGGTTCACCGCCGCTGGCCCGCTGCACACCACTGTCACCACACCTGCCCGCCAGAACCAGCAGACAGCAGCCAGTAAGTACTCAATTAACGTCCACTATGTATATACATATGTGTTACTGTGTATATATCATATGTATTTGTATATATGTGTGAGTGTGTGCAGTCATTATACAGTATGGAGCATCATGTGCGGTCATTATACAATATGGAGCAGCATCATGTGCAGTCATTATACAGTATGGAGCATCATGTGCAGCCAGTATACAGTATGGAGCATCATGTTGTGCGGTCATTATACAGTATGGAGCATCATGTTGTGCGGTCATTATACAGTATGGAGCATCATGTGCGGTCATTATACAGTATGGAGCATCATGTGCGGTCATTATACAATATGGAGCATCATGTGCGGTCATTATACAGTATGGAGCATCATGTGCGGTCATTATACAGTATGGAGCATCATGTGCGGCCATTATACAGTATGCATGCGGTCATTATACAGTATGGAGCGTCATGTGTGTTCATTATACAGTATGGAGCGTCATGTGTGGCCATTATACAGTATGGGGCATCATGTGTGGTCATTATACAGTATGGAGCACTGTGTGGCCATATTTTTTTGTTTATAACTATTGTATATGAAACAGTGTGATCAGCAGTGCTAAATGGGTGTGCTTGGGACGTGGATATGGGTGTGACTAATTATGAATGGGTGTGGTCAGAGGCGTGGCCTAAAATTTGCCGCGGCGCGCTTCGCGCGCCGCAAACTTTGTCCCTCTTTCCCATCTTCAAAAGTTGGGAGGTATGTATAAGGGGCTGACTTATATAAAGCCCCTCTGCTGTATGGTTTTATAGAATTTACAATAGCTATCATTCATGTAAGAAGTGAATTCTGGCATTGTACTATACCTATATTTCTCTGCTGTATCTGTGCATCATGAATTGTGGTGTGTGTTAAAGGGGGGGCCCACTGAGACTTTTTCGCCCGGGGCCCTCAAAAACCTGGAGCCGGCCCTGCTCACAACTGTCGTGTATGTTTCTGTTCTTTCACTCCGTCCCCCAGATGATATGGCTAGGATGCACCCGTATGACGGGGTAGGCCTGGAGTTATTTTATAGGGACCCTAGAGACGCTCCTCTCCCACAATTGCCTCCGTTGTCTGCTTAGGTGATTTTGGTGAGACAGCCAACCTATAATTAACTGTCCTGCCGCTGTTTGAAGTAATGCTTGGAGCCCAATACTTCCTCGGCGTTCCGGCCACCGGCTACGCGCCTCAGTAGGATGTTGCCACGATCTTAGAGCACGACTCCTACTGGTTGTATTCTCCTTTGTGCTGTGATCTCGTTTCTCACTTCTCCACAATAAACCTCGCTTCGTGTCCTTTCTTAAGATGCCGCCGCAACGGGTGCAGGCGTGGCTCCGTAACGATCTGTCCTTTTTGCTAGGCCACTGTCAGGATCCCACCCCTGACAGAGACCCCCCTGAATCTTCCCAGGAACTCCCTCTCTCACAGATGTTGCCTGGGCAAAACCCAGTCAGCTTCTCCCTAACTTCCTATCCAACCCCCAGTTTTGCCAGAGTGTGAGGAGTGGCCTAATACATAGAACCTTTTGCTCCCCCTGGTGGCCGGAGTATGAAGTGTAATGTGTGACTGTGATACCTGGTCAGGTGAACTCCTTTAGTGCAATCAGACGTAACATCACTCCCCTTAGTGGCAGAGCGACATTACTGCAACGACCAGGACTCTGGGGCGCTGCACTTATGCCAGCTGTGTGGTTTTCCATGCCAGTCGAGATATGGACGGTGCAGAGGACAGTTCAGTGTGTTCTGTGGCTCACTAAATTCAAATCCATGTCCAAAGTGCTATGTGAATATCGGCGCGTTTATAACGAAGCGCCACCACATAGGAATAGGGATAAGCAGCTGAAGGAAACCGGCAGTTTGGTGGAGAAACACCGTGATAGGCCCATTTTTTTTCATGGAGCGGTCTGTGACGGCAAACACGTATCTTGACATGTTGGGATTGTATGCAGTGCCACAATTTCCAGAAGGTGTCACCTTTCAACAGGATGGCGCTCCTCCACACTACGCCACCATTGTTTGTGAGTTTCTGGATAGAACATTGCCCCGGCGGTGGATAGGCAGGGGTTCTTTCAAACCATGGCCACCACGATCCCCGGATCTGACGCCCTTAGACGTTTACTTTTGGGGTTATGTGAAGCAACATGTGTACATTGAACGTATCAACGACATTAATCACTCAAACAGAGAATCACAGACATTATTCACTCTGTTACACCAGACGTCTTTACCCGTGTGTGGCAAGAACTTCACTATCGTTTGGATGTGTGTAGGGCAACAAATGAAGCCCACATCGTACTGCACTGAATAGGATGAAACTGGAAGGGTTTTTCTTTTATTTGGAGCAGATTTTACATTTCTATCATTTTTGTTGCTTTCCAGTGACTGGTCAAAAGTGCACCATGACTTTACGGACACACTGTAGAGGCGCTGTATATATACTGCGCTTTGTGGAAACGCAACTCCTGCAGCGCCGTATATATGTATAGTGCGTGTCGTGAAGGGGTTAATAGACAAGTCCAATATTTATCACTATTAATACAGTTTGAGAAACTAAATACAGAAAAAGTTATGTAATTTTTCGATACATTCCCTAAATGAGCTGGCTTAGAATTATGGAATTTGTGAAAAATGTTTCTAACACTGTGGTGCACAAGCCCACCCTTCCCAGATTTATTACAGATCTGTGCAAAATTGCCTTGAAGCCACAATCAGATGTGTGTATAGACTGATGCACAGATTGGCCACGCTCATAGTAATATATGACGCGATCATGATCGGGTCAGAAGACCTGCGGTCAGTCCGTGCATCATGGGCCACACATGGAAGTCTGTATTCAGCCTGGGAGGTCGTGCAGAAGCCCGTATTCTCGGATCGCACTTGGACCAATTTATTCAATGGGGCCTTGCACATGCCCAATTTTTTTTCCCTCCTCTGACAGAGCGGGAAAAAAATCACAGCATGCCTGAGTTTTATCCTGTAATAACCCTTCATGCAGCACTCCATTTTTGTTTTTGCATTTCTGTTTTTTGCTCCCAGAGCCATAACTTTTTTTTATTTTTCCGTCAATATGGCTGTGTGAGGGTTTGTTTTTGCGGGACGAGTTATACCATTGATTTTACCATATTGTGTGCTGGAAAATGGGGAAAAATATACCAACTGCAGTGAAATTGCAAAAAAGTGCAATTCCACAATTGTTTATTGGTTGTTGTTTTTTTTTTCCATGTTCACCAAATGTTAAAACTGACCTATTATTATGATTTTCCAGCTCATTACGAGTTCATAGATATCAAACATGTATGCTTGTAAAAAAATAAAAATTTCTGAGACACGAAGCGTCTCCTTTTTTCGTGATCTGGGGCTGGGTGAGGGCTTATTTTCTGCCCACCGAGCTGATGTTTTTATTGATACCATTTTGGTGTAGATACAATGTTTTCATTGCCTATTATTGCATTATAAAGCAATTTTGCGGTGACCAAAAAAACGTAATTCTGGCGGTTTGATTTTTTTTCTCATTGCGCCATTTACCGATTGGATTAATTCTTATTCATTGATAGATCGGGCAGTTCTGAATGCGGTGATACCAAATGTGTATTTTTGATATTTTAAAAATGTTATTATTCATTTTATTTTGAATGGGGGGGTGATATAAACTTTTATATTTTTAAAACTTTTTTTTTGCTTTTTACTGCAATAGTCTCCATGGGAGACTAGAAACTGTGATCATCCGATTGCCTATGCTACACACAGCAGGTCTTCAGCCCTGCTCTATGTAGCAGAAATGTTTACTTGCTATGAGTGCCGACCGTTGGGCAGCGCTCATAGCTTTCCAGCTTTGACGACCACAGGGGTCTCCTGCAGACCTCAGGTTGTCATGCCAACCCATCAACGACCCGCGGTCATGTGACACGGGCATCAATGGGCGGATCAGTGACACGCTTCTGGCACGATCTTGTTAAATGCCGCTGTCAGAGATTAACAGCGGCATTTAACAGGTTAACAGCCGCAGGTGGATCGCAAATTCCACCAGCAGCTGTTAGGGGCAAAAGATGTGGGCTCAGTGCCGGAGCCCACATCAAAGGTAGAGACCCAACATGCGCCGTACATATACGGTGCATGTCGTGAAGGGATTAAGATCGCACTCGGCCAGGGCCGGACTGGCCATCGGGCACTTCTGGCAAATGCCAGAAGGGCCGTTGCCAGTAGTGGGCCGCTGCACTCTCCCCCCCTCCCCCCGCCAGTGCCGCCGCCGCCCCATTCAACTATACCGGCGTCTATGACGCCGGTATAGTTCAATGCAATGATGGAGGAGAGAGCGTCTGCTGTCGCTCCCTCTCCCATCATTCCCCGCTCTGCCTCTGACACTGCGGGTGCGCGATGACGTCATATCATCGTGCACCTGCTGTGTCCCGGGCAGACTGCAGCCGCCGAGACAGGAGCCGGGAGCAGCGCGGGTAAGAGGAAAGGTGAGGAGAGAGTGGTTTTTTTTTAACTGGACTGTGGGGCCATTATCGGGAGGGGAGGGGGGGAGAGATGAGGTATGGGCTGTGCTGTATATACCACTGTGTGGGCTGTGCTGTATATACTACTGTGTGGGCTGTGCTGTATATACCACTGTGTGGGCTGTGCTGTATATACCACTGTGTGGGCTGTGATGTATATACCGCTGTGTGGGCTGTGATGTATATACCACTGTGTGGGCTGTGCTGCATATACCACTGTTTGGGCTGTGCTGTATATACCACTGTGTGGGCTGTGCTGTTTTTACCACTGTGTGGGCTGTGCTGTATATACCACTTTGTGGGCTGTGCTGTATATACCACTGTGTGGGCTGTGCTGTATATACCACTGTGTGGGCTGTGCTGTATATACCACTGGGTGGGCTGTGCTGTATATACCACTGTGTGGACTGTGCTGTATATACCACTGTGTGGGCTGTGCTGTATATACCACTGTGTGGGCTGTGCTGTATATACCACTGTGTGGGCTGTGCTGTATATACTACTACGCAGGCTATGCTGTATACTACTACGCGGGCTGTGCTGTATACTACTATGTGGGCTGTGCTGTATACTACTACACGGGCTTTGCTATATTATGCAGGCTGTGCTATATACTATGCAAGTTGTGCTATATACTATGCAGGCTTTGTTATATACTATGGGGGGTATATTATATTCTATGGGGGAGGCCGTGTTATATACTATGTGGCTGTGTTATATACTATTGCGGGGGTATATTATATTCTATGGGGGAGGCTGTGTTATATACTATGGGGTGGTATACTATATTCTATGGGGGAGGCTGTATTATATACTATGGGGGGCTGCATTATATTCTATGGGGGGCTACATTATATATTATGGGGAGGTGGGCTGTATTATATTCTATGGGGGGCTGTATTAGATTTTATGAGGAATGATTGCATCATACTCTTTGATGGGGCTGCATTATATTCTGTGGGGAGGTGGGCTGTATTCTATTCTATTCGGGGCTACATTATATTCTATGGGGGGCTGTATTATTTTTATATTCTATGAGGGGTGATTGCATCATACTCTATGGGGGGCTGCATTATATTTTATGGGGGGTTACATTATACTCTGGGGTGGCTGCATTATATTCTGTACAGTGGTGGCTGCATTATACTGTATGTGGGCTGCATTATACTGTATCGAGGACTATGGGGAATACGTTATACTATATGAAGAACTATGGAGTGCATTATACTATGGGAAATGAATTGTACTACATGGATGACTATGGCGGTGTATTATGCTATATGGAGGACTATGAGGAGTGTATTATACTATATGGAGAACTGAGCAGTGTATTTTATAATATGGAGGACTATAGGGAGTGTATTATACTATATGGAGGACTGTGGTGCACATTATAATATATGGAGGACTATGGGGTGTATTTTACTAAACAAGTAAAATGATGCATATTCAGATTGTTTTTGCTGGAACAGAAATCCTTGTTCTCAGCAGCACATCGCCGCTGTAAACTGTAGATGTGCTGCTGATAACATGATACTGTATGGTGATCTGTTAGTGATCTATTAGTGATCGTTCTGTCCCATCATTATTCCTCAGCTGGTGGAAAGAGGCCGGAAAACAAGCGTTGAACAACTTCAGTATTGTCGATCAAACTCATTTAGCGGCCTGAACTCAGCGCTTGTAAATACAACCGAAATGCTTTTGTGTGATGTGGAATATGTTAGCATTTGGGGTCCCATTTTATACTTTGTCTAGGGCCCCACTTTGCCTAAAACCAGTCCTGCCTACAAGTGTACAAAGCTATTATACAGTCACCATGTGACAAGTGGGCCTGTGTAACTTCAAATTCCAGGGCTGAATTTTAGTCCCAGTCCGGCCCTGCACTCGGCCATGCAACTCAATGAGTATGTGGGAACCACCGGACTGTACTTGGATGAAATGAGTGCAGTCTGATTTTCATGGACTTACATAATAGAGAAAAAAAATGTATTTCTCCATCTGAGAGAATCTGATCACACTGATCAAACTTTGATCAGAGCGTGATTTGCATAACGGACTTTATTGTTTCAGATGAGAGAATACATGCCTTTATGACCCTAGCCTTAGGCAGTCCTATTTAAAGTTACTAGCACTCAGGGCCGGACTGGGACTAAAATTCAGCCCTGGCATTTGAAGTCACACAGGCCCACTTGTCACATGGTGACTGTATAATAGCTTTGTACACTTGTAGGCAGGGCCGGTTTTAGGCAAAGTGGGGCCCTAGGCAAAAGTTTAAAATGGGGCCCCAAATGCTAACATATTGCACATCACACAAAAGCATTTTTTGTATTCTATTCGGGGCTACATTATATTCTATGGGGGGCTGTATTATTTTTATATTCTATGAGGGGTGATTGCATCATACTCTATGGGGGGCTGCATTATATTCTATGGGGGTTACATTATACTCTGGGGTGGCTGCATTATATTCTGTACAGTGGTGGCTGCATTATACTGTATGTGGGCTGCATTATACTGTATCGAGGACTATGGGGAATACGTTATACTATATGAAGAACTATGGAGTGCATTATACTATGGGAAATGAATTGTACTACATGGATGACTATGGCGGTGTATTATGCTATATGGAGGACTATGAGGAGTGTATTATACTATATGGAGAACTGAGCAGTGTATTTTATAATATGGAGGACTATAGGGAGTGTATTATACTATATGGAGGACTGTGGTGCACATTATAATATATGGAGGACTATGGGGTGTATTTTACTAAACAAGTAAAATGCTGCATATTCAGATTGTTTTTGCTGGAACAGAAATCCTTGTTCTCAGCAGCACATCGCCGCTGTAAACTGTAGATGTGCTGCTGATAACATGATACTGTATGGTGATCTGTTAGTGATCTATTAGTGATCGTTCTGTCCCATCATTATTCCTCAGCTGGTGGAAAGAGGCCGGAAAACAAGCGTTGAACAACTTCAGTATTGTCGATCAAACTCATTTAGCGGCCTGAACTCAGCGCTTGTAAATACAACAGAAAGGCTTCTGTGTGATGTGCAATATGTTAGCATTTGGGGTCCCATTTTATACTTTGTCTAGGGCCCCACTTTGCCTAAAACCAGTCCTGCCTACAAGTGTACAAAGCTATTATACAGTCACCATGTGACAAGTGGGCCTGTGTAACTTCAAATTCCAGGGCTGAATTTTAGTCCCAGTCCGGCCCTGCACTCGGCCATGCAACTCAATGAGTATGTGGGAACCACCGGACTGTACTTGGATGAAATGAGTGCAGTCTGATTTTCATGGACTTACATAATAGAGAAAAAAAATGTATTTCTCCATCTGAGAGAATCTGATCACACTGATCAAACTTTGATCAGAGCGTGATTTGCATAACGGACTTTATTGTTTCAGATGAGAGAATACATGCCTTTATGACCCTAGCCTTAGGCAGTCCTATTTAAAGTTACTAGCACTCAGGGCCGGACTGGGACTAAAATTCAGCCCTGGCATTTGAAGTCACACAGGCCCACTTGTCACATGGTGACTGTATAATAGCTTTGTACACTTGTAGGCAGGGCCGGTTTTAGGCAAAGTGGGGCCCTAGGCAAAAGTTTAAAATGGGGCCCCAAATGCTAACATATTGCACATCACACAAAAGCATTTTTTGTATTCTATTCGGGGCTACATTATATTCTATGGGGGGCTGTATTATTTTTATATTCTATGAGGGGTGATTGCATCATACTCTATGGGGGGCTGCATTATATTCTATGGGGGTTACATTATACTCTGGGGTGGCTGCATTATATTCTGTACAGTGGTGGCTGCATTATACTGTATGTGGGCTGCATTATACTGTATCGAGGACTATGGGGAATACGTTATACTATATGAAGAACTATGGAGTGCATTATACTATGGGAAATGAATTGTACTACATGGATGACTATGGCGGTGTATTATGCTATATGGAGGACTATGAGGAGTGTATTATACTATATGGAGAACTGAGCAGTGTATTTTATAATATGGAGGACTATAGGGAGTGTATTATACTATATGGAGGACTGTGGTGCACATTATAATATATGGAGGACTATGGGGTGTATTTTACTAAACAAGTAAAATGCTGCATATTCAGATTGTTTTTGCTGGAACAGAAATCCTTGTTCTCAGCAGCACATCGCCGCTGTAAACTGTAGATGTGCTGCTGATAACATGATACTGTATGGTGATCTGTTAGTGATCTATTAGTGATCGTTCTGTCCCATCATTATTCCTCAGCTGGTGGAAAGAGGCCGGAAAACAAGCGTTGAACAACTTCAGTATTGTCGATCAAACTCATTTAGCGGCCTGAACTCAGCGCTTGTAAATACAACCGAAATGCTTTTGTGTGATGTGCAATATGTTAGCATTTGGGGTCCCATTTTAAACTTTGCCTAGGGCCCCACTTTGCCTAAAACCAGTCCTGCCTACAAGTGTACAAAGCTATTATACAGTCACCATGTGACAAGTGGGCCTGTGTAACTTCAAATTCCAGGGCTGAATTTTAGTCTCTCCTCCATCATTGCATAGATGCTGGTATAGTTGAATGGGGCGGCGGCGGCACTGGCGGGGGGAGGGGGGGAGAGTGCAGCGGCCCACTACTGGCAACGGCCCTTCTGGCATTTGCCAGAAGTGCCCGATGGCCAGTCCGGCCCTGCTAGCACTTTTTCTGTTGCAATTCTATGGATCAATTGCAATGCATGCTACCAACATGTTACCAACGTGCGCACAGTACAATTCCTGTAGGTGCTGCAATATCTCAATAGGCCACTGGGTGGTAGTGTGCTCACAGACAATACTTAAAGATTCTGGAAAAATCTACCTTTGTGCCATGTTTGCCAGTAGATGAAGAAATATTAAAGCTTGAGATTCCTCAGTGGTTGATACCTTTTAATGACTGAGAATTTGGTAATAAATAGCAAGCTTTCCAGATGATTCGGGTCTCTCCATCAGGCATAGTCCAGTGTGATCCGATTCTTTAGGTATACTATGCCTCATGAAGAGACCTGAGTCTTGTTGGAAGCTGCTGTTTGTTACTATCTTTTTACTTTGCCATTCAAAGGTATCAACCACTGAGGACTGTCAAATTTTAATATTAAAAGATGCAGAAATTATTTTGTGCGTCTGCCTTGAATAAGCTTCATCCTTCAGTGCAAACTTTGATTAGATACAAATTACTGTAGATGGATAAGTGGTAAAATGGTCGCTTTACAACTTATTTCCTAATACTTTAGAGCTTGGCCATTAATCAGCCACTGCTCAGCTAGATGCAACTGTTTGACAGCTCCATGGCCTGTCTAGAAGAAGGATACTACTGTTGTTTGCAACATAGAGCAATTGTTAAAGGGGATGGCTACTACTTTTTTTTTACGGATATCCCTAGGATAGGCCATCTAAGGGCGAGAAAAATGGACACGTGCAATCCGCTGATAAAAAAAATCGGATTGCACTCTGAACAATGTTATTCAATGGGTTACATCTCATCTCCGATTTTTTTCTCAGCTGAAATCGGACTAAGAAAAAAATTGCAGCATGCTGCGATTTGCTACGTATCTCGGACGAGACTCGCCAATGCAAGTCAATGGATGTGAGAAAAAAAATCGCACAGCACTCGGACCATGCGAGTGCTGACCGATTTTTACGCATCGGTGTCCTTTGAAAAGCCGGCAATTCATGTGCAGTGTACAGTAAAATCACACTGACAGGTTAGAATAGAGAGAATAGCTATATACACATAGAATATATATATATATATATATATATATATATATATATATATATAAATATATATATATATATATACTAGCTGTACTACCCGGCTTCGCCCGGGTTAATGACTGCTGTTAGCAAAATAGAATGTGTTAACAAAAATTTATTCTGCACACAAAAACCACAAAACAAATAGATAGAAATGTAATTATTAAAAGGCCAAAACTAAGCAAATAGAAGCATTTCACAACATATATTAGCTTTGTTATACTGAGAATGTCTTTGTTGCCTATATTAACCAATCAGAGCTCAGGTTAATTAACTGTAGCAAAATAGAAGCTGAGCTGTGATTGGTTGCTATTGGCAGCCTGATAAATCCCCAGCCAACAGGAAGCCCTCCCCCCTGGCAGTATATATTAGCTCACACATACACATAATAGACAGGTCATGTGACTGACAGCTGCCGTATTTCCTATATGGTACATTTGTTGCTCTTGTAGTTTGCTTATTAATCAGATTTTTATTTTTGAAGGACAATACCAGACTTGTGTGTGTTTTAGGGCGAGTTTTATGTGTCAAGTTGTGTGTGTTGAGTTGCGTGTGGCGACATGCATGTAGCGACTTTTGTGAGATGAGTTTTGTGTGGCGACATGCGTGTAGCAACATTTTGTGTGTTGAGTTGCATGTGACAGGTTAGTGTAGCAAGTTGTGTGCAGCAAGATTTGTGCATGGCG
Source organism: Ranitomeya variabilis (assembly GCF_051348905.1). Classification (NCBI taxonomy): domain Eukaryota; kingdom Metazoa; phylum Chordata; class Amphibia; order Anura; family Dendrobatidae; genus Ranitomeya; species Ranitomeya variabilis. Next base: position 1,062,760,518 of record NC_135232.1, on the reverse strand, counting down.
AGTTTTGCGCGTGGCGAGTTTTATGTGTGGTGCATTTTGAGTATGTGCAAGTTTTGTGTGAGGCAACTTTTGCATGTGGTGCAACTTTTGTACATGTGGCAATTTTTCTGTGTGTGCAAGTTTTGCATGAGGTGAGTTTTCCATGAGGTGAGTTTTGCACGTGTGGCGAGTTTTGCGTGAGCCTAGTTTTGCATATGGCGAGTTTTGCATGTAGCGAGTTTTGAGTGGTGACTTTTGTGTTTCGACTTTTATGTGGCGAGGTTGGTGTGTGTGTGTGGTGAAATGTGTGCTGAGGGTGGTATATGTGTTCAAGCACGTGGTAGTGTGTGGCGCATTTTGTGTTTGTGTTCATATCCCCGTGTGTGGTGAGTATCCCATGTCGGGGCCCCACCTTAGCAACTGTACGGTATATACTCTTTGGCGCCATCGCTCTCATTCTTTAAGTCCTCATTGTTCACATCTGGCAGCTGTCAATTTTCCTCCAACACTTTTCCCTTCACTTTTTCCCCATTATGTAGATAGGAGCAAAATTGTTTGGTGAATTGGAACGCGCGGGGTTAAAATTTCACCTCACAACATAGCCTATGACGCTCTCGGGGTCCAGACGTGTGACTGTGCAAAATTTTGTGGCTGTAGCTGCGACGGTACAGATGCCAATCCCGGACATACACACATACATACATACACACATTCAGCTTTATATATTAGATATACCTGTATGTAATCTCCTGTATATAGTATATACCTGTGTGTCATCTCACCTATATATAGTATATATCTGTGTGTCATCTCCTGTATATAGTATATACCTGTATGTCATCTCCTCCTATACATAGCATATACCTGTGTCATCTCCTCCTGTATATACTATATACCTGTAGGTAATCTGCTCCTGTATATAGTATATACCTGTGTGTCATCTCCTCCTGTATATAGTATATACCTGTATGTCATCTCCTCCTGTATGTAGTATGTACCTGTATGTCATCTCCTCCTCTATATAGTATATACCTGTGTGTCATCTCTCCTGTATATAGTATATATCTGTGTGTCATCTCCTCCTGTATATAGTATATACCTGTGTGTCATCTCCCCTGTAAATAGTATATACCTGTGTGTCATCTCCTGTATATAGTATATAGCTGTATGCCATCTCCTCCTGTATTAGCCCTCGTTCACACGTTATTTGGTCAGTATTTTTACCTCAGTATTTGTAAGCTAAAATGGCAGCCTGATAAATCCCCAGCCAACAGTAAGCCCACCCCCTGGCAGTATATATTAGCTCACACATACACATAATAGACTGGTCATGTGACTGACAGCTGCCGGATTCCTATATGGTACATTTGTTGCTCTTGTAGTTTGTCTGCTTATTAATCAGATTTTTATTTTTGAAGGATACCAGACTTGTGTGTGTTTTAGGGCGAGTTTCGTGTGTCAAGTTGTGTGTGTTGAGTTGCGTGTGGCGACATGCATGTAGGGACTTTTGTGAGATGAGTTTTGTGTGGCGACATGCGTGTAGCAACTTTTTGTGTGTCGAGTTGCATGTGACAGGTTAGTGTAGCAAGTTGTGTGCAGCAAGTTTTGCGCATGGCGAGTTTTGCGCGTGGCGAGTTTTATGTGTGGTGCCTTTTGAGTATGTGCAAGTTTTGTGTGAGGCAACTTTTGCATGTGTTGCAACTTTTGTGCATGTGGCAATTTTTCTGCGTGTGGCAATTTTTCTGCGTGTGCAAGTTTTGCGTGTGGCGAGTTTTGCACGTGTGGCGAGTTTTGCATGTGGAGAGTTTTGCGCGTGGCGAGTTTTGAGCGGCGACTTTTGTGTTTCTACTTTTATGTGGCGAGGTTGGTGTATGTGTGGTGAAATGTGCACTGAGGGTGGTATATGTGTTCGAGCACGTGGTAGTGTGTGGCGCATTTTGTGTGTGTGTTCATATCCCCGTGGTGGTGTGATTATCCCATGTTGGGGCCCCACCTTAGCAACTGTACAGTATATACTCTTTGGTGCCATCGCTGTCATTCTTTAAGTCCCCCTTGTTCACATCTGGCAGCTGTTAATTTGCCTCCAACACTTTTCCTTTCATTTTTTCCCCATTATGTAGATAGGGGCAAAATTGTTTGGTGACTTGGAAAGCGCGGGGTTAAAATTTCACCTCACAATATAGCTTTGACGCTCTCAGGGTCCAGACGTGTGACTGTGCAAAATTTTGTGCCTGTAGCTGCGACGCCTCCAACACTTTTCCTTTCACTTTTTCCCCATTATGTAGATAGGGGCAAAATTGTTTGGTGAATTGGAAAGCGCGGGGTTAAAATTTCACCTCACAACATAGCCTATGACGCTCTCGGGGTCCAGACGTGTGACTGTGCAAAATTTTGTGGCTGTAGCTGCTACGGTTCAGATGCCAATCCCGGACATACATACATACATACATACATACACACACACACACATTCAGCTTTATATATTAGATATATATATATATATATATATATATATATATATACACTGTGTTCCAAATTATTATGCACAAAGAGTTTAGGAGTGATAAGGTTAAAAAAATTTTGTTTGTCATTTCAACTCATTGATGGTGATGTGTGTCAGGGCTCTTTACATCACTGAAAACAATTGCAGATACCTGTGCACATTAGTTTGGCAGGTGTGTCCAAATAAAGGCAAGACTACTTAAGAAGGCTGTTCCACATTATTAAGCAACCTACATTTTTTGCCAAAATGGGAAGGAAAAAGGATGTGTCGGCTGCTGAGAAGCAACAAATTGTGGAGTATTTAGGTCAAGGCATGACTACAATCAACATTGCCAAGACACTTCATCGTGATCACCGCACAATCAAGAAGTATGTAGCTGATTCCCAGCACACATGTGTGCATGCTGATAAGGAAAAATTGAGGACTCTTTCCAACAGGCAATTGCGTAAGGTTAAAAGAGCAGCTGCAAAAATGCCTTGTCATAGCAGCAGACAAGTTTTTGAAGCTGCTGGTGCCTCCAACGTCCCCAGAACAACAAGATGCAGGGTCCTTCAGAGGTTTGCAGCTGTGCATAAGCCATCTTGTTGACCACCTCTATCCACTGCACACAAGCAGAAACGGCTCCAGTGGGCCAAACAATACATGAAAACTGACTTCCAAACGGTTTTGTTCGCCAATAAGTGCCGTGCAACGCTCGATGGTCCAGATGGATGGCTGGTTGATGGTCACCCCATGAAAACACGGCTAAGGCGCCAACAAGGAGGAGGTGGAGTAATGTTTTGGGCTGGAATCATGGGGAGAGAGATTGTTGGCCCCTTTATGATCCCTGAAGGGGTAAAGATGAACTCCATAATCTATGTGGCGTTTCTAAAACAACACTTCTTGCCATGGTTCAAGAGGAAGAACCGTGCTTTCCGCAGCAAGATCATTTTCATGCATGATAATGCACCGTCTCATGCTGCAAAAAACACTTCTGCATCTCTGGCTGCTATGGGCATAAAAGAGGACAAACTTATGGTGTAACCACCATCTTCCCCTGACCTCAACCCCATTGAGAACCTCTGGAGAATCATCAAAAGGAGGGTCTATGATGGCGGGAGGCAGTTCACATCTAAGCAACAGCTCTGGGAAGGTATTCTGTCCACATGCAAAACAATTGAAGCAGAAACCATCCAAAAACTGACAAATTCAATGGACGAGAGAGTTCAGAAGCTTCTTTCGAACAAGGGGTCCTATGTGCAAATGTAACATCACCTAGAATAAAGTTTTCACTTGAAAACTGTTTGATTTCATTTTGTAATAAGCTGATAATGATTATAACTTCACAATTCACTATTTTTTTTGTTCAAAATTTAAAAAAAAGGTTGAAAACTCTGCTGTGCATAATAATTTGGAACATGCATTTTGAGTGTTTATTTTTTTAAAAAAGATACTGTTTTCATAGGCAGTTTGTTCCAAAACATTGCAATTATACTAGAATAGTAGATGACTGGAAAATAACAATGACTGCAATTCAGATAGGTAATTTAGAGAAAATATGAGGAAGTATTATTTGCATAATAATTTGGAACACAGTGTATATATATATACGACAATGCAACAAAAAGAAAAAAAAACTGAGCGGCACAGCCTTATAAATCAGAAAACCAGCTGTGGAATCTGCGTGGGACGCACAAATGGAGAACTCCTTATAGCAAAATCACGTGTGACCCCGGTGCTCCTCAACAGAAACAAAGTCCATGCATAAATATTGTAGATGAGATGAAGTAATGAGGGCACTCACCGGTCTTCAGTAAAAACACTTCTTTATTTAGAACAAGACATCCAGAGAAAAGGCAGCGGCCGGGGGAGAGAGAGGGAGCAGGGGTGGACGACGGCCGTTTCGCGCTTGTCCTGCGCTTCTACGGGTCGATTAGTGTTCAGGGCTGGCGACAGATGTAGTGCACCGGGCTGGACACCTCCCACCGCTCAGTCCCTCCCACCAACCGGAAACTACACTAAGCACAAAGTTAAAACACAATAAAAGGACAATGTTAAAAACAAACAATAGCGGAGTATACACATTTGCGAGAAATACAATGCAGCCGATAACTAAGTAAACTATACAGAAAGAATTCAAACATGCCGCGCTCAGCGAAAACCAATCCTGTTTAATCAATGGACCAGGAACACCTACGCCACCTACAGGAAAATGGACATATCGACCCTGTCATTGAAGCCAAGCGGACCCATAGCGCCACTGCGCAGGATCCACCTGGCCTCACATCTCAACAGGAGATTATCCAAATCGCCACCCTGAATCGGCAGGACAACCTTCTCAATGCCAGCAAAGGTAAGACAATCATTCCTGCCTCCATGTTTCTCCTTCATGTGAGTAATGAGTCGCGGGACCCCTTTGCCGGACACCACAGACCTACAGTGTTCCCGAAACCGAATATACATCGGCCGAATAGTTTTGCCGATGTAAAAGTACCTGCAGGGGCAATACACAATGTACACTATGTGGTCAGTCTTACAGGTAATGAAATCATTGACCATATGAGAAATGGATCCTATTTGGAGACATCGATCTGTGAGATGCTGCTGGCAACATGGACAATGGCCGCACCTAAAGTTCCCTTTAAGAGATACCCCTTTAAGCCAATTAGTACTAGGTTTAACTACCCGATTTCTTACTAATTTGTCCCGCAATCTGACACTCCTCCTATTGGCTATAAGTGGGCCTCTAGCAGCTATATCAGTTAGGTCTTTGTCTCTTTCTAAAAGGTGCCAATTCTTTTTAATTGCCAATCTAATTTGTTGGTCCATGTTACCAAACTTAAAACAGAAATTAAATCTTCTATTATTCTCTTTTTTCTGTGTTTGATGTGGGAGTTTATTCACTTTAGTTATTGTCCTCTCATTCGCTACTCTAGCTAGGGCTGGTGTTAACACGCTCTCTGGGTAACCTCTATTTCTGAATCTCGCCCTCATTTCATCTGCTTGGTGTGCGAACCCTTCCTCAGTGTTATTCACCCTACTCGTCCTCAAAAATTGGCTATATGGCACAGCCCGTTTGGTATGCAGGGGGTGATAGCTGTTGTAATGCATGAGTGTATTTACTGCAACCGGTTTTCGAAAAAGGGAGGTACATATCCTACCATCTTTAATTTCTACCAGGACATCTAGAAACTCTAACCGTTCACCTCCGAACACCGATGTGAAGGTCATATTAAGATCATTAGTGCAATTTAGATATGTCACGAATTGGTCAAAGGTTCCCTTAGGGCCATCCCAAATTATTACAATGTCATCGACATATCTACGGAAGTATTTAATATGCTGTAAAAAAATGTTGTCATCTGAATACACAAATTTCTCTTCAAAAAATCCAAGGAACAAATTCGCAAAAGTGCAAGCTACCGGGGTCCCCATCGCAGTACCCTCTTGCTGTAAATACCAATCCTCAAGAAAAGTGAATACATTGTGGGTCAAAATGAATTTTAGACCTTCACAAACAAAATTAATAAAATTATCACTTTTGTCTGTTGTTTTCAAGATAGTATTAATGGTATTAACCCCATCTATTTGTGGGATCTTGGTGTAAAGGCTTTCGACGTCTATCGACGCCAATGAAAAGCCATCCTGCCAATCAAAACCTTGTAAACTATCTAGAAAAGAATTGGTATCTTTCAGATAAGACGGAATGTTTTTCAGCATAGGGCGCAACAACCAATCCAAGTACTGGGATAGTGGTTCAGTGAGCGAACCTATCCCAGATACTATGGGACGTCCAGGAGGACATGTGATGGATTTGTGCACTTTGGGGATGTAGTACCAATGGGGTCTGGTGGGGAACCCCGGTAGCAAGCTTTCCGCTTTCTTCTGCGAAATTGTACCTAATACAACATATCTCCTTAAATAGGATCTTAATTCCTCTTTAAACTTCTGTGTGGGATTTTTTGGAAGCAATCTATAGACTGTTTTGTCCGATAATTGCCTCAATGCTTCATTAATATAGTCAGTCCTGGGTAATAAAACAATTTTTCCCCCTTTATCAGCGGCCCTGACTATAGTGTCTTCCCAAGCTTTGATCTCATTTAACGCCTTCTGTTCTTTGGACGTGATGTTATTGGTGGCTTTATGGTATACCAATGCCTCTACGTCCTTTACGACCTGAGCTTCAAATAGGTCGATCATATTACCTGGAGAAGTAACTGGCATGAATCTGGAAGGAACACCTCCTCTAAAGGGTGCCGTGTCAGTAACCCCTTCATTAGCGATTCTGGGGTTCATGGCGGGCACGGGGGCTTTGGCAGACATGAGGGAGGATGCAGCATTATTGTTAGGTTGGGGAGATGAATCTGGCAGAATCGCTAATGAAGGGGTTACTGACACGGCACCCTTTAGAGGAGGTGTTCCTTCCAGATTCATGCCAGTTACTTCTCCAGGTAATATGATCGACCTATTTGAAGCTCAGGTCGTAAAGGACGTAGAGGCATTGGTATACCATAAAGCCACCAATAACATCACGTCCAAAGAACAGAAGGCGTTAAATGAGATCAAAGCTTGGGAAGACACTATAGTCAGGGCCGCTGATAAAGGGGGAAAAATTGTTTTATTACCCAGGACTGACTATATTAATGAAGCATTGAGGCAATTATCGGACAAAACAGTCTATAGATTGCTTCCAAAAAATCCCACACAGAAGTTTAAAGAGGAATTAAGATCCTATTTAAGGAGATATGTTGTATTAGGTACAATTTCGCAGAAGAAAGCGGAAAGCTTGCTACCGGGGTTCCCCACCAGACCCCATTGGTACTACATCCCCAAAGTGCACAAATCCATCACATGTCCTCCTGGACGTCCCATAGTATCTGGGATAGGTTCGCTCACTGAACCACTATCCCAGTACTTGGATTGGTTGTTGCGCCCTATGCTGAAAAACATTCCGTCTTATCTGAAAGATACCAATTCTTTTCTAGATAGTTTACAAGGTTTTGATTGGCAGGATGGCTTTTCATTGGCGTCGATAGACGTCGAAAGCCTTTACACCAAGATCCCACAAATAGATGGGGTTAATACCATTAATACTATCTTGAAAACAACAGACAAAAGTGATAATTTTATTAATTTTGTTTGTGAAGGTCTAAAATTCATTTTGACCCACAATGTATTCACTTTTCTTGAGGATTGGTATTTACAGCAAGAGGGTACTGCGATGGGGACCCCGGTAGCTTGCACTTTTGCGAATTTGTTCCTTGGATTTTTTGAAGAGAAATTTGTGTATTCAGATGACAACATTTTTTTACAGCATATTAAATACTTCCGTAGATATGTCGATGACATTGTAATAATTTGGGATGGCCCTAAGGGAACCTTTGACCAATTCGTGACATATCTAAATTGCACTAATGATCTTAATATGACCTTCACATCGGTGTTCGGAGGTGAACGGTTAGAGTTTCTAGATGTCCTGGTAGAAATTAAAGATGGTAGGATATGTACCTCCCTTTTTCGAAAACCGGTTGCAGTAAATACACTCATGCATTACAACAGCTATCACCCCCTGCATACCAAACGGGCTGTGCCATATAGCCAATTTTTGAGGACGAGTAGGGTGAATAACACTGAGGAAGGGTTCGCACACCAAGCAGATGAAATGAGGGCGAGATTCAGAAATAGAGGTTACCCAGAGAGCGTGTTAACACCAGCCCTAGCTAGAGTAGCGAATGAGAGGACAATAACTAAAGTGAATAAACTCCCACATCAAACACAGAAAAAAGAGAATAATAGAAGATTTAATTTCTGTTTTAAGTTTGGTAACATGGACCAACAAATTAGATTGGCAATTAAAAAGAATTGGCACCTTTTAGAAAGAGACAAAGACCTAACTGATATAGCTGCTAGAGGCCCACTTATAGCCAATAGGAGGAGTGTCAGATTGCGGGACAAATTAGTAAGAAATCGGGTAGTTAAACCTAGTACTAATTGGCTTAAAGGGGTATCTCTTAAAGGGAACTTTAGGTGCGGCCATTGTCCATGTTGCCAGCAGCATCTCACAGATCGATGTCTCCAAATAGGATCCATTTCTCATATGGTCAATGATTTCATTACCTGTAAGACTGACCACATAGTGTACATTGTGTATTGCCCCTGCAGGTACTTTTACATCGGCAAAACTATTCGGCCGATGTATATTCGGTTTCGGGAACACTGTAGGTCTGTGGTGTCCGGCAAAGGGGTCCCGCGACTCATTACTCACATGAAGGAGAAACATGGAGGCAGGAATGATTGTCTTACCTTTGCTGGCATTGAGAAGGTTGTCCTGCCGATTCAGGGTGGCGATTTGGATAATCTCCTGTTGAGATGTGAGGCCAGGTGGATCCTGCGCAGTGGCGCTATGGGTCCGCTTGGCTTCAATGACAGGGTCGATATGTCCATTTTCCTGTAGGTGGCGTAGGTGTTCCTGGTCCATTGATTAAACAGGATTGGTTTTCGCTGAGCGCGGCATGTTTGAATTCTTTCTGTATAGTTTACTTAGTTATCGGCTGCATTGTATTTCTCGCAAATGTGTATACTCCGCTATTGTTTGTTTTTAACATTGTCCTTTTATTGTGTTTTAACTTTGTGCTTAGTGTAGTTTCCGGTTGGTGGGAGGGACTGAGCGGTGGGAGGTGTCCAGCCCGGTGCACTACATCTGTCGCCAGCCCTGAACACTAATCGACCCGTAGAAGCGCAGGACAAGCGCGAAACGGCCGTCGTCCACCCCTGCTCCCTCTCTCTCCCCCGGCCGCTGCCTTTTCTCTGGATGTCTTGTTCTAAATAAAGAAGTGTTTTTACTGAAGACCGGTGAGTGCCCTCATTACTTCATCTCATCTACAATATGTATATATATATACAGCATATATGCTCCTTGAGCAGAACGTCCACACTGAACTTTCCTCTCACTTTGCATCTAACTCGCTCTTCAACAACCTACAATCTGGCTTCCGTCCCCACTATTCCACTGAGACTGCCCTGAGCAAACTTACGAACGACTTACAGCCAAAGCTAACAGACAATTCTCTATACTCTGCCTTCTAGACCTGTCCTCTGCCTTCGACACAGTTGACCACTGCCTCCTACTACAGATCCTCTCTTCCTTTGGTGTGAAAGACCTCGCCCTATCCTGGATCTCCTCATACCTTTCCAACCGCACATTTAGTGTTTCCTTCTCCCACACTACCTCCTCATCGCGCCCACTCTCTGTTGGTGTCCCTCAAGGCTCTGTCCTAGGACCCTTAAGGTACCTTCACACTAAACGATATCGCTAGCGATCCGTGACGTTGCAGCGTCCTGGCTAGCGATATCGTTTAGTTTGACACGCAGCAGCGATCAGGATCCTGCTGTGATGTCGCTGGTCGTTGAACAAAGTTCAGAACTTTATTTGGTCGTCAGACCGGCGTGTATCGTCGTGTTTGACACCAAAAGCAACGATACCAGCGATGTTTTACACTGGTAACCAGGGTAAACATCGGGTTACTAAGCGCAGGACCGCGCTTAGTAACCCGATGTTTACCCTGGTTACCAGCGTAAAATGTAAAAAAAACAAACAGTACATACTCACCTTCGCATCCCCCGGCGTCCGCTTCCCACACTGACTGAGCGCCATAAAGTGAAAGTGAAAGCACAGCACAGCGGTGACGTCACCGCTCTGCTGTTAGGGCCGGCGCTCAGTCAGTGCAGGAAGCGGACGCCGGGGGACGCGAGTGTAAGTATGTAGTGTTTGGTTTTTTTACATTTTACGCTGGTAACCAGGGTAAACATCGGGTTACTAAGCGCGGCCTTGCGCTTAGCAACCCGATGTTTACCCTGGTTACCCGGGGACCTCGGCATCGTTGGTCGCTGGAGAGCGGTCTGTGTGACAGCTCTCCAGCGATCAAACAGCGACGCTGCAGCGATCTGCATCGTTGTCGCTATCGCTGCAGCGTCGCTTAATGTGAAGGTACCTTTACTCTTCTCAATCTATACACTCGGCCTGGGACAACTCATAAGGTCCTATGGCTTCCAGTACCATCTATATGCTGATGACACTGAGATCTACCTCTCTGGCCCAGATGTCACCTGTCTTCTCTCCAGAATCCCAGAGTGTCTATCAGCCATATCCTCCTTCCACTCCTCACTTCCTCAAACTCAATGTGGAGAAATCTGAATTAATTATCTTTCCTCCATCTCGCATATCTTCCCTACCTAATCTATCTATCACAATTAATGAATTTACATTTTCCCCTGTCCCACAATTCCGCTGCCTCGGAGTAACCCTTGACTCTGCCCTGTCCTTCAAACCGCACATCCAAGCTCTCGCCACGTCCTGTCGCCCCCAGCTCAAAAATATCTCCAGAATCCGTCCTTTCCTCAATCCTCATTCTACCAAAATGCTTGTGCATGCCCTAATCATCTCCCGCCTCGACTACTGCAACATCCTCCTCTGTGGCCTACCTTCTCACACTCTCCCCCATCCAGTCCGTCCTTAACTCTGCTGCCCGAATAATTAATCTCTCTCCTCGCTACACTCCTGCTTCCCCTCTTTGCAAATCCCTTCACTGGCTCCCAATTTCCCAGCGTATCCAATTTAAATTACTAACACTGACCTACAAAGCCATCCATAACCTTTCTCCTCCGTACATTTCCAAACTAATCTCTCAATATCTTCCCTCACTTAATCGCTGGTCCTCCCAAGACCTCCTTCTCTCCTCCACACTTATTCGCTCCTTACCCATTTGCCTCCAAGACTTCTCCCGAATATCCCCCATGATCTGGAATTCTGTGCCCAACACGTCCAGTTATCCACCACATTTGGATCATTCAAACAGAACCTGTAATGACCACACAGCCACCTCAACACCATTGGAGCTACTGCAACCCATGACCTGCTGTCTCCTTCCCCATAATCCTGTAGAATGTAAGCCAGCAAGGGCAGGGTCCTCTTCCCTCTGTATCAGTCTGTTATTGTTAGTTTTGTTTACTGTAAGTGATATTTGTACTTCCACTTAAAAAGATGAGAGAGGCCTGTAATTGACATCATAGGTACACCACAACTATGAGAGTCAAAATGAGAAAACAAATCCAGAAAACCACCTTGTCTGATTTGGCAAGATTTATTTTGCAAATTGTGGGGGAAAATAAGTATTTGGTCATTAAAAGTTCATCTAAATATTTTGTTATATATCCTTTGTTGGCAATGACAGAGGTCAAATATTTTCTGTAAGTCTTCATAAGGTTGGCACACACTGTTGGTGGTATGTTGGCCCATTCCTCCATGCAGATCACTTCTAGAGCAGTGATGTTTTGGGCCTGTCACTGGGCAATACAGACTTTCAACTCCCCCAAAGCTTTTCTATGGGGTTGAGATCTGTAGACTGGCTAGGTCACTCCAGGACCTTCATATGCTTCTTATGAAGCCACTCCTTCATTGCCCTGGCAGTGTGCTTTGGATCATTATCATGCTGAAAGACCCATCCACGTTTCATATTCAATGCCCTTGCTGATGGAAGGATGTTTGCACTCAAAATCTCACAATACATGGCCCCATCCATTCTTTCATGTACACGTATCAGTCGTTCTGGTCACTTTGCAGAGAAACAGCCCCAAAGCATGATGTTGCCACCCCCCATGCTTCATAGTAGGTATGGTGTTTTTTAGATGCAACCCAGCATTCTGTCTTCTCGAAACACGAGTTTTGTTTCTACCAACAGTTCTAGTTTGGTTTCATCAGACCATAAGACATTCTCCCAATACTGCTTGATAAAGGCCCTTTGGGCCGAAACGTTGCTGTTTTATGGCTGAATAAACTACTATTTTTATACTACACACCTGGATGGAGCGCTGTTCTTCTATTGCCTGAAACTTATATGGTCCTGGATGGTTCCCTGGACTCGGACGGGCGCCCCAGTTAGTGAGTGCTGTCAGCCCTCTATTTATTTCTTATTCTCCCAATACTGTTCTGGATAATCCAAATGCTCTATAGCAAACTTCAGGGCCCGGACATGTACTGGCTTAATATTGGAAGGAGAAACAGGAGCCTAGAGTACAAATATACAAAATGCTTTATTAATCAAATAGTTAAAATATAGGACAAAGAACTATCAAAAATGAGCGTACCACAACAATACATGGAGGGGAACAAAAGTAAGGGCAGCCCTATCTATACATTTCCCAGCACTAGGTAACATGGACAAAGATTGGCTCCAATAAATAGTAAGAAGTAGTAAATGTCAATGCGGTGCACATTGCTGGAGAATGGGACGCACGAGAGATGGTATAAGAAACTGCCGTGTGGCTGTGCAGTACATAATCTAAGGGCACGTGCCCTGTATAATTAGGTGCAAAAACCCACCGCACAACAGCAATGACCAGATATAGTATGCTTACCCATGTGAAGGGAAATGGAGAGAGAAGGGTCCCGCCGGTGGAGAGGCCCCAATGCACGTTTCGCAGCGCTCGAACGCTGCTTTATCAAGGGGAAGTAGTGTCTGGTGGTACAGGACCTGTCTTTAACCTCCCTGACCCCGGTCACATGACCGGCGGCCACCAATCATGATGGCGCTGTCGGCGCATGCGCACTGCGGCAAAATTTCTCGTGCGTCCCATTCTCCAGCAATGTGCACCGCATTGACATTTACTACTTCTTACTATTTATTGGAGCCTTCCAATATAATGCTGCTGGAGCGATGATTTGAGCCCCCGGGTTATAATTATTTTATATCACACTTGTGTTTGCTCCCGGGTTGGCTTATTATGTCTTCGGGTTCTTTGATATTATTAAGTGTTTCTGTGTGGTTCACAGTTTTTTCCGTTGTTAGTATGGACTTCCGTGCACGTGACCGCACCTGGCGTGCACAACTTAATGAGGTACTTCATGACAACACTGAAGGGGATACCAACGGGCCCACTAGAGAGCTTCAGGAGGTCATCACACGGTTTAAAGACCTACTACGCAAAAGAACACGTGTATGGTGGAATTTTGAATTTCTTGACCGTTATATCAAAAAAGATCTCATCCCAAGGGGACTTCGTATTCAGGTGTTCCCCTCCTTCCCGATTGAGGATGAGGAGTTTAAGGGTAAATGGGAGGGTCTTACCAACACCTGTTCCATGGGATTTATGACCCTCCTTAAACAGTTGAATCAGAAGTCCCTTGATCTCATTGAGACTGAAATTGACGGCCTCCAGGCCACTTTGCTTAAAGACATGCCAGGTGATGCTCTGAAAAAACTCAATGATGAAGTCGATGGGGACTTACAGAGGTGAGCCAAAGAGATACAGGCCACCAAAGGAAAAAAAAATTCAGCGGGATATACAGGATAAGCAGCAGTCCAGAGTGTATAGGTGGCAGAATCCGTCTGGACGCTCTCGCAATAGGTCAAGAAGTGCTTTTCAATCAAGATCTAGGTCCACCTCCACCCGATCTAGTATATCTACCCGTGATGATGATTCCGCTATCATTTGCCATTCTAGCGGTTCTGCTCCATTGGGCCCCGGTGATGGTAGAATGACCACGAGACAGTACAGCAAGGCCCAAACGTCTGGAGGGAGGGCTGCCCAGGTTGGTACACAGGGTCATTTGCAAGTGTTAAATTTGTCCACCCATACTCTCACTGAGGACCAAATATATGTCCTCAGCATGGGACTTACTTTTTCTCCCACCAATTCTTTTAATTATTTTGCAGCATTAAAAGATTTACATTTATTTTCCCGAAAACTCATTCTGAAGAAATTACATTCCAGCAGGGATCATATGGCTGGTTTGAGTGAACTAGAAAGGGAGACTCTTCGTGATTTGGAGGATCTGCTTGAGGAACAACAGACACCTGACGTGAGTAAATTTCCCCCCTTCACCCGGCCCAGATCTACCAGGTTTCCCCCCTTGTCTTTATCACCAGCCATAGAAGTGTTCACCAAATTGGTGAGTGATGACTTCAAAAAGTTGTCAACACGGCGTACCTATGATAATCTGACCTTTAGGCATCGCCAGGCAATACAACAACTCAAATCTTTAAAAGATGTGGTCATCAAACAGGCGGACAAGGGGGGGAACGTGGTGATCTGGCCGTGTGTTAAATATGAGCGGGAAGCCTTTCGGCAGCTTAAAGATTCAAATACCTACCTCAAGTTATCCTCCAATCCCACGGCTCCCTTTCTACAAGAATTACAAAACATCTTAGTTGGGGCCCTTGATGATAATATAATTTCCAAGCAGGTATTTGACGGGCTGCTTGTGAAGTCTCCAAGGGTCCCAACTTTTTACTTATTGCCTAAGGTCCATAAGGATGCCCTCAACCCTCTGGGACGTCCTATTGTGTCAGGGATTGACGGCATTTGTGATCCGGTGTGCCGCTTTATTGACTACTACCTTAAACCCTTAGTTGAGACTCTACCGTCTTTTGTTAAAGACACGACTGATGTCCTGTCTAGGGTTGACGGCATCCTTGTGGACCAAGGCACTATATTTGTTACGGCTGATGTTGAGAGCCTTTATACATGCATAGACCACTCTCATGGTCTGGCGGCTCTCCGTCGCTTCCTGGGGGCCTCCGACCTGGACGGCCCTTTGTGTGGGCTGATCCTCGAGCTGGTGGGATACATCCTCTCCCACAACTTCTTTGTCTTCAAAGACTATTTCTATCTTCAGAAGCGCGGCACAGCCATGGGCGCGGCGTGTGCGCCCTCGTACGCCAACCTCTTCCTGGGCGCCTGGGAGAGGGAGCTTTTTGGCGACGGGGGCCCACCGCTTGCTGCCTATGTGCTGTGCTGGTATCGCTATATTGACGACATTTTGTTTTTGTGGGGTGGATCTGCCCACCAGCTTGAGGAATTTATGAGGGACCTCAATGATAATTCACTTAATATACGTCTTACCCATCAGTGCAGTGCGGCTGCGGTCGACTTCTTGGATGTCCGCCTGGAGGTCGATTCTGACCGGCGCATTCAGACGGACATCTATCGGAAGCCGACCGCCGTCAATTCTTTACTGCATGCCTCATCCGCCCATTATCCAGCCACCATTAGGGCCGTCCCGGTCGGACAGTTCCTCAGGGTGCGGCGGATTTGTTCTACTGAGGCCAGATTTGAGTCGCAGGCTCTGGACCTAAAGGACAGATTCACTGTCCGCGGGTACAGTCATAGATCTATTAAGGCCGGATATGAACGAGCACGCTCTAAACAGCGTAGTGATCTTTTGCATTCGAGGGCCCGACGCCGTACTGTGGGTGGAGATGGACCTATCAGATTCATCTCCACCTACAACCATGAATGGGAGAGCATGCGGTCTATTCTGAAAAAACACTGGCCGGTCCTTCGGGCCGAGCCATCCCTGTGTGCCACCCTGGGCCCCTCTCCCTTCATGACCCCCAGAAGAGGCACTAATCTCCGCAACATGCTGGTGAGGAGCCACTATATTCCAGCCCCGGAACGGAATTTTTTCGGTACAGGTGGTCCCCGTGTGGGCTGTACCCCCTGTGGGCACTGTCTTGTCTGCGCCAATGTTCTGCGCTGCTCTGACTTCATCTCTAGTGACGGTACTAAAACATTCCAGATCAAAGAACGTATATCCTGTGGCACCACGAACGTGATATATTATGCCACTTGCCCGTGCCCCAGGATATACGTTGGTCTTACTACCCGCGAACTTAGGGTTCGTGTTAGGGAGCATGTGCGGGACATTTGTGCGGCCAGGACGGTGTCCCCGGGGGTGGAGATTAAAACAATCCCCCGTCACTTTAAGGCATATCATCATTGCAATGAGAGACTGCTTAAAGTGTGGGGGATTGATGTGCTTCATTTGGGGATCAGGGGTGGGGATAACAAAAAGCGATTAGCACAGATCGAAACTAAGTGGATCGTTTTGCTAGATACAATGACCCCTAAGGGCCTTAACGAATCCCTTAGTTTCGCTCCCTACCTCTGAATTCTTTTGCCTTGCTGTACTTTGTCGTGTTTTTTGCCTAGTGGTCTTCACCATCCCCTCCGGTGGTTTTTGTGTCGGTGTTTTTAATTGTTTTTAACTTTTTTATTTTTTCCTTTTATTGTTAGTACCCTTCATTGGGCCCTGCCTTGATCCTTCCTTTCCCGCTTCATGTCATCTAATCTTTGTGGGACCGCTGATTTCACCACATCGATGAACTCTTGAATGGCTTTCGGACATCTCTTCCACCTAAGAAGACAGCTATTTTTGACATGAACTATCATATGAAGATGGATTTTATTGTATATTACTGCCTGCAATTTCTGCATAGGCCCACTATTATAAGCTGTCTTTTGATGTCCAAATGTGCTTACAGCCTTATATTCATATTCATTGTGCCATTCATAGTATGGTCCCTCGTTTATATACTATTTAAAGGTCTTTTGACCATTCCTCACCACTGTATGTGCCCCCATGTGGCCGTGCGTGTCGCCCCGCGTGCGGCCGGCTGCCGCGCTGGGACGGGTGTCTCATATGCCTTCTGCGCAGACCTGGAGAATTTTTTCCTGGTCTGCGCACCTGGCCTGACGCCAGGTCCTTGTGCAGCGCCATTTCGCCGCAGTGCGCATGCGCCGACAGCGCCATCATGATTGGTGTCCGCCGGTCATGTGACCGGGGTCAGGGAGGTTAAAGACAGGTCCTGTACCACCAGACACTACTTCCCCTTGATAAAGCAGCGTTCGAGCGCTGCGAAACGTGCGTTGGGGCCTCTCCACCGGCGGGACCCTTCTCTCTCCATTTCCCTTCACATGGGTAAGCATACTATATCTGGTCATTGCTGTTGTGCGGTGGGTTTTTGCACCTAATTATACAGGGCACGTGCCCTTAGATTATGTACTGCACAGCCACACGGCAGTTTCTTATACCATCTCTCGTGCGTCCCATTCTCCAGCAATGTGCACCGCATTGACATTTACTACTTCTTACTATTTATTGGAGCCAATTTTTGTCCATGTTACCTAGTGCTGGGAAATGTATAGATAGGGCTGCCCTTACTTTTGTTCCCCTCCATGTATTGTTGTGGTACGCTCATTTTTGATAGTTCTTTGTCCTATATTTTAACTATTTGATTAATAAAGCATTTTGTATATTTGTACTCTAGGCTCCTGTTTCTCCTTCCAATATAATGCTGCTGGAGCGATGATTTGAGCCCCCGGGTTATAATTATTTTATATCACACTTGTGTTTGCTCCCGGGTTGGCTTATTATGTCTTCGGGTTCTTTGATATTATGTACTGGCTTAAGCAGGGGGACACGTCTGGCACTGCAGGATCTGAGGTCATTCACTTCATTCATTCTTGTGATCATTTTGACCCCACGGGGTGAGATCTTGCATGGAGCCCCAGATCGAGGGAGATTATCAGTGGTCTTGTATGTCTTCCATTTTCTAATTATTGCTCCCACAGTTGATTTCATCACAGCAAGCTGTTTGCCTATTGCAGATTCAGTCTTCCCAGCCTGGTGGTGCAGGGCTACAATTTTGTTTCTGGTGTCTTTCGACAGTTCTTTGGTCTTCACAATAGTGGAGTTTGGAGTGTGACTGTTTGAGGTTATGGACAGGTGTCTTTTATATTGATAACAAGTTCAAACAGGTGCCATTATTACAGGTAATGAGTGGAGGACAGAGGAGCCTCTTAAAGAAGAAGTTACAGGTCTGTGAGAGCCAGAAATCTTGCATGGTTTTAGGTGACAAAATACTTATTTTCCACCATAATTTGCAAAATAAATCTTGCCAAATCAGACAAGATTTGTTTTCTCATTTTGACTCTTATAGTTGTGGTCTACCTATGATGTCAATTACAGGCCTCTCTCATCTTTTTAAGTGGGAGAACTTGCACAATTGGTTGGTAACTAAATAATTTTTTCCCCACTGTAAATAGAAGAAAAGCTGGCAATTCATCTGCCGTGTTCTGTAAAATCATTGCAGGAGCCGATAGGATAGAAGAGATGGATTACATACAGTAAATACAAATAGAATAGGTATATATAAAGATGTCAGTGACAAATACAATTAGTACAGTGTGTGTGCAGCTATCTGTACATGTATTTAATTATTAAAAGATTATTATTTTGAAAAAAATTGTGTGGGCTCCCGCACAATTTTCGTAACAAGCAGAGGGAAAGCAGACAGCTGGTGGCCAATGTTTATAGTCTGGGAAGGGGGTAATACCCATGGAGCTTCCCAGGCTATTAATATGAGCTCACAGTGTTGTAAATAGCCTTCACTGGCTATTAAAATGGGGGACCCTAAAAAAAATGATGTAGGGTCCCCCTATAATTAATAGCCAGCAAAGGCTATGCAGACACCTGTGGTCTTATATTAATAGCCTATTAAGGGGCAATGGATACTGGCCCCTCCCCAGGAGGAAAACATCAGCTCTCAACTGCCCCAGAAAAGGCGCATCTCTAAGATGCGCAAATTCTGGCACTTAGCCTTGCTCTTCTCACTTGCCCTGTAGTGGTGGCAAGTGGGGTTATAGTTGGGGGGAGTTGATGTCACCTTTGTATTGTCAGGTGACATCAAGTCCTGAGGTTAGTAATGGAGCGGCGTCAATGAGACGCCCCCATTACTAACCCCATAGAGCCCTCATACAGCCTGTCATCCAGCAGACACTGAGCACAGTGGTCAGTGTCTGCCTGTGAACTGCTAGTCCCTGTCTGAGGGCACCGTGAGCATGAGAAAGTTCTCCTCGTAGTGCCGTCTGACCACCATGCTCAGTGTCTTCGGGATGACAGGCTGTATGGATGCATCATGCATCCATGCAGCCTGCCATCTAGATGTAGCAGAGCTGAACCCGTCATAGAACAAATGGATTAAAAGCATCTCCGCGGAAAGGTGAGGAATTTTGTTGTTTGTATTTTTCAACCTCTTATGCAGATGACACGGGCATCGGGGGAATAGGTGAGGTAGTAAGTATGGTTTAATTAAGAATATTAAAGGAGTCTGTGTCTTTCTTTCAATTAAGGGACTTTTTTCTGGGTGTCTATGGGGTTTGTAATGGGGGCATCTTATTGATGCCTCTCCATTACTAACCTCTGGGCTTGATGTCACCTGACAATACAAAGGTGATATCAACCCCCCAACTATAACCCCACTTGCCACTGCTACAGGGCAAGTGGGAAGAGCAAGGCTAAGTGCCAGAATTGGTGCATCTTAGAGATGTGCCTTTTCTGGGGCAGCTGAGAGGTGATGTTTTTAGCCTGGACAGGCCAATATCCATGGCCCCTTCCTAGGCTATTAATGTCAGCCTGCAGCTGTCCGCATAGCCTTTGCTGGTTATTAATTATAGGGGCACCCCATTGTAATAGCCAGTAAAGGCTAATTATACAGCTGTGAGCTGATATTAATAGCCTGGGAAGCTCCATGGCTATTACCCCCTTCCTAGGCTAGAAACATTTTTTACGAAAAATAATCTTTTATTAATTAAATACATGTACAGCAAGCTGCATACACACTGTACTAATTGTGTTTGTCACTGACATCTTTATATCTACCTATTCTATTTGTATTTACTGTATGTAATCCATCTCTTCTATCCTTTCAGCTCCTGCAATGATTTTACAGTACACGGCACATGAATTGCCAGCTTTTCTTCTATCTATCTATGCAATATATATATACATATATATGTGTGTCACTGACATCTATATATCTATGTATTCTATGTGTGTATATCTGTTCTATCTATTCTATTCTAGCCTGTCACTCTGTGATTTTACACTACGTGGCATGTTTGCCAGCTTTTATTATATCTATCTATAATTTTATATATGTGAAGACAACATCTTTAAAACATGGGAATTTAAACACTAGGTAGTGAAAAAAGACCCAAAGTCTCGAGCACCAAAGGCAACCAACTCCATTATATACTTAGAAAAAAGGAGAACACAGGAGTAAATAGGTAAAAAAGTAATAACGTTTATTTCATCTGCAAAAACATTCAATATAAAGTGCATACAATTTCATACAGAAAGATTAAGGTGCATAAGGATATTTGAGAAAAAGGGCGGACATCCCCAGTGTATATAGCCCAATAGGCAAATGCAAATAGTGGCAGTGAGCTGCTATCTATAATATCAATGACAGCAGAGTGCCTATCTAGTGTGAATTACACCACAGGAGGTCAAAAGAGACAAGCAGCGCTTACCAGTCAACAGGGCTATAAAACACCAGGAAGGATCCCAAAGAACGGACCCCCGACGCGCGTTTCGCTTTGTTGTATGTAGCTTTCTCAAGGGGAATAGGTAACAACACCAAAAAGGACCTTTAAATGCGATTTGTCAGTGAACATATGACTCAATCACATGTCCCAATGCAGCCAATGGAATCGGCGCTATCGGCGCATGCACGCGCAGGACGCCAGGTCCTAAGTCGGAAGACGGCATCAAGCATCACCACACGTGAGCGGGGAGGGAGAAGCCCCAGTCACGTGCAGGAGGCAAGAAGACACCGCCCCAACGCAGAGTCAGGGGACCTCACGCCGCATGCGCACGGCCATTATGTGATGAACAACTTGGCTGTAAAAAGTGTGCCGCCACAGTAACACAACACAATGCATCATAAATATACAAACACAAATCGGGCAGAAAAAACGTAATGTCCTATGTATAAATATGATTAAATACACAGAGTTCTTTTTCCAGCCAAGAGAGTGATTCAGTGCACGTGACTGGAGGCCAAATGTGTTCATATACTCCGGAATGCAATCCATTCCAAACGCTGATGCTAGATATAAACAAGGTCCAATGTGTCTTGAGCAATTGATGAAGGGAAACTAAGAGGGACAAAATAAAGAATGAATGAATGAATGAATGAATAAACATGCAAAAACATTAAAAACAATAATAAAAACAAGGGATCCACAGATTTAAAGGGATGCCACATAAAAGGGGGAATGGACGGATACTAAGGGCTAAATCAATCTAAAGGAGAACCAAGCCAATAAGGAGCCAGCATTTCCTCACAAAAATGAGGAAAAACTCAATGACTCATTTAAGCCATGAGGACTCATAGTGTTAAGTCGCACAATCCAACTCGCCTCCCGTTGTGCCAATGCTTTTTTATAATTACCACCCCTCACACCTAAACGTATAGTGTCGATTCCTCTGACACGGAAAGACCCCGCGTCACAATTGTGAAAAAGTTTAAAGTGGAGCGGGATTGTTTTCAAATCAGAGGGATCAACTACAGTCCTTGCCGCACGAATGTCCCTGACATGTTCCCGCACACGCACTTGGAGCTCCCTCAAAGTTAGTCCAATATATATTAGGGGGCATCCACACGTGGCAAAATAGATGACATTTGTGGCACCGCACTAAATATAATGTCTAATGTCGAATGTCCTCGACCCATTAGATGACTCAAAAGTAGAGGCCCGTAGGACATTCGCACAGGCCAAGCAGTGCCCACATGGAAAACATCCCAGGACAGGACCTCTGGTGCTAAATGGATTTGTGGCAGGAGGGGTGTAATGGCTCCGAACAAGCAAATTACCCAGATTTGGAGACCTTCTGGCAGTCAAAGACGCGAAGTCACCCAGGGCGGGCTCTGTCATGAGTACTGGCCAATGTTTGGCCAAAATGTCTCTGACATTAAACCACTCGTGGTTAAATGTTGCAATAAATCTAATTTTGTCACACGAGGCCCCTCGTTTAGTCCTATTGTTAGCGTATAAGAGATCTTTACGTGGTGTCCTCCTTGCCCTGTCGAAGCCGTTCCTAATACTTCTACGGCTGTACCCACGTGCCTCGAAGCGTGCTCTGAGATCAGCGGATTGGGTAAAAAACTTTTCCTCGGTAAAGCAGATCCGCCTGGCTCTCAGAAATTGCCCAATCGGGACGGCCCTCACCGTGGCTGGGTTGTGGGCAGAATCAGCACGAAGTAAGGCATTGACTGCCGTTAGCTTTCTGAAAACATCAGTCTGGACTCGACGGGTATAATCAATCTCCAGCCTGATGTCCAGAAAGTCAACATAAGAGGAATCATATTGATATGTTAGCTGGATGTTAAAGGGGTTATCGTTAAGCTGATTCATAAATATCTCGAGTTCCTGCGCCGTCCCTCCCCAGATAAACAGAATGTCATCTATGTATCTTAACCAGCACAGCACATGGTCGGCGGCCTGTGCCCCCGCGTCGCCAAAAAGAGATCTCTCCCAGTAACCCAGAAAGAGATTAGCGTACGAGGGAGCACAGGCCGCACCCATGGCTGTGCAGCGTTTCTGTAGATAGTATATATTCTTGAATACAAAGAAATTGTGGGTTAGGACAAAGCGCAGGAGCTCGAGAATAAAATCACATAGAGGGCTGTCCAGATCGGAAGCCCCAAAAAAGGAGCAAACCGCTTCCAAGCCATGATCGTGGTTTATACACGTGTACAGAGTCTGAATATCTGCAGTCACCAAGGGGACACCCTAGTCCACAGAGACGCTGTTGACACGCGCAAGGACGTCCGTCGTGTCTTTCACATAAAAAGGTAAAGTTTCGACCAACGGCTTAAGGTAAAAATCAATGAACCTACATATAGGATCACAAAGGCCGTCAATGCCAGACACGATCGGACGACCCGGCGGGTCGACGACGTCCTGCGAATGTCCTACGGGCCTCTACTTTTGAGTCATCTAATGGGTCGAGGACATTCGACATTATATTTCGTGCAATACCACAAATGTCATCTATTTTGCCACGTGTGGATGTCCCCTAATATATATTGGACTAACTTCAAGGGAGCTCCAAGTGCGTGTGCGGGAACATGTCAGGGACATTCGTGCGGCAGGGACTGTAGTTGATCCGTCTGATTTGAAAACAATCCCGCGCCACTTTAAACTTTTTCACAATTGTGACGCGGGGTCTTTCCGTGTCAGAGGAATCGACACTATACGTTTAGGTGTGAAGGGTGGTAATTATAAAAAAGCATTGGCACAACAGGAGGCAAGTTGGATTGTGCGACTTAACACTATGAGTCCTCATGGCTTAAATGAGTCATTGAGTTTTTCCTCATTTTTGTGAGGAAATTCTGGCTCCTTATTGGCTTGGTTCTCCTTTAGATTGATTTAGCCCTTAGTATCCGTCCAATCCCCCCTTTTATGTGGGCATCCCTTTAAATCTGTGGATCCCTTGTTTTTAATATTGTTTTTAATGTTTTTGCATGTTTATTCATTCATTCTTTATTTTGTCCCTCATAGTTTCCCTTCATCAATTGCTCAAGACACATAGGACCTTGTTTATATCTAGCATCAGCGTTTGGAATGGATTGCATTCCGGAGTATATGAACACATTTGGCCTCCAGTCACGTGCACTGAATCACTTTCTAGGCTGGAACAAGAACTCCGTGTATTTAACCATATTTATACATAGGACATTACGTTTTTTCTGCCCGATTTGTGTTTTTATATTTATGATGCATTGTGTTGTGTTACTGTGGCGGCACATTTTTTACAGCCAAGTTGTTCATCAAATACCGGCCATGCGCATGCGGCGTGATGTCCCCCGTCTCTGCGTTGGGGCGGCGTCTTCTTGCCTCCTGCACGTGACTGGGGCTTCTCCCTCCCCGCTCACGTGTGGTGATGCTTGATGCCGTCTTCCGACATAGGACCTGGCGTCCTGCGCGTGCATGCGCCGATAGCGCCGATTCCATTGGCTGCATTGGGACATGTGATTGAGTCATATGTTCACTGACCAATCGCATTTAAAGGTCCTTTTTGGTGTTGTTACCTATTCCCCTTGAGAAAGCTACATACAACAAAGCGAAACGCGCATCGGGGGTCCGTTCTTTGGGATCCTTCCTGGTGTTTTATAGCCCTGTTGACTGGTAAGCGCTGCTTGTCTCTTTTGACCTCCTGTGGTGTCATTCACACTAGATAGGCACTCTGCCGTCATTGATATTATAGATAGCAGCTCACTGCCACTATTTGCATTTGCCTATTGGGCTATATACACTGGGGGATGTCCGCCCTTTTTCTCAACTATCCTTATGCACCTTAATCTTTCTGTATGAAATTGTATGCACTTTATATTGAACGTTTTTGCAGATGAAATAAACGTTATTACTTTTTTACCTATTTACTCCTGTGTTCTCCTTTTTTCTAATTTTATATATGTGTGTGCTTTGACGAATATTTCCTTTGAAAACGACGTGTAAATGACATAGAGAATTGCTGTATGTAAAAGTTCATGTTAAAATCGCATTGCAATCGGATAGCAATCGCGCTGCATTCAGATGTAAATCGGATGCTAGGTGTGAAAATCTGATTGTACTCGCATGACACTCGTCTCGTTTTTCCGGTCCTGATATCAGAACGTTTTTTTTTTCACACATATGGGTATGAGCTCCAAGTCTGAGCATTGGGAGTATGACATCCTGCACCTGTACTGAACAGCTGTTAGGGTATGATTCCATGGTCAGTAAATGCTGTGGATTCGACACTGCGTACAGCCACATCGTCCAATCCTTAGCGGCCAGATGTTATGCACATGCGGCGCTTCTTTATAGACCGCAGCATGTCAATTTATCTTGTGGAGACGCTCTGTCTCTGTAAGATAAATATCACAGTCCAATGTATAGAATGTGGTGATTCCGCATGGTTCAGTGAACACATGCGGAATCACCACGTGTACAAAAAACGGCAGCACTTTGGATGGAGCGGACATGTGCTGCGTCCAAAGTACTGCCGTATCCTGAATGTGGAAACATACCCTAAGGCATCTTTCAGACGTCAGTGTTTCCGGTGTGTGTGGTGACAGTTTTCACACGTACCGGAGACTCTTACAAAGTGTGGACCCATTCAAGTGAATGGGTCTGTGCACATGTAAGTGTGTTTCCACGGACTTAGTGTCCGTGGGCAAAATACTTTGACATGTCTGTTTTTTAACAGCAGCATGGGCTGCAAAACATCCCGCACATGTGCACACTGATGACACACACATGACATCCGTGTGTCATCAGCACCACACGTACCGGCGCCTGGGAAGCAGTGATACATTTAGCGCTGTTCGCCGGTGCTGTGTGTTGAAGACCGTTCTCATCATTCGCCCCTGCTCTGTTGGCGCTCAGCGCGAGCAGGGGAGAATGATGAGTTATATTCAAGTGAAAGCAGGTGGTGGCTGATGGGACTATTATTCCCATCAGCCTACACCTGCTGCCACTAATAAGGTCAGGCGGTGGCTGATGGTAGTATTCATCAGCCTGCGCTATAAATGAATAAAAGAAACGGCGTTGGTCCCCCTGTATTTTTGATAACCAGAAAGGCAAAATTGACAGCTGCGGGCTGCAACCCTCAGCTGTCAGCTTCAGCAAGGTTGGTTATCAAGAATAGAGGGGTCTCCACCCAGTTTTTTTAATTATTTAAATAAATGATTAAAAAAACGGTGTGAGGTCCCACCCATTTTTGAAAACCAGCCTTGCTAAATCCGACAGGTGGGAGCTGGTATTCCCAGGCTGGTAAGGGGCCATGGATATTGACCCCCCAGCCTAAAAATAGCAACCTGCAGCCACCCATCTAATAGATGCACCAGTTCTGGCTCTTTGCCTGGCTATTATCACTTGCCCTGGAGCAGTGGCAAGTGGGGTTCATATTTATGGGGTTGTATTGTCTGGTGAAATCAAGCCCAAGGCTTAGTAATGGAGAGTCATCTATAAGACACCTATCCATTACTAATCCTATAGTTGTATGGTGAATAAACACACATCAAGTATAAAGTCCTTTATTTTAAATTTTAAAAAACACACTTTTCCAGTTTTAATTAAAAATAACAAACATAGTTATATTCACCTATCGACCATTCCATTGAAGCCCTCGTCTCCTGTAATAAAATAAAAATAAAAAAACAACAATATCCCTCACCTGTCCGACATTATTTAAATAATTTAAAAAAACAGCATGGGGACCCCTCTTTTCTTGATAACCAGCCTTGCTGAAGTTGACAGCTGAAGGATGCAGCCTGGCTGGTTATCAAAAATACAGGGGAACCCACGCCAGGTATTTTATTTATAGCACTGGCAGCAGCAGATGAATACTCCCATCAACAGTGCCTTGTCTCGCTTATATTAGCGGCCGCAGGTGTAGGCTGATGTCACTGTTATCAGCTGAATATAACTCTCATCATTCTCCCCTGCAAGCGCTGATCGCCAGCAGAGCAGGAGAGAAAGATGAAAGTGGTCTTTAGCACCCGGCGCCGGGAAACAGCACTTACAGTAATGCTTCTTCCCTGGCTCCGGTACGTGTGGTACTGATGCAGCATACCGTTGCCTCACATGTGTCATAAGTATTACACACACAGACACTAATATCTTTGGTACTGGTTTTTCCTTTACCGGAAATAACAGGACATGTGAAATCGGCCTTACTGGCAGTCGCCGGAGATTGACAGAGCACACAGCTTTCTGCTATAATATGTCAACACTTCTGGTTCCACTTACTGGGACATTTATTTGTGTTGCAACAGGTCAATGACCTGACACACCTACCGGCTATGTAAGGGCTATGAGACCAAGATGGAGAGCTGCGGCAGCTGACACATCTGCCAAATCTCCTATCTCAACTCTATTGGAATGAGTTGGACCGCAAGGTGAAGGTAAAGCAGCTAACTAGTGCTCAGCCCCTCCTTCATGACTGAAGCCATTCTAGGTGACAACCTGATTAAGCTGCCTGAGAGAATGCCAAAAGGGTGTAAATCGGGGGTGCCTAGAGGAACCTAAAGTTTTACACACTCTGGTTTATTTCACATTTCTTTACTTCTTTATTCCATATGTGTGGTTGTGGTTTTTGTTGCCTTTTGTCTGATTGCACAATGTGCACACTCCAATAACAATAAGGCTACTTTCACACTAGCGTCGTACTCGGCCCGTCGCAGTGCGTCAGGCCGACGTACCGATGCTATCGTTGTATACGCCGCACAACGGGGGCAGCGGATGCATTTTTCCAGCGCATCCGCCGCCCCATTGTGAGGTGCGGGGAGGTGGGGGCGGAGTTCCGGCCGCGCATACATGTAACGTTTTTGCAGCCGATGGTCCGCCACAACACGGCGCAACCGTTGCGACGTGTGGCAATGGGTCGCAAATGTGTCGCTAATGTTAGTCAATGGTGAAAAAAGCACTTTTGCAGGATGCGTTTTTTCGCCAAAACGACGCATTGCGACGTATTGCAAAAAACGCTAGTGTGAAAGTACCCTTAATAACACAATTGCCAGAACAGAGACCTTTACCCAGTGCTGCATATTTGTCCATCTCCTGCAGATCTTTAATTGTATCCAGTCTACCCTTAGCTAAATGCATCAAATGCACAAATGTGTCTGGCAGCTTGTTACACTGGGGCCCATTTATTAATCCTGTCCACTATTTTAGACAAGGCAAACTTAAAGGGAATCTATCACCCCATTTTTGGCCTATACGCTAAGGCATCCGGAATCAGGGGCTTATCTACAGCATTCTGTAATGCTGTAGATAAGCCCCCAATGTATCCTGAAAGATGAGAAAAAGAGGTTATATTATACTCACCCAGGGGCAGTCAGGTTCGGTTCGGTACGATGGGTGTCGCGGTCCGGGTCCGGTGCCTCCCATCTGCATACGATGACGTCCTCTTCCTTGCTTGCTGCCGCGGATCCTGCGCAGGCGTACTTTGTCTGCCCTGTTGAGGGCAGAGCAAAGTACTGCAGGGCGCAGGCACCGGGCCTCTCTGACCTTTCCTGGCACCTGCGCACTGCAGCACTTTGCTCTGCCCTCAACAGGGCAGACAAAGTACGCCTGCGCAGGAGTCGCGGCAGGAAGAAAAGAAGAGGACGTCATCGTATGAAGATGGGAGGCGCCGGACCCGGACGGCGATGCCCATTGGACCAGACCGCAGCGGGACCGCCCCTGGGTGAGTATAATATAACCTGTTTTTCTTATCTTTCAGGATATATCAGGGGCTTATCAACAGCATTACAGAATGCTGTAGATAAGCCCCTGATGCCGGTGGCCTTAAGGTACCTTCACACGAAACGACTTTACAACGAGAACGACAACGATCCGTGACGTTGCAGCGTCCTGGATAGCGATATCATTGTGTTTGACACGCAGCAGCGATCTGGATCCTGCTGTGATATCGCTGGTCGTTGAATAAAGTTCAGAACTTTATTTGGTCGTCAGACCGGCGTGTATCGTCAGGTTTGACACCAAAAGCAACGATACCAGCGATGTTTTACGCTGGTAACCAGGGTAAATATCGGGTTACTAAGCGCAGGGCCGCGCTTAGTAACCCGATGTTTACCCTGGTTACCAGCGTAAAATTAAAATAAACAAACAGTACATGCTCACCTGCGCGTCCCCCAGCGTCTGCTTCCTGACATTACTGAGCGCCGGCCCTAAAGTGAAAGTGAAAGCACAGCGGTGACGTCACCGCTCTGCTGTTAGGGGCCGGCGCTCACACAGTACAGGAAGCGGACGCCGGGGGACGCGCAGGTGAGCATGTACTGTTTGTTATTTTTACTTTTACGCTGGTAACCAAGGTAAACATCGGGTTACTAAGCGCGGCCCTGCGCTTAGCAACCCGATGTTTACCCTGGTTACCGGGGGCCTCGGCATCGTTGGTCGCTGGAGAGCGGTCTGTGTGACAGCTCTCCAGCGACCAAACAGCGACGCTGCAGCGATCGGCATCGTTGTCGCTATCGCTGCAGCGTCGCTTCGTGTGAAGGTACCTTTAGCTTATAGGCCAAAAATGGGGTGACAGATTCCCTTAAACCAGTCTGCAAATCAGACGTAGAAGACTGAGCCTGAGTGTCCGTCTCCAGTGGGCGTACACGCCAAAAATGATGCACGACAAAGCGCATGTTTTCTCAGTCAACCCCATTATAGTCTATGGCCCGGTCGGCGCATACCCCGAATCCCATTCAGTTTGGAAGTAGGGGCCAACGAATGGGTGTCAGAACGCAGTGTGAATCACGCTATGGTATATTAGATCGTAAAGAGGATGTCCTCTGATGCAGGATCCTAAGTTGCTCTATGTTCTTCCTCCAGTAATGATGTATTGGCACAAATGTGACCACTGCAGCCAATCACTGATTGTAGTAGTAGTGTTCATGGAGCGCCTCGTCAGGGCAAGGGTGTACTCGGTACCGGGTCTTGCAGTTTACAGGGGGATGTCATGGTGGCTGACCCGGTCCTTGGCCCTGGGACATCCGTGTAAAAGGGAAAGGTCTTTACAGGGGAAAAGAGTTTATGTTCGTGACGCCACCTGGGGTATTCGGTCAGGGTGACTGACGCTTCTTTAAGGGGTCCGCTGGGGTGATGTTATAGCAGCTAGATTGTATACCTTCCCACAGGTGAAGTATGTTCCCAGGGCTTCCTGGAGCGTTGATGGTGGTGTGGTGAGAGGCGCAGAGAAGAACGAGGACACAAGGTTGCAGTCTCTTTATCTTTACTGAAGACTTCAGCATCCACAGTCCAGGGCACCAGATCACAGGGCAAGCAGAGTCCGGCCGGTTTGGAGGCAAGTCCAGAGTCCCCTTTTTCCAGGTGGAAATCAGTAGCTTTCCCTTGTGCTGCGGTGGTGTAGTCCCTTACTGCCTATGGCTTCACATAAGGGTCTCACAGATGTGGTGCTTCGTTCTCTCTGTCCCCCATATAGGATAGGACAAAACCCGTATGACTGGTGACTTGAGCCTGTTTATAGGGTCTCTTAGATAACCCAGCTCTGTAGGTGTCACCGTGCCTCCTGGGTGTAGGTGCAGACAGGTAACCTGCAATTAGCTGTCCTGCCGGTCTCTGAAATAAGGCGTAGAGGTCCTTACTCCCTCGGTGTTCCGGCTACCGGGATTTTGCGCCTCAGAAGGAGACAGCTTGAGCTGGGCTGGTCCCCTTCTGGTATCCTCTCCTTTGCTTCGACTTCCTTCACGCTCGCTGCAATACAGTTCTGCCTTTCAATGTCTCTTTCTGGGAGCTGCCTCTCTGGTGGCATGCTCAGCTCCGTTAACCTTCTAACCTCCTCAGAATCCGGTCTGGAACTGACTGAGCTGAGCCCAGCCAGCAACTAACTTCTGTCTGAAACTAACTGACTTTCCCTGCAGACTACCAGTTGTATATATATATGGGGAGTGACCTAATAAATAGGAGCAGAAGCTCCCCCTGGTGGCCTGGAGTGTGAAATGTGTTGCATGTTTGTGATACCTGGATGCAGTTGTCCTTCCTTGCCTCCAAACATAGCATCACTCTCCCCGAGAGCAAAGCAATACCACTGCGACGACCAGGACGCTGGGGCGTCGCATTCATGTCTAGTCATCCTTAGAAGATCAGAGACTGGTTGAGGACCAAGAAAGTGTCAGAATAGGTACAACCAGGGATCGGCAAAGTGAGTTTTATTTTTAGATTAATTAATTTGTTCAAAAGCATTTGAATCTTCGACATTTCATGTGTAATAGTAAATATAAGGTATAGTTAACATACTGACCTGTAGCCATAGCTGAGAGCGAAGGGTCTATGATGCCTTCAGAAATATCTATTGGAACTGTGATTGTGGTCTTGATTGAATTCTACAATCAGAAGAATACATGGTGCTGAGATCCTTGTACACAGCCATCTGTAATAGATACCAGTATAAGGAGACATCATGAGTTAGAATGAGGATCGAAAACTTATCAGCTCTGGCATGCCAAGGTAAAGAGGCTTATTTGCCGTGCAGTGCTCCTCTGGGAAATTCAACATTTGCTTCTACAGAGAGGAAGAGGACGTGAACTCTATAGCTCCACCACTTGGAAGCAGCAATCCTACACGTCACTATCAACCCTTTATCGGGTCTTGAAATGTGACTTAGGATAAAAGCCAAATCAGAATCTCTATTTGCAGACACGGTGCTTCGGGGCGTTGCGCGATCTACATTGTGTGATATACCCCCACTTGTAGTAATAGTACAGAGATGAATGGGCAGAACTGCAATGGTATTTTAGGGTCCTTACACTAACCACATACAATGTCTGTATTTTTACCCCTGAGCAGATCCTAATTTAACCATGACAGGTGGAGGACTGCGTACACTCGGGGCCAGAACTGTACCAAACAGGTGGCACTATGGCGGCACAGCTGCTCCGTCTTGTTAGAAACACTCTTTGGACTGGAGAGAACAAGTCATGTACTGGTAGAAATGTGAGAATTGTGTGACCAGTGTCATTTTTAATATCTTCACACCAGGAGGTCAGATGTAAAGCGTAAATCCTCCGTTGTAGAAAGTATGGAAAGAAGTTCTGTCAAATGTCTATTATTGGTATTGGACAATTTATGCAGCAAATCGCAGGGAGGTCGGCAGGGGCAGATCGGCACAAAATAGTACGGACCTTTTACAGGTGATTGTCCGGTTCCAGATAATCCAGGCCTCCTTTCTCAGCCAATGTCACCGCTACAGCCTGACACTAGTACAACTGGAACTGGAAAAATAACCATAACCAGACGCACATGTAAAGAAAAAAAAAAAAACAATTTTATTTAATTTAAACTTTTTGTGTAACATCTTATATTTGCTAGTTTTGATATGGGTTCTTAATAAAGCACAAACTTGATGTGTATTTATTGTGAGTTTTAGTCACCCGTTCTAGGAGGAAATTTCCCATTACTTATGTAGGTTAAATTGACATACTGCGGGTTGAAAACTTTACTAAACAAGTCAATTTCCAACTGGAAAATAAAAGCAACATGTGCATGAAATTGTAAGTGTTTCAACCACTTTGCTAGAACTGTATGTCATTACAGATTTTCCATCCAAAAAATCTGGACGGAAAATCTACAAAACATGAACATGCTCCACCAGGTATATATCAGATGCATTGTTTTTGAAGCAGAAAACGTCAGGAAAGCACTTTTAATATATACAGGTACTTCTCATAAAATCGGAATATCATCAAAAAGTTAATTTTAAAAAGTGAAACTTATATATTATATAGAGTCATTACAGAGTGATCTATTTCAAGTTATTATTTCTGTTATTGTTGATGATTAAGGCTTACAGCCAATGAAGACCCAAAAGTCATTATCTCAGTAAATTAGAATACTTTATAACACCAGCTTGAAAAATAATTTTAAAATCCGAAATGTTGTCCTACTGAAATGTATGTTCAGTAAATGCACTCAATACTTGGTCGGGGTTCCTTTTGTATTAGTTACTGCATCAATGCGGTGTGGCATGGAGGCGATCAGCCTGTGGCACTGCTGAGGTGTTATGGAAGCCCAGGTTGCTTTGAGATAACAGCCTTCAGCTTGTCTACATTGTTGTGTCTGGTGTCTCTCATCTTCCTCTTGACAATACCCTATAGATTCTCTATGGGGTTACGGTCAGGCGAGTTTGCTGGCCAGTCAAGCACAGTGATACTGTTGTTTTTAATCCAGGTTTTGGTACTTTTGGCAGTGTGGACAGGTGCCAAGTCCTGCTGGAGAATGAAATTTCCATCTCTTTAAAGCTTGTCGGCAGGGAGAAGTATGAAGTGCTCTAAACATTTCTGGTAGATGGCTGCGCTGACTTTGGTCTTGGTAAAATACAGTGGACCTACACCAGCAGATGACATGGCTCCCCAAACTATCACTGATTGTGGAAACTTCACACTAGACCTCAAGCAGCTTGGATTGTGGCCTCTCCACTCTTCCTCCAGACTCTGGGACCTGGATTTCCAAATGAACTGCAAAATTTACTTTCATCTGAAAACAACACCTTGGACCACTGAGCAACAGTCCAGTTCTTTTTCTCCTTGGCCCAGGTAAGACGCTTCTGGCGTTGTCTATTGGTCATGAGTGGCTTGACACAAGGAATGTGACACTTGTAGCCCAGGTCCTGGAATCTCCCCAAATTTTTGAATGGCCTTTTCTTAACAATCCTTTCAAGGCTGCAGTTAACCCGGTTGCTTGTGCATCTTTTTCCACCACACCTTTTCCTTCCACTCAACTTTCCATTAATATGCTTGGATACAGCACTCTGTGAACAGCCAGCTTCTTTAGCAATGACCTTTTGTGGCTTACCCTCCTTGTGGAGTGGTTCAATGACTGCCTTTTGGGCATCTTTCAAGTCAGAAGTCTTCCCCATGATTGTGGAGCCTACTGAAACAGTCTAAGCGATGTGTCATTTGCTGGTCTGCATGCTGTCAATTTGATACAAGCACAGTTTTCTTTGTTGCTGATCTAGCAGTGCTCTGAATGCTGAGCCCTGAATAACCCAGCCCACGCCACTGATTGTAACACATAGCTGGAATCAGGGTCTCTACCCCTACATTATGCTGCTATCAGATTACACAGCAAGAACCTGCTGACAGATTCCCTTTAATCCTGGAAAATTCACTTGTTACACTTCTGCTGTTAGATATAAAGAGGTAATAGGATGAGGGCAAACATCATGTTGCTCAGGATCGGTAACAGATGACATAGCACTAAGGATGATCAGTATATGAATGTGAGTGCATATTTTCTCGATGACCAATGTTCTACACTAACACGGTCCGGCTGACTGATGAATGGGATTGTAAACTGGCATATGTATATCATTATATACATGGTAGTAATGTGTTTAGTGAGTTTAGAAAAGCCTTTGTACAGTTGGCTAGAAGTGGTTTGTGGTTTTATATTATGTTACACATGAACAGTGCATAGTTGCATATTTTAAAGGGTATTTTTATTTTTGTCTGTTTTGCTCTTTGCACAGTGATCTTTCGGGACTGGATAAATATTTGAGATAGGGATTTCGTAAAATAAATATTCTTTACTAATTACAAATTTAAAAAAATATATATTTAGTGAATAGAAAAAACTTTTTGTTTCTCCAGCGATCAGTCCAGTAGTAGAGTAAAATATACCTTTTATTTATCCATTAAAAAGTTCCAGATTTCTTCAATAAAATATTGCATACATTCAATCCCTTATGGACGACATGTTTCAACACCACATGTGTCTTCCTCCAGGTCTTCAAAGCGGTGAGCTGGCTTTGCCAAAAACTCTTTTTTATATATTTAGTGAATAATATACTTCCCTAGAATTGTGCCACCAGAGGTTCCAGGTGTGCATGAGGCTGAGGGCTGATAGACACAAGCACAGTCACGCGCCTCACGGCCAGTTTTCTCCATAGTGAACCTCTCATCACTGCAGAGTATCTTCTGCTTGTCAGGAAAGGAGCAATACTTGAGAGGAACATCTACCTTCCAGATAGGAAAGGAATATATTGACAGATGAGAGAGAAGAACGATTCTGCCACCAGAGCTCCCTAAGGTGAACAGTTTGGAGCAGGATCAATGGGGCATAATGAAGCAAAAGAATAGAAAGGTGTTTTCTTTTCCTAAAAACTCTAAACAAAATTTACCTTTAAGGGCTCTTTCACACGTCCTGATATTTCCGGTACTGGAAAAACCGGTACCGGAGATATCCGTGTCCGTATGTCCGTGTGCTCAAGTGGCACATACGTGCGGCATCCGTGTGCCGCCCGTGTGCTGCCTGAGGACCACACGGACCGTGCAGGAGAGACAGCGCTACACTAAGCGCTGTCCCCCCCGCATGTGGTGCTGAAGGCAGAATTCATCTCTTCTCCCCCAGCGTTCGTTGGAGAGAAGAGATGAAAGATCTTTTTTTTTTTTTTTTTTTTTGGGGGGGGGGAAAATAAAGTTTGCATGTGCGACCGCGTCCCCCCCCCAGTGCGCCGCCTCCGCGCTGGCAGCCTCTACTGTGTGAGCGGTCACGTGGGGCCGCTCATTACAGTCAGGGAATATTCACTGACTGTAATGAGCGGCACCACGTGACCGCTCACACAGGAGAAGCTGCCAGCGAGGAGAGGACAGAGGAGACATCGCAGGAGCTAGGTGAGTATTTCTTCTGCAAGGGGGCAGGCGGCGCACTGGGGGGGGGGGGAGGCGGGGGCACATGAAAACTTTATTTTTCACAAAAAAAAAAAAAAAAAAAAAAGATCTTTCATCTCTTCTCTCCGGCGGGGGAGAAGAGATGAATTCCGCCTTCAGCACCACACGCGGGGGGGGACAGCGCTACTGTAGCGCTGTCTCTCCTGCGGGCGGTACGTGCACACGGAGGAGAGTGCACACAGTTCTCCGTGTGCACGTGTGCTGTCCGTATTGTGGTCCGTGCTGCCGGTAGAAAATGGACATGTCTACGTGTTTTCAGCACGGACATACGGTCCGTGTGAAAACACGCACATGTGCATAGACCCATTCACTTGAATGGGTCTACGTGTGTCAGTGTCTCCGGTACGTGAGAAAACTGTCACCTCACGTACCGGAGACACTGACGTGTGAAAGAGGCCTAAAACAGACTTTCGGTGTAAAAATGTTTTCTGAGACAATTATACCTCCCAACTTTGAAATATAGGAAAAATTGACTTTTTTAATACTAAGCCACACTCCTAAACCCAGCCAGGTCTTTGTGGGTCCATACAGAAATAGTGCCTGTTCTAAAGCTCTTTAGGGTTACCACACAGCATGATACCTCTCCATGCAGAATGATGTCTCCAGGGTGCCCATCCCCCACACATACACTAGGATGCCCCAACAGTGCCTCCCCCCTCCTCCCCTATTGTGCTCCTCCAACCCATCCTAGTGCATGGGCTAAAATAAAAAATTACTGTTCTTGCCTCATTCCCATTGTGGTGGATCGGCTCACTCAGATGCACATTGAGGTAGACAAAGGAACACTGTCTCTTCAAGACTTTCACTGGTTTATTAGGGGTGCTGCATTAGCCAGTGCAGAGTTAGCAAAAATAAACAAGGCCTACCTGGCCTAAGGAAAAACAAAGCAAAACATACAGCACAATCCGTGTGGTTGCAGGGATCTGCCCGTTCAGGAAAACCCAAAATTCACAGGTTCAGCTGGAGTTCCACTATCCAAGCCTACCAAAGACTGAATGCCTTGGAAGGCCGACAATTAGTGATGAGCGAAAAAACACGTTACTCGAGATTTCCTGAGCACGCTCGGGTGACCTCCGAGTATTTTTTAGTGCTCAGAGATTTAGTTTTCATCGCCGCAGCTGAATGATTTACATCTGTTAGCCAGCATAAGTACATGTGGGGGTTGTCTGGTTGCTAGGGAATCCCCACATGTAATCAAGCTGGATAAGAGATGTAAAGACCTTCATATAAAAACTACATTCTTTTTTTACTTGTGTTACCTTTGTCTAATATTTACATTTGTTTGGTGATCTGAAACATTTTAGTGTGACAAACATGCAAAAGAATAGGAAATCAGGAGGAGCAAACACTTTTTCACACAGCTGTATATATATATATATATATATATATATATATATATATATATATATATATATATATATATATATATATATGTATATACACTCACCGGCCACTTTATTAGGTACACCATGCTAGTAACGGGTTGGACCCCTTTTGCCTTCAGAACTGCCTCATAGATTCAACAAGGTGCTGGAAGCATTCCTCAGAGATTTTGGTCCATATTGACATGATGGCATCACACAGTTGCCGCAGATTTGTCGGCTGCACATCCCAAAGATGCTCCATACAAGGCAGGATGGATCCATGCTTTCATGTTGTTTACGCCAAATTCTGACCCTACCATCCAAATGTCGCAGCAGAAATCGAGACTCATCAGACCAAGCAACGTTTTTCCAATCTTCTACTGTCCAATTTCGATGAGCTTGTACAAATTGTAGCCTCAGTTTCCTGTTCTTAGCTGAAAGGAGTGGTACCCGGTGTGGTCTTCTGCTGCTGTAGCCCATCTGCCTCAAAGTTCGACGCACTGTGCGTTCAGAGATGCTCTTAGGCCTACCTTGGTTGTAACGGGTGGCGATTTGAGTCACTGTTGCCTTTCTATCAGCTCGAACCAGTCTGCCCATTCTCCTCTGACCTCTGACATCAACAAGGCATTTCCGCCCACAGAACTGCCGCTCACTGGATTTTTTTTCTTTTTCGGGCCATTCTCTGTAAACCCTAGAGATGGTTGTGCGTGAAAATCCCAGTAGATCAGCAGTTTCTGAAATACTCAGACCAGCCCTTCTGGCACCAACAACCATGCCACGTTCAAAGGCACTCAAATCACCTTTCTTCCCCATACTGATGCTCGGTTTGAACTGCAGGAGATTGTCTTGACCATGTCTACATGCCTAAATGCACTGAGTTGCCGCCATGTGATTGGCTGATTAGAAATTAAGTGTTAACAAGAAGTTGGACAGGTGTACCTAATAAAGTGGCCAGTGAGTGTATATAGTGATAGTTCAGCTCACTCAGCAGTACACGGAGATAGAAAACAGGAGCACTGTCTCTTTAAATCTTCTGTTGGTTTATTATATAGACAGCATAAACCAACATGAAGGGAAAAATAAACACAGCCCTTCATCCAAAACAGGAAAACCAAACAAAAATGCTATAACGCAATCCACACATCTGCGGGGAGCTGCCCACTACGGAGAAACGCAGGAATAGCACAGGTTCAGTCTTTCCTCCTCAGGACACAAACCGCTGGAATTCTTCTCTCCAGCCCTACTGAACCCTGACTGCCTCTGGAGGCCAGCTATTTAAGCCCCAGACCACACCATGGGGTGGAGATAAGGTGGACAACCTCCCACCCACTCTATGGTTGACCACAAAAATCCCAGCTCAAGGAAAAGCTAGCACCTTGAGCCGAAACGTCGCAGGAGTCCATATAGGCTAATAAACCACTATATTTTTTCTAAGAGTGCTGTCTTCATCTTTTTTTGTACTATATATATATATATATATAGAAAGAGAGAGAGTCAGGATGGAGGGGCCACAGTCAAAATCGTGCACAGGGGCCCATCAGAGTCTAGTTACGCCACTGCATATGACCGCCATTCCCAGCAGCAGAAAATCCTCACAGTTTAAGACTGAACAAACCCTTTAAACTTCTTATTCTTTCAGGAAATCCACTTATATTCTCAGAAAAATGAATCCTACTTTATCTATATTTTGTATTGAAGCATGTGATGTGCAAAGATTATTTTTGAAAGAAGCAGTGGAAGTGAAGACCCTAGCGTGGATTCCAATACCAAACTTGTGCACACAACATGGCCCTTTACCATTAACCTACTTCCTGCTCTCCTTGTAAAAAATCAGAGGTGTACAGGGGTACAGAACTCTGTACAAGCTGGGAGCAGCACAGCCATGTGCAAGAATCATTATTCAAAGTAGAAATCCCCTCCATAGCAAGCTGCCAAAAAGTTTCCTAAGTATACAACCACACATGTTAATTAGCATGACCGGAGCCTTCTGTCCATCATCTGCGTGTCCAGACCTTGTATCTGTGCACGATGTAGAACATCTAGGTAATTAATGTCAATTATACAAAGGAGGATGCAGCTGGGGGCATTTTGCTGCCAATAACTTTTTGGGAACATTTCCTTAGTATAAATGAAGTATAGGGAAATATGTGGAAAGATTGATACCTATTTATAAGACAGCGGTTTCTTTACCACACACAGCTTTCTTTCCTGTTCCGTTCATTAGGGACTTTATCCACACAAAGTTCAGCTTTATGAGTCAGTAATACTGCTAAGGTTCTCAACATCACTACGTGCATGGACGAGAAGAAGGAATAAGTCTTCCCAAGTATCATTTACCTGGTGTAATTTCACAATTATCTGGCCTAATGTAAACCCTATGATATACAGTAAATATTATAGGGTTAAGGACAGATCAAATAAACAACATCAGAAGAATGATACTTAGTCAGCATTAATGAGTACACCCTCTTTGAAATGTTAGATTATAATCAATATCTCAATGAACACAAGAACAATTTCTAACATTTTGAGAAGACAATTTTATAGAACCTTTGTCTAACCCATAACATGAAAGTAAGGATAATAATAGAACTTTCAATACAAAATCTTCAGTTCTACTCAAATTGGTTGATGTAAAAATTAATACACTCCACATCAAAACCTACTACATATAGTATTTTGTATAACCTCCATGATTTTAAGGACAGCGCCAAGTCTTCTATGAACAAGTTGGCGGCATATTGTAACAGTCATCTTTTTCCATCCTTCAAGGACGACCTATTTTAAAGCCTGGATACTGGATTCAGAGTGATGCTCAACTTGTCTTCAGAATTCCCCATAAGTTCTCAAATGAGGTCAGATCAGGGGACACTTGGTCACTGAATCGCTTTCCCTCTGCTCTTCAGAGATGCAACAGTGGCCTAAGATGTTCTGAATCATTGTCATGTTGGAAAAGTGCACGTCTACCAAGAGCATCGAGCGATTGTTGCACCTTCTCTTTCACTTTAGAACATTACATCTGTGAATTCATGATACCATCAATAACATGCAGCTCACTGACACCAGCAGCTTTCATGCAGCCCCACATAAGGACACTGCCACCACCATGTTTCACTGTAGGCACCATGCATTTTTCTTTGTACTCTTCACCTTTGTGAAGCCACACATCAGTTCCAAATACATCATTCCTCAGTATAGTGTTCCAGTAGTCTTCATATTTTTCAGAATGGACCTTGGCAAATTGTAGACTTGCCATTCCTCTGCAGTGTACACCATATTGTGTCACAGGAAACACTCACCCCAGTTTGGTTTTCTACTTCTTTAGCTAACTGCAGTGAACTTGCATGTTGATATTCTTCAACCTTATAACGAGAAGACCCTCCTGTTTAGGTGTTAACCTCCATGGTCGGCCTGGACATATCTGTGAGATGGTATGCAGTTCCATCTTTGTAAAGTTTTTGTATCACTTTTGCTATAGTATTCTGACTGATAGGTAAAGTTTTGCTAATCTTCTTGTAGGTCTTCAGCTTTCCTGTGTAAATAGTTTTGTTTTGCATTTTATTTGCCATGCTTTTTCACTATTGAATTCACTCAAATCAATCAAAATTGCACCCAAAACACGTATTTTTACAGGTGTGTTTTTCCTGCCAAGAGATGCAGAAATTTTACTTAACGAGTGTACCCTTATCAGTATTATATTGCTCAACCGTAGACTATTCCATGATCTGGAGTACATTTCTTTGGTATACAACGCTCAAAAGTACAAAGCCTTCATGAGTCTAGGAGTACCAATAACATGACAATTAGAACAGAATGTAAGAAGCCCTCCTTTATGTCTAATACAGGGTGTATCTGAATCCCTAATTTTTAGCAGGTCTTGTTTCCTTCATTAATTAAACTGAAATTTCCTGGTTTTTTTTTTATTTAAAAAATCTATTTTGGTTTACTTAAATTATATTTTTTTTAAATCCTTTTTAAATTTTTACTCATACACAAGTCAGTATACAGGAAAAATGTTTTTCAACATTTTCAAAATGCATTCATCATGAATGCAAAAACATTCAAACTGCAGTTTTTCATTGTTTTTTCACCATTGTTCATAGCAGTGAACTGGGAGTCAGAGATGCTTCCATGGGTCTTCCCATACTGTTCTCCTTCCATTCAGCACTTTTCCCATCCATTTGAACATTTTCACTATCTCCTAGACCTCTTTGGTAGGGTCTTCAGGAAAAAAAGCTCAGCTTTCCCATTGATTCCCATTATACTCATTACTCGAAACGAGCATGCGAGTATTAGGAATTGTTTAGTTTGAGCAATGAGCACCCGAGCATTTTAGCGCTTGCTCATCTCTAGTTGCAATGTTTTGAACTTTCGACTTTCACACTCCACTTCTCACCATCCAGTACTGCTTCTAATGTGAGATTACCATAATTTTATAAACAATCATCTTGACTATCTTATACATAAATTTGATTTGCAACTATTTAGCATATGATTATTTATGCAGATTCTTGTTATATCGCTGCATTGTTACTGTTTTGCTCCTTGTGGTGGAACAATCTTTTTCTTACTGAATACTACAAAGTATAATCTGTTCTCACAATCCTTGATAGCTCAGTGCCTTATTAGGTTGATTCCATAGTGAAAGGTTATTGGCTCGAATTGAGGAGCAGCCATGAAAAAGATTTCCCAAGAAGAGTGAAACAGCATCGATAATGGTCTCTCGGCCAAGAAAATTGCCAAACTGCATTATGCGAGTGCCTTGTCAGTTGGAAGAATACGAAATTAAGTCCATCCAACCATTCAAAAAGGCAAGAGGTGGACGTCCAGCAAAATATAGTCGTCAACAAGTCAGCTCCTCCCAAGGTTATCAGTTCTGGTGCGACAAACACGGCAGTGGAGATGGCTCAT
The DNA here is from genome assembly GCF_051348905.1 of Ranitomeya variabilis. Taxonomy (NCBI): domain Eukaryota; kingdom Metazoa; phylum Chordata; class Amphibia; order Anura; family Dendrobatidae; genus Ranitomeya; species Ranitomeya variabilis. Next base: position 1,062,718,930 of record NC_135232.1, on the reverse strand, counting down.
ATGCTTCGTAATAGTGCGATCACAAACGTCCATGCAAGCACCGAGTGATGCACGTTACACATGTCTGGAATGGTGGCTCGAAAGAAGGTCTTGACTTCAATATCGTCATAAGAAGTGTCAGCTCAAGTTTGCAAAAAAGTACAAAAAGTGGACAGTAAAAGATTTTAAACAGGTGATTTGGGGAGATGAGATGAAAGTCAATAAACTAAGCTCTGTTGGGTGTAAATGGGCCTGGAAGAAACAAGGAAAAAAGGGGCTAACAGGTCGAGAAATTGAGGAAATTTAAGTTTGGAGAAGGAAGCCTGATGATTTGGGGTTGTTTCACAGCCACAAGTATTGGATACGTGAGTTGGGTCGATGGTGGTCTCATTGCTGAGCTATATATGAGTATCCTACAAGACGAGTTATTTCATACACTAGAGTACTATGGGTATGAAAAGGAACACATAGTATTCCAGGAGGACAACGACCCAAAGCATACGGCGAGATTGACGAAGAAATCATTAGATGACAATAAATTTGTGGTGTTGGATTGGCCCCCATGGTCCTCAGACCTCAACCCAATTGAACACTTGTGGGTAGAGTTGAAGAAAAAAACTGTATACTTGCCAAAGTGAGTCGACCATTATGCGCCAACTTTGGAAAAGTGTAGAAGAGACCTGGGATCAGAGCCAGGGCCGGACTGGCCATCTGGCAATTCTGGCAAATGCCAGAAGGGCCTGTCTGGTCTTGGGCCACTTTGGCTGCTACATTGTTATCAGGATATGCATCCTCAAGATGCCCACACTGTTTGCAGTTGTGACACAGCACAAAATTGCTGGCTTCATCACTTACCCCAGCATGCCACAGGCATCCCTTTTGTTTGCGACCTGCTGAGGCCGGCACCAACAGGGTAACATGAAAAACTGTAAAGGTTGCACCATGAATTACCAAGAATGATAACTCTAGAACATTGAAACTGCATTACTGCCATTGAAAATGGGACAAAAAGAAAACAAAAAGCGCTATAGTGTATATGTGAATTTTTCCTCTGAAAAATTGCTGTGAAAAATACAGTAAAAAAGAAGGTACATAGATTGGCCAATATATGTGAGCCCAATTGCCATGTCAAGGCGTCCTTCATAGTTGGGTCCCTGTCCTCACTCATATGCCACCTCTCCTGGGCAAAGAAGCCTACAATTTATGGGGCAGGAATGGACCTGCTAACTACTTAAAATCACCTGTGGCTGATGGGAGTGCTAGTGCACATGTCCAAAAAGGGTTTGATACAAATAGAGAAAAAGACCAGTACATCCAATCTAGTGTGAACAGGTGCCAACCAAAAAGGCATCTAACTTGAAAAACTATAAAGGTTGCACCATGATTTACTAAGAATAATTACTCTAGAACATTGAAACTGCATTACTGCCATAAAAAAAATAGGAAAAATGGGGAAAAAAGGAAAAAAAAAAAAGGGCTATGTAGTGTATATATGAACTATTCATCTGCAACATTGCTATGAAAAGTACAGTAAAAAAGGTTCTTAGCTCATAGATTGGCCAATATACAGTATGTGAGCCCAACTGCCATGTCAAGGCGTCCTTTAAAGGTGGGTCCCTGTGCTGATATGTCACCTCTCCTGGGCAAAAAAGCAAAATCTCTAATGGGGCCCCCAATTATTGCAAGTCTTTAATATCCTTAGTCTTTTTATATAGACCAAAGGGACATTTGGGCCCCCTAGGCTCCAGGGCCTGGTTGCGATTGCAACCCTTGCACCTACTGTAGTTTCACCCCTGATCATTTTTAGTATGTGATTCGCATACATGCAGTCAGGTGCTGACTAGATGTGCACGGGCTCGCTCAATACAGGAGAAATTAGCAAAGCCATGACGGCCCGCTCCCAATGCCGGGATCAGAGAACCTTCACAGTGAACGCTATGAGGATTCAGAAGTCTGAAGTTACATAGACTTTAATCTCAACCCCTTTTAGCAATCAACATGGTGGTATTATAACTATTTATGCTGGTAATATTTGGTTATAGTTTGCTGGTATTTGTCTGTAATATTGCAATATTATTATTTTAATATTCTAATTATTTAATCTTATATAGCAATATTATTGGTATTTTTAGAAATATTGGTCTTGTAATAAATCTTGATATCCTCCAGGCAGGGTAATATTAGTAATATTTCCCCATCTAGGGTTAGGGGGTCAGGGACAGCATGGGCCTGTGTGATTTCAAATGCCAGGGCTGAATTTCAGTCCCAGTCCATCCCTGGATCAGACTTCGGTCAAGACATGCTTGAATCTGATTGGGAGCATGCCCAGAAGGACTCAGGCACTGCTGAAAGCCAAAAGGCGGATTTACAAAACACTAACAAAATAATAAAAATTTAAATTTTTAGGAGCAAAACACTAGGAATGAAGTGACATGAGAAGAATCTGCATAACTAATCATATGCAAAATAGTTGCAAGTCAAATCTATGTATGAGATAACCAAGCTGATTGTCTATAAAATGATGGTAGTCTCACATTCGAAGCAGTAGTGGATGGTGCGATATGGAGCCTGAAATTGAAAAGTTCAAAACATTGTTACTCTTTTGCTTGTCAGTATATTTTACCACAGAAATCAGCTACTTTCTCCACCAAGTCTGATCCTTCATTCTCAGAATTCTATATTCCTGTGCACAATCTGTGTTCAGTGAAGGGTTCAGATTTTACATTACTGAAATAATAGGTGGAAATTGGTGCTGATAAGAATCTTTGCAGGGGTGAAGGAGGAGCTAGAGGCAGAGCTCCTCCCCTCTTTCTACATCGAATCTTCTAAATACTAACTGCCAACTCCTATCTCAGTAATGTAACATTCTGTCTTCACTAAAAATAACGTTAACTTTATACACACGTTACATCTCACAGTACTAAGCACTTACAAATGATGACAGCCACCATAATAAATATATGCAAAGACAACATTAGCTCAACAAGATGGGTCAGTAATGGAGATGAATGGACTGGGATGGAAGCCAATGTGACGATGACTATATATAATTAAGATTAAGGTCATAAACACACGAAAGAATTTTTGATAATAACTTAAGCTTTGTTTTACCCCCAACACTCACCAGAGGATTTACTCCATACTAATCTCCTCTCCTACTGACAGACCTAACCACCAATTTATGTCTTCTTCATATCTCTCTGATTATCCCAGTGCTACATACACTTAATAAATTGTAGAAAATCCTTCGCACACTTCAAATCTATAGTCTAAGAAAATCCAAATATTTATTTAAACATGAAATAATGTCTAATTGGCAGAGAGTCAATCTTTTTATTTATTTTCTTCCTCGAGGCTCTAGCAGATGTGGACAAGTTGTTAACTGGGTTAGTTATGTTTAATACGGATTCATTACACATCAAATATAAGAGCGGTGAACGCCTGCAATGGATTAAATTGCAAAAATGAAAAGATAAATGACATCCCCAGAAGCAGATTTTTTTTTACCTAATTATTTACAGTATCTCATGTCATGTATTATAAAGAAAAGCAAAGATAATGTGGAAAAGACTAACGAAATGTAATAAAGCAAGACTAAGGCAAACCACTTCCTAAGCCCGCCATAAATACAGGCCAGGGAAACTACACAATGGAATTTCTGAATGCTTAGCCTTCGTAGATAGATTTTCATATGTTAATACTCCAAAATACATCTGTCCGTCCATCTTCGTAACTATCCATTTATCCATCTAGCTGCCTATCCATCCATTCATGGTCCCCCACTGTTTATTCTCCTTTTTTATTATTAGTCCAATTTTCTTAACTAAAAAAAATAAGCCTTGAATTAAAGGCTTCAGACAGAATGTTTTGGGGTTTTTTTTCACTTGCTTCCTAAATTTAAAGTTAAGCAACTTCCTTTTAGTTACCTTATCATTAACAATTTTCTACCTTTTTGTTGCCTGTTGACTGTTTTTGGAAAACTGGTACAAATCCATCAGAGCTCATTCTCCTGCTCTTGACTGTTCGTTCTGTTCTTTGATGCCATCCTCTCAGTATTTAAGATAGCGGGAGGGAGAGCAGGTGGTTGTACACAAATCTCAGTAATGGAGAAGCGGGACATCTACATTATTTCAAGAGGGCAAAGAAAATAAACTTCAGACAAGAAGGAAAGCACATGAAGAAGAAATAAGATGAGGAATTGAATCTATGATGATATATTAGCTATTGAAGACAGCAGCACAACACACATTCAGCCTGTATTACTGGAAGAGAAAGTCCCACAGGAAAATAATCTGAAAATTCGATCAGGCTGAAAACTGCATATCAGTGGCACTGAGACTGAAGGAGTGCAATTGCACTTTAAACAGCATAGTCTTACAGCAAATTACGAGTTATATTTCTTGATTCCAAAGGAACAAATGAATAATTCTTACTTTAAGGACTTCCTTGGCAAAGTCAGCAAAAGGATACCCCAAAGCGTACTGTTACGCACCTGTCTCGGCTTCTGGGCTCTGCCCCTTCTTCTATTGCCCCTTGCCTTAGTGATATCGTCTCTCAAGGTCTTTTAGGACCCTGTTGGTCACATCACTGGTTCTGAGTATTAAGATGGTACTGTGTTTGGCTGCCGTGTGTTTGGACACTGCTATTGTCTCCTAGGGTTCAACAAGATTAAATGGTTAACCCATCAATTTCTGTGAACGTCTCAAACTGATACTTAGAGCCTGTTTACATTACTTGCATCTGCTGCTGGTTAATCCATTGTTTGATGCTAGCTTCATGAACTGTTATAGACTGATCTTACCCATGGCTTTAAAAAAACATTTAACCAGGTGAGCCTAACAAGTAGCCTCTGAGACCAAATAACAGCTCAAATAACATATTTTATTAAATAGGAGTTACGTTAAAAAAAACAATAATAAGGTATATTTGCTTCATAGCCCAATCCTATCATGAATCTGTGGCAGATGTATTACTGACAAATCTGTTGAGTTTTTAGTAGGTTAAATTCTTTTTATATACACACACTACAGTACATTACCCTTTAGTGCTGCCTCTGTTTTTGATGTTTTACATTTGGAGTCACTCTGCCAGTTATTTGTCAGACTTTTTTTATACTCAATACCAATGATAGTGCTTCTATCTAGTATCTATCTATCTATCTATCTATCTATCATCTATCTAGTATCTATATCTATCTAGTATCTTTATCTATCTATCTATCTATCTATCTATCATCTATCTAGTATCTATATCTATCTAGTATCTTTATCTATCTATCTATCTATCTATCTATCCATCCATCCATCTATCATCTATCTAGTATCTATATCTATCTAGTATCTTTATCTATCTATCTATCCATCCATCCATCTATCTAGTATCTATATCTATCTAGTATCTTTATCTATCTATCTATCTATCTATCTATCCATCCATCCATCCATCTATCATCTATCTAGTATCTATATCTATCTAGTATCTTTATCTATCTATCCATCCATCCATCTATCTAGTATCTATATCTATCTAGTATCTTTATCTATCTATCTATCTATCTATCTATCATCTATCTAGTATCTTTATCCATCTATCTATCTATCTATCTATCTATCTATCTATCTATCTATCTATCTAGAAGCTTATTCATCATTGTTTTTGTACCTTTGAATTGACATAAAATTGATTTAAACTTTACTAGTGACTTTCCTATTCAGTCTTATCTATTATTTAATTAGTGCGTTTATTTAGCTTCATTTGTTTTTTTTGTTTGGCATTATAACCATACGTTTTGGCTATCCTTTGGTTATCTTCTTGAAATGTCGACAAAGTGTTTACTCAATACTCTAGTGAAGAATATAATACGACAATATTTTTTTTTCACAATTGAGGACTAACACAGCATTTTGAAGACTATAGTATTTTTACTATAAAAAATAAGCATCTTTGAATTTGCACCAATTGATCAAACACTCTGGGCCCATCTTGATGAATTTAACGCAAAATCTGCCATTGTAAAAATAAAGACTGTGCTTTTGTATCTGCCTCAAAAAGGTGGACACTGCTGAAAATGAGGTCAGACGAAGGATTAAATTCAATATCCCCGTTAGGCCTTCTATCCGAATCCCCTTTTTCGAGGCTTTACGTGGAAGCCTTGATGGAACCAATGATGTGAGGCAAAAACTTCATGTGAACATAACCTAATGCTGTGCAATAAAAAAAATGTAAAAGCCAGATTTGGAATATGAAAATGAAATAATATTTCTTATACCTTGATGCTATAGTCATATCTTAAGGCCTTATATAAAATAGAAGATATATTTTGCCAGCTGGCCCTAAAAATGTTTATGCTGTGCATCTCCATCAGACTGTAAAACAGACTTCATATATTTTATGGTGTACGAACTATGTATAAATATATATTGCAGGATACATTGCCATATGTGATCTCACATTTTATTAACACAATTTTATTATTTCATTTGTTGGATTGTTCTTCTTGGTCTTTAAAGTCCACTGTTCTTTTATTAAAGTCCAACGGAAACTAAACTTTAAAATTATTTATTTATTACAAAATCAACCTGTCTTCTAAGTTCATGCTCAGAAATGCTTTAACCAGGAAAAAAAAAAATTCTATCAGTAAAAAAAAAGAAAATGTCTTTTTTTCCTTTTAAAAATTAAAAAAATAAATTACAGAGACATGATGCTGGAGACTCATATGTCCCAGATAATAGGTATTTAGGTGAGGACAACAACAAGCCAGGGAATAAGAGGCTACTAATTATTGAATGGTGCTAAAGTTTGGTAATACTAAAGTGATCTTATCATATCGTAGATAATGTTTATGTCGACGCAGCTGCATGATTTGCGGCTGTATTCAAGCTGTCTAGCACAGAGGTGTCAAACTGCATTCCTCAAGGGCTGCAAACAGGTCATGTTTTCAGGATTTCCTTGTATTGCACAGGTGATCATTTAATCACCTGCACAGAATGATTACAGCACCTTGTGCAATGAGAAGGAAATCTTGAAAACACGCATGGTTTGAGGCCCCCGAGGAATGCAGTTTGACACCCCTGGTCTAGCAGCCACAAATTATGCAGCTGCATCGACATAAACTAAATCTCCGAGCACGCCAAGACCACCCCAGCATGCTCGGAGAAACCTGAGTAACGAGCATACTCGCTAATCACTAATTATAATAAATCTGGCACATTATAAGACTGTCTGTTTACATTTGTGCTGTCTACAATTTAGACGATATTGACAAATCTGCCCCGAGTTTTTTCTGAGCCATACTCCGTTCACATTCATCTTTTACATGGCTCCAAGCTCTACAATGCCATTTCTAGCATCTGTCCGGGATCAGTCTGGATTGCTAGCAATATTATACGGTCTTGGACTAAAGTTTTGAGGCTGCCAAAATATTGGTTTTCACAAAGTTTGCTGCTTCAGTATTTATAGTGGCAATTTTCCTGATTGCTAGATTGTTAGGAAGAGTGATTAGATGATTTGCAGAAAATTGCAAAGTCTTCTTTGCTATGAAAATTAAATTAATCACAAAAACATTATTTTCCACTGAATTTCAACCCTGCCAAAAAATGACCCACTTACATCATTTTAGTCATCTTCTCGCTAAGGCCCCTTTCACACATCAGTTTTTTGCTATCAGTCGCTATCCATCGAATTTTGAAAAACACGAATCCGGCGACTGATGCCGCCAGATCCGTTTTTTTCTCATAGACTTGTTTTAGCAACAGATTGCAATGGATGGCATCACGTTTCATCCATCGTTCGCCGGATCCGTCGAAAATTGTTTGTCCGGCAGCCAGAGACAACGAACAAAGTAACGTTTTTTGTGTATGTCGAAAAAACGGACAGAGACGGATCCGTCGCCGTCTGTCGTTTGCTCGAATGGAAGGGTATGGGTGCCGGATCCGTCAAATCAGTTTTTCACAATCTGCAAATGGTTTTGTAAATTTTGTTGGAAAAATCAGAAATCGCTGGTTAAATTTTAACCCTTATAACTTCCTAACAAAAAAAAATGAATGCTTCAAAAATTGTGCTGATGTAAAATAGACATGAGGGAAATGTTATTTATTAACTATTTTGTGTGACATAACACTTTGATTTAGGGACATAAAAATTAAAAGTTTGAAAATTGTGAAATTTTCAAAGTTTTTGCCAAATTAATTTTTTTTTCACAAATAAACACAAGTAATTTTGAAGAAATGTTACCACTATCATGAAGTACAATATGTCATGAGAAAGCATTCTCAGAATCTCTGGGATCCATTGAAGAGTTATAACCACATAAAGTGACACTTTTCAGAAGTGTAAATAATGGCCCGGTCACGAAGGCGAAAACAGGCTCTGGTGCAAAAGGGTAAAGAGAAAAATGGTCACTTTAAAAATGGTTCTGGTACTTGAAATCATTGTCTACTTGTATTAACTATGGCTTTTTTTAAATTAGGAATTAGTCTTACTGGTAATTGTATTTCCAGGAGTCCATCATGACAGCACGTCAGGAGGTAGTCCTACTCGTCCTCTAGGGACAGGAAACATGAGAGAGGTTAAAAGCCCCCGTCGCTCCACCTCACCCCCAGTGTCTTTTCCATTGACCACACCAGGATGGGTGCAACTCTATTTTATTGAACTCTTACATACAAATGTTAACCTCACACAAGCTTTTAGAATTCAGGGGAGAGAATGTAATGGTGCTGTCATGATGGACTCCTGGAAATACAGTTACCAGTAGGACTAATTCCTAATTTCCCAGGATGTCCCTCATGACAACACATCAGGAGAAATACCAAATCAATGGCATCTCACTGCCTGAAGGACATTCCATCCGTAAGCTAGCTGCTGACCTGATATTATGTCTAGCTTGTGGTGTTTACAGAATGTTGTGAAATTTGACCAAGTTGTGGCCCCACAAATTTGGTCTATGGATGCTCCTGCTCTCTCAGCCCAAGATACTGAAATTGCTCTAGTCGAGTGTGCCCTAATGCTAATTGAGGGCTCTCTCTTTTCAGATTCATAAGCTAGGGAAATGGCTGAAGTAAACATCTGGCTAGGGTTGCCTTTGAGGCTTTTTTGCCTCTATTCTTTTCATAATGCTGAACGAATAGGTTTGAGTCTTGTCTCCAGGTCTTAGTAGTTTCCACGTAGCACATCACTTATCTCCTCACGTCCAGGGTATGGAAAAGTCTCTCATTGCTAGGATGTTGACAGAACGATGGGAGGATGATCTCCTGGTTAGGGTTTGTGCTTGAAATTACTTTTGGCCTGAAAGGCGGGTCCAGTCTGAGTATTAGATGATCCTAGGATCTGCAGATAAAGATCTCTTACTGATAAAGCTTGTATTTCCACTAATCTCTTTGCAGAGGTTACTGCCACCAGGAACACCGTTTTCATGGACAGCAACCTAAAGCTAGCCTCTTCCTGTGGTTCGAAGGGTGATTTACATAAGGCACCCAGCACTAAATTCAGGCCCCATGGTGGAACAGTTTTCCTAATTGTGGGTCTCAACCTGGTAATGGCTCTAATAAATCTTGTAACCCATGGGTGCTCTGCTAGAGGGTAGCCTGGAAAAGCGCTGAGGGACGAGATCTGAACCTTTAAAGTGCTGGTTTTCAAACCCATATCGAATCCTATCTGGAGCCAAGTGTACTAATCAGAACCTGTAGAGCTAGGATTTAAGTCTAGCTTACCTGGATTTTGTACAGCTTATATAAATACATGCACACACATGCACAAAGAAAAACATATATAGAAATTAACACACATTCATATAAACACATCCACACACAACACACACGTGTAGAAAGATATATGTACATGCATATAGACACACATAAATACACAAACATACTGTACATACAAACACACAAATGCACAAACATATAGACACTGTGGTAGTTCAACTCAAGTGTCGGTATACGGAGGTTGAAAATAGGAACACCGTCTCTTTAAATCTTCGGTTAGTTTATTGTTATGTGGCATAAACCAACAAGAAGGGAAAATAACTGCAGAAAACAAAAGAAACAAAACACAATCCATACATATGCGGGTGGCACCCCGCTCTGGAGCAACACAGGTTCAGACTCTCTTTAGGACATCAAACCACTAGAGAATCCTCTCTCCAGTGTAGCTGAACCCAGACTGTCTCTAGAGCCAAGATATTGAAACCCCAGACCATGTGACTCCTCAATCATGTGACTGACCGCATGATTATGACATCACACAGGTCATGTTGGCTCTGCATGTGGAGATATGGTGGACCTCCTCCCTCCCGCTCTATGAAGGTCCACTAAAACCAGCCCATTATGCAACATTAACTTAGCCCTCATAACACGTAGTGTGCTGGAGGAATACACTCTAGTTTCATGTCACTGACGCCATTGAGCGCAGTGACACATATCTCCCCTCTATCACATTACCAGTGACTTTGTCACAACACACACATACACATAAATACACATATATTCATGCATGCACAAACAAAAACATACATACAAATTGAAACATACATACCAACACATTCACCCACATACACACGTACAGACACACATACTGCATACCTCCCAACCATCCCGGATCCAGCGGGACTGTCCCGATTTTGACAGTGAGCCCCGCGATCCCGGGCGGTACATTAGTTGTCCTGCACTGGTTGGGAGGTGTGTAGACACCCGGTCAGCTCCCTGAGCCCCTGCACCCGCAGAGAAGCATATTGGCTGCTCTGTGCGCACAGGACCTGTGATGAAGTCACAGGATGGGAGGAGTCAGGGGATCACATGATCGGGAGGTCCTCCGTGTACAGGACTCTGCTGGTTGTCATGGCGCTGTTGGAAGGTAAGGGTATGTGTGAGGTCAGGAGGTGTTTACAGTGTGGATGTAGCAGAGCCGTGTGTGTGCGAGGTGTATGGATCGGAGCAGCATGTGAAAGGTGTATGGAGCAGAGTCGTGTGTGTAAGACATGTACAGAGCAGAGCCACGTGTGTACGAGGTGTGCGGAGCAGAGCCATGTGTGTACAACTACAGCAGCATGTATGGAGCAGCGTGTGCAATGTGTACGGAGCAGAGCCGTGTGTGTACGAGGTGTATGGAGAGGAGCCGTGTGTGTATGAGGTGTACGGAGCGGAGCCGTGTGTGTGTGTGAGGTGTATGGAGCGGAGCCGTGTGTGTATGGAGTGGAGCCGTGTGTGTACGAGATGTATGGAGAGGAGCCGTGTGTGTAATGAGGTGTACGGAGCGGAGCCGTGTGTGTATAAGGTGTATGGAGCGGAGCCGTGTGTGTACGAAGTGTATGGAGTGGAGCCGTGTGTGTACGAGGTGTATGGGGAGGAGCCGTGTGTGTATGAGGTGTATGGAGCGGAGCCATGTGTGTACGAGGTGTACGGAGCGGAGCCGCATGTGCAAGGTGTATGGAGCGGAGTCGTGTGTGTACGAGGTGTATGGAGTGGAGTCGCATGTGTACGAGGTGTACGGAGCGGACGCTGGCTGTGTCGGATCGGAGCAGATATTGCTCCTCACTCTGACACTGACTGGCACAGGAGACACAGGAGGTCTTTATCAGTGGCGTATCACAGCTGCAGCGACGTGAGCAGTCAGCGGCGCAGCTTGATGATACCATTCAGCGCCGTGGGAGTGGAAGCTGTCGGCTGCTGCGAGGGAGCGCGGTGAAAGGTGTGTGTGTGTAGTGATGGAGAAGGCAATGATGGGGGTGGGGTAACCATGTGTGGCCATTATACTGCACCCAGCATTGTGTGGGGCCATTATACTGTATGGAGCATCGTGAGGGGCCATTATACTGTACCCAGCATTATGTGTGGCCATTATACTGTACCCAGCATCGTGTGGGGCCATTATGCTGTACAAAGCATAATGTGGGGCCATTATACTGTATGGACCATCACGTGGGGCAAGTATACTGTACGCAGCATCATGTGGGGCCATTATACAGTATGGAGCATAATGTGGCCATTATACAGTATGGATCATTATGTGTGACCATTATACAGTATGGGGCACTGTGTGGCCATTATACAGTATGGAGCATCATGTGGAGCCATTATACAGTATGGAGCATCATGTGGAGCCATTATACAGTAAGTAGCATCATGTGTGGCCATTATACAGTACGCAGCATCATGTGTGGCCATTATACAGTACGAAGCATCTTGTGGGGCTATTATACAGTATGGAGCATAATGTGGCCAATGGCCATTATACAGTATGGAGCGTCATGTGTGGCCATTATACAGTATGGAGCGTCATGTGTGGCCATTATACAGTATGGAGCATCATGTGGCCATTATACAGTATGGAGCATGTGTGGCCTTATACAGTATGGAGCATCATGTGTGGCCATTATACAGTATGGAGCATCATGTGTGACCATTATACAGTATGGAGCACTGTGTGGCCATTATACAGTATGGAGCATCATGTGGAGCCGTTATACAGTATGGAGCATCATGTGTGGCCATTATACAGTATGGGGCATCATGTGGAGCCATTATACAGTATGGAGCATAATGTGGCCATTATACAGTATGGAGCATCATGTGTAGACATTATATAGTATGGAGCATCATGTGGCCATTATACAGTATGGAGCATCATGTGTGGCCATTATACAGTATGGAGCACTGTGTGGCCATTATACAGTATGGAGCACTGTGTGGCCATTATACAGTATGCAGCATCATGTGGGCCCATTATACTGTATGGAGCATCACGTGGGGCCAGTACACTGTACGCAGCATCATTTGGGGCCGTTATACAGTATAGAGCGTCATGTGTGGCCATTTTACAGTATGGAGCGTCATGTGTGGCCATTATACAGTATGGAGCGTCATGTGTGGCCATTATACAGTATGGAGCATCATGTATGGCCATATTTTTTTGGTTTATAATTATTGTTTACGAAACATTGTGATCAGAAGTGCTAAATGGGTGTGGTTGGGGCGTGACTAGTTGTGAAATGGGTGTGGTCAGAGGTGTGGCCTAAATTTTGCCGCTTTCCCTTCCTCAAAAGTTGGGAGGTATGATACTGTACAGACATACTCACATGTTGTGCTTTCGTGATAATTGTCAATATTCACTCTATAATCCATGAGGGCATACGGTATAACAGGATTTTCTGGCAGATTTTTTATTTTACATTTGATAAATGGCCATTCGGACTACAGAGTCTGACCAAGTACAAACATTCTGCACATTTATCCAGCAGCCAGATGGCAGCAAGGTATCAGGTTGGCTTCCAAAGCTCCAAAGTGATTTTCCATTGAGTCTGGGAAGCAAAGAAACTGTTTGGCACTTGATGAAGCAGGAAACAGACTACACTGGATGACAGATAAGAAGGTACTGGACCCATGTATAACAATGAGGATCCAGACAGAGGTCAGCCGCACTGCTGCATAATTCCATCCCAGACAGGAGAAGTGTTATTTTCCCAGGCTGCCAGGATAGAAGGATTGAACACAAAAATGCAAATTCTATTATTGCTTTTATAAAGTATAAAGCATGTTGTAAAGAGCATAAAGCCTGGATATTCCTGCAAGTGCCAGTCATCTGCACCGATATACAGGTGAGGTCGGGGAATACGGACGAGTGCTATGCGATAAAACACCGCATAGCACTCGAACCAGTATTCATCTATGGGCAGCTCACATCAGTGTTTTTTTCCTTGGCCGTATTGTACAGTACGTGTGAGTGAAATCCCAGCATGCTGCGTTAGTCACCAACACTCGGCCGAGTCTCGGCTCACTCGCACCCATATAAGCCTATAGGTGCAAGTGACACAGCACACATCATTGGGATATCATCCGAGTGCTGTGCGTTATACGATGACCCCGGCAATGGAAGAGATGGGGAAATTACTTTCTGCACAGGCGCATGACACTCGGCTCCCGCTCACAGCAGAGAGTCATTAGCATATCGCATCGGATGCCATACGCAAGTGTGACCCCGGCCTTATACACGTATATGAATCAATAATCTTAACTACAGTACTCTCCGTCATTCTGGAAGTAAGGCCGGGGTCACACTTGCGTGTGCAGTGCGAGATACTCGCGCGAGTCTCTCGCATCAATTCCTGGCACTGTCGCTGGCACTCTGGACTGGAGCATGCGGATGCGTGTATTTCTATGCAGCTGTGCCAGGAATTGATGCGCGAGTATCTCGCACTGCACACGCAAGTGTGACCCCGGCCTAATACTACAAATGTGCTTACTTGTGTCTTTAGCATTACGGCCGGGGCAGAATACCTCACACACTGGAAAAAGATTCTTGTTATTAAACTTTATCACATAAAAAGTAGGAAAGCTCAAGCACTTTCTGCCAGAAAACTGTCAAATTTGCAAATTTTTGCGCAACACATAGTATGCTAGTTTTGGGGTCCTTACTCCAGCTTTGCCAACTTTTTGAAAAGTTGCAATTTAGCAAAAGAAGGCATAGCATGACAGATTCACTATCATTTATGCCACAAAGATGTGCAATTTACGGCAGTAATGTCCTCTATTTAATGATCAGAGTACATTTTCTGATGCTGGCATTTTGGGAGCTCAGAGATGTGCCAAATTCTTTAAAGTGAACTTTTCACCTTGGAAAATACAGATCTTGGGTTTATCTGCAGGTAAACAGCATTGAAATGTTGCCTGGCTGCCAAACTGGAAGTGCAGCTACTGGGAAAAAATGAACTTATTTTCTCCTGTGAGCTGCCGGCTTTCAGTCATGAGGGTGGTACTGGGAGCGATTACCGTCATCATTTACGACAAAGACCCCAAATATACAGCCAGTGTCATCAAATTATCCTCAGCGTAAAGAAGAACAAGGAGTCCTGGATGTGACGATATGGCCCCACAGAGCCCTGATCTCAACATCATCCAGTCTGTCTGGGATTACATGAAAACACAGAAGGATTTGTACAAGCGACATCCACAGAAGATCTGCGGTAAGTTCTCCGAGATGTTTGGAACAACCTCCCTGATGAGTTCCTTCAAAAACTGTGTGCAACTGTACCTAGAAGATGATGTTTTGAAGGCAAAAGGCGGTGACACCAAATATTGATCTGATTTAGATTTCTCTCTTTTTCACTCACTTTACATTTTGTTAATCGATACAAAGTAAACTATTACCAATTCCCATTTTGAGAGCGTTCTTACTTTGCAGCATTTTCCACACCTGCCTAAGGCTAGGTTCCCATTGCGTTAATGGGATAGCGCTAACGGACAGCGTTGCACGGCAAAATTAACGCGGTGCACCGCGTCCGTTAGCGCTCCAATTGCCGGCAACGTTAGAGCGCATTGCTAGCGCGTGTCATTTTCGGCACGCGCTAGCGATGTGCCGGTCTTTTGTAGCGCGCCTCGGATGCTGCTTGCAGCGTCCGCGGCGCGCCGGAGGTCCGTTCCCCGCTCTCGCAGATCGGGGATCTGTGAGAGCGGGGACGTTAACGCGACCCCTGAACGCGGCCCCGAAAAAGACATTGCGTTAGCGCAATCCGCTAGCGCTCGCGCTAAACGGATTGCACTAACGCAATCTGAACCTAGCCTAAGACTTTTGCACAGTGGCGTATGTTATATAATATACTGATTAGTAGCAGACTATATGCTGCTGAAAACTAAAGCAGCGGCTGAGGACTGGAAATCAGAGTTTTATGCTCCCAGTTCTCCATTCTGACCACATGATTGCTGTCGCTTTATGCTATTTATCTATTTTTCTTCCTTTGTATTCTTTGCACTCATAAAAATAAGAGCACAATAACTTTATAAGACGTGTGATTAATAAGCTCCACCGTATAACATTTCCTGTAGTTCTAGACTTCTGCGCTATATAAAAAATGTGGACATAAAAAATAATCAGACATGTGGTATCTCGGGGGATTAGAACTTGGCTGCGAAGCTAAATCCTCTACATGAGGATTGCATCAACCTAAACCTTTCACATTTCAGACACTGCGCTCCCTGTTATACACAAGTGACCCTACATTTTATGTCACAAGTCGTTTTAATATAACTTATCAGCACGATATCTAATCTAACTGCACAAACACGTTAGTGAGAGGAAGGCTCGGCACAGCCGCGAATGTATATTATGTCTTCTGCCGCTTGAATGTATACATTCATGATGTTTGGCTCTTTTCACACCATGTCTGCACTATATAGTCAAGGTCCATGTTTTTTAATGTATACAGCAGAATATGGGATGTTTGCATTTGTATTCATATGTTTAATGGGGTACAAAGAACAGAGGTCAAAATGGGCCTTCCATCATGGCAATGGGTTTTGCTGCCCTCCGTACCCTCTCCTTGCCCCTCTACTAAACCCTCCGCAGTTTATTGGATTGTTGTACAGTTTTTTACGCTCGGCTTTCTCTGGCCGTCCCATAGACAATGAAGAGAGCGGAGGATAACCTCACGCACCTCTACTCCGTTCAAGACTGGGCTCTGCGGATCCCAATTCCAAAACCCCAGTCTTGGGATCACAGAGGATCACAACGGTCAGACCCCCAACAATAAATTATCTTTTATTCCCTGTGGATGAAAGAACTCAACATTTTGGAAATGATCCTTGTACAATAAAATGTAGTAGTACCATACTGGCCAGAAATATCTATACAGAAACTTTTATGTAAAAATAAACAACACTATTCTAGAAGTGATAACTTTATTGTCTTACCAGAAAAACTACGGTATATTGGCAAGCTTTCCAAAAGCTTCTACTTGTAATTTTTCTGTCTAGTCAATAACGTTTTCACAGTATCTTTGTCTTTTTTTTACATAAAACTATTTACAGGGAATAACTGTTGAAAGGGTTTTCTCAAAATCACAGGTTATCCTAAGATCAGGCTCTGTAGCACCCTGTCTTGAATGGAGCTGTCTCCACTCCATTTATTGTCTATGGGACTCCCTACTCGAATCATTGTCTATGGGACTCCCCACTCCATTCATTGTCTATAGGACTCCCCACTCCATTTATTGTCTATGGGACTCTCCACTCCATTCATTGTCTATGGGACTCCTCACTCAATTCATTGTCTATGGGACTCTCCACTCCATTCATTGTCTATGGGACTCCCCCACTCCATTGTCTATTGGACTCTCCACTCCATCCATTGTCTATGGAACTCACCTCTCCATCTATTGTGTATGGGATTCCCCAATTCAATCATTGTCTTTGGGGCTCTCCACTCCATTCAATGTCTATGGGACTCCCCACGCCATTCAATGTTTATGGGACTCTCCACTCCATTCATTGTCTATGGGACTCTCCATTGCATTTATTGTCTATAGGACTATAATGGCAGCCCCAAAGACAAATAATGAAGCATGCACACCATTCAAGGGGGTCTGCAAAGGCCTTTTCTCAGGGTTCCCAATCCCTGATCTTGGGATCACTGGAAGTTTCAGCATTCAGACCTCTGGAGATTACCAAGTTATCAGCATACGGACTAACTTGTAGTTTTTTGAATAACCCTTTAAATAAAGTTAAAAGTGGTGGATTTGTTGATCAGTAGCATATTACTTGTATGTTCAGTCTGTAAGAACATTGGACCCTACCTAGAAATAACATGCAGCTCCACATGGCTTTAGTATCATGGTGTGCTCTTTTTTTTGGCTCCTAACATCTGGACTGCAGACAGACATGAGACTGTTCTATTCTTTATCACAATATCGTGTTCTTTCCCTGCTGCTATAAATGCTGAGACATGAATATGCAGAAAATCTAATCGTACTGGCGAGATATACCGCAATCAACCTGAATGGCCCAGGGTGAAAGAATACATGGGTACATGGCAGAGCCCAAGGCACACAGCCTGTAGGCAATGTATGGAGCTCGAAGGCCTGTTCAGTATGAAACTATACAGTCTCTGTGCAGTGGGCGAAACAGACTTTTTGTGTATGATGATAATTTTTCCTAGATGCATTCATATACAGTAAGGAAAAAACAAAACCCAAGATAAAAAAAAAAAATCATCAACTACCGTGCAGTAAATAAATAAATAGGAATAGTGCATACAATAATATAGGGTGCTTTTTTTTTACAGTTTTGGATCAAAAAATTGTAAAAGCCATCCCACCACGCCAAGGTTTGTATCCAAATCTCACAAAGAGAGGAAAGCTATCTATAGTTTTAGGGAGGGCAGAGAAAACAGGCTGTGGATAAGAAGACAAGCACATGAAGAGGAAAAAAGTGCGGGATAGAAGCTGTGCTGAAACATGAAAGTAAGTGATGACGACTCTACTCTTTGCAGAAAGGCCACATATCCAGCCTATATTACTGGCAGAGACACTCCCATGAGAAAAAGATTCAAAACTTGGATCAGGAGGTGTGAAAATAAATGCAACAAAGGAATGAAGAGTGCAGAGCGAAATTTATTAACTTTATATTTAATTTTTTTTTATGTCCATGGTCTTTTGCTGTGATCCGAATGCTCTTCCTTGTGGAAGTGATCGTCTGCATTAACCCATTTGGTAAATTCTGTTAAAGTTTACAGTAACAGCATGTTAAAACGTAATCATTTAAGCAGTGGTATTGGAGGCTGATCTTTTAAAGGGGATATCTACCAACATGTATATTCTTCCATATTATACAGACATCTGTCAGCGTTTGTGAAATCAATGAGGTATGGACAGAAGTCACTGAGCAACAAAGGATTTAAATGCTACAGAAGAGTATAGCCCCTGCATTTTGGGGATTAGTGGCAATGTAAGATTACAGACAATAATAAATGTTAGCTTCTGATGAGTTTTTCTAAAAGGTTTTTTTTTAGAGATTATAAAAAGAGTCAAGAACAGTTTGTCAGTGGATACTTTCCCCATTAAGAAAATAGGAGCACTCGGCTGAGGAGGTTTAGAGGAATAGCTAGTTTAGCTGACACCTAACCTTTGTACATTGCCGCCTTTACAGTTTGAATTAATCCATACTAAGGTCACTAATTTGGTCAATGTTTGTGATGGCAGTCATGGCACTACATGTCAATGTATAGTGCTACAGAGTGCTACTTAATTTGAGCACTCCACCCCTCAGTGTCAGGCATTTTTAATTACAGCAGGATCCTACCTTCTCTTTAGCCCAAGAGAGGAATCACACAGGCAGGTTCCCAGCAACAAGAATTGCCTTATTGTGCTTCCGGGTACACATGAATTGGCCAATTTATGTGCTAAGTATTCTCAATTTTTCTAATTTTCTAGAGCAGGAATGCAATTCAAGTTTCATATATTTCCTGTGTGCATGCTATAGTGCTACTTTATTTGTTAGTACTGTGAGAAGACAACTGCGTATGTGCTTGTTGTGTTTGTAATGAGACAGGGTTAAACTCTGCTGTACTGTGTTTATTATAATGAAGAATAGCTCTGTAGCAGAGCTGCAAGCCCTATGAGAGGAATAGTGCTGCTGCAAATGTTTGTAATGAAACAAAGTTCACTTCTGCTGTACTGTGTTAGTCCTGCAGTACTGTGTTAGCTCTCCTAAACCGAAAAAATGCCCTCTTGGCCGACAGAGGGCTTACCTCTATGCCATCAAATATATAAACCTATAAAAAATCCGCTGGGTTGAAAAATGAAAAAAACAGATGTAGACAATAAACAGAAAGCAACCGAGCAGAGAGGTACCAAACAAATTGAATAATTTTTTATTATAGTATCAAATACACAAGCACATAATAATAACATATGGACAAAAAACTGGTGAAGGGGAAGGCGTGCCAAGAAAGCCCCAGCCTAAAAAAGATGTGGACAAATGGCTGGGGGAAGGCACAACAAATCCAGGTAACCTGACCACAAACACGCCGGGAAAAATACCCAAGAAAAAAATTATTTGAAATTAAATAAATAATGGTATTGCACAGTACATTGAGCCCAACCGGTGCCCAGAAGCAAGGGTAATAATGAAGATGTCAACTACATATAAAAGTTACTGTCATGACAGAAATAATGATAAAGATAACATTGCTGTCATAGTTGTAGAGCAGCTCAATCAGACCATGTACCACTGGTACTGTGCATATTACAAGGAGGGCATACAAGATGGACCTAGTATCTGTCCCGCAATCCCAGGCATAATATGTGCATGCTAGAAAATGACCGGTACATTACCTTGGGACATGATGGACAGAGACACCGGCGTGGTGTGTGCAGGAAAGGGCCTCAACGCACGTTTCGCCGTTGCAGGCTTCGTCAGGAGGCGTGGCTTAATGTAGGGGGGTTTGGGCTATTTGTATAGGTGGCACCCGGTGCAAGGACCAATCGGCGCGCCCCCGCCATGATGCAGAGACACCCGGCCGGCGGATGCAGCAGCGCACCACGGGGTATGGGCGGGAGGACCGACGTCATCTCCGCCCATCTCCACGGTAACGCCGCAAACACCCGACCCGGCCCGGGGCTCCACAGCACATGCGTGAGACGCGCGCAGTCCTAGAAGGTGAGCCGCGGTGGATGAAGCTACGGACCGATGTTCAGGGCACAAAATGTGCTCCTGTGATGGTACAGAAATATCAGGCCGGCGCGTGCAGTGGCGCGGTACGGAGCACGGGCAGGAAAGACGTCATATCCGCCCGTCTCCGTGACAACGCCACAAGCACCATGAGGCCGCCGAACAGAAATGGGAAGTATAAAACTAATACTACGGAGGAGCCATAGCCACAACGAGAAAGACTACGTACAACACTAGTTGGACACACACTGAAAGTATGTAGTGGAATATAGTGCAAATGAGAAGCGTTAATATATACATAATTACAAAGAAAACAACAAAACCCAAAGAAATACTATTATATATCCTAACCAGAAACATATACCAAAGTCAGCGTATGAATACAATTGTAATAAAAATGGTATAGGAAAAAAAGTGCTGCTGTGCAATAAGCACAAAAATCGCAGCACTTTAAAAATCAATATGTCCAAGAAAAATATAGAGGTGGTTATGGAAAATCAGGAATAGATTCCCAGATACACTCGTCGAGAAAAATATATCTGGCCCAAAAAATGTTGTAGAACAGCAGTCCGATGATTAATGTCTCTTTTCCAGACCCAATAGATGCGACGATGATCCACCTGAAAAGGTCCACCACGGAATCCCACAGACCGGAGCGCACCACAGATGGAACGACAAGTAAGTAGCTAAGTGAAATGAGATAAAAACATAAACTGAGTAAACAGTATTAAAACACACAGAAAAGCATCTCAAGAACAGAGAATCTTAAAATATGTGAAAGCCCAACACATAAAATTAAAAACAAACTGGATTTATAGGAAAGACCTGAAACTGATGGCCTCATTAAGGCCCGACGGTGCAAGTGTGTTCAAATTGACCATCCAACGCGTCTCTTTTTGGAGAAGTTTTTTCCTGATGTTACCACCACGAATCCCCATATATACGCGGTCAATGCCGCGGAAACTCAAACCTTTGGGGTTACTGTGGTGGACATCAAAGAAATGGCGTGGGATCGTTTTTAGCTGAGAAGGTTCAGAGCACGTAGCGGAGTTTTTAATATCCCTGATGTGCTCCTGCACACGAACCTTAAATGCCCTTGTCGTCATCCCAATATAGATACGATCGCAAGGGCATTTAGCATAGTAGACAATGGCTTCCGTGTTGCAGGTAATATGGTGTACGATCTTATATGTAGTATCACCGGTGGAATTGGTGAATTCCTTGGTTCTAAAAATGTACCTGCAAGCGGAACAACTGCCACACGTAAAACAACCCCACGGAGGGCCCTTGGAACAAATGCCAAAGGGACCAAAAGGAGTAGTTCTGGGAGGGACATAATGACTCCTACAAAGGGTATCACGTAGTGTACGAGATCTCCGCCACGTGATTAGTGGATTTGAAGTCAATTGTCTAGACAGATCCCTGTCTGTCAGGAGAACTGGCCAATGTTTCCTCAAGATTTCATTAATTTTGGACCAATTTGAATTAAATTGGGTAATAAACCGTGGTGCTGAGGTATTATTGGCCAGGGACCTCCTAGGCAATCCAGCCAAAAGCGAGGGTCTGTCTGAATTGAGGGCACGCAAGTATCCTCGCTGAATATCACCCTGTTTGTAACCCCTATCTCTAAACCGACGCGTAAGCTCACCTGCCTGCCTCTGGAAGGTATCCTCATCCGAACAGATTCGGCGCGCACGCAGAAACTGTCCGATTGGTATAGAACTTTTGAGTTTGGGAGGGTGAGATGAGGAAAAATGTAAAAGTGCGTTGGTGGCCGTGCCCTTGCGGAAGACGTCAGTGGCTACCGAACCATCAGATAACCTGGAAACGGCCAAATCCAAAAAATCAATTGAAGTTTGGCTGTATTTCCAGGTCAATCTGATATTGAATGTATTGGTATTAAGATGGTTCAGAAAGGTGTCCAGGTGCGACGTGGAGCCCTGCCAAATAAAGAAAATATCGTCGATATACCGTAGCCACGAGATGACGGAGCTGTGACCGGGTGTGTCAAGGACCACATCCCTCTCCCACAGCCCCAGGAACAAATTTGCATACGAGGGCGCACAGGACGCCCCCATAGCAGTGCCCTGGAGCTGTAGGAAGGGGCGGTCCTTGAACACAAAAAAGTTGTGAGTCAAAATGAACTCCAAGAGTTCTAAAATAAAACTAATGAGTTCCGGTCCTAAGTTAGTCATATCCAAAAAGAATTTTGCAGCCCGCATCCCGTGGCCATGGCCTATCGACGTGTACAGGGACTCCACGTCGCAAGTAACCAGCCACATGTCCTCCTCAAGAACAAGGCCATCAAGCCTCCTCAACACATCGGTGGTGTCCTGTACAAATGATGGAAGGGTCTCCACACATTTTTTTAAATAAAAGTCAATAAATTGACATGAAGGTTCACAAAGACCCCCCATACCCGAGACAATGGGTCTGCCTGGTGGGCGTGAGGGGTCCTTGTGAACCTTAGGCAACAAGTAGAAAGTGGGAACAACGGGAAATTCAGGAAAGAGTGCATCACTCATCTTCCGGGTAATAGCTGAACATTCCACACCTACATCAAGAAGAGATTTTAACCTCTGTTGGAAAGCCAACAGAGGTATATGGTCAAGCTTTCTGTAGTGCTCTGGTCTCAACAGCTGACGAAAAGCCTCAGCCTCGTACAAAACGACCGGCCAAATTACCACATTACCGCCCTTGTCCGCCTGCTTGATAACAACATCTTTCATTTCTCTTAGTTCCTTAATAGCTTTTCTCAGGGGAGGGGATAGATTATCATGACCAAAGTCCGTACCCAGTTGGTCAAACTCATTGCTCACCAGTTTAACAAAAATCTCTACTGATGGGCAGGCGGACAAGGGCGGAAAGGTCAAGGAGCGCCGGTGGAGATGCACGGGGACCGAGGGAGAAGTGGAGCAGACATTCTCCGCCTCTAAGTCCTCCAGGTCACTCAAAACCTGAAGGTCTATCGGGGATAGAGAAGAGTCTACTTTGGAGGCAAAATATTTTTTAAAAATCAGTTTTCTGGCGAAAAGTTGTAAGTCCTTAATCAGAGTAAACCTATCAGAGCCCTCCACCGGTGAAAAGGAGAGACCTCTAGATAACACCTCTAATTGCGGTGTACTCAGGGAATGTTGTGACAGATTGATTACCTTTAAAACCTCCTGGCCTTCTTGTCTCTCATATTGTAATGGTGTTTTTTCTTCTTGATGGTAGGGGTGGGCGGTTGCGGAGGGCGGGACACTGCCCCCGAACCGCCGTCTTTGTCTAAAAAAGAGTCTCCACATGCTCCCTCAGAAGTAGAAGATACACTTGAGAAGGAGTACGATCTGGGGTGTTTTTTAGGAAATTTCTGATGCCACCGGTATACACGGTTATTTTGATAATCTTCTAAGTCTCGTAGGTATTTCTTGGTTTTATTGTTCTGTATTTCCACCTCCCACTTGGAAAGCTCTTCCTCTAAGAATAAGTCAAATTTTTTACACTCCTCGTTAGAGATAGCGCCTTGAATCTGTTCCCGCGTGCTCTCAATCTCTTTTTCAAGATTCCTCCTTTTGGTCCCTTTGGCATTTGTTCCAAGGGCCCTCCGTGGGGTTGTTTTACGTGTGGCAGTTGTTCCGCTTGCAGGTACATTTTTAGAACCAAGGAATTCACCAATTCCACCGGTGATACTACATATAAGATCGTACACCATATTACCTGCAACACGGAAGCCATTGTCTACTATGCTAAATGCCCTTGCGATCGTATCTATATTGGGATGACGACAAGGGCATTTAAGGTTCGTGTGCAGGAGCACATCAGGGATATTAAAAACTCCGCTACGTGCTCTGAACCTTCTCAGCTAAAAACGATCCCACGCCATTTCTTTGATGTCCACCACAGTAACCCCAAAGGTTTGAGTTTCCGCGGCATTGACCGCGTATATATGGGGATTCGTGGTGGTAACATCAGGAAAAAACTTCTCCAAAAAGAGACGCGTTGGATGGTCAATTTGAACACACTTGCACCGTCGGGCCTTAATGAGGCCATCAGTTTCAGGTCTTTCCTATAAATCCAGTTTGTTTTTAATTTTATGTGTTGGGCTTTCACATATTTTAAGATTCTCTGTTCTTGAGATGCTTTTCTGTGTGTTTTAATACTGTTTACTCAGTTTATGTTTTTATCTCATTTCACTTAGCTACTTACTTGTCGTTCCATCTGTGGTGCGCTCCGGTCTGTGGGATTCCGTGGTGGACCTTTTCAGGTGGATCATCGTCGCATCTATTGGGTCTGGAAAAGAGACATTAATCATCGGACTGCTGTTCTACAACATTTTTTGGGCCAGATATATTTTTCTCGACGAGTGTATCTGGGAATCTATTCCTGATTTTCCATAACCACCTCTATATTTTTCTTGGACATATTGATTTTTAAAGTGCTGCGATTTTTGTGCTTATTGCACAGCAGCACTTTTTTTCCTATACCATTTTTATTACAATTGTATTCATACGCTGACTTTGGTATATGTTTCTGGTTAGGATATATAATAGTATTTCTTTGGGTTTTGTTGTTTTCTTTGTAATTATGTATATATTAACGCTTCTCATTTGCACTATATTCCACTACATACTTTCAGTGTGTGTCCAACTAGTGTTGTACGTAGTCTTTCTCGTTGTGGCTATGGCTCCTCCGTAGTATTAGTTTTATACTTCCCATTTCTGTTCGGCGGCCTCATGGTGCTTGTGGCGTTGTCACGGAGACGGGCGGATATGACGTCTTTCCTGCCCGTGCTCCGTACCGCGCCACTGCACGCGCCGGCCTGATATTTCTGTACCATCACAGGAGCACATTTTGTGCCCTGAACATCGGTCCGTAGCTTCATCCACCGCGGCTCACCTTCTAGGACTGCGCGCGTCTCACGCATGTGCTGTGGAGCCCCGGGCCGGGTCGGGTGTTTGCGGCGTTACCGTGGAGATGGGCGGAGATGACGTCGGTCCTCCCGCCCATACCCCGTGGTGCGCTGCTGCATCCGCCGGCCGGGTGTCTCTGCATCATGGCGGGGGCGCGCCGATTGGTCCTTGCACCGGGTGCCACCTATACAAATAGCCCAAACCCCCCTACATTAAGCCACGCCTCCTGACGAAGCCTGCAACGGCGAAACGTGCGTTGAGGCCCTTTCCTGCACACACCACGCCGGTGTCTCTGTCCATCATGTCCCAAGGTAATGTACCGGTCATTTTCTAGCATGCACATATTATGCCTGGGATTGCGGGACAGATACTAGGTCCATCTTGTATGCCCTCCTTGTAATATGCACAGTACCAGTGGTACATGGTCTGATTGAGCTGCTCTACAACTATGACAGCAATGTTATCTTTATCATTATTTCTGTCATGACAGTAACTTTTATATGTAGTTGACATCTTCATTATTACCCTTGCTTCTGGGCACCGGTTGGGCTCAATGTACTGTGCAATACCATTATTTATTTAATTTCAAATAATTTTTTTCTTGGGTATTTTTCCCGGCGTGTTTGTGGTCAGGTTACCTGGATTTGTTGTGCCTTCCCCCAGCCATTTGTCCACATCTTTTTTAGGCTGGGGCTTTCTTGGCACGCCTTCCCCTTCACCAGTTTTTTGTCCATATGTTATTATTATGTGCTTGTGTATTTGATACTATAATAAAAAATTATTCAATTTGTTTGGTACCTCTCTGCTCGGTTGCTTTCTGTTTATTGTCTACATCTGTTTTTTTCATTTTTCAACCCAGCGGATTTTTTATAGGTTTATATACTGTGTTAGCTCTCCTGTAGTGTGTTAGCTCTGATCTTCACTGGAGAGCTGTATGTAATTATGAGAGGAAAGTGTCAGTCATTACATGTTTCACAATGGTAACACCCCCTTTCATTTAAAATAATCTCTGGAGGCAGATTCTCATGCAGATCTGGGTCCGGCCCATAAATCTTAGCTCATTTGCATACAATATAAAAAAAAGTGGATTTCACTGGAATATGACATTGGATCGCAGATGTTAAGGTATGACCTACATGCCCATATAGATGGTTTAAGAGGGTTGATTCTACTGTCTGAATCCCTTTATTAGGTGTTTAAAAAGTGTCGGCAAAAGCAATCAACTTTAAATTACTTTTCAATTTTCTTAGATTTTGATGTTTCTGCGATCACCATTTACTTAACAGTTTGCACAGTGGTTGTCGCTTAGCTTTCCCTGGGTCCTGAAAGACTAGTCTGCATAGTAAGGGCCTTTTAAAAGTAATTTTTTTGGCGTGTGTTATTTTTGCAGATATGCCATGGACCCATTTCAATGAATGCCCCTTTTAATTTTCTTTTTTTTTAACGAACTGTCAGCCAAAAATAAAACACAGGCGTCCTACTTTGATCCATATTGTGAATCAGAGTCTCGAAAGAAAGTTAATGCCCTGTGAAAAAAAAAATCAAACAGCGCTCGGATGTCATCCTCGTGTCCATATGTTACTGCCTAATGGGCAGGAGAAGCTTGAATTTTTAAACACTGCTCAAAAAATAAAGGGAACACTAAAATACCACATCCTAGATATCTCTGAATTAAATATTCCAGTTGCAGATTTTTATTCATTGCATAGTGGAATATGTTCAGAACAATAAAACATAACAATTATCAATGTAAATCAAAATGAATATCCCATGGAGGTCTGGATTTGGAATGATACTCAAAATCAAAGTGGAAAATCAAATTACAGGCTGATCCAACTTCAGTGGAAATGCCTCAAGACAAGGAAATGATGTTCAGTTGTGTGTGTTGCATCCATGTGCCTGTATGACCTCCCTACAATGCCTGGGCATGCTCCTGATGAGCCGGCAGATGGTCTCCTAAGGGATCTCCTCCCAGACCTGGACTAAATATCCGCCAACTCCTGGATAGTCTGTGGTGCAACATGACATTGGTGGGTGGTGCGAGACATGATGTCCCAGATGTGTCCAATCGGATTCAGGTCTGGGGAATGGGCGGGCCAGTCCATAGCTTCAATGCCTTCATCTTGCAGGAATTGCTGACACACTCCAGGCACATGAGGTCTGGCATTGACCTGCATTAGGAGGAACCCAGGGCCAACCACACCAGCATATGGTCTCACAAGGGGTCTGAGGATCTCATCTCGGTACCTAATGGCAGTCAGGCTACCTCTGGCAAGCACATGGCGGGCTGTGCAGCCCTCCAAAGAAATGCCACCCCACACCATTACTGACCCACTGCCAAACCGGTCATGCTGAAGGATGTTGCAGGCAGCAGATCGCTCTCCACGGTGTCTCCAGACTCTGTCACGTCTGTCACATGTGCTCAGTGTGAACCTGCTTTTATCTATGAAGAGCACAGGGCTTCAGTGGCGAATTTGCCAATCCTGGTGTTCTGTGGCTAATGCCAATCGTCCTGCACGGCGTTGAGCTGTGAGCACAACCCCCATCTGTGGATGTCGGGAACTCAGACCATCCTCATGGAGTTGGTTTCTAACCGTTTGTGCAGACACATGCACATTTGTGGCCTGCTGGAGGTCATTTTGCAGGGCTCTGGCAGTGCTCCTCCGGTTCCTCCTTGCACAAAGGCTGAGGTAGTGGTCCTGCTGCTGGGTTGTTGCCCTCCTACGGCCCCCTCCATGTCTCCTGGTGTACTGGCCTGTCTCCTGGTAGCCTCCAGCCTCTAGACACTACGCTGACAGAAACAGCAAACCTTCTTGCCACAGCTCACATTGATGTGCCATCCTGGATGAGCTGCACTACCTGAGCCACGAGTGTGGGTTGTAGAGTCCGTCTCATGCTACCACGAGTGTGAAAGCACAACCAACATTCAAAAGTGACCAAAACATCAGCCAGAAAGCATTGATACTGAGATGTGGTCTGTGGTCCCCACCTGCAGAACCACTCCTTTATTGAGTGTATCTTGATAATTGCCAATAATTTCCATCTGTTGTCTATTCAATTTGCACAACAGCATGTGAAATTGATTGTCAAACAGTGTTGCTTCCTAAGTGGACAGTTTCATTTCACAGAAGTTTGATTTACTTGGAGTTATATTCTGTTGTTTAAGTGTTCCCTTTATTTTTTTGAGCAGTGTATATCCTTTGTTGGCAATGACAGTGGTAACACATTTTCTGTACGTCTTCACAAGGTTGGCACACACTGTTGATGGTATGTTGGCCCATTCCTCCATGTAGATCTCCTCTAGAGCAGTGATGTTTTGCAGTGGGCAACACGGACTTTCAACTCCCTTCAAAGGTTTTCTATGGGGTTGAGATCTGGAGACTGGCTAGGCCACTCCAGGACCTTCATATATTTCTTACGAAGCCACTCCTTCATCGCCCTGGCGGTGTACTTTGGATCATTATCATGCTGAAAGACCCATCCACATTTCATCTTCAATGCCCTTGCTGATGGAAGGAGGGTTGCACTCAAAATCTCACGATACATGGCCCCATTCATGTACATGGATCAGTCGTCCTGGTCCCTTTGCAGAGAAACAGCCCCAAAGCATGATGTTGCCACCCCCATGCTTCACATTAGGTATGATGTTCTTTGGATGCAACTCAGCATTCTGTCTCCTCCAAACACGATGAGCTTTGTTTCTACCGTGTGTTACTGATGGTAGCCTTTGTTACGGTGGTCCCAGGTCTGTGAAGGTCACTTACTAAGTCTCCCTGTGTGGTTCTTGGATTTTTGCTCACCGTTCTTGTGATCATTTTGACCCCACAGGGTGAGATCTTGTGTGGAGCCCCAGATTGAGGGAGATTATCAGTGGTCTTGTATGTCTTCCATTTTCTCATTATTGCTCCCACAGTTGATTTCATCACACCAAGTTGCTTGCCTATTGCAAATTCAGTCTTCCCAGCCTGGTGCAAGGCTCCAATTTTGTTTCTGGTGTCCTTCGACAGTTCTTTGGTCTTCACCATAGTGGAGTTTGGAGTGTGACTGTTTGAGGTTGTGGACAGGTGTCTTTTATACTGATAACAAGTTTAAACAGGTGCCATTACTACAGGTAATTCGTGGAGGACAGAGGAGTCTCTTAAAGAAGAAGTTACAGGTCTGTGAGAGCCAGAAATCTTGCATGGTTTTAGGTGACCAAATACTTATTTTCCACCATAATTTACACAATAAATCTTGCCAAATCAAACAAGGTGATTTTCTGGATTTGTTTTCTCATTTTGACTCTCATAGTTGTGGTCTAGCTATGATGTCAATTACAGGCCTCTTTCATCTTTCTTAGTGGGAGAACTTGCACAATTGGTGTCTGACTAAATATTTTTTTTTCCCAACTGCTAGCCAGAATAGTGATTTGTAAGCCAGAAAAAGTTGAGCCACAACTTCTTTAGGAGCGTTAACGGGAACCTGTCATCTTGAAACTGGTATGTGCTCTGCAGTCAGGGTGATATAGAGCAGGAGGGGCTGATCCGACTGATAGACATTTTTGTGGTCAAAGTCTCAGTAAAACTTTAATTTTATTTATTGAAATCACATGCAAATGTATACTTATGAGTCCAGTGGGCGGTCCTGCTAGTGATTGACAGTCTTCCCTGTCTGAATGTGCTTGCAGAAATAGCTATCAATCACTAGTAGGACCACCCTCCGGACTCATATCTATACAAACACCAGGGATTTCAAGAATAAAACACGAGTTGGGGCTTGTGCAGACGACCGTATTTTAGGTCCAAGTGCGATCCGACAAGACATTGTATCACACTTGGACCAATGTTTTTCTATGGGGGTGTGAACATGTCTGTTTTTTCCTCCAACCAAGTCTGTCCGAGGAAAAAAATCGCAACATGCATGATGTGCATCGATAAATCGGATCACACTTAGCCATGCAAGTCAATGGGTAGGTCTAAAAAAGTGGACCGCACGGAATGGATGAGATGAAGAATTTTTTTTTCGTCTTCTCCTCATCCGGTAAAATCGGATCACACTATGATCACACTCTGATCATAGTATTGTGACAAAGTCACTTGCAAGGTGCTGGAAGGGAGATATGTTTAGCTGAGGCTAATGGTTTCAGTGATTTAAAACCCAGAAGCTTTCCTCCAGCACATTAAGTGTTGTGAGGGGTGGTTAAGTAGTCATTTTTAAGGGCTGGGTTTTTAAGGTTGTGCACCTTATCTCCACCCCAGGGTGTGATCTGGGGCTTACAGTGGGGGGAAATAAGTATTTTATCCTTTGCTGATTTTGTAAGTTTGCCCACTGACAAATACATGAACAGTGTATAATTTTAAGGGTAGGTTAATTTTATAATTGAGAGATAGAATATCAAAAATAAAATCCAGAAAATCACATTGTATAAATTATATCAATTTATTTGCATTTTACAGTGAGAAATAAGTATTTGATCCCCTACCAACCATTAAGTGTTCTGGCTCCTAGAGACAAGTTAGATGCTCCTAATCAACTCGTTACCTGCATTAAAGACAGCTGTCTTACATAGTCTCCTTTATAAAAGACTCCTGTCCACAGACTCAGTCAGACTCTAACATCTACAACATGGACAAGACCAAAAAGCTTTATAAGGATGTCAGTGACAAGATCATAGACCTGTACAAAGCTGGAATGGGCTACAAAACCATACGTAAGACGCTGGGTGAGAAGGAGACAACTGTTGATGCAATAGTAAGAAAATGGAAGAAATACAAAATGACTGTCAATCAACATCGATCTGGGGCACCATGCAAAATCTCACCTCGTGGGGTATCATGAGGAAGGTGAGAGATCAGCCTAAAACTACACAGGGGGAACTTGTTAATGATCTCAAGGCAGCTGGGACCACAGTCACCAAGAAAACCATACGTAACACATTACACTCTAAAGGTTTAAAATCCTGCAGTGCCCGCAAGGTCTCCCTGCTCAAGAAGGCACATGTGCAGGCCTGTCTGAAGTTTGCCAATGAACACCTGGATGATTCTGTGAGTGATTAGGAGAAGGTGTTGTGGTCAGATGATACAAAAATTGAGCTTTTTGGCATTAACTCAACTTGTCGTGGTTGGTGGAAGAGAAATGCTGCCTGTGACCCAAAGATATATATCTTTGTACCGTGTTAGCCAGTAGATAGAAAAATATTTGGAATTGAGAGTCCTCAGTGGTTGATACCTTTTAATGGCTAACTGAAAAGATGGTAACAAATTGCAAGCTTTCGAGACTACTCAGGCCTCTTCATCAGGCAATATTTTTCTATGACCCAAAGAACACCATCCCCACTGTCAAGCATGGAGGTGGAAACATGTTTTGGGGGTGTTTCTCAGTTCATGTCTTTGTCAGTGGGCAAACTTACAAAATCAGCAAGGGATCAAATACTTATTTCCCCCACTGTTAATTGTTGGCCTCAGCAGTGTTCAGTGTGACTGAAGAGGCCAACTCCAGAGAAGTGTTTGTGCTTGGACTAACCTGAACCGTGTGTGTTTTTGCTGTGACTGGGCGGATGCCCGCTACCACATTGACTGTGCTTTGTGTTACCACTTTGCTTTGTTTTCTTGTTATTTTTCCCAAAAAGAGCCATGTTTATTTTGGTTTCAGTATGGTTTATCCTGCATATGTAATAAGCCAGTGAAGATCTTAAAGAGACAGTGTTCTCGTGTCTACCTCCGTGTACATATGAGTGAGCCGATCTACCACGATTTGATTAGCATAATCAGACTGATTCTATCGGATAAGAGAATACACACTGGTGTGACCCTAGTCTTATGCCTATATATCATTCTGCTCTGGTTCTCTTCCTCAATATAAGGCTAGGTCCATATTGGGTTAGGGCAATCCGTTTAAGGGATCCGTTAAACGGATGCGCTAAAAATGAGTCCAAATTGTCTTGTATTTTTGCCATGCGTTAACGCATGTGGCTGCGCGTCTGCCTGCGTTTGCAATAGAGCTCTATGCAGAACGAACGCTTCCATTCACTGTGCGTTTGCCATACCGGACCCGAAAACGCAGTAGTCGCATTGGAAGGTGCGTCACGAACTAACCAACTGTTGCAAACGCATGCTGATTTTGACATGCGTTAGGATCCATTACACTATTGCAAGTCTATAGGTGCGTTAACGTGTCTGTTACATTGCGTTAGTACTGCTTACAAATGGATCCATTAAACGGATTGCCCTAAGGCAGTGTGGACCTAGCCTTATGTTGTCCACAGATCCAACTGCATGTACAATGTGACCAGTTTCCTTTAAAGCACTACACCAGCGTTTGTTTGTTTTTTGAGCACTAGAGTGGTGCTACTAATCTGAGGTACCTGACCATAGTCTTATACTTACCTGCCAGCATCTTCTCCTTTTTTTTGGCACCATCATGTGACCGCAGCTTCTGACTAACCGGAAGTCCAGTGTTGCGTCACAAGCTCTCAATGCAAGCCTTTGAGAGCCAGAATGAGGTCAGAGCGAGGATCTCATAGACTTAGATTTTGCTCACACTTTCCTTTTTGTCCCATTCTCATCCAAAAAACTGGTACAATTTTCTCTCACTTGTCATCTGTGTGCTGTCAGTGTGCAATTCATTTTTTTTACTCAGCAGCTAATAATCTTTTACAGGCCAATTTACAGTTTTCTATGCTACAGAATTGTACTGTATCCGTAAAAATCAGATGCCTGATGGTCCGTATAGCATGTGATTATTTTCACTCATTTCTCTGATTTCGGGGTGAAATCGCAGCATGCCGAATACAGCTGAGAAAATATACGCAGATCTGGATGGCCTCATTGAATAGTAATGACCTCCGGCTTCTCCATGAAAGACTAGAGCAATCCAGCATGTCACAAACTGCTGGAGACCAACAGGAGAGGTGGTGATAGAACGTGAAGATGGCTACAGGTGAGTATAACAGTAGGGTCCTGGATCTTACATTCAAGGCTCCAGGGCATTACCATCCTTACTGGTATATGGAGCCTGGTGAGCAAAAACAGAGAGGGGGGCCCGGACTGGGGATACACGCTGGCCGAGAGCCCAAACCAGCCCATGCTCCCCTATTTTGCTTCTGCTCACTAGGCTTCAGGGGCAGTGTCAGTCAGTCTTCTTTATTTGTGAACACAGGCATGCACACATGCAAGATGTTTAAAGACAGCCCTGCATGATGCGTGTCTGAAGCTCCTCACCACCACTTCCCGGTCCTCCTCTTCAGTACCAGCAACAGGGGAGGTTTCTCTTTGTGTGCAGAGTGGCTGCACCGTATCCATATCAAGGAAGAAGAAAAGGAAGAGTTGAGTGGGGCCTGGTATATAGTAACAATGAGACAAAGCCAGGAAAGGGGAGATGGGGGAAACTACTGAGGAGATGTGAGAAACTACTGAGGAGAGGGAGATGGGAGAAACTACTGAGGAGAGGGAGATGGGAGAAACTACTGAGGAGAGGGAGATGGGAGAAACTACTGAGGAGAGGGAGATGGGAGAAACTACTGAGGAGAGGGAGATGGGAGAAACTACTGAGGAGAGCGAGATGGGAGAAACTACTGAGGAGAGGGAGATGGGAGAAACTACTGAGGAGAGGGAGATGGGAGAAACTACTGAGGAGAGCGAGATGGGAGAAACTACTGAGGAGAGGTGAGAAACTACTGAGGAGAGGGAGATGGGAGAAACTACTGAGGAGAGGGAGATGGGAGAAACTACTGAGGAGAGGTAGATGGAAGAAATTACTGAGGAGAGGGAGATGGAAGAAACTACTTAGGCGAGGGAGATGGGAGAACCTAGGAGAGGTGAGAAACTACTGAAGAGAGGGAGATGGAAAACACTACTGAGGTGAGGGAGATGGGAGAAATTACTGAGGAGAGGTAGATGGGAGAACCTACTAAGGAGAGGAAAGATGGGAGAAACTAGGAGAGGAGCTAAACAGTACTGGTGAGAGGAGATGAGACAGGAGTGGAGTAACATTCCTGAGGAGAAGGGAGAAACCAAACCTTACAGCACTTTCCCCTGTATGGCTGCTATTCACACACAGCAGTGAGTATATATGGGTATGTCACCTGTGTATAGTGTCTGTGCAGGTTGTAATATGTGTAATTGCGTGAATGCCCAAGCAGATATCATGTATGTATAAGTATGTCCTCTTCTGAATTTCATGATGGCGAATCAGACTCTTTGCAGCACGCTGGTCTCTCTGTGAGCCGGAAGTCTCTTTTACAATGTACGTGCAGCGCCCCAGGGTCCTGGTCGTTGCAGTAATGTCATTCTCCTCTAGGGGGAGTGATGTTACGTTTGAAGGCAATAAAGAAGATCTCTTCACCAGGTAAACAGCAACATACAACACACTTCATACTCCAGTCCACCAGGGGGAGCTATGCTCCTATTTATTAGGGCACTCTTCATAATTAGGTAAAACTGGTGGTCTGGATAGGAAGTTAGACAGTCGCTGGCTGAGCTTCGCTCAGGCAGTTGGCCCCTGACAGGGGTGGGATCCTGTCAGAGGCCTAGACAGAAGGCTATGGAGCTGCGCCTGCCCAACGTGCGGCAGCTTCTAGAGACACTGAAGGAGAACTGTCTTGTAGAGAGTGAGAAGAAGTCATAGCAAAAGGAGAGGAAAGCAGAAGGAGTTCTGCCCTACACAGGCTGCCTCCTTCTGAGGCGCAGGATCCCGGTAGCCGGAACACCGAGGGAGCAACAGTCCTTTATGCTTTGCTCCAGAGATCGGCAGGACAGCTAATTCCACATTACTGATCCGCCCTATACCCAGGAGGCACGGTGGCAATTTGTGGGGGCTGGGGCATGCTAGAGTCCCTGTAAAAAGCCTCAGGCCACCAGTCATACAGGTTTGTCCTATCCATCCGGGGGACAGAGAGAGACACAACATCTAGAACATCTACTACAGTTGTGAGGATAAGGGGACTCTGGATTTGCCTTCAGACCAGCCGGACTCTGCCTGCCTTGTGATCTGGTGCTCTGGACTGTGGATGCTGAAGCCTTCAGTAAAAAGGTAAAGAGACTGCAACCTTGTGTCCTCGTTCTTCACTGCGCCTCTCACCATCTACACACTGGGAAGCCCTGGGGATACACGTCACCTGCGGGAAGGTATACCATCTAGCTGCCATAACATCACCCCAGCGGACCCCTTACAGCAGCGTCGGTCACCCTGACCGAATACCACAGGTGGCGTCACGAACATAAACTCTATCCCTTTAAAGACCTTTCCCCCTTTTACAACGGACGTCCCTAGGGCCATGGACCGGGTCAGCCTCCGTGACATCCCTTTTGAGAACCGAAGGGCCCGGTACCGAGTACCCCACTGCCCTATGGGGGGCGATCCATAAGTCTATGAAGCCTGGTTCAGACCTGCCATAGATTTACATTGTAAAAGTCACTTCTGGGTCACAAAGTGCAGCGTGATACAGACAGTCTGCAGAAGGCTGACGTCGCCGAAAAGAGGAGTGGAACAGTGCTGGATATTGGGGAAGATGACAGTAGGTGTATATTAACACAGTTTAATACAGTGACAGTACACAACTAAAGGGAAAAGTTATAGAGAGGCTTCTTTAAAGGGGTGGTCCGAAGGCAAAGTTATTTTCTTCCTAAGTCCGGGGTCACATTATCATATGGCATCGGATGCAATATGCTAATGAAACTTGGCTCAAACTCTGCTGCGAGAGTTAGCCGAGTGTCAGGCTACGGTGATCCAATCCTCTCGCATGCGAGAATCGGATCACAGGTGAGAAGAAGGAGAGATTCATCTCTCCATCTTCTCCATTGAATGTCTCGGCCTATATCGGACTGTACTCGGATGACACAAACCCATTGACTTGAATGCGGATGCGCCGTACGAGATAAGCTACCAATCGCAGCGTGCTGCGATTTTTTTCTCATGAAAAGTAGGTAAGAGAAATAACTTGCTGCTCAGCTCTGCCTCATTGAATACCACAACGATAGATTTTATCGCATTCAACTTCTCCGTATTATACGCCAGTGTGAGGGAATCCTTAATCCCTAAACTATTTTTCAATATACTTGCATTAACAATTCCCTGTCCTTCCCTCACTACTGTATACTACTACACTATCTATCTGCTGCCCCTCCCTCACTACACTATATATCTGCTTTTCAAAAAAAGAGTTCACTTATTTTTGATGACACTTCGTTTGACAATTCCTGTGCTGGGATACTAAGAGTCATCTGGGGCCAGAGGCTGCAGTCACTGTGCCGCCTCTGCCCTGTCCATGAAGCAAAACATCATCAAATACCTCAGTTTCAAGTGCTGGGATAGTCCCTGCATGCTGTGCAGCATGCACAATGACAGCTCGCTCTCTATTGTCAGCTCAAATCAGCATTAACGAGCCAGCAACAGAGTGGAGTCAGAATACCAGGCATGTAGAGACCAGTGACGTCACTTATGGGAGAGGCATGTAGAGACAAGTGATGTCACTTACGAGGGCGTCACTGGTCAATGCATGCCAGGTATTCTGACACTGCTCTATTGCTGGCTAGTTCCTAGTTCCTACTGATCTGAGCCAACAACAGAGCGTGTGCTGTCATTGTGTGCTGTCATAGTGCAGGGACCAGACCTGTCACTGATGTTACTTTGTTTCAGGTAAAGGGCAGGGGCTGTGACAGTGACCACAGCCTCTGATCCCTGATGACACTTTGAGTATACCAGCATGCACTGGGAGTCTGAAAAAAATCATCTGAAAGGAATTAGGGAAAAAAATAGAAAAGCAGTTTGATATTGTAGTTAGGGAACGGAAGTGAATTTTTAATGAAAGTGTCAGGAAATCGGAAGAATGTCTTGTTGTCCCAATTGCACTTCCGGAATTTTCCACTGCATTTGCTGTTACAATAGCAAAGCCCAATGACAGGCACATGTCTGTGGGTGATGACAGCCCCTTTTGCCTGAGGAAAAAACAGCATTTCTCCTTCTCACTCTGCCTGTGTGTGTAATCCTATACCCCTTCCCTCCTCCTTCAGGTATTTTTATGGCTTGGTGCTGTGAAAGCCAGGGTCCTTAAACTCCTCATTCCCCCCTCCCGCCTAATACCAGCCAAAACGTACAGAAGCTGCATGGGACTCTATTGTTCTTTTAAAGTTATATATACTGGCACCAATCAGGGCTAGAGATATAAGGATTATATATTCCGGATGTCCATCGAGAGATCTATAGCTCACGGAAATTGCTAGGAGCTAAACTCAATGAGTGCAAGGTTTCTCCATTAGCGGGTCATGTAACTACGTGGTGTTTACACTTAAAATAGTCCCCCCGACGTGGTGCACATCCTGATCATTGTGTCGTTAGTATATGAAGTTCATACAGCGAGCTATGTATAAAAATGGTTTGTCTCAGCTCTAAGAAAGAGGAGGATTCAGCCTCTGAGTGAAGTCACCACAGGGGGAGTGCCTTGGTTTTGGACTGGGAGATAATTGAGTGGGACATCAGTCTTGAGCGTCTTCTGTCCTTGGTCTAGCTGCGAGACAGATGTGTGATATGCTTCTAGATGTGTCCGCTGAGCACATGGTCAGCCAGGAGATGAAATGATCTGAACGAAATGTAAGTGCTTTTTCAACTTTAAACCCATTTTATTTGTAATTGTACTGTACATATGATACTTGTCTTCTTTATAATATCTTTTTATACTTCTGTAAACACTGCCTACCTTTTTTGGAGTAAAAAATTTTTTACTAGCTTTGTCTCTCCTTGCTCTATAACGTACGGTCACGTCCTCTGAAGTGAATTACGCTACTAATCTGGGTTGGCTCTGGACCCGTTTATAATTAAGGAATCGGAGCTGGTGGCAGCGGATGTGTCCTGTGTGTTTGGGAGTCTTTGTAGTGACTGGCGGCGTTGATAATTATTGTTCCCGCCTGAGTGGGAGTAGTTATATCGCCCTCGCTGCAGTGTGCCCATTAGCCAGTACAAAGTAAGGCAGCCTTTCTGGTGACTAGGTGCAGTAGCCTGTCTGACCAGAGGGTAAGGGGGGCGCCAGAAAACGGCAAATTCCAAACCAGAACTGGTAAGTGGGATATAGATAAATCCAACCAAACAACCCCGGTTCATGACAAATTGGTGTGAGTGGTGGGGTGATAATGGTATCCTCCCGGTGAACCGTGACACAAAGTATGATAGAAAATAGTTTAGATTATGGCACTAAATAGATTGGGAATTGGGATGAAAATGAATTTTCCTTCACCTTAGGACCACCCCTTTAACCATTTAAATGTCAATCATGGATTGGTGTTCATGAGGAGCTGATGAGTTACCATTGCAGTTGGTCGGGCCCAGGGCCGGACTGGCCATCGGGCAGTTCTGGCAAATGCCAGAAGGGCCGATGGCAGTAGTGGGCCGCTCGAGTGTTCCGCTGTCGGCACACTCTCCCCGCTGTCGCGGCACACTCCCGGCCCCGCATTCAACTATACCGGCATCATAGACACCGGTACAGTTGAATGCAATGATGGAGGAGAGAGCGTCCGCTGACGCCCCCTCTCCCATCATTCCCCGCTCTGCCTGCCGCTGACACTGCGGGTGCGCGATGACGTCATATCATCGCGCACCTGCTGTGTGACCGGGCGGGCAGACTGCAGCTGCTGAGACCAGAGCCAGGAGCAGCGCGGGGCACGAGGAGAGAGGTGAGTAGAGTGTTTTTTTTTTGTTTTTTTTTTGTCAACAAGTGATGACTGGATTGTGGAGCTATTGGGGGGGGGCTGGCTGCATTCCATTCCATGGGCCTGTGCTGCATTATATTCTATGGGGCTGTGCTGCATTATATTCTATGGGGCTGGCTGCATTCCATTCCATGGGCCTGTGCTGCATTATATTCTATGGGGCTGGCTGCATTCCATTCTATGGGAGCTGTGCTGCATTATATTCTATGGGGCTGGCTGCATTCCATTCCATGGGCCTGTGCTGCATTATATTCTATGGGGCTGGCTGCATTCCATTCTATGGGAGCTGTGCTGCATTATATTCTATGGGGCTGGCTGCATTCCATTCCATGGGCCTGTGCTGCATTATATTCTATGGGGCTGGCTGCATTACATTCTATGGGAGCTGTGCTGCATTATATTCTATGGGGCTGGCTGCATTCCATTCCATGGGCCTGTGCTGCATTATATTCTATGGGGCTGGCTGCATTCCATTCTATGGGAGCTGTGCTGCATTATATTCTATGGGGCTGGCTGCATTCCATTCCATGGGCCTGTGCTGCATTATATTCTATGGGGCTGGCTGCATTCCATTCTATGGGAGCTGTGCTGCATTATATTCTATGGGGCTGGCTGCATTCCATTCCATGGGCCTGTGCTGCATTATATTCTATGGGGCTGGCTGCATTCCATTCTATGGGAGCTGTGCTGCATTATATTCTATGGGGCTGGCTGCATTCCATTCCATGGGCCTGTGCTGCATTATATTCTATGGGGCTGGCTGCATTACATTCTATGGGAGCTGTGCTGCATTATATTCTATGGGGCTGGCTGCATTCCATTCCATGGGCCTGTGCTGCATTATATTCTATGGGGCTGGCTGCATTCCATTCTATGGGAGCTGTGCTGCATTATATTCTATGGGGCTGGCTGCATTCCATTCCATGGGCCTGTGCTGCATTATATTCTATGGGGCTGGCTGCATTCCATTCTATGGGCCTGTGCTGCATTATATTCTATGGGGCTGGCTGCATTCCATTCCATGGGCCTGTGCTGCATTACATTCTATGGGGGCTGTGCTGTATTACATTCTATGGGGGCTGTGCTGTATTACATTCTATGGGGGCTGTGCTGTATTACATTCTATGGGGGCTGTGCTGTATTACATTCTATGGGGGCTGTGCTGTATTACATTCTATGGGGGCCGGCTGTATTACATTCTATGGGGGCTGTGCTGCATTACATTATATGGGGCTGTGCTTCATTGCATTCTATGGGGCTGTGCTGCATTACATTCTATGGGAGCTGTGCTGCATTAAATTCTATGGGGCTGGCTGCATTACATTCTATGGGGGCTGTGCTGCATTACATTCTATGGGGGCTGTGCTGTATTACATTCTATGGGGCTGGCTGTGCAGCGCCCCCACTGCCGCAGGGCCGAGGGGTACCCGGTACCGGGCCTCTGAGTCTCTGCTCTGGGGTTGTCACGGTGGCTAGGCCCGGTCCGTGACCCTGCTGAGGGGCGCCCCAAATAATAGGTGTGGATGGTGGAAGTGGTGGTAGTGGTGCGGTGCAGTAAATAACGAGGACACCGGTTGCAGTCTCTTTACCTCTTTACTGAAGGCTTCTGGGTCCTCAGTCCGGAATACGGTTAACCGGGCTGCGCAAGTCCGGCCGGTCCGATGGCACCTCCAGAGTTCCCTTTGCAGGTGGAAATCTGTGCCTTCCTTCTAGCGTTTGTGTGTTGTGGTCCTCCCCTGCTGTGCTTACGGGATAGTACCCCACAACTGTTGTGTCTGTTCCTCGTGTTCCCTCACAACAACTCGATTCTGATGTTCTTCTTCTTCTCGCCCCCCAGATCTTATGGTAGGACGCACCCGTATGACGGGAAGGCTCGGAGCTCTTCCGGGACCCTAGAGTCGCC
Source organism: Ranitomeya variabilis (assembly GCF_051348905.1). Lineage (NCBI taxonomy): Eukaryota > Metazoa > Chordata > Amphibia > Anura > Dendrobatidae > Ranitomeya > Ranitomeya variabilis. The sequence continues at coordinate 1,062,678,048 of NC_135232.1, read as the reverse complement.
CCTCTCCAAAGGTTGCCCCCTATGTCTGCGTAGGTGATACAGGAGACAGCCAGCCTATAGCTCTCTGTCCTGCCGTTGGTTTGAAGTAATGCCTAGAGCTCTGTACTTCCTCGGCGTTCCGGCCACCGGTTATTTACGCCTCAGTAGGATGTTGCCTCGGTCTAACAGCACGACTCCTACTGGTATTTCTCCCTGTTGCGTTGATCTCGTTTCTCACTCAGCACAATAAATCTTGCTTCTTGTCCTTTCTTAGGGCACCGCCGCTATGAAGTGCAGGCGCGGTCCCGTAGCTTTCTCTCTGATTGCCAGGCCTCTGTCAGGATCCCACCCCTGACAGGGACCCTACCGAATCTTCCCCTACAACACCCTCTGCCACAAGGTGTTGCCTGGTTCCAACCCAGTCAGCTTTCTCTCTAACTTCCTGCCTAACCCCCAGTTTTACCAGACTGTGAGGAGTGGCCTAATGAATAGAACCCTTAGCTCCCCCTGGAGGCCAGACTGTGAAATGTATTGGTGTATGTGATACCTGGTCAGATGAACTCCTTCAGTGCCATCAGACGTACCATAGCCCCCCTTAGCGGCGGAGCCACAGTACTGCAATGACCAGGACTCTGGGGCGCTGCAGCTGCATTACATTCTATGGGGGCTGTGCTGCATTACATTCTATGGGGGCTGTGCTGCATTACATTCTATGGGGGCTGTGCTGTATTATAGTCTATGGGGGCTGTGCTGTATTACATTCTATGAGGTCTGTGCTGCATTATATTCTATGGGGCTGTGCTGTATTACATTCTATGGGGGCTGTGCTGTATTACATTCTGTGGGGGCTGTGCTGTATTATAGTCTATGGGGGCTGTGCAGCATTACATTCTATGGGGCTGTGCTGTATTATAGTCTATGGGGGCTGTGCTGTATTATAGTCTATGGGGGCTGTGCAGCATTACATTCTATGGGGCTGTGCTGTATTATAGTCTATGGGGGCTGTGCTGTATTACATTCTATGGGGCTGTGCTGTATTATAGTCTATGGGGGCTGTGCTGTATTACATTCTATGGGGCTGTGCTGTATTACATTCTATGAGGTCTGTGCTGCATTATATTATATGGGGCTGTGCTGTATTACATTCTATGGGGGCTGTGCTGTATTATAGTCTATGGGGGCTGTGCTGTATTACATTCTATGAGGTCTGTGCTGCATTATATTCTATGGGGCTGTGCTGTATTACATTCTATGGGGGCTGTGCTGTATTACATTCTGTGGGGGCTGTGCTGTATTATAGTCTATGGGGGCTGTGCAGCATTACATTCTATGGGGCTGTGCTGTATTATAATCTATGGGGGCTGTGCTGTATTACATTCTATGGGGCTGTGCGGTATTATAGTCTATGGGGGCTGTGCTGTATTATAGTCTATGGAGGCTGTGCAGCATTACATTCTATGGGGCTGTGCTGTATTATAGTCTATGGGGGCTGTGCTGTATTACATTCTATGGGGCTGTGCTGTATTATAGTCTATGGGGGCTGTGCTGTATTATAGTCTATGGGGGCTGTGCTGTATTACATTCTATGGGGCTGTGCTGTATTATAGTCTATGGGGGCTGTGCTGTATTACATTCTATTGGGACTGAGCTGTAATGCTGGATACAGCTGTGATTATATGTTATATAGTCGTGTTACACTCCCCTCACTTCTTGTAGCCTACAAGTGTACAAAGATATTATACAGTCACCATGCGACAAGTGGGCCTGTGTGACTTCAAATGCCAGGGCTGAATTTTAGTCCCAGTCCGGCCCTGGTCGGGCCACTGAAGGCCACCTTAACTGCCAATTTATTCCTCTGAAGTTCAGCTGCAGGCAGAGCTTCGTAGAACAGCAATTTCACTATACACTGCAATACTGAGGTGTATGTAGTGTATAGAATAAAAAAACCTTTCAAAAGTAAATAAATTAATTTTAATAAACATGTTTGGTATTCTCATGGCCAAAAAAGTATGATCTATCAAAATATAATTTTTTTTTTAAACCATTGTTACATGCAGAAAAGAGAAAACATGCATTCAAAAGATCATATATACACCAAAACTGTTACTGTGCTGGACAACATGTCACATTTTTTCTTCATTTGGTGTAGTGTAGAAGTTGGGGAAAAAATGGGGAATGAGCTCTGGAAGTGGTGCTCTAGATAACTGTATCTTATTTTCTGCAGAGACGAGTCCTGACTGGGAGATGTGATGGCGGTCTGTGCTGGGTGAAGAATAAAAGTGAAGATGAACATCAACTAGATACGTCACTGGTGAGTCTGTGCTACCTGTACACTTACACTATACACAAACACAATATATAGCGCTCCTGTGTATAATTTCACCGGTGATCCCTGTATTACCTGTACACTGATGTATACTCTGTACAGAGCTCCTGTGTATAATGTCACTGGTGAGTCAGTGTGTTACCTGTTCACTTACACTATACACTGTATACTATGTACAGAACTCCTGCGTATAATGTCACTGGTGATCCCTGTATTACCTGTACACTAACCCTATATACAGAACTCCTGTGTATAATGTCACAGGTGATAACTGTATTACCTGTACACTATACTACAGAGCTCCTGTGTATAATGTCACTAGTGAGTACCTGTATTACCTGTACACTGACACTATACACTTTATACTATATACAGAGCTCCTGTGTATAGTGTCACTGGTGATCACTTATTATATGTGCGATGACACTATATACAGAACTCATGTGTATAATATCACTGGTGATCACTGTATTACCTGTACACTGACACTATATACAGAGCTCCTGTGTATAATGTCACTGGGGTCACTGTGTTACCTGTACACTATATACAGAGCTCATGTGTATAATGTCACTGGTGATAACTGTATTACCTGTACACTATACTACAGAGCTCCTTGTTATAATGTCACTGGGGATCCTTGTATTACCTGTACACTATACACTAAACACAGAGCTCCTGTGTATAGTGTCACTGGTGATCACTTATTACATGTACACTGACACTATATACAGATCTGTGCATATTCTCACCGGTGATCACTGTATTATCTGTATGCTGTCACTAAGTACGGAGCTCCAGTGTATACTGTCACTGTTAATCCCTGTATTATCTGCACACTGACACTATACACTGTATACTATGCACAGTGCTCCTTTGTATAATGGCACTTAAGGTAATATCAGTATTGTGTTTTTTTTATTAATGATCAGTATTGTAGTATTCGGTCACCATGTGGTGGTAATATGTGATCTGGTCATGGTGTGTTCGATATTTGTTCCTTGTATGTGGCATTATTCGGTCACTATGTTGTGGTAATATGTGATCTGGTCGTTCTTTGACAGTATTTGTTCATGTATGTGGTATTATTCAGTCACTATGTGGTGGTAATATGTTATCTGGTCATGGTGTGTTCAATATTTGTTCCTTGTATGTGGTATTATCCAGTCACTATGTGGGTGGTAATATGTGGTTTGGTCACAGTGTGTCAGCATTTGTTCATTGTATGTGGCAATATTCAATCACTATGTGGAGGTAATATGTGGTCTGGTCATTGTATAGGGGTATTTCTCCCTTGTATGTGGTATTATTCAGTCACTATGTGGTGTGGTCATGGTGTGACGGTATCTGTGCCTTTTATGTGGTATTATTTGGTCACTATGTGGTAGTAATATGTGGTTCTGCCGTGGTTATTTGTCCCTTGTATGTGGTATTATTGGTCATTTAAAAAAATGTATGTGACACATTCCCTTAAAAAAAAAAAAAAAAAAAAATATACTTAAAAAGAGTATTGGATATTTTAAGAAATTTCTAATTAGAGTAGGGCCCTGCCAAAAGAGTCTGTCTGGTGGCAGGCTTAAAAAAATCTTTTGGCCAAAACAAAAGCTATTGGCTATGTATGTGATGTGGTGTAGGGAATTGTTAATGTGAGACTGGAGAGGAGAGTTGAAGAAGAGGAGTTGACACCGTAGACGCGGTGCTGGGTTGGAGTCTCAAGGAGGCCCGAAAACTTTGCCAGTAAGGGGCCCCCGAAATTCCTGGTGGCAGCCCTGCTTACATTACTAGCACCACTCCAGCGCTGCAATTTAAAAAAAATGCTGGCGTGGTGCTTTAATAGTGGTCATATTATTTGTCACCCAGTTCCCCAGAAACAGATGCATTTACAATTTAGACATATGGATGATTTACAGTATATTCAATGGTTTTAAGGGGGAGAAGAACTGTAAATCTCATAAATCCAGCAGGAGCAGATGATTGATGGCAGGACTAAGCTGCTGCGGGATTTATGTATGTAGAGGCCATAAAAGCCCAGGTCTGCTTAGGTCTCTGAGCTGACAAGGCCATGCCAGACACTTGTTGCAGGCCATTCAGGTGCAGTGCCTGCCTGATGATTCTCCCATCATCCCCTGTGGCAGCAGACACCTGAGTCCCTGCAGACAATGCCAGCCTGCACACAATGCCAGCCTGCACACAGGGCACTGATCAGTGGATGCTGGTCTCCAGCCTGTGCAGTGCCTGTTCCACCCTCTTGTGGGCTGCAGCAGTGAGTGCCTGGCTCTATGGGAGCATGTAATGAGGCATGTGATTGCTGCCTCTGCTCCAGGAGGAGGTGGCTTCAGGATTTGCATGGGCTGAAGGCAAAAGCTGCAACAGTCTGATTATTTTTAGCTGGTGTGTGGTACAGATCACGTTGCATAGAGCAGGGAATTGCTTGTGTCTTGCACTGGGAGCTGGAGGACACTGTGGATCCCTTTTCCCTGCTGTGATAGATCAGCTCCCTACAGAGGAAGGCACACAGCTGCCTGGACATGGCCAGCCCTGCACTAGACCTAGAGGACATCTCCCAGCCACAGGAATCCCCTCCTGATGCTGCCTGCAGAGAAGCCCAGAAGTGGATCGAGGTAAAGCATGACATTTATTAGTCCTAGATGGAAGTTTGTCCTGATCCTGCCATGTAGGAGACAATTCCATTGTTTATTGTTTTGTGTACATTGTTACTTCTTTCTGTAAACATCCTTCTAGCTGGATGAGGGCAGTGTGCCCATTGTACCCAGTGATGCTCCTGGCTGCAGCTCCCTGTACCTGCTGTGTAGGATTTGGCTATGGAGCTGTGCTGACAGCCCTCCAGCTATTTGCAGCAGTCCACTGGTAAAGGCTGGAGGAGCTATTGTGTATCCAGTAGCTGGGAGACAGGCAGAGGAGCCTGTACTATTATTTTCCCAGCTACTGTTATTGTTGCAGGTAAACTGCTACATTTTGCACATGACTTTTACAAGTCTCATATCCTTATCCTGTGTCCTGTTTATTCTATCAAATGCTCAGGTGCCTATTGTGCAGCGATATGCCTGTGCATAGGGACCCTGCATGGCGTAGAGACCCTGCATGGCACAGAGACCCTGCATGGCGTAGAGACCCTGCATGGCGTAGAGACCCTGCATGGCGTAGAGACCCTGCATGGCACAGGGACCCTGCATGGCGTAGAGACCCTGCATGGCGTAGGGACCCTGCATGGCGTAGGGACCCTGCATGGCGTAGGGACCCTGCATGGCGTAGGGACCCTGCATGGCGTAGGGACCCTGCATGGCGTAGGGACCCTGCATGGCGTAGGGACCCTGCATGGCGTAGAGACCCTGCATGGCGTAGAGACCCTGCATGGCGTAGAGACCCTGCATGGCGTAGAGACCCTGCATGGCGTAGAGACCCTGCATGGCGTAGAGACCCTGCATGGCGTAGAGACCCTGCATGGCGTAGAGACCCTGCATGGCGTAGAGACCCTGCATGGCGTAGAGACCCTGCATGGCGTAGAGACCCTGCATGGCGTAGAGACCCTGCATGGCGTAGAGACCCTGCATGGCACAGGGACCCTGCATGGCACAGGGACCCTGCATGGCACAGGGACCCTGCATGGCACAGGGACCTGGCACAGCCTACAATCTGCTGCTAGTCATATAAACAGTTATTGATGATATGCAAGTGTCTTATTTCCCTTGCAAATAAGTGTCTGTGCTGTGGGGACGGCATACCTGCTGTGGCTGTAGCCTTCTAGCTGTCAGCTCTTGCACACAGAGCCCTATTCATCTGTGTTTAGAATGGGAGACCAGGGAAACAGAGGGGGCACAGACGCTTCCTGGATGGAAAGACCCTGTTGGCCCTCTCAGTTTTTCTTTCTCTGCAGTTTGCCCGATGCTTCTTCCACTTGTCAGGCATGCATGCCAGCAAGTGACTTCTATACAGCAGCAAAGGGCTAAAAAAAAATAGGAAGCTATAGCTACAGTGAAAAAAATCTTTTTTGGCCCAAGCAACATAAGCATTATTGTGTGATCGATTGTTCACTGGGACTCTGGAAGGACTGCAGAACTTTCCATTGCATTGCTACTGTGAGGCAGCTCAAGCTTCAGGCCCGTCGTGGGTCTGAATTGTTTCTTTTGTGAGGACGCAGGCGGAATGCAGATTTTGTTTTTCTACCTCACTATGGATTTGGTGTAGTGCTTGGATTCATAGACGTGCATATGTGATCCCACAGTGGACTGTAGTTTCTCGGCTTTCTTTTATTCCTTACTGTTACGTAAAGGTTTATAATATAAATGTATAGAACAAGCTTAGTTATACATTGTATTGTCACGAGATAAAAAAAGAAAAATGCTAATGGCGGTCAACTGAACAGAGACCATAAATGATGCTTCTGTTGGATTTGTTGCTGGGACTTCTGGTACTTACCATCAACAGGTTGCCAAGAGCACACGCTAGTGGTGACATTTTTGCAAGTGGTATATACACCTGACTGTGGTACCAGTCTAGTTCACATTGTGGTGTAAACGCCAAGATTGAAAACTGGGTCCAATTAATAGTTGTCTACATATATATATATATATATTTGTGATGTTTACGGCAAGGAAACGGGCCTCCATGCCTATGAAGAATGAGGATGGTATGTTTTAATACCGCTTATTAGTATCTTTAGTAATAGGCATTGTGCTTCAATGTAAGGGGAATCTGCCTTGATGAAGACTTGTGTAACAGTAGTGTAAACCTTCATGTAGGTTTGTCCTTTTGATATAGTTTCTTCTGGTACCTTGGTAGAGAGCAGAGGCGGATAAGATAAATCCCGATAGCTGTAGTATAAAGTGTGTATTTGCTTGCTAAAATACCCTAAAGACTATGTTATTTAATGTTAGACCTTGGACAGGTCATCGGAGGCATGCATTAGTTACAGTCACTGCAAAAATCTTTAGTTTACTCTTGTCTCTAGGAAGTGTCACTTTCTAGGAAGGAATCTTCTAAAGTTCCCCTGTAGAAATGGATACTGAGACATGGTATTGTACATATTGTACATTAGTATAAGAAAGTGTCCTGTTCATGAATCCTAAGATTACTAAGCTACGCTGGGATCACATTGTTTTTACATGTGATCCACTTGACAGATCGGACTCGCTTGACCTTCTTTTGCCAAATCATGATGGAGATTGCTGCCATAATCTGGCTGCACACAACACTAAGCAGATCAAGTGTTTGGTCCATGCAAACTGCTAGTTTATGAAGATCCTGAGGGAGAAGCCTAATCTAACACAAGCGGTATACATGTATCCAGAGCTCCACATTGAGGCTATGCTCACATGGGGCAAATACGCTACAGAATTTTGTTGCCAGGATACCCATCATTAATTCAAATGGAAATTGACCTACGTAATTTAAGTTGTTGTGTTGGGCTCCCTTCACACATCTGCTTAAAAAAAAAAAGTAAATGTGAGACCGTCTGCTTTTACTATTTGTGTGATCTTTTTGATGGCTGTTCGTGTACCATCTGTGTGTGACATATACCGGAATAGAAATTGCAGATTTTTAGGTGTTAATGATGTGCAAAGACAGAAATGGTTTATTTTGTTTCCTTTTTGTTTTGTTTTTGACATCTGTAGTCTCTCAGGTTAATAATGACAATGTATCCATAAAAAAACGGATGTGATATGGATGATCCATATGGAATACAATCCCCCCCCCTTCAATATATAGACATTTGGGGTCCAATTCATCAAGACTGGTGTGGCTCACGCCAGTCTTGATGAAGGGATGGGCTGGAGTCAGACACCACTGATTCACATTAGTGCAGACCGCTTCATGAATCTGGAGTAGCTGACGAGCGGGGTGCACCATGCTGGAAATCTCACTCCAGTCAGGTTCACAGCACATCATGAATTGGGTGTGTGGCATCATGCCCCAGTCCCTCCTCAGCTCTGGCTATTCGGGAGAAATCGATGTTTTTCTTAATATGTAAATGAGCTGTAAATATCTATGGGCCGGACACTGATCACATGAAAATCTGCCTCCAGAGATTATTGTAAATGAATGGGGATGTTACCAGTGTGAGATGTGTAGATCAGGAGAGCGGACTGTTAGGAGGAGTTACCAGGGTGAGACATGTAATGACTGACAGTCCGCTCTCCTGATCTACATGTCTCACTCTGGTAACATCCCCTTTCATTTACAATTATCTCTGGAGGCAGATTCTCAGTAGATCTATGTCCAGCCCAGAGATCTTAACAGCTCATTTACATATAATAAAGCTGTTTATTTTTCTGGAATAAGACATTGGATCACAGATATGAAGGTGTCATTTTATTCATCTTCCTATGACCTACATGCCCATATAGACAGCTTAGGGGGGACAATCCTACTGACAGATTCCTTTTTAATCCTAATCTCGGCAAAAACTGAAATTTTGGAATTGCCTTTTGAATTTCAGAATCCTAAATGAAGCATTGGCCTTTTTGTTTGCCCCTACCATGTATGTATGTCTGTCCCTGACAACCCTTGCTACGAGGCAAAAGCAGCCAAAAGTAGATGACCCTGGTTAGCTGTATGAGGAGTCACAGGTGACGCAGCAGAGTTTCACTTTGCTATATTTATGATCGGCCCGCTGGTGTCCAGGGCTGGAAATAGTGTCCGTTCTCGCTGTAAGACATCACTCGGGCAGTGTGGTGTCAGACAGAATGTTCCTGTATTATTTTTGGGTTCCTTTCTAACCACAGTAGAGGAATGTGGTGAGAGAAACAGGAGTCACTCTCTTGACCTTTTTTATAATTTTAGTATAAAACTGCAGTTCTTGGATTCCTGGAAGGTTTCGTGTTATAGGAGCTGTTCCCGTCCGTCAGCTTGTCGAAGGCTCGGATCAGGGTTTCTCTGGTTCCAGTGTGACCGTCCGCAGGATTGCCACTGGGCATTGTCCACACTGGACTGATGTAGTGGATTTTCCACAGCAGATTTGGGTGCAGAAAATCCCTGCATGTTACAGTATCGGCCAATAAATCTTATCCATTTGCTGCAAAGTCAATCCATGGGTGAAATTGATCTGCGGTGTGGAATCCTGTGCAGCCTGTCACTTTATGCTACAAATTGTCACCATGGATTTCATTCTTCGCAACGCAAAGGGTGAAATCTGCTGCGAGTTCACAGCGTTTCCACAGTGAAAGTCTCCAGTAAGTCATTACCGCATGCCGATACCCTAAGGCTGGATGACCACTAACTTGGAATCAGTAATAATGGCCATACCTGATAATGGCAGATCTGATTCCCAACGTATCCCAGTAGCTACTAAATGGTGTCTTGTCAGCGGAAAATGACTGTTTAAACCAATCACAAACACTTGGTGCACCCTAGGTGTGACCGAGCACTTCAGTGCACTTTCTCACCTACTTTTTTCTCATTTATATCTGCCCTCCTCTGGCTCTTCTAAAGCTGGAGCTGTCTATCAATGAAGAGGGGGACAGCGGGAGAAGGAAAATAAGTAGGTGGGAAGGTGCTCAGCCATGTGCTTGGTTAGAACAGTTATTTTGTGCTGACTGACTCCGTTTTAAATAGGGATTTGTCAGGTTTCCGCTGGGAGTTTGGCAGTTTTGACAGCTACTCTTCCCATCAGAGCAGAACCCCTGAGGAAACCAATGGCTGTGATTCATTATGGTGTTTTGTACTCCAGCAGTATTACAGAGAGCACTGGACTGGAGTAAGATGTGCCGAAATCTAGGTTCACATTGCGTTAATGGGTGTCCGCTAGCGGACTCCGTTATATGGCACAATTGTCGCAATTAACGCTATGTAACGGGTCCGTTAGCGCACCCATTGACCGCAATGTGCTAACGGGTCGCTAACGCATCGCTGACGCATGCCATTTTTGGCATGCGCTAGCGATGTCCCGTTATTTTCGAACGGACCTCGAACGCTGCTTGCAGCGTCCGAGGTCCGTTCCTCGCTAGCGCAGATCGGGCATTTGCGCTAGCGGGATCGCCAAACGCGATCCCTTTTGGGACATTGCATTAGCACAATCCGCTAGCGTATGCGCTAAACGGATTGCCCTAACGCAATGTCAACCTAGCCGTAGCATGTGTCTCTTTAATTTGGCAAATTTTTTCAACTGCCGTGCTCCACTGCCAGAAATGTATGCCAGGCAGGGTTTGTCGTAACTTATGTCAGTCGTGAAACTATGATGACTTTGTTAAGCGTGCCTAGCTATGTCCAGTACGGCCGAGCTCCGCTCACTGGTCTAACGCTTGCAGTAATTCAGGACTAATTTAAAAAAGCCAAAAGTTGCAATTTCAAGTTGAACAAAAGTTTGTGACGTTTTAAGCAATTTTATGCCAGAATTCTGGTGAAAGCGGTTTGGCAAATTGTCCATATAACTACTAGTAAGTAAGAAAGATGCATATCGTAGTTCAACTGTTCATCTGAAACAGAAAAATATAAGGTTCTAGTATGAAACCTCTGTATGCTCAGCATCCCGCTATATACCCATCCTACTGAAGGCAGCGCTGGTTCGTGCGCCTCTTGGACCTCATTCAGACATCGGCTTTTTCACACGTTCAGTATTTTTAAGCCAAAACCAGTAATGGAAGAAGTATAAGGCTAGGTCCGTATTCCCTGCGGACTGGACGCTGCGTACACCCGCAGCGTCCAGATGTTACAGCATAGTGGAGGGGATTTTATGAAATCCCATTTTCACCATGTGTTCAAAGACACGGGCGGCATCCCTGCGTAACCAGACATGCGGTGCGTCTTTCTAGATCGCAGCATGTCTATTTTTTACTCTTCGCCACGACAGCAACCCACTGGAGAGAGGGATCCGCCCCGCAGGAACAGGAAACCTACAGAAAATAAAAAGGGGGCGGTCCGCCTCTCCTCCTCAGTTTAGGTTACCTGTTCCTGCGGGGACGACAGGACTTCTACAAGGAAACATACCTGGGCTAAGCATGCCGCCTGTGCAGTATCCGTGAGAACGGCAGGGGCTGCAGCCTATAAAAACGCAAATAAAAAGCGAAAAATCTGCAACGTGTGCACACAGCCTAACATAGCTGGCTGGGACTGTCACAATACGTTTCGACATTTCAAGGAGTTTTATGGAGGAATTCTGGAAAAAAAAAAACTCCCTAATGAATCGGGGCTTTTGTGTTTTGTTAATTAATGAAATCTGCTTTGCAGTAAGAAGGAGAAGTGATATTATATGATTGATGTTTTTTCTCTTTTTTTTTTTTTTTTCCACTGTTTTGTTTGCAGTGAGGAAAATTAGCAGGAAATGACAGAGCGGGAGCGTGTGATCTGCTTTGTATAGTGCTCATATAGTGCAGATTATAAACAAGGCGAAGGCTCGTTCCCCCGAGGTTTCATGAGGATGGAATTCACAAGTATCATATCTCTTTTTTTTTTGTCCATAGAATGGACTCATTGTTCTCCATTCACAAGTGTTACTGCTCGTATTAAACCTCGGCTAAACTGCATAACCCAGGAATCTAGGATTTACCAAGGGATCCTCTTATGTTGACAAGTTCAGCAATGTGAACGTGATGTGCAGAGCGGTCAGAGCTATTCTGTAACGTATTGAGGCTTTTCTCTGTTGTCAAGTGCTGCATTATTAACATGGCGGCTCTTCTTACACCAGACCGGTTTGCTTTTCATTTGGACTAGATCAGCGTTTCGAGCGCACTGTAAGGCACAACATAGGACTGGATTCCTATTCACACGCGGGTGTTCATTGTGTATCTGCATGCAAAGTAGGTCTCTTGTAGAGCGAAAAAGATGATCTCGCAAAGTACCACCTAGGAGAGAGCGTTGCCTCATTAGTCCGTGGTCAACCCTTTATTAAGCCTTACACCATGGCCAGGAGTAGATGGCAAGCCATAAACTCCTCTACAGACATCTTATGAGAAACGTCGTAGACACTGTTTTCATAAAAAAAAAAGAAGTGTAAAATCGATCCCACCAAGACAAGGTATAGAAAAATCGAGAGAGTCCTAACCTCTAGTATTAAATCCTCACCTTTTGTCAGCCAACCTCTATAGGTGGGGGAAGAGGAGGACCCAGACGTGTTATGGGGTGTTTGCCCCTCATCAGTGTGGAGTAGCATCTTGCTGGCTGAGTGAGGCACAGATGGCCAGATCCTGCTCCACACTGATCAGCGGCAAACACCCCAAACATGCCAAAATAGGTTGTCTGTAGATGAGTGTATGACTTGGCTATTCCTGGTCATCTTGTAAGGCTTCCTATAGTTACACACTGTCTGGGGGCAATATGCTGGAGTCAGACACTGGGGCAGGTTGCTGGAGACACTGTCTGGGGGCAATGCTGGACACACTGGGGCAGATTGCTGGTTACTGGGGCAATATGCTGGACATACTGGGGCAGATTGCTGGACACACTGGGGGTAATATGCTGGACACACTGGAGCAGATTGCTGGACACACTGGGGGCAGGACTGGAGGCATGGGCAGAATGTAGACACGGGGCAGAATGAAAGACATGGGGCAGGATTGGATCATGGGGCAGCATGGGGAGATCACATGGGGTAGAATGGATACTCATGAGGGCAGGATGCGAGAACATATGGCTGGAGCCAGGAATGAGATAAACGGGGCCAGGGTGGGGAATATTATTACCATAGGGGCTAATTAAGGGATATTATTACTGCAGTGATGTATTTATTTTATTTTTTGAGTACACTGTTTTAAATGGGGGGGGCGGTCCTGTTACTGTGTAGAGTGACTCTATATCGCTTTTTTTTCTTCATGTGGTGTATCATGTAACATCATGTAACATCAGTCACAATATATTCACAAATGTGAAAGCACAGTCATGCTCACAGGTGCTTAATAGGTAGATTCCTAGTTATATACCACATTATGAAAAATTGCAGGGATATAGGTGATCCATAATTAGATTGTGGTCATAGAAAAAAAATAGTACAGATAGTACTTATCGATTAGTTGCCCATCCCAGGGCATGACTGTGCCTTCATTTATGAGCATGATTATGCCTTTACATTCGTGAAATACTGCGATTGATGATACCTGGCAACCTGATTATTAACTAGAAACAGAGTCATTGCCCCTGACTGGTTGCCCCTTGTGTGGTATATTGCTAATGCTAATAAGATAGGGTATAAGAGCTTTGCATCTTTTTTATGAGGTGATAACAAATGGTTCAAGATAGGGTCACAATTAGATAACCTATTGCTATAAGATTACTCTATATCTTTGCTCACAGTTGCACCTTAGTTATAAGGTATCAGGACTCGTATCAATCAGAATCCTGAAACAAAGAAAAATTGGTATATGAAAATATTGGTATATACCTATGCAGGTGTGTTAAGCACTTTTAAAGCATATTAACACTTTAAAATACTGGTGTTGGTGTTTTCTTTGTTAGTCCCCCTTAGGGTTTTAAGGGAGAGCCGTCGTCGAGTGGGGGCGCCATGTCGAACTTAGGGTGCCAACTTCCGCGGTAAAGTAGGGCGAGTAAGGGAGAGAGCACCCCCTCACTTGTTATACCTCTATCCTCTTTTAGTGTTAAGTTTATATTGTTAAAATTAACCATTGTCTCCTGACCCTATATAGGTCATTTTACCTAATACAATTAAAAGTTATATTTTAGGGGCATTTTTTGGTTCTCTTTGGTCGACAATAGTTTATATGCTCCGTTCCAATTGTTTTTGGTTTATTCCCTATAGTTACGCATTGACTTGTAGGATAGCTCCTTCTCCTAGGTGGGACTTGTGCAAGTGTTTCTTTTGTTGTACTAGAGCTATTTTGTATACGTTTTTTTTTTTTTTTCCTTTCCCCTCGTGGAGCTTATAGACTCCATACTTAACTGGTCTCTAAGAAGAACAATGACTTCCACCACATTGTGAAACTGAGGTTGTCAATCAACTCGCTAAGACCACCCCTGTCCGTATCCCTTATTGAGAGCTAGGATCATCATATGGGGGGGGGGGGGTCCTGATTAAAATTTATTCATGCGGAAATATACATTGTATGTATACATAATAAATGCTGCCAAGTAGTATTGCTTTAAAAAATAACATGGAAGTATCAATAGGAAGGATCCAAACTTATTCTGCAGCAGGACATCGACCTCAAACATAGAGCCAATGTCAGTAAGGGATATCTTCAGTGTACAGACGATATGGCCCCACAGAGACCTGATCTCAACGTCATTGAGTCTGGGTAAGAGTACATGTAGAAAGAGAAGGACTTGCACTAGCGACATCCACAGAAGATCTGTGGTTATTTCTCCAAGATGTTTGGAACAACCCCCCTGATGAGTTCCTTCAAAACTATGTGCAAGTGTATCTCGAAGAACTGATGCTGTTTTAAAGACAAATGCTGGTCACCAAATAATGATTTGATTCCTACTTTGGAGCATTTTTTCCTGCACTTCCCTAAAATATTTGCACAGTATTATAATTTACATTACTTTGTGTTTACCAGGAAAACCAAAGTGAGCCAGTGACTCAAAGGGAACCCTGATATTCAGTATTTTTCCCTTGTGCTGGGATTTTAGCGCAGGAAGCCCCCATGTCACAAATCCTAAGTAATCGCTGCAGTTTAGCTGATGAGCAAGACTTGTTAACAGACCAATCCCTGGTCATATGCAGAAGTTGGGCAGGAGCATGTAAAAGCACCAAGTGAGGCCAGAAGCACGTCAGGAGCAAACTAAAGTCAATATTCATGGGTAGTACAACAGATTCCAGAACAGCAGGCAAAAAATCAGGTCCGTGGTCATCTGATCAGCAACAAGCAGACAAAATCCAGGTAAAAAGCCAGATCAGAACCTAGTAGAAAGCAATTCACCCTATATCTCAGTACAGAGGCAGATCGTGTAAAATAATCCCCAGCACAGGCATGAGTTATTTAAAGTGACTCAGTCTCAAAATTGAACTATATTAACTGCATACATTTTTGAATAGATATTTTAGACCTGATGTGGCTGGTGTACTAACTTTGAAAGTTCATGTTAGAATGGTTGTATAATCCTTTAATGAAAGTTTTTCTAACAGATATTAAAATAAGCATTTTAGTCCAACTTTAGCTGCAGTCCATTAAAAAAAAAAAATGTGCTTTTTTATTTCAGGATTATACATTTCAAAATTAGTACATCAGCCTTATCGGGTCTGAGAGATCTATTTAATATATGCAGATTGTATTGTGAATTCCACAGATCCAGTTTTTGTCTGGTCTAACTTTCTCCTAATCGGCCTCCCACAAAGGCTCTGGCTGCCTTGCGATTATAAAATCAGCTACAAGTTCATTTGTCAGAATTCTGCATTATATCAGTGTTTTATGGTGGTTTTACACAAAAAATAAAGTACCGTAACTGCTGTATTATAGCATTTCAGAAAGTTCTCATAGTGCCATCCAAAAAGCAGGTGAGAGGAAGAAATTTAGATCTACCGAGTGATGGTGGATTAATTTTTATAAGAATGATGGCGTTATTTTTTATGGTTTTCATTAAGTTCAGCAGATTTGATTCCTAAGGTATAAATTATAAAGCGTTTTATATTGCTGACGTCCTGATGGGCTGCAGGATTGGTGGTCTGATTACTATGGTAGTAATACCGGGATGACAAGATTTCATTTCACATAACGCTCAGCCGTCCACAAGCCTCTCCAGATCTCAGCTGAAATCTGTGCACTCAGCATTAGAAGCCAGGTGAGCGTTTTCTTACTGCGCCATTATCAGCAATAACATCTATCCGGCCATTGAACAGACCTGTACCTTTATACACTATAAACTATGCAGGCTTCTTCATCGCTCCTTCTAGCCAGCTGGCACACGACCTGTAGTTGTAATATGTTCGCTTTCGCTTTACACGGGGCGGAATGCTGGAGGATTGTCTTGGAATAACTTATTGATGACAGATTTGTAAATTAGGTTTAACATGAGGTTTCGCTAAGGAATAACATGATAATCATCATCAGTAGCCAAATGACCAAAGTACCCGAGAAGAAATAATATCTGAAAAGCAAAATCGTGACCTTTGGACACCTTGCATGTTGTAGATATCGGCTTAGGAGGTTCGGTGCTAGGTTTCTTATAGTCTATCACCTATATGTTACATTGTTTCGGCTTGTAGACTTTATTAATACTTCTTACGGTCTTGGTTTGTCACTTATGTGTACAATAACTTGATATTTGTATAAGGTGATCTCCAGGCATTTGCATGCTTCTTTTTGTTTGTCTGGCGGATTATCATCCATTGTAAACAGGATGCCAATTACCCAACAAATTAAACAAAACTATTAAGATTTCGGCAGCACATGTACTGCTTAGACAAGGATGTGCTGCCGAGGACAATAGCGGTGGAGCGCAGCGATCTGTCACCAACCGTTCTTTTCAGGGCTGTCTCTCTAAATGACAGCCGATCAATAAACCTGAAGCCATTCAGTGGTCGTTCAATGCTGCGAGTTGGCGAGTGTAAAAGTTGATGCTTAGTGGACTGTTTTGCCAGAGTCGGACTGGCCCACAATTGGATCTATTAGCTGGTCGTCATTGACTAATTCACCAATAGCAACTCATATTGTTGGGGTAGTGGGGGTTTGACCCCTGTGATCCCACCAAGCCTGAGAATAAGAGTTTTGGAGCTGTGTCCACACATTGCTTATTATAGAGAAAGCTGAGCACATGACTTGGCCGTGTCAGGCAGTCCTATAGCAAATAAATGGAGCGATGGTCGAAAAATGCTCCGTTCCAATAGGGCATTTCATAGGATCGATTGTGGTTCCAGTAGTCGGGCCACCATCAATCCTCAAGTTATCACCTTTCCTTTATATGTTGGTAATGACTAATTAATAGACGTTTACAATGATAGATCTTAACTGTGTAACTGACTTCACAGCACGTGGACATCCAGCACATGCTTTATATAGAGGGGAGGCAAGCAATCAGTCTCTGACTTCACCCTATTGGTATATTTAAATCCCCCACTACTAGGGCTCGTGCACTCAACCCTCGTAATCGGACGAGTTCTATCCATCATCTTGACAAATGGCACTCGGCCCCAATGTTATTCTATAGGGTCGTGCACATCTCCATTTTTTTTTTTTTTTTTCCTCTTGAGACTGAGAAAATCTCAGCATGCAGGAGTTGCCTCTGATAACCGGATCGCAGTCTGCCATGAAAGTCTATGGGTAGGTTGAAAACATCGGACTGCCTGCACTCAGATGGCATCAGAGTGTGGTCTGATTTTCACAGACACAGATTTTTGGCACAGAAGATTTATTTTCCTTTTTTAATTCTCTCATTGGATCACGTTCTGATCAGCATAATCAGACTGACACTAGTCTTACTTGGAATAGAAGATATACTAGCCTTCAATATGTAATGTCTTGTTTTTGGAAATATATTTTTACAATCAGAGATTTCAGGAGATCACCGCTAATAATTGTGGAACAATGTAAGTTGACATCACTATTATCAGGACTCCTTTAACCACCCCTTTCTATACAGTATGGCGAGACAACATATTGTACTCCGTTTTGTATCAGGGGCGCATCTTTACACCAATTCTCTGAAAACTTGGATGAGAAGCTGTCTGGGTCAGTTCCCCAGCACACTTGTTATCTGCTGTGTGAGGAGGGGGCTTTAGGATGAAATGGGTGGAAAATAATTCTGTTTTGATGACCTCATTTTCAGGGTGCGTCTGGGAAAGTTACAAGTGCGCTTTGGTCATCTAATTTTAGAGCCACCTTTCAGTTCCTGTAGACTGAAGTGAGACAATGGCCGGAGCGCTCCCCGGGGAGGAGGTGTTGTGGTGCCGGCCATGTAGCATGCAGGCTGGAGGACATGCTGGCTTGGCATCTGGTTTCCTCCCAGCTGTGAACAAGGCCAAACGCTGAGCGACACAAGCGGCAGCGCTGCTCTGTATATGCCGCCAATCACAGATGTTTAGGTAACGATCTCCAGTGTATAGTCTGCATATGGGACGCGAGGATATCTCACTTATGTCAGGAAACCAAGAGCGGTGCCCAGGGCCCACCAGTGACACGCACTCCAGGGCCCACCAGTGACACGCACTCCAGGGCCCACCAGTGACACGCACTCCAGGGCCCACCAGTGACACGCACTCCAGGGCCCACCAGTGACACGCACTCCAGGGCCCCTGTTATTCAGCTACATGTCAATATGACTATTCTCCTTCACAAAATTCCATAGCAATACTGTAAACCGAGTAGATTGTTAAATGAATAAGTTGCTGCCATTATCTGTATATGATGAACCAAGTGTATTGGGCCAAGTGTTATGGGCCTGGTGGTTAGGTGCACCCAGAATGACCTGATGGTTAAACTGGAAATCGGGACAAGCTCTGGGGAGTGGGAGCACTGCTGACCGCAACCCTAATCCTATCACACAAAACCAGAAATAGCCGTGGAGCGTACCTAACTCTCCCTAGACGCCTCTTCACAGCCTAAGAGCTAACTACCCCTAAAGATAGGAAATAAAGCCTTACCTTGCCTCAGAGAAATTCCCCAAAGGAAAAGGCAGCCCCCACAAATATTGACGGTGAGTTAAGAGGAAAGTCACAAACACAGGAATGAAACGGGTATTAGCAAAGGAGGCCAGTCTTCACTAAATAGACAGAGGATAGTAAAGGGATCTATGCGGTCAGCACAAAAAACTACAAAAACCACGTAGAGTGTGCAAAAAGCCCTCCACACCGACTCAGTGTGGAGGTGCAACCCTGCGCCCCCAGAGCTTCCAGCTAGCAAGGAGATATCATGATAGCAAGCTGGACAGAACTTAGCATGTACTAAGAAATATATTCAGAAGGCAATAAACAATAAATAAGCTAGCAGGGACTTAGCTTCTGTTGGAACAGTCAGGTCATCAGAGAAATCCAAGAGAGATCTGAACCAGTACTGAAACATTGACAGCAGGCATGAGGTAACGATCTGAGTGGAGTTAAATAGAGAAGCCAGCCTAGCGATAAACGAGGGCAGCTGGGAAAGCCAACCTCAAGGATCAGCAGTACCACTCAAAGCCACCAGAGGGAGTCCAAGGACAGAACTCACTGAAGTACCATTCATGACCACAGGAGGGAGTCCAAGAACGGAATTCACAACAGCCAAGTACTGCTCATATAACATGGTGGTGGCCCACTCCTGTCCTGCACACGGGCCCACCAGAGGATTCTCCTGTTCTCCAGTGGACCAGCCATATTTACCTTTTATGTGATGCGAATGTAAGGGAAAAATGAGTATTTGTCTATTAGTTTATTCTGAAGGAAATGTTTTTCAATGCAGGCGTTATCAGTCATATTCTACTGACCATAAAGCCTCATTCAGACATCTGTGTTTTTCACACATGCAAAAAAATTATCTGAGTGTCATCAGTGTTTTGGATTGCATTTTTATCAGTGTCTCATTAGGGGTTTTCACAGGGGGGCTTCTCCTATAATTTGCAATGCTGCTCACGGATGATACACTGATGCCATCCGTGCGCTATCTGTGATTTTTCACGAGCCCATAGCCTTGTATTGGCACTTTTCACCTGTGATGCCAGTAAATAATGGACAGATCGCCTTGATTTTTTTTTTTTTTTTTTTAGCATTGACACAAAGAAAAAAAAAAAGTTTGGTGCGTGCTTGATGCCATCTATTTTCACTGAAAAAAAAAAATACAACATATTCTAGTTCCAGCAAAGCAAAAGGGATTTTGAGTTCTCTCATGCTCATCACCCTCTCCTGGTTTTGGCTTACAAATACTGAGGTAAAACGCTCACCGAATAATCCGTGTGCACATTGCCTAACAAGTGGAGAAAAACCTGCACTTAACCCCTTCACGCCGCGGCCCTTTTTCGTTTTTGCGTTTTCGTTTTTCGCTCCCCTCCTTCAAAGAGCCATAACTCTTTTATTTTTCTGTCAGTATGGCCATGTGAGGGCTTATTTTTTGCGGGACGAGTTGTACTTTTGAACAACACCATTGGTTTTACCATGTCTAGTACTAGAAAACGGGGAAAAAATTCCAAGTGTGGTGAAATTGCAAAAAAAAAAGTGCAATCCCACACTTGTTTTTGTTTTGGCTTTTTTGCTAGGTTCACTAAATGCTAAAACTGACCTGCCATTATGATTCTCCAGGTCATTACAAGTTCATAGACACCTAACATGTCTAGGTTATTTTTTGTCTAAGTGGTGAAAAAAAATTCAAAACTTTGCTAAAAACAAAAAAAAAATAATTGTGCCATTTTCCGATACCCATTTACCCATAGCGTCTCCATTTTTGGTGATCTGGGGTTGGGTGAGGGCTTATTTTTTGCGTGCCAAGCTGACGTTTTTAACGATACCACTTTTGTGCAGATACGTTCTTTTGGTCACCCGTTATTGTATTTTAATTCAGTGTCGCGGCGACCAAAAAAACGTAATTCTGGCGTTTCAAATTTTTTTCCCGCTACGCTGTTTAGCGATCAGGTTAATCCTTTTTTTTTTTTTTTTTTTATTAATCGGGTGATTCTGAAAGCGGCGATACCAAATATGTGTAAGTCTGATTTTTTTTTTTTTTTTTTATTATTTTGGATGGGGCGAAAGGGGGGTGATTTAAACTTTTTAAACTTTTTTTTTTTATCTTTTTCATATTTTTAAAAACATTTTTTAACTTTTCCCATGCTTCAATAGCCTCCATGGGAGGCTAGAAACTGGCACAGCTCGATCGGCTCAGCTACATAGCAGCGATCATCAGATCACTGTTATGTAGCTGAATTGCAGGCTTGCTATGATCGCCGACCACAGGGTGGCGCTCACAGCAGGCCGACATCAGTAACCATAGAGGTCTCAAGGACCTCTATGGTTACCATCCTGACGCATCGCTGACCTCCGATCATGTGACGGGGGTCCACAATGCGCTCAATTCCGGCCGCGCGGCCAGCAGCGCTGGTTAAATGCCGCTGTCAGCGTTTGACAGCAGCATTTAACAGGTTAATAGCGGCAGGTGGATCGCGATTCCATCTGCCACTATTGCGCGCACATGTCAGCTGTACATAACAGCTGACATGTCGCGACTTTGATGCGGGCTCAGCGCCGGAGCCCACATCAAAGGGGGAGACACGACATGCGCTGTTCTAGTACGGGGCATGTCATCAAGGGGTTAAAGGGAACCTGTCAGCAGGATTAAGTAACCTACAGACAGTGTCAGGTCGGCACCGTTATACTGATGAAAATGATACCTTGGTTGATGAAATCTGTCTTGTGATTGTTGTTGTTTAATCCTCATTTTCAGTTTTGAGTTAATAATATGCTCGTGCTCCGGGGCGGCCTGTGGGGGGTCTTCATGTGGTGCTCTGATTAGATATTCATAATGCTGACAGGTCAATAATCCCTCACTGACCTACCCCCTAGTTTACATAATGAAATATATATATATATATTCGAGTATAAGCTGAGTTTTTCAGACCACTTTTTTGGGCTGTCTAATAATACTCACCTGCTCCTGGCGCGGTCCCTGCTTCCTGGCGCTGCAGTTTCTTCCTGTAGTGAGCGGTCACATGGTACCGCTCATTACCGTAATGAATATGCGGCTCCACCTCCCATAGGGGTGGTGCCGCATATTCATTACTGTAATGAGCGGTAACGGTGACCGCTTACTACAGGAAGAAAATGCGGTGCCGGGAAACAGATGTGCAGCGACGGCGCCAGGAGCAGGTAAGATGGGGGGCAGTGCGCGATATTCACCGGCTCCTCGTTCCACCGTCGGCGCCGCTGTGTCTTCCGCAGTGACGCTCAGGTCAGAGGGCGCGGTGACGCGATTAGTGCGCGCCGCCCTCTTCCTGAACGTCTGTGCAGAGGATGGGAAGACACAGTGGCGGTCAGCGGTGGAACGGGGAGCAGGTGACTATAGCAAGTGCCGGGGGCTGGAGAGGTGAGTATGTAATTTTTTTTTAATTGCAGCAACAGCATATGGGGCAAATATCTGTATGGAGCATCTTATGTGGCCATGTGCAGCATGATATGGGGGCAGATATCTGTATGGGGCATCTGTATGGGGCCATGTGCAGCATTATATGGGGGCAAATATCTGTATGGAGCATCTTATGGGGCCATAATCCACATTTTACCCTTCGCCACGACAGCACCCCACATGAGAGAGAGGGATCCGCCCATAGGAACAGGAAACCTACAGAATAAAAGGAGGCGGTCCCCTCTCCTCCTCAGTTTAGGTTTCCTGTTCCTACAGGGACCCAGCTTACCTACAGATGAAGAGGAATCCCTGGGCCATGCACCCGCCTGCGTCGGTATCTAAGGGAACGGCAGGGGCTGCGGTTCCAGAAGCAGCGGCGGGGGAGCCCCTGCTTGCAGCCTCCCCCCTCGTCTGGCCAAGCATCCACGGTCCGGGTCCGGTCACCGTGGGTCCGCCCGGCACCGTGAGGACGCGCGCGCTGCTGCGGCCGGCTTAATATCCCTAGCCGCCGCATGGTGAGTGAGAGCGGCGCGTCTAACCCGGATGTCGCTGGAGCACTTCCGGGTTGGTCCGGGGAGGCAGGAGAATGAGCGGCAGATTCAAAAATGCAGCGCTAGCGTCGGGCCGGTGTGTGTAAGATGGCTTCACCGGCCGACGATGCGCACTTGCCCGCAGTGCAACAGCGTTCTCCTAGCAAGGAGAGAAGCGCTAAGAGCAGCACAAAGAGTGGTGGTCGACCTCCAGAGAAGGGTTCTACCAACAAACGAAATCCGCCTCCAGAACCGGTACCTGTCAGCTTCACTGGGTGAGTTTTTGAAAGAGTCTCTTCCTATATGCTGATATATGTTCCTCCTGTATCTTTGCTCTAGACTAAGAAAAGGACACACAAGTCCAAGCACAAGGAATGTGCTTTATGTACGCAGCCCCTCCCGGATGATTATGTTAAAAAACTGTGTTCGGAGTGTATCATGCAAACCTTACGGCAGGAAAACATAATGACGCCATCAGATGTCAGAGCTATAATCCGGGAAGAAATGCAGGGGTTGGCGCAGACAAGTACCACCAGTACCCGTCAGCTTAGTAGGTCCAAGTCTCCAGTCAGTTCACAGTCAGAGGATGTATGTATATCCTCAGGTGAAGCGGAATCCCAGCCGAGCTCATCCGAGACTGAAGGGGGACTTTGTCTTCCCAACAGCAGTATGGACCATTTAATAAAATCTGTCAGAAGCACGATGGGGTGCTCAGATGAGAAAGAAAGTAAATCGGCTCAGGACATCATGTTCGCGGGGTTAGGACAGAGGAAACGTAGGTCCTTCCCCGTCATAAAAACTATTAAAGAAATAGTAAAAAAAAGAGTGGGATAAGCAAAATAGAGGTTTTCTACCATCATCCTCTAAAAGACGCTATCCCTTCAGCGACGAGGAGCTAAATACCTGGTCAAAGGTGCCGAAGGTTGATGCCGCTGTAGCCTCCACAACCAAACAGTCGGTCTTACCGGTGGAGGATTCAGGAGTCCTGACAGACCCGCTGGACCGTAAAGCAGAAGCTTTACTAAAAAGGTCGTGGGAAGCCAACACGGGGGCGTTCAGGCCCGCCATATCTAGTACCTGCACTGCGAGGTCACTACTAGTGTGGATGGAGCAACTGGAGGAACAAATTAGAGGTAGAACTTCGAGAGAGTCAATCCTGCCGAAATTCCCTCTAATCAAAGAAGCAGTAGCATTCCTGGCTGATGCCTCTGTGGATTCGCTACGCCTAGCAGCCAGGTCAGCCGGCCTAGTGAACACAGCCCGGCGAGCACTCTGGCTAAAGAACTGGAAAGGGGACGCACAGGCCAAAGCAAAACTTTGTGCGATCCCCTGCCAGGGTGAGTTCCTTTTCGGAAAAGCGCTGGACGAACTCCTGAGTAAAGCAGGAGAAAGGAAAAAAGGCTTCCCTAACCAGTATCTTCCATCCTACAGGAGAGCCTTCAAAAGACGTCCCTTTACCAGGAACAAGCCGTTCGAACAAAGGGAGCGATGGGAGTCGAAGGACCCGAAGCAAAAAGGTGCCTTTTTTAGCGGGTCCCATAACCCGAAACGCAAATACCGCTAACCAGGAGGTGGGCGGCAGATTAAAATTCTTCCTCCCCAGGTGGAAACAAATAACATCCAGCCAGTGGATTCTGGACATTGTACAACACGGCCTAAAATTGGAATTTGACCGAATCCCTTGGGATTCCTTTATAGTAACATCTCCAAAAGGTCAAGACCAACAAAGGGCTCTGGAATCAGAGATCCTATCTCTTCTGTCTAAAAAAGTCCTGATAGAAGTTCCCCAGGATCAAGAAAGGAAGGGGTTCTATTCCCCTTTATTTTTGATCAATAAGCCTGATGGTTCATTTAGAACCATCATAAATCTCAAAAGATGTTAACGCCTTCCTACGTAATCATACCTTCAAAATGGAATCCATTAGTTCAACCATAAAACTCTTGTTTCCTAGGTGTGTCATGGCTGGAATAGACTTAAAGGATGCCTATTATCATCTTCCCATACATGCCGAACATCAAAAGTATCTAAGGGTAGCAGTCACCCTGGAAGGACAGGTTCATCACTTTCAGTATGTTGCAATGCCATTTGGGCTTTCTATGGCCCCCCGCATCTTCACTAAGGTGATATTAGAAGTGATGGCTCATCTACGTCAACGAGATACCTTGATAATACCCTACCTAGATGACTTTCTAGTGGTGGGAAACTCTATGCTTCAGTGTAAAACTCGTCTATCTAATACGATCTCGTCCCTACAGGAGTTAGGTTGGATCGTCAACTTCGAAAAATCCCGGCTGAATCCAGAAACCGTCCAGACATTTCTAGGAATCCAGCTAGACTCCGTAAGTCAGAGATGCTTCCTTCCCCAGGCAAAGAAACTGACTATACAATCAAGGGTATCAGACGCAATACGCAACCCCTACATGACACTAAGGAAGGGCATGTCTTTACTGGGGTCATTATCATCATGTATCCCTGCTGTACCATGGGCACAATTTCATACTCGTCAATTACAGTATGAGGTATTGTCGGCTCAGGGAAAAGACGGACATCTAGAAAGCAGAATATCTCTTTCCGAAGATGTCTTAGAATCACTATCCTGGTGGCTAGACATGGACCACCTCTCAGAGGGTGTGCCATGGATAATAGACCCGTCTAAAATAATTACCACCGACGCCAGCCCTATTGGGCGGGGAGCACATATGGAAGACAGTCTGGCCCAAGATACTTGGGACCAGGCAGAATTGTCATGTTCCTCCAATTGGAAGGAGTTAAAAGCGGTAGAATATGCCTTAAATCACTTTCTTCCGCAGATTCAAGGAGCAAATGTAAGAATTTACTCGGACAATTCCACCACAGTGGCATATGTGAACCGTCAGGGTGGTACAAAGTCAGGAAGTCTAATGACCATAGCTGCAGACATCTTCCAGCTGGCAGAGACTCATCTAACATCCCTAACAGCCCTGCACATAAGAGGTGTAGAGAACATCAGGGCAGACTACCTCAGCCGAAACGAGTTACGTCAAGGGGAATGGACCTTAAACAGATCCATATTCAGTATGATAACAGAATCATGGGGGATACCACAAATCGACCTATTTGCCACAAGAGACAACCGGCAAGTAAGAAGGTTCGCTTCCCTGAACGCCATGGATCACCCAGATATGTTGGACTCTCTCCACCATCCTTGGAGGTTCCAGCTGGCATACGCCTTTCCTCCGATGTCTCTGATTCCACTAGTGATCAGAAAAATCAGGAGGGAACAAGCAAGAGTGATCCTCATTGCACCATTCTGGCCGAAAAGACCATGGTTCTCTTGTCTCCAGACCATGTGCCTATGCGATCCATGGATTCTCCCATCAGACAAGAAACTGCTGTCCCAAGGCCCCTTTTTCCACCTGCAAGTGAAAGGTCTTCACTTGACGGCGTGGAATTTGAGAGGCAACTACTAAGATCAAGAGGGTTCTCAGCAGAACTAGTAAACACCCTCTTATTGAGCAGGAAAAGATCCACCACCCTGATATATAGTAGGGTATGGAATAAATTCTTAGACTTTTACACGGTACCGTTCACTAAGCAAGTTCCAGTCACACCTATTCTAGAGTTCTTGCAAAAAGGCCGAGAGTTGGGGTTATCTGTAAATACCTTAAGAGTTCAGGTCTCGGCATTAGGAGCCCTATATGGATGCAATATAGCAGCTAATAGGTGGATCTCCAGATTCATAAAATCTTGTGAACGTAGTAAACCGGTCCATATTCCCCGTCTACCTCCGTGGGATTTAAATCTAGTACTAGAGGCCTTAACCAGCTCCCCATTTGAGCCACTAGATTCAATACCTTTAAAAGTCCTGACATATAAAGTAGCCCTCTTGGTAGCCCTAACCTCAGCTAGACGGGTTAGCGACATCCAGGCCCTATCAGTAGACCCACCCTTCTTACTGATATTCCATGATCGGATAATCCTAAAACCAGACCCCTCATACCTCCCTAAGGTAGCGTCCACCTACCACAGGTCCCAAGAGATATTTCTCCCTTCCTTTTTTGATTCACCTGTAACTCCAGAACAGCATAAATTCCACCTTAGATGTCAGAAGAGCCATCCTGACCTATATAGAAAGGTGTCAGACATGGAGGGAGAGTAGGGCTCTGTTTATCTCCTTTCAGGGCCACAAGAAAGGACATGGGGTCACGAGAGCTACCATATCTCGATGGATCAGAGATGCTATCTGCTTGGCCTATACGTCAAAAGGCGAGATTCCTCCAGCGGGTATTAAAGCGCACTCAACACGAGCCATGGCTTCCTCCTGGGCGGAACAAGCGGATGTACCGATCCATTTAATATGTAAGGCCGCAACTTGGTCTACACCTTCTACCTTTTACAACCATTATAGACTTGATCTATCTACATCTTCTGATCTGACCTTTGGTAGAGCTGTTCTTAATACAGTAATCCCACCCAAATAATGAATCTCTGAAAATCTCTCATGTGGGGTGCTGTCGTGGCGAAGGGTAAAAAGCCGGATTACTCACCGGTAATGCTCTTTTAATGAGTCCACGACAGCACCCATTTACTACCCTCCCTAAGTTATGCACAGCTCTTCCTTTTAAATTCACAAATAATGGTTGTATAGAGTTTAAGTTATTTTGCTGAATAAGAATTAATACTAAAGCTTTTGCGGTTCCCTTTTTGTACTCTGTAAACTAAACTGAGGAGGAGAGGGGACCGCCTCCTTTTATTCTGTAGGTTTCCTGTTCCTATGGGCGGATCCCTCTCTCTCATGTGGGGTGCTGTCGTGGACTCATTAAAAGAGCATTACCGGTGAGTAATCCGGCTTTTGTGCAGCATTATATGGGGCATATTTTAATATGGAGCATCTTATGGAGCCCATCATGAACTGTATGGAGCATTATTTGGGGCTCCTGATTCAATATGGATATTCAAAAACACTTAACCTACTGATGTCTCAATTAATTTTACTTTTATTGGTATCTATTTTTATTTTTGAAACTTACCGGTGGCTGCTGCATTTCCCACCCTAGGTTTATACTGGAGTCATTAAGTTTTCCCAGTTTTTTTGTGGCAAAATTAGGGGGGTCGGCTTATACTCGGGTCGGCTTATACTCGAGTATATACTGTATATTAGTGATGGTAATGTGAGGGTCTGGGGCTGTTTTGCTGGTTCAGGACCTGGAGGACTTGCTGTGGTAAATGGAACCATGAATTCTGCTGGCTACCAAAAATTCCTGAAGGAGAATGTCCAGCCATCTGTTTGTGACCTCAAGCTAAAGCGCACTTGGGTTATGCAGCAGGACACTGATCCAAAACACACCAGCAAGTCCACCTCTGAATGGCTTAAGAAAAACAAAAGTAAGACTTTGGAGTGGCCTAGTCAAAGTCCTGACCTTAATCCGAATGAGATGCTGTGGCATAACCTTATAAAGGCGGTTGCTCGGAAAGCCTTCAAAGTGTTCTGTATTCTACAAATGTGTGAAATTGGAAAGACTGTTCTGATGGCGCTAGTGCATTAAGTAGAAATAAAAATAAAGCGTTTCATACTGGTCCATTGGCAGCACTAAGACACTGTGTGCACATACTCTTAGAACAGTTGTCTAGGATTAAAAAACATGCCTGTTTTCTTTCATAAACAGTGTCCCCAAAGGATGTGTGTGGTATTGCAGTTAAAGAGGTATTCCAGTTACGAAGATTCTACTCCAATATGTAGTTGGTGTAATATATAAGTGATTCAGTATCTCACTTACCCCATGTGCAGTTTTAGTTGTTAGTGGTCGTAACCATGGATATCTAAGCTAATGCAATGGCCTGCATATGGGGTAAGCGACATAGCAAATCAGAAGAACTATACAACATTTCTAATTGGATGTATTTGCTAATAATAATAATAATAATAATAATAATAATAATATTACACCTACTACATATTTGGATAGGCTCTTGGAGATGGGGATACCCCCATTTTACTTAAAGGCTGAGCTGCAATAGCACACACACCCCTTTGCCAGGGGTGGTGCTGATTCTGAAAGAAAGTTTCTATTTTGTTTATAATCCTGAACAAGTTGTGAGCCTGGAGCCACTGCGGTCCCAGAGTATACTTATTTTTTTATTTTTATTCTGTATGAAGCTTTAGGGGTACAGTAGGATCTCGTGAATGGCTACGGGTGCCATGTAGAACTTGTATCTTGTACTGAACTATTATACACTTGTGTGTATGAGGCTATAATTGGAGGAAAGACCCATAAACTGTGTAATAGCAGCAGCAGTTTTATTTATGAGCTGTAATATTATATATTTTTTAGGGTATTTTTCCCACGTTACAGTATAAGCTCCACTTCTCCCGTATAATTGCCCTACATGTGTGCTGGTGTTATGTTCCTGCCTTGTACTTTGTTAGGATTTGTAATTCCACCATGTGTAGATTGTGCGACTGATAACATTTATGGAACAATGTCAGCATGTATGACTACTCCGAGAAGCAATCAATCATCCATACTTGTACTTGGCTGTAGAACATCAAGGACGCTGACATCATGGGTGGCTCCGCGCTGTGTGTGGGGACGGTAGCTGTTTCATGTGGTGAAAGGTATTGGGTTTATTATGTTGCTACATCTTAGAACTAAAACAACTGGCAGAAAGTACGGTATGTTTTCTTAGCTAACAAATGTGCCGGGTGTGTAGGTGGTAATCACTAGTGTAGATTCTACACGCTCACCTATAATATTATTATTATTATTATTATTATTATTATTATTATTATTATTATTACAAGATGCAGGCCTGATGCTATCGCATCGGGAGGGCGGTAATGTCATGATGGGGGCAGGCATGCGGCGCTGTTGTTGCCTAATGGCATCCTGTGATGATCTAATGACTTTTGCATCACAGGGGACTCCTGTGCTTGACGCCTGCTTTTGTCCCAGCGATGCTGTTGCTCTTCAAGAGTCTCATTTGCCCATTGTTGTCTTCGACGTTGTGCCTTTGCTGCTTTCCTTTCATTGTCATTGGTGTAGTCTTTAGGAGGAGCCATGTTGGCGTTGATATTTGCTTTTTAAAGGGGGTTTTCCCACAAACAAAAGTTCATTTTAAAAATTGTCTGTCTGACCATGTACCGAACATACCACAGCTCTTGGGCAGGGGAGGAAGCAAAAGACAATACTGACATTACAGCAGGAGATCGCAGAGGATTAGTGATGAGCGAGTGTACTGTACTTGTATTAAGTTTTCATCGCCTCAGCTGAATGATTTACAGCTATTAGCCAGCTTGATTACATGTGGGGATTCCCTAGCAACCAGGCAACATGTGGGGATTCCCTAGCAACCAGGCAACCCCCACATGTACTCAGCCTGGCTAGTAGCTGTAAATCATTCAGCTGAGGCGATGAAAACTTAATCTCCGAACACTAACAAATACTCGGAGGTCACCCGAGCGTGCTCGGGAAAACCCGAGTAACGAGTATATTCGCTCATCACTACAGAGGATACATTTTGTGAGGTAAAATATTTTTTAAAAACAGTCAGTGAAATATTTTACTTCACAAAATGAATCCACTGTGATCCCCTGCTGTAATGTCAGTACTGTCTTTTGCTTCCTCCCCTGCCCAGGAGATGTGGTATGCTCCATACACAGTCAATTTTTAAAATGAACTTTCATTCGTGGGAAAACCCTTTTAATGTGACCGGCTTCCTCTGCCTGTAGACATGTTGTACATCTGCCGCTGGGATAAGCCGAATGATTCACTGCACCTGTGCGTAAATAAGACCGCCGCCATCTTTGTGCAGACAGATAGCGGCGGTCACATTAAAACTGCGTATGCGCTCCTCCTGGCGGCAGTCAGTGAATCATTTGGCTGATCCCGGCGGCGGCGTGTTCGTGACGGTATTCCGCTGGTGGTACCGCGCAAGAGGCTGCGTGAGTGTGGTGCGTACGGTGTATAGTGTGTGTGTGTGTGTGTGTGTGTGTGTGTGTGTGTGGTACAACGGTGTTCCGCTGGTGGTACCGCGCAATAGGTTGGTACCAGCAGCAGTTTCCATATTGAGACACCATCACTTTGGGTGATAAATTTATTATTATTATTACGCCATTTATTCCATGGCGCTACTATATGGCTATTATTCTAGTTTAAGCGGTCCTAGGTTATGTTCACACGTTCTGTTTTTGCAGCTTATTTAATGCAAATTTTCAGCTGCGTTTCACAGTACCAGCAAAGCCTGTAAAATCTCATGCCCACACCTTGGGCATTTTCCTGACTGTTTTGTCAAAAATTCAGCATGTCACTTCTTTGTGTGTGTGTGTGTTTTTTTTTTTTTTTTGTTGAACAGTGTTTTTCACCCGTTGAAAGCAATGGGAGGTGCAAAAAATGCTGCAAAAAATGCAAGTATCGGGTTTTGCTGCATTCTTAGTGCCAAATCCTGATGTTGAATCAGATTTTTTTTTTTTAATGCACTATTATCAGCATGCACAGGAGACAAATGTGCCCTTACAAAAACACAACAAAAACTTAGCAAAACCTGCTATTTGTAAGCCGCTTAAACACCGCTTAAAATGTGCATAAAAAAAGCTGCAAAAACGCAATGCGTGAACATAGCCTCAGGAGATGTTTACACTTGATGTTTGTGTTGTGTTTGAAGCAGCATTTTTGATGTTTCCTAGAATTCGCATCATCAGTGAGATCTCTGAAATCTAATGCATGTCAATTTTTGCAGCTTAAAAACTGTATGCAGCGTTTTTTCCAGCCATCACTCGGGTTTTAACTAGAGGGGGAAAAAAAAGCGCAAGTATGTTACATGTGAACATATCTTAAAGTGAATCTCTGAATTCTTCTATGATCTCGTTTTAGGTCCAAATTTCCGCTCTAAATAATTTACTAATATTTACTTAATGGAGTCCAAAACAGGTATTCTGATACAGATCTCCCTGCATATAGAAATGGCAGTAAAGGGGTTGTCCATTATGCGGACAACCCCTTCTCAATCCATATTTTTTCCTCTAGTAAAATAAAACTTCTACTTGTCTCTGATGCCGTCACCATTCCAGTGGTGTCTGCACTGGATCTCCCAGGGCTCACATTACATCATGTCATGCAATCCCTGCAGCCAAACAGCAGTCGCCATACTATCGCCACTTTCGGACGTAACGCATACATCTGGACGAAGTGAGATGGCAAACGTGGATTGAGACTGGGTTGTCAGAGTAGAGGAAAATCCCTTAAATTACAAAATTCTTGGTGCCTACCATGAACACTGCGGGGGCAATGCAGCCTGTTGTATAGTGTCTTTTTATTGAGTGCAGTGGATAACATAATGCGGTGGGCTACTGAGCTC
Organism: Ranitomeya variabilis; assembly: GCF_051348905.1. Taxonomy (NCBI): domain Eukaryota; kingdom Metazoa; phylum Chordata; class Amphibia; order Anura; family Dendrobatidae; genus Ranitomeya; species Ranitomeya variabilis. The sequence goes on along the minus strand of NC_135232.1, from coordinate 1,062,645,957 downwards.
CCTCTAGTGGTGACGGCATGTAGCCAGCATGTCATGTAGATGTTCTGTCTGTGTGCACCGATTTGGAGCGCTCTCAGCAAAGCAGAGCCCTGTAAAGAAGAATTAAGTATCCAGTACGTTTTGAACCCATTAAAATTTGAGAGAAAAAAACCCCCGAATAGTAATGAAGAATAGTCATTGATGTGTTTTTTATTTCTGTTAAAAAGAACAAACAAAAAAACAGTTTTCTATAGTTATTTTATGTACTGTGTTGTGGATAATTTGTCCGTTCATTTTCTCATAATAATAATAATGCAATAATTTTATCTTAAAGTACCGGTAGCACTCCCGTTAAGTTTTTTTTTTTTCTACTAAATCTGTATTTCCATGTATTTATTGTAGTGTATGTGTGAATACTCACCTAGCGCTCTTCTGCTCCTCTTCTCGGTGGTGTCACCGTTCTGTGCCCTCTCCGAAGTTACTATTACTATGTGAGTGTATGGAGTGTCAGAGCGAGGCGCCATAGACTTGCATTGAAAAAGAGACTTCCGGCTCATGCATAGATGGCAGTGTGATCCAGCTTGTCTGAAGAGAGATGACATCACTGAGAAGAGGACCTGAGCGGCGCTGGACCCCAGAGTTGGCAGCAGTAGATGTGTATATTAACACACTGACGCTGCATCTTATACACATATACACAGGCTCAGTAAAATAAAAATACAAAACAAACTACATGGAATGGTTCTTAAATCCCCAAATACTGTGTATTACATGAGGAGAGCTGTGACTATGTTGGATCTATGGTACGTGTAGATCAGCTGTCCGGTCAGTCAGTTTTTACTAGCTTGTCCACGTGTACATTGCAGATAACGACACCTGTGAATTTGTCATTACCAATTTGTCAGGACTGTCAGCATCTTGGACTCCTGAATCCCAGCAGTTTATAGGATATTGGTGCCTAAAGGTCATTTACATCTGCCGTGCTCCTCTGTTACATGACCACTAATCGGCAGTTCTAGAAGACCCTGCTTAGGTTATGTTTCCGTGATAAGTATTTGCAGAGTTTTCTATAGGTAAATTGGGTTACTTGAATTTTTTATGTTTTTTTTTATATTTTTTTATTTAATTTTTTTTGTCTCTTGTGTCATGTTTTTGATATGTCCTGGTGTTTGGCTTTGATAAATCTTTATTGGTATATTCATGTGTGGATTACATGAGTTTTTCATGTTTCCACTACAGAAAAAAAAAAGCACAATGGGCATTCGATTTCTATAAATCCCATCCATTTTGCTGAAACTGAAATGCGTTGTGGATTTTATGGCAGTGCATATAATAAGCAGCACTAAAAACTCCTCATGGGAACTTTAATAGTGATGTGCGAGCGTGCTTGGATAAGGTGTCCATCCCTGCATGTGTTGCGACTGTGGAAGAGCCGGCAGACATGCAGCCTCAGCGACTCGAAAATGTTATTCGAGCATGCCCAAGATTCTCTATTAACAGACGAGCGTTCTCGGATAACACCTTTATTCGAGCACTTCGCTCATCACTATAACTTAACCTTAGACAGGATTAAGGCTGTGTGCACACGTTGCGTTTTTTTTTCACTATAAAAACACATAAAAAACGCATACATTATGCATCCCATCATTTAAAATGCATTCCACAATTTTTGTGCACATGATGCGTTTTTTTCCGCGAAAAAAAACGCATAGCAGTAAAAAAAAGCAGCATGTTCATTAATTTTGCGGATTTTTTGCGTTTTTCCCGCTATTTAATGCATTGGGAAGCTCTGGAAAAAACGCATTTACACAGAACAATGTGCTGCAGAGAACACTGATTTTATTAACAGCATAAATAGTCGAATAATTTGTTGGGTAGTTGGCGCCATGTTTAGATGATGATCTGTGAATGGATGTTCTTATATTCCCTTGTTTAGATGGGACCTAAAGAGAACCTGTCAGGTCCCCCATACCTCCAGAACCACCAGCTGTTGTGTGTGTGTGTGTGTGTGTGTGTGTGTGTGTGTGTATGTACCGTATTTTCTGGGCATATAAGACGACCCCCTTTTCCAGTTAAAATATAGAGTTTGGGATATACTCGCCATATAAGACTACCCCTCTTTTGGTGTTTGCTGCTCTGTAATGTGCACGACAGCGCGGCAAACACTGCTTCTGATCGGTGGGGAAATCATCCCCGCCAGTCAGTCGTGGTTCACACACTGTCAAAAGACAGTGTGAGTGCTCAGCTGTGATTGGAGGTATACAGTTTACCTCCGGTCACTGGTTTCAGCTGATGGGACTACTGCTCCCTTCATCAGACACCTACAACTGCTAATTACAGTGAGAGCAGGAGCGGCAGATGGGAGTATTCATTTGTGTGGAGCTGGGTATCCGCTGCGTCTAAAGCGCTGGGTTTCCAGAATGTGGAAACATACCCTTATAAGCCGATGTATATATAATATTTTTAAAAAAGATGACACTGGTGCTAGTATGATACTGAGGGCTTACAGATAGCAGCAGGGACAGGGAGGGGTTTGTGCTCAGATTCCTAGCATAGGGAACAGATTAAACTGGTTACAGGTGGAAAGTACATGAAGAGGAAACAAGTGCAGGATAGAAGCCGTGCTGATATGAGCTAATAATGACATTAACATCCAGCCTATATTACTGGGACATGCCAGCGTGTGTAATGAATGTGCACCAGATGATGATCATTTGTTCAACTTGTCATTGGCCACCATTGACCTTCCATGCTATTGTACAAGACCACATTGATGCCAATTTACTACAAATTTTTTTTTTTTATCTTTTTAATTTAGCAGGCCATGAACGGGAAATGTGTAGCATGGCATATCTTTTCCCTAGTCGTTTCAGCTGTTCACTGAGAGTTTAACACCCTGCTTTCATTCACCCAGGAAAGTGACAGCCTGTGTGGTAGAAACTCTTCCACCTTGCACGTCCATCACCGTGTGCAAGGTCGCAAAGGTCTCTATTATTTGTGGCAACAAACCTTTCAGCAATGCTGCCAGTTGTGCCACAAGAATGTCACATCATGACTTCAGCCGTGGTGACAGGGATGTGACTGGCGGCAGTGGCTATCGGTGGACATTCCTCTCCTGCTGCCTCTTTCACATGGGTCTATACTGGTGACATTCAGGAAATTGTGGGAATGGGTAATGTTCTGTGTGCACATAAATTAGCAATCATAATAAAAATAAAGGGCCTATAGGTTTTCATGCAGGAAGCTTATTTTTTATTTTTTTTTGTAATTTTAATTGGGTGCAGACAAAACATGGTGAAAATGTGGATTGCAGGTAATCTAGTCTATAAACTAAACATCACTTTATTTTAAATTTTTTAGAGGGTTACTCATATAATGTATTAGTTACGCCTTCCTTCTGATGTTTTAGGAAGCTGGAGCACAGAAGCCGGCCTGGGCCACTGTACGACTCTGAAGCCTCTCCAGGAAAGTTCCTGTTCTATAGGCACTTTGCAGGACAGGCTTTTTACTGGTCTGCTGGCTGCATTTCCCACTGTCAGATTCACCCTTCTTTTCGGAAATGCAAAAGGGGATGATCAAACAGATTACTGTATTTATAATTCTATGAAATGGTACAAGAAATGGTAAATAAACTAACTCTACCGCTCTGTGTTCTTCTTGTCCTGTTAATGAGCCAATAGGACATATTAGGTTACTAGATGGTGGTCCGATTCTAACGCATCGGGTATTCTAGAATATGTATGTACGGTAGTTTATTTATGAAAATTTTAGAATAATGCAATGAATTACACAGGATTTGGCCGGGCACAACCAATTAGCGAAGCGTGGTTCAAATCCCGCGCCAATTTGCCGCCGGACGCAAAAAAAGGAGGAAAGGAAGCCACTATTAAGATGCACACCACAGGAGCATGAAACAAGAATGAGTCACATATAAGAAACAAGAAATTTATTGGCACACCACACAAAGAAGTCTAAAACATAATTATAACAATGTAACATTAAAACTTGGTGTGTGTGTCTATATATATATATATATATATATATATATATATATATATATATATATATATACATACAATATTTTAATGTACAATCTCATGCCTGCACAAAACCATAAATATAAGTATACCTCCCGGCTCATGGGGCTAAAGCAAACAATGCTGTAATGGATCCGCATATAAACCGCCTATACCCAACAGGCAAATGGAGATGAATACCCCCCAAAAAAGGAACACAACCTGACTGCAATACCCAGTAATAAACCACCCATTCACCGCGGGTGGATGGAGATAAGTATTCCCAACAGGAGCAGATCAAAACCTGACTGCGATATGCAGTTATCGAACATTTAGAACACCCATAATAGAACCAGAAGGTATAACAGGAACATTACCCAAGTTAGAGAGAGTGTCATGTCGGGCGCTATTCACATTAGGGCGTCCGACAGACAGCGGTAATTCCACATTCGTCCACTATACGCTCAGTGGCGCCAGCTAGATTTAATCCAGGTTGTCCGGGGTTAATCTAGCTGGTAATCTGGTTGGAGGCTGGGTCACGCCCGTGGCCTTTAAATAGTCATTCTGGACTTTGGGCATCGCCGATTATAGCTTGTGTCTTGTGCCTGGTGATCTCGGTCTGGAGTGGTGGTCTAGGAGAAGAAATATCGTATCTGGTGGTGTATTATCCTTTGTCATATTTCTCCTTCCTATATTTGTGTTTGTTTTGCCCTGTGCACATTATAGTGTTTTCCTGTGTGTCTGCGGCGTGGTGCGTTTTTTAGTTTTCCCTGTCTGTGCTTTCTGTGGAGGTTGGTGTGTGGTCTAACCACTGGGTGGCGGGTGGAGGTTTCAGCATAGGGCTGAAACAGGAGTCAGGGTCAGGCCTGGCGGCCCAGACAAGCACACCATCAGTGTAAATTCTGGGAGAGGGACAGACAGGGTTTTCCCTAGTCTGAGGGATATCGCAGGGGTCCGGGTAATCAGCTGTAGTCTACCCAGTACCCCCGTGACAGATAGCAGGGGAACCAAGGTCCCCGTGTGCAGGCAAGATGGACCAAGAAGCGTGACCCCACGCGTATCGCCCTCCCAATAGGGCTTCATCAGGGGAAGTTGTGGTGCATAAGCCACATCCTGTTTAAATAGCACAGAATATACAAGACCTGATAGCGATCCGGTGAGCGTGGGTGGAAATAGGCCATACCATCCACCGCGCGTGCGCAGCCCATGCCAGCAAGGACACGGCGCATGGCAAACACATACATCCTAGCCTGGAGAGCAAGGAGACCATTTATAATAATAATTTTTATTTATATAGCGCCAACATATTCCGCAGCACTTTACATTTAAGCGGGGACATGTACAGACAAATTCAATACAAGTTAAGACAATTTAAACAGTGACATTAGGAGTGAGGTCCCTGCTCGCAAGCTTACAATCTACAAGGAAATGGGGGACACAATAGGTGAAAAGTGCTTGTTATTTCAGGTCTGGCAATTATAATAAATAGGGATTTTGATATAAAGCTGCATGATCCGGTCATCAGCCCGTGTGTTTAAGTGCAATAGTCAAGTATCAAGTGCAGTTATCATGTGCATGGAGGGTGTGGAGACAGATGAATAGTAGGGTGCAGATTTAGAATAATATTTGGAAGGAGGGAACAAGGCAAAGTTAGTTTACTGAGTAGTTGATGTAGTAGGCTTGTTTGAAGAGATGGGTTTTTAAAGCGCGCTCGAATAGGTCGGGGCTAGGTACCAGTCTGATCGTCTGGGGAAGTGCATTCCAGAGGGCTGGCGCAGCACGATAGAAGTCTTGGAGACGGAGGTGCGAGGTTCGGATTACGGGGGATGTTAGTCTTAGGTCATTTGTAGAACGGAGGGCACGTGTAGGGCGATAGACAGAGATGAGAGAGGAGATATAAGGCGGTGCAGAACTGTGGAGGGCTTTGTGGGTGAGAGAGAAGAGATGAGTTTATACTGGACCCTGTAGCGAATGGGTAGCCAGTGTAATGACTGGCACAAGATGGAGGCATCGGTGAAGCGGCTGGACAGAAATATGACCCTGGCTGCCACATTCAAGATGGATTGGAGAGGAGAAAGTTTGGTAAGGGGGAGACTGATCTGAAGAGGGTTGCAGTAGTCCAGACGAGAATGAATAAGAGCGACAGTAGGAGTCTTAGCAGTTTCAAAGGTGAGAAAAGGTCGGATTCTGGAGATGTTTTTAAGATGCAGGTGACAAGAACGAGTGAGTGATCGGATATAGGGAGTAAAGGAAAGTTCGGTGTCGAATATGACCCCAAGACAGCAGGCATGCTGCTTGGGAGTTATGGTTGAACCCTCCAGGGTAATTTCGATGTTGGGAAGTGTGAGGGTAGTAGAAGGGAGAAACACGAGAAGTTCCGTTTTGGAGAGATTTAGTTTCAGATAGAGGGAGGACATGATGTTAGAGACAGCAGACAGACAATCCTTGGTATTTTGAATTAGGGTAGGTGATGTCAGGGGAAGAAGTGTATAATTGGGTGTCATCAGCATAGAGATGATACTGGAACCCAAATCTGCCGATGTTTGTCAAATAGGGGCAGTGTATAGAGAGAAAAGGAGGGGGCCCAGGACTGAGCCCTGCGGAACCCCGATAGTAAGGGGACGAGGAGAGGAAGAGGAGCCGGCAAAGGATACAGTGAAGGAGCAGTCAGAGAGGTAGGAGGAGAACCAGGAGAGGGCTGTGTCCTTGAGGCCTATGGAGCGGAGCATAGTGAGAAGGAGCTGGTGATCCACAGTGTCAAATGCGGCAGAGAGATCCAGGAGAATCAGCAGAGAGCAATGACCTTTGGATTTAGCTGTTATTAGATCATTAGAGACTTTAGTGAGGGCAGTTTCAGTGGAGTGTAAAGAGCGGAAACAAGATTGTAAGGGGTCGAGAAGAGAGTTATCCGAGAGATAGCGGATTAGACGGGAGTGGACCAAGCGTTCCAGGAGTTTAGAGATGACGGAAAGGTTAGAGACAGGTCTGTAGTTAGCAGTGCAGTTCTGGTCCAGGGATGGCTTTTTAAGGCTGGTTTCACATTTGCGGTTGTGTCCGCAGTGTTTGTACCGCATATATCCGCATGCGTTGTGTATTCCTATATTTAACATTAAGGACGCATGCGTTTTTATTTGTTCGCGTTTTGCCGCGGTTGACGACGTATGCGTCGTCTCGTCGCTTGAGGCTTGGCGCGGAAATGCAACATGTAGTAATTTTTAGAGGCGTCATTTTGCCGCCGGGAAACGCATGCGGTCGATTGCACAAGGATTGCGGCAAAAAAAAGCATTGCTGTCTATATGAACGCATGCGTTTATAAGTACATGCGTTTGGTTGCGTTCGTGAATGCATGCGTTTCAATAGAGAAAAACATGTCTAGACACTGATAAGCCACCCCCCACCATCAAGGTGATAAAGGGAGGGTGTGGTCACTTCTCAGCAGACAGCCAAGCAGAGCAGACAGACCACAGCGGACAGCCAAGCAGAGCAGACAGACCCCAGCACCTTGGATCAAACAAGCCTCTGAACAATGTGAGTATATCCTAGCCAATGCCTTTATTTTCTATTTTCTTTCTCTACATGTCCTAATTTCTGCCATTTCTTTCTTTCTACATGCATCAGAATGTCTTCTTCTTCGGAATCATCGCATGAGGAGTTTCGTCCAGGACAGTCGGAAGTGGAGCATGTCAGTGAGGTGAGTACTTGCCTCGTCAGATTGGTAAGTATTCACTGTCACATCGACACATGTGACAATTTGATTTTTCCTTTTTTTTAGAGCTCTTCTACTGCGGCAGAGACAGGGCAGGAGCAGCGGAGTCAAGGTCCGGTGGAAAGACGGCAGCGGGTACGTATACAAGGCTGACTGTTTACTGTATCCTCAGTTGAATATTCTTGAATATTTCTTTCTTTCTATTCGTATTTCTTTACTTTTTTCTTCTGGAATCCTTTTGTATGTTGACTTTCCTATTCATGACATTTCTCATCATCTTTTTTCTTTCTTTTCCTTATGTTAATTGAGCAAACTTTAATGACTTTATTTAATTTGTAGGTTTCACAACGGGAGGAGGATCTAATCGAGAATGACCTCCTCATCTCCCTCGTCCAGGAGCGAGTCCCGTTCTGGATCCACTGCACTCAAACAACGTCACGATCCGGCGCTTATGGATTGAGGTGGCCCAAGCGATGTGGGATGGCTGGGACAACGCCCTGACACGGGTCCGAAATGCATTTGGTAAGTATTGCACTGCAGTGTGAAGCAGCAGAGACCTTGGCCGTGCTCACTCGACTGTGTGTGATGAAAGAAACTCTCTGGAGTTTCTCTCATCACACACAGTTGTGTGAGCACGGCCAAAAGTCCTTTTTCTGACCACATTTTTTTTTTTTTTTTTTAACAGTATCCAAAGTCAAAAGACATTGGCGTTCCATGAAGGACCGCTTCAACAAGGACCTGCGTCAAGAGAGCCGTGTTCCCAGTGGTTCAGGAGCAAGGATCAGACGATACAAATACCATCGAGTTCTGGCATTTTTAAGACCGGTCCTTGCCCAGAGAACGTAAGTATTTATCACGTGCATCAGGTTGTATTGTATGGCCTTAATCTGTATTTTTATATTCCACAGGATTTTGCGTTTGGTAAATATTTGATATTAATTTTCTTTTTCATTTTTTTCACAGCACATACAGCACTACTGTTGGCCCAGGTTCTGGAGCGGTCCTTCATCCGACAGCCACGGACCCGTCCTAGCCATCCAGCAGCGCAGCAGCAAGCGGGCCTTCCACACTAACTGGAGATCAGGGAGCTGGTTCATCAGGTCTTCCCCTTTCGCAGTCCTCTTCCACTGCTCCTTTTTTTTGGGGGGCTCCTCCCGGCAGCGGCAGAGGGTTTCGGACAGGTCACTCATGCCCGAGTTTTTGCACTTGAGCTCGGTTTTACACAAAGCAATCAAGGCTTTGGGTGACCGAATGGATGTTTCACATAACCTCTTGAATGCATGTATCCAGGAGTTCAGCAAAAGCCTTGATCAAGGGAAAGCCGACCTCCAGAGGCCAGCACATCATTTTTTTAACCAAATTGAGCAGGGCATGTCTGAACACCTTACTCCTGATCTCCAGCTGAGTGTCATGCAGGCCTGCAATGCTGCTTACGTGCAGGCTATGCAGCAGAGTCGGTATTTCCAGCAGACAGTGGCGGCATATCCACCTGTGCCTTCACTGTCACGATTGACTTCAATGCCGACCTCTGCTGCATACCACTGCACGGCCACCTCAATTCCTTCCACAGCCGGACACCACTACAGCACCACCACCATGCAGAGTGCAGTTGGACATCCCACCGCCACCACCATGACATCCGCTGCTCCTGTTTGGACATCCTCCGCCACCACCACGATGCAGCAGGACCCTGGCATGGCCTTCCGTACCGCCACCACCACGATGCAGCAGGACCCTCTCATGGCCTTCCGTACCGCCACCACCACGATGCAGCAGGACCCTGGCATGGCCTTCTGTACCGCCACCACCACGACGCAGCAGGACCCTGGCATGGCCTTCCGGACTGCCACCACCACGATGCAGCAGGACCCTGGCATGGCCTTCCGGACCGCCACCACCACGATGCAGCAGGACCCTGGCATGGCCTTCTGCTCTACAAGCGCTATGGACCCTGGCATGGCTGCACGCTCTACGAGCACTAAGGACTCTGGCGTGGCTGCACGCTCTACGAGCATTATGGACTCTGGCATGGCTGCACGCTCTACGAGCACTATGGACTCTGACACGGTGCAGCCGGACCCTGACAGGTCACCCACCACCACGCCACGCCATATGAGCCCACCAAGACCTCCCACAACCAGGCAAAGCAAAAAAAAAAACACAAAAAAAAAACAAAACAGAGTACTCTTAGCATTCCTCCCCTTCACCTCCCAATGTGTCTGTAATGTCAGGTTTGTCTCACCCTTCCAGTGCGTCTCAAGCCTCTCATGTGTCAAGCCCCATCCCCTAACTTCCAGACCCTTCTAGTTTCATTGCCCCTTCTCCTGCCACCTCTGCGTCGTCCACGGTTAGCCAGGCCTCAGTGCTTCACACCCCCCGTTTACATCACTCTACCCCAAGCCGGCGCAGTAAATACATTTTTGGGTTGTTAAAAAATAAAAACAATTTGATTTGCCACAATTATGTTTGGTTTATTGTGTCTTCCGCCGCCGGCAACACACACCGTGCGCCACGGAACTTCGCCACACACTTACTTTTTGGCCCACATCATATCTCCAGTAGTTATAAATAAAAAAAAGACTGCAGGTTTGTGTGTCTTTAGTATACAGATATGAGGTGGGCCCAAAAATATTAGATGTTATCTCCATAATCTCTTCTTGTCTGTTACTAGTGTGGCAGTCTGAAGAGAAAATGGTGGAAATACATTGCAGACCTCTACTGAACAGGTCAGATGTCAAAAAACTCATTAGTTATGACACCTGACCTGGTGAGTAGAGAACTGCCTTGTATAACCACAATTTTCTCTTCTTTATACATAATCTATTACACACAAATTGAGGGACAATGGTGGTCACACACTGCATATCTATGCTCACCTGCACAGGTGTCAGAAATAGTGAATTCATGAGGCTGTTATATGTGCATCATGAATTATTTCTGACACCTGACTTGATGAGTATAGATCTCTTTAGTGTGACAGTCATTGTCTCTTCAGTCTGTGTCCAATGGATACAGCAGAACAGAATCAGGACGCAATGACGTCAACAAGCTTACCAGTAAAGCAACATGGCTGCCATAACACTAGCAGTATGTGGCCACTGTTTTATATCAGTATTTGTAAGCCAAAACAAGGAGTGGAACAATTAGAGGTAAATTATGATATTAACATAATAACTAGCACCTCTGCCTTTATCACCCACTCCTGGTTTTGGATTACAAAAACTGATATTAAATACAGATCAAATACTGCCAGTTTTAGGACAGCCTTGGTTTGTAGAGGAAAAACATACTGGACACGGTCAACACAAACAAAACTAAAGTTTATTAATGAGAAATATTATTTTCATATCAGAAAATTACTGGTACACATGTAATTACAACAGGACATTTACACAACATCGTCCTGCCATGACACACGTCCAATATCTGAATCAAAAAAGGCAGCAAATTGGTCCCGCATTTGACCAGCTGCCGCAGTTGACCGCAGCTGGTGATGCTGGAAATCGGGCAGTGGGTGTGCAACTGGTTCATCCAGTTCAATGTTGGGTTGCTCCTTTAGCCATTATATAATTATGCAGAACCACACAGGCTTTGACCACCTCGTCAACTGTTTCCACTTTTAGATTTATGGCTGATGCAAGAATGCGCCATTTAGCGACCAGAATGCCAAAGGTACACTCTACTGTTCTTCAGGCCCTGGTCAGTCTGTAGTTAAAGATCTTTCTAGTTTAGTTCAAGTCCCGACTGGAATAGGGCTTCAGTAGGTTTTCACACACGTCTGAAAGGCCTCATCCCCAACCATAACAAATGGCATCGGTGGACCTTGAGGAGAGGTTGTGGCGGGGGAAAATTGAAATTTATGCCATACACGCTGCGGCCCATATCCGAGTTCTTGAAAGTTTGTGAATCATTGCCACGACCAAAAGCTCCAATGTCCACGGCGATGAAGCGACAGTTCGCATCAGCTATTGCCATGAGCACAACAGAAAAATATTTTTTATAGTTGAAATACTCCGATCCTGTTCTGGCAGGTTTGATAATGCGGATGTGCTTTCCATCCACCGTTCCTAAACAGTTGGGGAAATCACAAACACTCCAGAATTTTTCCGCAATTTCAAGCCACATGTCGACGGTGGGTAGGGGTATAAACTGATCCCGGAGTACATTCCACAAAGCCCGACAGGTGTCCGCAACTATTCAGGACAGGGTGGATATTCCAAGCCGGTATTGGAAGTGGAGGGATGATAAACTCTCTCCTGTTGCCAGAAATCTGTAAAACAAACCCAAGAAACATTACAATCTCTTCTACTTATGGTGTGGTTACGCTAAAGAAAGGAAAATACCCCAAAAATACATGTCAGAAAACACAAAATTTGGACTTTCATTGGTTTATTTGGCACGTACCTTAATGTAACCAGCAGACGTTCCTCCGGTGGAATCGCTCTACGGAGCTGGGTGTCCTGTCACCGTATGGCTCCTTGGACACGAGCAAGCAAATCCCGGAACGAGTCTTGCGACATCCTTGTGTATTCCTTGAATTTCTCCGGGTTGGCATTAAGCTCGGCATAGAGCGTGTGATAGGCTCCACGGCTCTCATGTAGTTCGATAATGGGGTGTCTCCAAAAAATGCCTACGTTGTCTCCTCCATCTTTCTCGATTTCTGTCTTGCTCCCAAGCAAAAGCACAGGCAAGAAACAGCTTGATGCTTAAATCCAGGTTGAAATAAAAGCTCTCCATGCGAAGATCCATCATGACACAGGATACAGTAGCACACTGTTAAGATTTCAGCAGTCCTAGGGTCTATATATAGAGATTCCATAATACACGCCCTCTGTAGTCCCATTGGCAGTGTCTGGTTATCTTGATTTTTCTCTTGTGAATTTTCTCATCATGCGCACCAAAAACGCAAACACAGAAAAAAACGCATATAAACGCGTACAAACGCGTCGTTTTTTTAACCGCATGCGATCCCGCATGCGTCTAAAAAAACGCCGCGTTTCTACGCGGTTTTTCCACCACTTGCAGATGCGTTTTAAACGCTGCGGATTTAAAAGCTAATGTGAAACTAGCCTAAGTAAAGGGGTTATGATGGATGTTTAAATGAGGAGGGAAAGATACCTGAAGAAAGAGAGAGGTTAAATATTTTAGTCAGGTGAGTGGTAACCACTGGTGAGAGAGACTGCAGGAGAGGTGAAGGAATGGGGTCACTGTTGCAGGTTGTAGGCCGAGCAGAAGCGAGGAGCTTGGAAACTTTTTCTTCTGAGACCGGCTCAAAGATGTCTAGTGAGCTTGAGGTGCGACAGGGAAGGGGATCGAGGCACTGAGGAGAGTGGGCTGAGATATCCTGATGGATGTGGTTGATTTTTTTCTAAGAAGTAAGTGGCCAGATCCTCACCACTGAAATTGGTGATGGGGCCTGTACTTTAGGTTTCAGGAGGGAGTTTAAGGTTTCAAAAAGTCGTTTTGGGTTGTTGGATAGTGAGGTGATGAGGGTGGTGAAGTAGGATTGTTTGGCCAGATAAAGGGCAAAGTTATAGGTTTTGAGCATGAACTTATAGTGGATGAAGTCTTCTGCTAAGAGAGATTTTCTCCACTGCCGCTCTGCACACCTTGAGCAGCGCTGAAGAAAGCGTGTTTGCATAGTGTGCCAGGGCTGCCGTTGTCTGTGTCGGGTCTTTGCGTGTAGAAGGTGCTGCATGAAGCATTCTAGGGCATAGGGAGATGGGGGCTAAAGATGTGTGGAGATTGTCCATAAGCTGCTGGGTATTAATGGAACGTGTATTCCGATAAGTGTGGTAAGTGGGGGTGTCCCGAGTGAGGAGACAATTCTTGACAGAGAAGGAAAGAAGGTTGTGGTCCGAAAGCGGGAGAAGGGAGTTAGTAAAGTTGTGCAGTGATCCGGGACAGGAGAAAACCAGGTCCAGAGTATTCCCGTCCTCATGCGTAGGAGAATTAGTAAACTGTGAGAGGCCGAATGAAGAAGTTAGAGAAAGAAGATGAGAGGCAGATTGGGAGAGGGGATCATTGATGGGGATGTTAAAGTCTCCCATGATGAAGGCGGGGATGTCTCAGGATAGAAAGTGAGTAAGCCAGGTGGCAAAGTGGTCTAGAAACAGGCGGGAGGAGCCTGGAGGGCGATAAACAACCGCCACTCTCAAGGAGAAGGGCTTAAAGAGTCTGATGGTGTGGACTTCAAAGGAAGGAAATGTAAGTGAGGGAACCGGGGGGATGACCTGGAAAGCATATTGTGATGAAAGGAGCAAACCAACACCCCCACCCTGTCTGGTTTCAGGTCTGGTGGTATGTGAGAATTTCAGCCCACCAAACGATAGAGCAGCAGCGGCGGTGGTGTCTGAATGCTGGATCCAGGTTTCTGCAATAGCCAGAAGTTTAAGGGAATTAGAGAGGAAAAGATTGTGAATGTAAGTTAGTTTGTTACACACAGACCGAGCATTCCACAGTGCACATTGGAAAGCTATAGGACAAGGCATGCACTGAATGTTAATAAGATTAGCAGGGTTTCTATATGCAGCTGGAGGAGAGTAATGTATGCTGGTGGAGGGTGGCCCAGGGTTCGGGGAGATGTCACCTGCAACTAGTAGAAGGAGAAAAAACAGAAAGAGCAGGTGGTGGGATGATTTGTATGAACGTTTTGAGTGCTGCATGGAGGTAGTGGCTGGTTTGGAGTGGGTAAGAAATGTCAGTAGAGCCTCAGTGTTATACATGGGAGAAGGGAGAAGGGAGGGGTGGATATAGAGAGAGTGGCAAGAATGTGTTAAAGGACGGGCGAGTTGTGCCCGCCCTTTAAGTGCGCATGCGCGGACTGACCAGAACCGCCGGCAAGATGTGAAATGTCGATAAGGTAGGTAAGAGGATCAATGCGCCACAGGTGCGCATGCGTGGATGAATAAGAACCGCCGGTAAGATGTAACAATATCATCCGGCGCGCAGCCCACGAAGATAGTCCCGATATACATTGAGAAGAACTGGGGCTAAGTATAGAGAAAGCCCACAAAAATAAATACATACTTAGGTTAGGCAAAAAGAAAAGACAACAGAAAAGAAGGGGAAGGGAGGGGTAAGAAAATGCAAGGGGACGGAGAAGATATTCTCTCTCAATCCTGGGGGCTGCAATGGAAATCGGCATCAAATGGTGTAAAACATAGAGCAGTGACCCCCTATGGAGGATCTAGAAAGATAAAAATAATAGATGTACAAAAACCATCCCAATAGCCAGACAACAATAGACAGAATACGTAAAGACCCACAACAAATGAACAAACATTCATAACCATGCATGCCACATTCAACCCCCAGGGGTACAGTCATATACCATACAATCATCATTCAAACATGAAATATAACCACAAACTTTATAACAAAATACACATAAAGCCCTAATAAGCATGTACTCAGAAACAACTTTATTATATAAACAGCATAGTAATAACATGTAAAATCTATTTTTTTTATATAAAAAGGTAATATATCGTAATGATTGCACAAGGCCCATAATACGGCCTGAATAAAATCTTGCACACTAATCCCCCAATTATTATTATTTTTTTTTTGCGATATTGTGTTTTGCCACTCTTGCACCCCGGGTAGGATTAATTCATACATTGTAGTAGTGCGCTCGGTGCCCTTTTTTTCTTTTTATTTGCGGCCGGACTGCGTCTGTTGCTGATTGTTCGCGGCCAGCCTGAAAAATGCCATGCGTACATAGCCTGACACATCTTCCAAGGCACTTGGGGAAAATTAAAAACTAGTTCCAGAAAAAAGCATGTCCTGCCGTTAATTCCACCCCCAAAACCTTAAACACCTGGTGCTTCTCCTGTATTACATAGACAAACACTAGACATGTCTACTTTTCTAGGTTGGACCCCTGTGAGTTGTTCTTGGTGACCATGTATCCTTGGGTGGCAGTTTGTAATGGTTTGGTTGATATTTGGCTATAAATATAGTAAGAGAACTAACTGGTCAAGACACAAGTAGGATGGTTTTGTGGAGGCATCATGGAGTCAACAAGTCAATGTTCTACCCTTTACCGAGCTTGGCCGTTTTTGCATTCCTAAAATGCGTATTCACTTCCACTCTCGGTACATCAGATACAAACCTGAATGGGCCCCAATTTCCCTTTATTATGTAGACCAAGACCCTCTTTTTTTTTTTCTTTTTTTTTCTATAGTGATCATTTTTTACAGAGTGTTTATTATGGTCTGATGATGGAAAACAAAGGTGTCCTTCTGTGTCGTTAATGGGACAGTGTTCCCATACTGTAGGGTCAGGCGAGTAGCACTGGTCTCCCACAACCCTGGGGGATTTTTTACACTCTTCATGCAATTGTGAATCTCTAGTTTACATTGAAGTTCTTTAGAAAATAAGCTTGATGAACATTCCCTGGCTGACACGGCGGCCTGATGAATCCGCTTCTCGCACGCAGCACTGACACTGTGATGTGTAGGAAGTAAGCAGAAGCCTCTTGCATTGAATAAACTGGTCCCGGATTGTTTTTTTTTACAACAGACTTATTAAAATAGTTGGCTGCAAATGAGAATCCTTTGGCCCACCAAGTAGTTTCCGTTATCCTACTGTATCTGTTTTTACTCTGTGTGACTGCAGATTAGCTTCTGCTTGTGAATGTGGAGGAAAGCAGAATATATTCATATTTGGGGCTGTTCACTGCTATTTTATTTTATTTTTTTCATTTTATCTCAAAGCTTCACTGAAATGTACATTTCTTGGGGGTTTTGGCTCTGGATCAACATGTTGGATTATAGTAGAAAACTTCTATATAAATAACCCTAGATTCAGATCATCCTCCAATCGCTTCAATAGGAAGAGGAAACCATAAGTTTCCAAACAGTAAAGCCCCTGAAAAAGACTGTTTGGTCATTGGGGTGGTGCAGAGAGCTCGGTGGTGCAGGGAGCGCGTTGGTGCAGGGATTGTGGTGGTGCAGAGGGGGGAGTAGGGGATGTGGTGGTGCAGGGAGCGCGGTGGTGCAGGGAGCGCGGTGGGGCAGAGGGGGTGTAGGGGGTATGGTGGTGCAGGGAGCATGGTGGTGTGGTAGTGCAGGGATCGCGGTGGGGCAGAGGGGGTGTAGGGAGCATGGTGGTGCAGGGGCAGGGAGCATGGTGGTGTGGTGGTGCAGGGGGTGTGGTGGTGCAGGGAGCGCGGTGGTGCAGGGAGCGTGGTGGGGCAGAGGGGGTGTAGGGAGCATGGTGGTGCAGGGGGTGTGGGGGACACACTGGTCTGGCTACCGGATACTAATGGATGAAAAGCTGAGAAATAAACTCTAGTACAAAATGGGGGAAAAAACACTTTTACTTAGGATTTAAAAAAAGCAAACTATAGGAAAAAAGGATTAAAAAGGATGTGCAGACATACTGGGATAAAGTGTTATCCGAGTTTGCTTGTGTGCTAATTGAGTGTCTTTGGCGTGCTTGGAAAATATATGTTCGAGTCCCCGCGGCTGCATGTCTCACGGCCGCTCGACACCCGCAGCACATGCAGAGATTGTCTAACACACAGGTAATCCCTGCATGTGT
The DNA here is from genome assembly GCF_051348905.1 of Ranitomeya variabilis. NCBI lineage: Eukaryota > Metazoa > Chordata > Amphibia > Anura > Dendrobatidae > Ranitomeya > Ranitomeya variabilis. The sequence continues at coordinate 1,062,628,707 of NC_135232.1, read as the reverse complement.
TGTGGCTGTCCAACAGTCGCGAATCATGCAGCCGCGAGGACTAGAACGTATTATTTGAGCATGCCGAAGTCACTCGGTTAGCAAACGAGCACATTTGCTCATCACTAATTAGGATCTATAAGCTTAAGGCTATGTGCACACGTTGCGGATTAGGCTTAGGAATTTCTGGTGAGGATTCTGTCTCTCCTGGCAGAAAACGCACCTGCGTTTTTTTGTGTGGTTCCGCAGCGTTTTTTGTGCGTTTTTGCTGCGGTTTTCTTGCGGATTTGCTGCGTTTTTTACCCCTGCAGTTTTCTATAATGGAATGGGTACAAAAACGCTGCAGATTCACAAAAAAGAAGTGACATGCTACTTCTTTTAAACCGCAGCGTTTCCACAGCGGATTTTCCGCAACGTGTGCACAGCATTTTTTTTTTCTCATTGATTTACATTGTACTGTAAATCAATTGCGGATCTGCAGGGTTTCTGCACTGCAAAAAACGCCGCGGATCTGCAGAGAATCCGCAACGTGTGCACATACCCTAAATGTTTCAGGTTAGCAACCCTTATTCAGAACTGTTGACTAGGGTTGAGCGACCTTTAGTTTTTTGGGGTCGAGTCAGGCTTTGTGAAACCTGACTGTCTTAAAAGTCGAGTTAAATCGGCCGACCACCGTGAAAAGTCGGGTTTCGCCCGAAACACGAAACCCAATGAAGGAATTTTCTCTCTCTCTCTCTCTCTCTCTCTCTCTCTCTCTCTCTCTCTCTCTCTCTCTCTCTCTCTCTCTCTCTCTCTCTCTCTCTCTCTCTCTCTCTCTCTCTCTCTCTCTCTCTCTCTCTCTCTCTCTCCACAGAAAATTTCGGATTGCACATTCCAAATCCCTACTGCGCACAAGCGATAACATGACGATAGGCGTTCACTCCCCTAAGACCTATGTCATCACTCTGCCCACACTCATTCATTGGCTGAAAAAAATGGCGCTAAACGCGTCATTCGAAACGCGACTTTGGCGCCAAGATCGCGTACCGCATGGCCGACCCCCACAGGGATCGGGTCGGGTTTCATGAGACGCCGACTTTGCCAAAAGTCGGCGACTTATGAAAATGCACGACCCGTTTCGCTCAACCCTACTGTTGACACTTACTGTGGCTTTGAAAAACCATCTTGTTAATCTTTTCCTCTTTGTGCTTGAGTTTTTTCCTTGGACTCTTTCATCCTTGTTGGGTTATAGTTTGAACTGAAGACAACAAAAATAAATATCTAATGATAAGCAAAAAATTTAAATAAAAAAAAAAATACAAAAAATAAGCACATCTTTATTCCCTTTGGCAGTCTCTTAGTAGTATTGTGTACTTATTAATCATTAACTCTTTACAGCACTTTTATAGCATAGACCAGTGGCTATTTTGGCTGGTCACTATTATTATTCTTCATTTGTGTTCTATAGATATTACATCTGAGTTATTCATTATATTGTTGCCTTATTATAGGTACTGGTCTTTTATTGTTACCTTTTGATGGTTACCTTTTTGGGATTATATAGTTATTTTACTGTATCTTTATATCTTGGGGTCATCCTGCTACGAATTTTGTGTTGTTTTTTTTTAAATTGTTTTTATTTAATTGTTTCTTTTGTGTGTTTTAGCTCAATAAAATGTATACACTTTATATCACAGGTGTGCTTATTAGGTAGTTTCTTTTTGTTGTCTGCTTTCTGTTGATTACAGATTTAAAACCCGTTTTCCTATATTGGCTGTGCGTCTCGTTCTTTGTTTGATAGTTTGAACTCCATGGATTTGCATCCTCTTTCAATCTTAAAACTATGAAACTGTCACAGTCCATAGAACAAATTCTCTTCCAAGATTCCTGGCGTGTTTCATTTTTTTATGATGACATTTTTATTTATTTATTTTTTTAACCAGTAAGTGTTTATATAAAAGAATAGTTTATAATTTTGGACCATTCTTTATGAGACAAAATGGAGATTGGCTCCTGCTCTGCCAGACTGGAGCCATCTTTGTATCACCTAGACAGTGAATCTTCTGAATGGACGCTATCCAATACTACTTCTTCCCTGGTGGCGCCCCCTGACCAGCTGCGAACTTCCCTGGCAGTCAGTTGATTTTACGTAAAGATCACGATATAAAGTGATCAACTGATCGCTACAGCAATTGCATTTTGAAAAAGGTTGTCTTTTTAGAGATCCAAGCCAAAGCAAGGAAGGTGCCAGCGGTTCGGCTTGTGCCTAGCATTTTCACTTTTCCTATAGGGAGGAATAATAATTTGATGCCTAGCAAATAGACCAATGGCTGCACTCAATTTCACTGTACTAAAGCAAGGAAATGTGCGATACATGAAATGTGAATAGCATAATGGCTTGTGAAATCTATGAAAAAACACATGAGATTCTTAGCACAAGATTTGGCCAAAAATTGTGAGCCCATCCACCAAACGTCAAGGTAATCTCAGATCGGATGGGTACCTGACCTCTCTGCCTAGTGTGAACACTTACCTATGGCTAATAACATGGTAAAGCCTGCATTTATAGGAAGGTCGGAACCAACTGTGTTTGGATGTAATTAAAATCACAGCATGGTGAAGGGCGGGGCGTTCAAGTCAGAAAAAATAGTACATAGTAAATATAGAAAAACTGACTGAACAGCAATCTAGTCTGAACTGGTGCATAACCAAAGAAGACTTACATAGCAAATAGATCAATGGCTGCACTCAACTGTACTTAAGCAAGGAAATGTGCGATACATGAAATGTGAATAGCATAATGGCTTGTGAAATCTATGAAAAACATATGGAATTATTTAGTCCAAGAACAGGTGGAAAGGTCAAAAATAGTTTCCTCTCTATAGATCAAAAACTTTTTACCATGGTGACCAGGGGTCTCACCTATTGCTCTTCAGCTACAGCCTAAATAATATGGCAGCTACTCCACAAGCCTAGTTTTGTTTCAGGGGGTTAAAGGTTAGGGTGAAGTCAAATCACTTGACCCTGTTGCTCAGCAGAACCATCTTGGTTCAGCATGAACGCCAACAGCTGAGTCGGAGACCTGTAACCGAGGTTCAAAAATAATCTACTGTGCTCTGCAAGATTTTACCATGATTTATGACCTCCAGGTGCTCATGTCATTTTATTAGTAGTGTCTGGAGAGATGTGTGAGATAGAGATCTTTTATTATGCACACCCTGTATTAAAGGGGTTGTCCACTGCTGGATGACCCAATTTGAATGCCTTTTGAATAGATAAAGGAAGTTCTCTGCAGCGATGGACTTTATGAATAAAACTTATCGTTTATTGTATTATCATTATAAAAGCACTGACGATGGCATACCATGGATACCATGGAGGCAAAACCGATTCATTTCGAAAGCTAGGTCTTAATCATGTCCATCACTGGAGAAAACTTACTTTTTCTATTTGTGATCAATGCCTTGGATGAGGGCGGCTCCATGCAACGATCCACTGCCAGGCAAGGTGTTCTACACATGGTGAGCGGACACCCCCTCTTTTCCCTTTCCATTACCTATTTGAATGCCTTTGTTGTGCTTAATAATGTAAGGAAAAAAAGCATACGTCATTCTGATTGACAGCCAGCCCCTCCAGTTTGGACAGCCGGATCCTCGCTACCTATCAGAATGATGTTGAAAGTCCCACCCTGTCAACAGAGTGGAGCCGAAAATAAGATTCCATTCAGTGATGACGTTAGCGGAGGCTTCCGAATCCCCGGTAGGAGCGATCTGTGACCACTCTGTGCCGGCGAAGAACGGCACTGTGCACAACAGGTAGGTACGTTACAATTACCTGCCTGTTGGTGCTTGGGTACATTTTTTTTGTATAGAGTCCCAGATACTCCCTTTAATGTCCCTTCTCTCTTATACAGCAGTGGAGCTTGTTAGACCCCAGTAAAGTTATAACTTTTACCACCCACCTGCATTGGATGGAGCCTGTCGCTAATCCGAACGCTGAAAGATTAGCCAATTCCAAAAAAAAGTTTAGCTGCCATAACTATCCTTGGGGCATCTAGGTACATTAGGCTACGCTCAACTGCACAGTTTGGCAGAAGATGGCCATTGGGCTTTGTTTAGTTTTTAAAGGGTCTACTTTTTCCTAAAGCAGTGCTACTCCAGTCCACAGGCTGGGTCTGAGCTGCGGTACCGTGCACAGCCCTTTGATTAGAGGGGCACCATTTTTGTTCGGAAGGAAAAAAGCGCAATCCTTATAAATTTTCCTCAAGTATCAACATGAAAACAAAAATATACCCCCTTGCCAACCAAGTCTCGCTGCTACTGCATGCTCGCATATCCTTCCCTTCTGCTTACGTTTTTCTATAATAATTTTTTTTCCATTTACTTGACTTGCGCCATTGTCCTTTCAATACAGTTCGCTGTTGCAAGCGAAGAATCTTTCTGCCATAGAGCGAGCGGTGTCATGTGAGGTTTGGCATGTAACCTCGAGTTTGGGAAGTAGCTGGGGTCTCCCACAGACATAGTTTACTATAATACTGAGAGTTATGAGCCTGGGCCCCTGCGTTGTAAGACGTGCTCCGGCTCTGGTTTTCCTCACGACACTGCAGACAGTTCTGCTTTGTGTCACAGAAGGCATTTCTATTGTAAATGGACATTCAGCAGAAAACATGACCTACTTTTATCAAACTGTGACATCAAAGAATCCCTATGTAGCAGGCAATGGCTTTAATAAAAATAAATAAAGGAACTTTATAGGAGAAACCATTAAACCATGCATTATTATAACCCCACCGTAGGCTGTGTTCACACGGTGTTGTTTGATGCTCCAAATCTTCCCTCCTTAAAAACTGCTTCAAATAACGCCTGAAAAACTCTTCCTATTTATTTCTATGGGAAAAACACTTTATATGAGGAGGTTTTTTTTGTGCATTTTTTTTTTCTTGTGCATGTCACTTGTTTTAGGCTATGTGCACACTATCAGTATTTGGTCAGTATTTTACCTCCGTATCTGTAAGTCAAAACCAGGAGTGGGTGATAAATACAGAAGCGGTGACGTGTTTCTATTATACTTTTCCTCTGATTGTTCTGCTCCAGATTTTACTTACAAATACTGAGGTACATTACTGACCAAATACTGAACGTGTAAACTTGGGCTTTCAGCGGATCTTGATGGGATTTGCTCCAAACTAGGCACTGTCAAATCAGGAGGCTGCCAAAAAAATGCTATGGGGGGGGGGAGGGGGAAACTACTCCAAAAACTCTCAAAGCAGTGCCCACTCTAGTAGACCTCTGTATTGGTTACTAATGCTGGCAGCAGATGTTCTGGTGATATTAGGATATGGGCACACTTCAGGATTTCTTGCAGAAATTTTCCTGACAAAATCCGGAAATTTCTGCCAGAAATCCGCATGCGTTTTTTTTTTGCGTTTTTTGTGTGGTTTTTTTTGCGGATTTTATGCGGATTTTTTGTGTTTTTTTCCTGGCACTCCAATTTCATGGGAAATCCGCAAAAATAATGAACATGTTGCTTCTTTTTCCGGAATGCGGTTTTTTTTGCAGAAAAAAACGCAACATTTGCACAAAAAATGCGGAATGCATTCTAAATGATAGGATGCATAATGTATGCGTTTTTTATGTGGTATTATAGCGTTTTTATCGGGGAAATCCGCAAAAAAAAAACGCAAAAAATCCTGAAGAAATCCTGACGTGTGCACATACCCTAAACCCTCACTTATCTGTGGAGGTCTAATGTCGATATCCGTTTTTCCTGAATGGATGCAACATCCATTGAATGCCATGTTATCCATTGTGCATTGATACCGAAATCTTCAAATAACCTTCAATCACGCCCAGCCAATATGTCTTTGGCAGAGGCGTAGCTAGGGCTTTGGTTCAGGGGGGTGAAGCTTCTGAGTGGGCCCCTAACCAGGTAACCTTGATTACAACTCTGTGACGCGCCCTAATAGTGGAGGAGAACCTCAGCAGATGACCGCACTGTTACTGAAGATAACACTGGTCAACGCAATTTTTCTGGTAAAAGGTTTTAAAACATATTTTAAGTCAATTTTGGCTGCTGATTACGAATATGAACTCCGTTTTTGGCTATCACATCAGGATTTCAAGATATTTTAAATTTTTGATGAAAATTACTCCTAATGTTTTATGATAAAAACACATGATTTTCGGCACTACATTTTGTATATTTTTAATCAAGGAATAACAAAGATTACAAAGTCTATGTACAGCAAATCAAATATACTTACAGAATTAAACTACAAAATATAAAAACACATATATATATGGCACACAGATGAATGGCAAATGGCAGTTATTTGAACTTTCTTTTCTTGGCTGATCTGTGATGTACAGCTTCTGGGTTGTCTCTCATCAAGCTCCAGCAATAGTCAGCAATCATATGTGAGTCCTACCGGCCTTGATACCGTTCTTCCATTGTTTTAATGTTCCTCGCTCACATCCCCAAGGTTCTCTGGAAAAAAGTCCAAATGGCTGTGTAAATAGTGAATCTTGATACTCATTCTACATCCAAGATGTCGCAGACTCCTTAGTAGCTCTTCCACAATCTCTTCATAGTTGTCTGCTTTCTTATTCTCTAGAAAATTCTGCACCACTTTACAAAATGCATTCCAAGCTCTATCTTCTGTCTCATTCATTGATGTGATCACATTTGGGTCTCTCATAAGTGTTCTTATTTGAGGTCCATCAAATATTCCGACCTTTTTCTTCTCTTCACTAAGACCAGGAAAAGTTGAACATGTATAGTTAAAGCATTCTCCACTGTGATTGAGAGCTTTGACGAACTGCTTCATCAATCCAAGTTTTATGTGTAAGGGAGGAAAGACAATGTCCTTCCTATCCACTAGAGGATCATGGATGACATTCTTATCGCCAGATGCCAAACTCTGTCGCTGAGGCCATTCAGTTTTCACCCAATGCTCTGCTGTAGCTCTACTGTCCCAGTAGCACAGAAAACAAGGGTTTTATCATAACAAATGGGAATTATGCATGTTCAAAGAAAACAAAGATATTCTCACATTTATTGGGAGACTAAATGAAAACTAAATTTACCTTAGTGAACCGTATAAACCGGCACTTTTCATACACTACTTATATTTATCATGGAATTCATGAAAATGGGCTATATACCTATAGCGCAAAAACGTGATGTGATAGAGAAATTATAGGATCAGATGTGAATTCAGCACCCTCAAATTAGTCTAAAACTGTTCTTAAAGTCCATGCCACAATTTTTTATTTTTTTTTGTAGACCAGTGTAATCTATAACGACCAACATGGATATTACCGCCATATGGTCAGTAGTAGATACTAGCCCTACAGAACATAGATCACAGCACAGTTACAGATAGTGACTTACCGCTGACGTTCTTTATGATGGAGTCGTCCCTTTTCCCGTCTTTTCCATCTGGCCCAGACCGACATGACAAGCCAGGACTCAGCTGCAGAGAATACAACAAAGACACATTTCACTTCTCATATTCCAGCCCCATCACCATCTATTCACAACCTGCATAAACTCCTCATCCTGCTGATATCTCAATACTAAGCCGCTGCTGCCGTATGTGTCCCTATTACTGCACCTGATACCCCAATACTGAGCCGCTGCTGCCGTATGTGTCCCACAGCACCTGCTGTGTGGTTCTCTGTGCCCTCTAAATTCTAAAGCACCCCTCTATAATATAGTAATGCCAGGTGCAAGTGCCCTAGAAAACAGTGCCCATATTTTGCCCCCTAGAAAGTAATATTGTCCTGTGTGCCCCTTTGATAGTCACAGTAACCTGAGTTCCCCTATAACAATAAGTGCCCACTTTACATTTAATAATGTCCTGAGTCTGCCTCCTGTACAGCTCCCCTATACACAGCATGATGCTCTCTTATACACAGTATACTGACCCCTTAGTAGCCTCCAAACTGTTTGATGGCTCCAACACTGTAATCCCCACACTGTATGATGCCCCTTTAGATAGCCTCTATATAGTATAATGCACCAGATCATCTTCAGTATAGTATAATGCACCAGATAGTCCTCAATATAGTATAATGTACCAGATAGTCCTCAATATAGTATAATGCACTCCCCATAGGCCTACTCTGTATTGTATAATGCACCCCCCATAGGCAGACTCTTTAGCACAAGGCAGCACCCATAGGCAGACCCTGTAGTATAATGTAGCACCCCTATAGGCAGACCCTGTACTATAAGGCAGCACCCCCATAGGCAGACCCTGTACTACAAGGCAGCACCCCTATAGGCAGACCCTGTAGTGTAAGACAGTACCCCCATAGGCAGATCCTGTAGTATAATGCAGACCCCCCAAAGGCAGACCCTGCACTATAAGACAGTACCCCCTCATAGGCAGACCCTCTAGTATAAGGCGCACCCCCCATAGGCAGACCCTGTAGTATAAGCCAGATCCCCCATAGGCAGACCCTGTAGTATAATGCAGACCCCCCAAAGGCAGACCCTGTAGTATAAGGCAGACCCCCCCATAGGCAGACCCTGTAGCATTAGGCAGACCCCCTATAGGCAGACCCTGTAGTATTAGGCAGACCCCCATAGGCAGACCCTGTAGTATTAGGCAGACCCTGTAGTATTAGGCAGACCCTGTAGTATTAGGCAGACCCTGTAGTATTAGGCAGACCCCCCATAGGCAGATTCTGTAGTATAAGGCAGCACCCCTTAAAATAATAAATAAATAAATACTCCTCTTTTCTTCCTGGTTCCTGCGCTGCTCTGAGCTCCCGCTCATCTCCTGACAGCGGGCGCCGGGCAGTGACTCATCGCGCCCACTGTCAGCGTCGCTCCTTCCCTCATCATTGTGGTCAGCTGTATCGGCTAAATACCGGTACAGCTGACCCTGCTATGACAGGCGGGGGGCCCACTGCTGGCACCGGGCCCCCCCCCCCCCCCGCCTGCTCAGGGGCCCCATAGCGGCAGAGCAGGGAGATCGATTCTCCCTGCTCTGCCGCAGAAGGTAACTGTATCGGCGCGCTGTGCCGGTAGCCACGCTACTAGTCTTTGGTAGTCTACAAGCAGGTGAAAGTCAGACCTGGCATCAGAAAGAGAGTAAAGGCAATCCTTTCACTTTGGACCTGATGATGAGTTTGTCAGTCCTAGTGTATGGTTACAGTAACAAGACGGTGTTTTCGTCCATACGAGAGAATCGTGACTATTATGCTAATCACATGCTGATCACAGTGTGATCCAATTTTCTCAGATGAGGAAAAGATGGAGACATTCCCCCCCCCCCCATCTTCTCCATTCTGTCAGTCTGTGAAAATTTGACCGCACTCAGATGTCATCCGAGTGCAGTCCGATGGTTTCCTCACACTTATTGACTTGCCAAATGCGATCCGATAAGATCCAACTTGGACATGCCGCAATTTTTTTTTTTTCCTCGGATTAACTCAGTCCGAGGAAAAAATCGGACATGTGAACGGCCCCATTGAATAACACTGGTCCCAGTGCGATCCGATGTTCATCTGCACGAGCCATTTGCTTGGTTTCCTTACAGCTGTCTAGTGATTTACTCACTGGGAAATGTGCCGGACATGTGTTTTTCAGCTGTAAAACTTGGAACTTTGCTTTTATGTTTGTGTTTGTAAAGTCATATTTTATTTTTTTTTTTATTTACATCTGAGCCGGTTCCTTTGGATGTAAACTATCACTGGCGACCTAACAATCAAAGCCGGAAATGTATGACATGTAACATGGGCTCTCCATCAATAAATCGCTTTAAAAAAAACCATTTGTTTTCAGACGTGTCTTTTTCTTCCCACCTTTGTGTACAGTTTGGAATCGGCCTGACCACTGCTACTACAGAGGTTACGACTTAGAGGGGAAGACACTAAAGTGGTAGCAAAATACCAGAGTCTTGGCTGTCTGTAGGGGATCTAATTTATCCGAGTGCAGGAACTTACATAATAACTGCTGGAAGGGAAATGACATTAGCTGCTACTACTGTCTCCAAAGCCTTCAGGGCCAGGTGTACAGCGTGTCTGCAGCAGACGTGGGCACAAGATTTGCTTGGGTTTCAGGAGGAAAGTGCTGTGTTATGTTCCAAGCTTGTTTTTTATCTTCTATATTTAAAGTGATCCGGTCATTCAATTCAATCCGAATACTAATGAAATTTATGTAAGCTTTTGACTTTGCAGTAAGTAATAAAAATGCCTTAAAACATTTTCTGTCTCTCTCTGTCTCTCTGTCTCTCTCTGTCTCTCTCTCAGGATGTGCTGTAAACGTTTTCATAATTTGGGAAAGTTATGAAATGTCCTATAAATGTCTGTCCTGTTCCTGATCTACGGATCTCAGCTTTTATTTGAGATGAATCTGTGCTGCACTTTATGTACATGCTCAGTAGTGATCAGTGCTGTGGGGTCGGAGTGCAGATGAATCTGTGCTGCACGTTATGCACATGCTCAGTAGAGACCAGAGCTGTGGGGTCGGAGTGGAGATGAATCTGTGCTGCACGTTATGCACATGCTCAGTAGTGACCAGAGCTGTGGTATTGGAGTCAGTGGTTATGCTTACCAACTCCACAGCCCTACATCAAAATCCAATCTGAGCTGGTAAAAAAATCGCAGATGAGCACTGAATCATTGAATGACATTGGTCCAAATGCAATCTCAGTAGTTGTTTTTTGTTTTGTTTTTTATCAGATTGCATTCGTCCGACTTCATTGCAAGTGTGAGTGAGCCTTAAAAGATGCATCGCTGGAATTGGGATCTCTGCCTCTACATCATTCTGCTCTCAGATGGGGTAGCAAAAATAAATCTGGTGACAAATTCACTTTAAAGTGACGAGATCATCAGAAAATACCCATTTTAAATGAAGTTTTTGTTATAACATATTTTTATTTTGGGTTTTTATTTTTATACATCACAATCTCTATTAAAAGTAACAATCCTGCAATTTTCATACTGGCCACTGTGACTTTTTAAGAATAAACTGCCTGTTTCAGGAAACACATGTACATAGTTAGGATCTGACCATTGTGGCTATCTTTATACTGTGGTGTCTAGGGTTTCTAATATAGCAATGTATACCTGAGGGTCTATGAGCTCATCTGTATTAGTTCTGAGGATTGAGGTCTTTCCACTAGTGTGACCCTGCAAAGTCCCTGAACATCTGCATTGCTGGATGGAACCTTCTCTCCTTTCTCCAGACAGTTTTTTTTATTTGTCAGCCAAGAGATGAACAGCAGACGTAATTCCCAATACATCTCTGGTAGACTGAGCGGCCTCTAATTTAACAGATCTCTTGATTTGCCCCGAGGAGGGGCAACATACCGAAACACGTGTCTGCAAACAGAGTTTCTGGGTTGGCTTTCATCCCAAGGCATATGGCAAGGCTTGTTAAAAGGCTGATATTGACTTTTATGATTTCTACCCCCAATGGGTGGCGCTGGAGTTCCAAGTCCTCATCCTCTTCCTGGAGGCAAATTGCATGTCCTGTTAACTAATAACAAGTGAAGCAGAAATTTGTGACTTGACAAAGCCTGTTAACATGACGCTAGTGATTTAGAAGTCTGATATAAAGATTAATATGGGTGTGGGTACAAAGAAGGCTATAATGGCGACATATCCTCAAAAACACACAATGTCGCTATAAAATTACGATGTTGCTATAATAGAAAAGGGAGCTAAAACTTCTGGTTTAGGGTGCTGGTGCTGGACCCCGTTATCCGATACTTATGACCTATTCCGAGGATCATTAATTTATAAGTCCTAGTCAACCCCTTTACTAAATCTGTAAGATAACAGATGGTAACTTCATTCCTACAAGTGGAACGTATCATGAGATGACGGTTTTGATATTTTCTGATGTAAGAATCCCATTATTTTCCCTGCATAATTCATCCTCTTATTACGGTTGGAAATAAAAGCCTCTCTGCTCGCTGTAGATGCGATATCGTAGCGTGCTGACGTTTTCCTGGGTCTCCCAAGTGAGAAAGTAGCAGGTAGAGCGAGGGCTTGGCTTCTGCCCTGGGAAAATATACACTTTAAATGTTTGCTACTGAATGGAAAGGCAACCTGAGAGCCATCCTGGTGGCTCTGAGAACAAGACGGCTTTGTGTAGATTTCCGCAGATTACAGACACAATGAAAATGGTTACGTTTCCTGAATGTGGTTTCAGATTTGTAACCTCAAAGTTTGTATGTGAGCCTTTATCCGCGACCGTCCGGAGGGATGTCCTCCGAGGCCGGCTGTACGTGGAAGGCAATTGAAGTGTATGTACACAAATGGCAGCACGGGATTTCCTCCCGATTCGGAACCTTTTCTTGCTACATTTTCATAAATGCATTTCTCTTTAGGATTGTTTAGGACGGCAGTTAGCCATAACATATAATGAAGTGTTAATTCAGGCGCTTTTGACAGTCTGTTAGGAAAGCCGTGCTCTACTTGGATCACATTTGTTTTTTTACGTCTTGTATTGGAAATCTGTAAAAAAATAAAAATAAATCCCTACTTCCATCCACACCTCAGCCTGCATGCACTGATCCCGTGGCGCTCCTCCGTTTACTTGCAGACGTAAGGAAGTGTCGCCCATAAGGGAGTCATTCAGCAGCCAGGCTCACGTGATCGTTGTCCCTATGGATATACAGATTTCTTAATTTTTTTTAATACCCCATCCACATGTAGTAGAAAAAAAAAGGAATGCAGGCAATGGACTTTAGAGGCTATGGGCAGCTTTAACATGGGGGTGGGGGGGAATAATGTTTTCCATATGTTAGTCCTATTATATTAAGTAAAGGTAACCACTAAGGGCTCTGTGATTTTCTATCTCTGAGTATAAGAGTACCCATTGTAGTCTATTGGCTGTTCTGTCTTTTATTTTTGCAGTCCACAAAAAAAAATCGAGTCCAGGATCAAATTCAATGAGAATGCAGAATGCTGTGATCTTCACAAGTATCAGTACTACTGTGGAACTGCACTTCTTTTCTGGATGTGCTTTCTTCATGTCTTCCTGTTTGCTTTGGTTTTTTCCTGCCCCCACCGAGACTGCACATACTTTGTCCCCTCTCCAGGCCGTGGAGATCTGTTTACAACCACCTTTTTTTTTTTTTTGCTTCTAACTGAGGTCTTATCTGCTAGCACCGAGAAAAGGGGAAGGGGAGCAGATAACCATTGGGAGCAGTAGTGTTGATGGATGTTGTAGTATTTATCTTTTGCAGAGCATTTTATAATGAAGCTCATTTTGAAAGTTGCTTTAACTTTGCATTTAGGAAGCCAAAAAAAAAAAAAATCTGTGAAAATGTGGATCACCATACTATGTCCTGCATGCAATATTAAATAGATCTTAGACTTGTGGAGGCTGGTGTACTTGCTTCAAACATTCATGTTAGACTGCCTGCATAATCCCTCCTAGTATTGAAAAAAACTCTAGCTGGATTCCTAAAGTGCTCATGTTAATTTGAGGATTATGTAGCCTTATTGACATGGATTTTCAAAGTAAGTACCCCAGTCTCATAAGGTCACAGTTTATATGATGAACTCTGGTCACAGATCCGTTAGTAATCTACAGACTCCCTTTTGTGGTTCAAAAAATGTTCTGGATTTTCACTCGGATCCGCAGCCTTTGCTATACAACGGGCGAAATCCATGGTAAATAAATGCCGATTTGTAACACATTGGCAAGAGCCACAAGGCGTAAACTCCACTTCTCTGGGCCGTATCTTTAGTGATTGGCACATGCCATCCTCCTGCTTTAGCTTTCATAAAATACTGTCATGTTCCACAAGGATTCTATTTCCATATCTGACAAAGGAGACTTGAGATGATTGTTTCTTAAGGCTATAAATGTTATATCTTGTAATTAGTATTCGAATTGGCAAACCTCTGATTAATAGGAAATGTAAGGAAACACATTAAATCGGTGATTATGTGTAATATGGGTTGAATTTAAACCATCTGTACGCTGCACTGGCGCATCTGGAAAATGAGGGGGAGGATAAAGGTCAAGTCAGTTAAAAAAAAAAAATACAAAGAGAGGATTTTGTTACATCATTTTGAAGAACCTCGACCACATCGGGTTATAGCTGTATCATCTATTAACATCTTTTATTTCCGTCTGTTCTGCACAATGAAAAGCATTAAAAATTGTAAGGTTTTATCAGAACCAAAAGGAATAAACTGATCGCAGTCCTGCTTGTATGAAAAGATGAAAACCAGACGGGAGAAACTTTTATGTTCTGTTCCTTAGAACTTTTTCTTTTAGTATTTCTGACACTATAGTCTGTGTGTTCCATATGTCATGAATTGTAAGAGATGTTAATGGAGGTTACTGGGATGTATCCAAAATTGACCTCCACTTTCTCTTGTCCCCTCTCTGTTTTTCCATTGAAAATCAAAACTCTTTTTTTTAGAGATGATGGAAAGGTCATATAAAAAAACCGATGAGGAACGCACATGTAAATATGTTCAATTTTATTTGTGAAGAAGCCCTCTTGGGCACTGAACACCTGCATGTTCATTCTGTGACTGGAAATTCTGCAATTGACATTTTAATTGGGTTCTGTCCTTGGAGAGAGAGCTCCGGTTGTATTTGTGATGATGTACAATGTAATACAAAAATCTAAGCCAAACTATTAATAATGGATAATAATTTCCGTTCTTGAAATTATTTCTCAGCCCATTTTTAGCAAAATTATGGAGAAAAATATGCGGTATGTATAATACAGTATGTACCTCCTTACACTGGCATGCCAGGCTACGCATGTCCCTCTCCACAAGGAGAAACCTTACCACTTAGATCCTATACAGTAAGGGCAGGGCCGGACTGGCCATCTGGCAATTTTGGCAAATGCCAGAAGGGCCTGTCTGGTCTTGGGCCACTTTGGCTGCTACATTGTTATCAGGATATGCATCCTCAAGATGCCCGCACTGTTTGCAGTTGTGACACAGCACAAAATTGCTGGCTTCATCACTTACCCCAGCATGCCACAGGCATCCCTTTTGTTTGCGACCTGCTGATGCCGGCACCAACAGGGTAACATGAAAAACTGTAAAGGTTGCACCATGAATTACCAAGAATGATAACTCTAGAACATTGAAACTGCGTTACTGCCATAGAAAATGGGACAAAAGGAAAAAAAAAGCGCTGTAGTGTATATGTGATTTTTTCCTCTGAAAAATTGCTGTGAAAAATACAGTAAAAAAGAAGGTACATAGATTGGCCAGTATATGAGCCCAATTGCCATGTCAAGGCGTCCTTCATAGTTGGGTCCCTGTCCTCACTCATATGCCACCTCTCCTGGGCAAAGAAGCCTACAATTTATGGGGCAGGAATGGACCTGCTAACTACTTAAAATCACCTGTGGCTGATGGGAGTGCTAGTGCACATGTCCAAAAAGGGTTTGATACAAATAGAGAAAAAGACCAGTACATCCAATCTAGTGTGAACAGGTGCCAACCAAAAAGGCATCTAACTTGAAAAACTATAAAGGTTGCACCATGATTTACCAAGAATAATTACTCTAGAACATTGAAACTGCATTACTGCCATAAAAAATAGGAAAAATGGGGGGGGAAAAAAAGTGCTATGTAGTGTATATATGAACTATTCATCTGCAAAATTGCTATGAAAAGTACAGTAAAAAAGGTTCTTAGCTCATAGATTGGCCAATATACAGTATGTGAGCCCAACTGCCATGTCAAGGCGTCCTTTAAAGGTGGGTCCCTGTGCTGATATGTCACCTCGCCTGGGCAAAAAAGCAAAATCTCTAATGGGGCCCCCAATTATTGCAAGTCTTTAATATCATTAGTCTTTTTATATAGACCAAAGGGACATTTGGGCCCCCTAGGCTCCAGGGCCTGGTTGCGATTGCAACCCTTGCACCTACTGTAGTTTCACCCCTGATCATTTTTAGTATGTGATTCGCATACATGCAGTCAGGTGCTGACTAGATGTGCACGGGCTCGCTCAATACAGGAGAAATTAGCAAAGCCATGACGGCCCGCTCCCAATGCCGGGATCAGAGAACCTTCACAGTGAACGCTATGAGGATTCAGAAGTCTGAAGTTACATAGACTTTAACCTCAACCCCTTTAGCAATCAACATGGTGGTATTATCTACTATTTATTTGTCTAAGGGTCACTTCCATCTGTCTGTCCTTCTGTCTGTCACAGATATTCATTGGTCGCGGCCTCTGTCTGTCATGGAATCCAAGTCGCTGATTAGCTGTGGCAAAACGCCCACGACCATTGCCACGACCAATCAGCACAGCACAGTCCGGAAGAAAATGGCCGCTCCTTACTCCTCGCACTCACTGCCCGGCGCCCGCATACTCCCCGCTCACACAGGGTTAATGCCGGCGGTAACGGACCACGTTATGCCGCGGGTACCGCACTCTGTAACCGCTGCTATTAACCCTGTGTGTCCCAAATTTTTTACTATTGATGCTGCCTAGGCGGCATCAATACTAAAAAAAATGTAATGTTAAAAATAATAAAAAATAAACAAAAAACCTGCTATACTCACACTCCGTAGTCCGCCGAGCCTCTTGCGCCGGCCGCCATCTTCCGGGAACCGGCGATGCATTGCGAAATGACCCATAAGACTTAGCGGTCTCGCGAGACCGCTAAGTCTTCTGGGTTATTTCGCAATGCATCCGGGGAACGGAAGATGGCGGCCGGCTCGAGCGGCTCGGCGGAGCTTCGGCGGATCCCAAGCGTCGGTAACCGCTTCCTGAATCCAGGCGCCAACGGAAGGTGAGTATATAACTATTTTTTATTTTAATTCTTTTCATGCCCACATTGCTATATACGTGGGCTGCGCAATATACAACGTGGGCTGCGCAATATACAACATGGGCTGCGCAATATACAACGTGGGCTGCGCTATACACAACGTGGGCTGCGCAATACACAACGTGGGCTGCGCAATACACAACGTGGGCTGCGCAATGTACAACGCGGGCTGCGCAATGTACAACGCGGGCTGCGCAATGTACAACGCGGGCTGCGCAATGTACAACGCGGGCTGCGCAATGTACAACGCGGGCTGCGCAATGTACAACGCGGGCTGCGCAATGTACTGCGTTGGCTGCGCAATGTACTGCGTGGGCTGCGCAATATACTACGTGGGCTGCACAATGTACTACGTGGGCTGTGCTATACACTACGCATACATATTCTAGAATACCCGATGCGTTAGAATCGGGCCACGATCTAGTAACTGTATAAGTAGGTAATATTTGGTTAGTTTGTTGGTATTTGTCTGTAATATTGCAATATTATTATTTTGATATTATAATTATTTAATCTTATATAGCAATATTCTTGGTATTTTTAGAAATATTGGTCTTGTAATAAATCTTGATATCCTCCAGGCAGGGTAATATTAGTAATATTTCCCCATCTAGTGTTTGGGCGGGGGGGGGGGGGGGGGGGCAGGTGTAGGAGGGTGGTGCTGTTATGGATAATAAGAAACACGCTGTCACTTTAAGAGGCTGCATCCCTTTGTCTTATGTGATGGTATGTTCTGCTGTTCTCCCCTACTCTTGTTGTTGCTATGGACTGGTCGGGGCTGTGTGGAGGAGGTGGAGCTGAGCAACGAGGGAGAAGAAGTTTCGAGAGGGAACCGAGTGAACTGTGAGCTGTTCTGTCTGCAAGGAAGAGTCGTTGGTTGCAAGAAAGATTACACAGCTTGAGACAAACTGCGATTGTTAAATAGACTTTCTCAGTCGCCCATGACAGCACACCAGAGAGAGGGGATCCGCCCTTCAGGGACAGGAAACCTACAGGATAAAAGGGCGGTACCTCTCCCCTGCATCAGTTTGGTTTCCTGTCCCTGACGGGGAACCTTCTGGACGGTACCTGAGAAGAGCTGGAACCGTGAAGAAGCCTGGAATCCGGAGCCGGCCAGTCCGAGTCCTGGCAGCGGGGAGGCCCCTGCCACGGCTGGTGCGGTGTCCGAAGCCGCCACGGCTGCGACCGACGGGCCGTCAGCGTGAGCGGGGGGAAGTGTAGCCGCCACTCCGGATAGGAGGCTGGGGCTCCCGGCACTCGGCCGCACTCAGGACGCCGGCGTTTCCAAAATGGCGCCGCACCGGAGGTGATAGAACGACTTCCGGTTCGGGGGCAGCGCTGTCACCAAGGTGTACCAAGATGGCGCTGCCCCGGAACTGGATTACTTCATTTCCGGGTCCCTGACTGCGCGCGCATGCGCAGTAGCATGTAGAAAAAAAAGAAAAGAAAAAGGGACGCTTCCTCCTTGATGCAGCCACAGAGGAGGGGCTATTAATAAGCGCTCCGCTTAAAAGATGGTGCGCATAGGAGACTCCTTGCTGCATGCCGTCCCAAGGTAATAGAGCCATGGAAGACAGCGATCAGCAGCTCCAGCCACCGCCACCGCAGCAGCAGCAGCGCCACCATCAACGACCGAAACCGGACGCGCAAAAGAAGCGAACCTCTACGGGCACCCGGAGTTCTCGGTCTGGTAGCCATTCCACGCAACGTAGCAAGAATTCCAGTGTGGTGAATCAGCTACCATCTACGGATCTCTCACTTCAAGATCCTACCCCTCCTCCAGAACCGGTACCTGTGGCTGCGTCTGATTGGTGAGTGATCTTCGTGAAAGCTCATTTTTTTGTAATTGGGGTCCCTCTTCTCCTTTATCCTAGGCAAGGAAGAGAACGGCAAAAACAAAGCACAGAACCTGCCCATTATGCGATATAGAATTACCGCAATCTTGGGATAAAAAGTTATGTGATTCGTGTATTGGTCAAGTCCTCTGCGAGGAGACTCCAAACTTTGCCTCTGAGTTACGGTCTGTAATCAAAACAGAGGTGGAATCTGTGTTTAAAACCCTTAAAGGAGAAAAGAAAGTCAGTAAGGAAAAACCTAATCCTTATAGGAACTCTGATTCCTCCAGCTCTGATATCGTAAACTCAGATACACAGGACTCCTCTTTCTCTTCTTCAGATGACGAAAGGGGAGGTCGTCATTGTTTTCCCTTAGATGAGGTTGACGGCCTTGTTAAAGCGGTGAGGTCGACAATGGGGGTATTGGACCCTCGTCCTGACAAAACCGTTCAGGATGTCATGTTCGGAGGACTATGCCAAAAAAAGCGGAAAGTTTTTCCCCTAAATGAAAATATACAAACCTTAATCAAAAGAGAGTGGGAAAAACCAGAGAGGAAAAATGCATCAGTTCCCTCTATTAAAAGAAAATATCCATTTGAAGAGGAAGCTTCCTCTTCATGGGATAAGGCTCCCAAACTCGACGTGGCGGTAGCTAAAGCCTCAAAAAGATACGCGTTACCATTTGAAGATATGGGAACCCTAAAAGATCCTCTTGACAAGAGAGCCGACACCTTTCTCAAAGGTGCCTGGGAGTCGGCAGGGGGATGCTTGAGACCGGCCATAGCAGCTGCTTGCACGTCACGCTCCCTTATGATCTGGATTGACAACTTAGAGAAACAGCTGAGGGATGGGGTACCCAGAAATAAGGTGTTAGACTCTATTCCCATGATTAGAGGTGCCGCGGCATTTTTAGCCGATTCGTCTGCCGATTCGATTAAATTAACGTCTAAATCTGCAGCCCTCTCGAATGCTGCACGCAGAACCCTGTGGCTTAAAAGCTGGCCAGGAGATTTACAAACTAAACACAAACTGTGTTCTATCCCGTGTGAGGGCAAGTTTCTCTTTGGAGAGACTCTAGACGATATCCTGCAAAAAGCAGGTGATAAAAAGAAGGGGTTCCCCATCCTACCTCAAACGTTCAATAAACGGCCCTTTCGGAGTAGGAAATTCTTTAGGAGAAGACCGCCAAGAGAACAAAACCGCTCGGATGATGGGAAAAGAAGAGAAAGAGGTTTCCTCTTCGGTAGTTCCCCACGAGATAAGAAACCCCCCCCCCTAAGTGACATCTCCCCCAGGGTGGGAGGGAGGTTGTCTCAATTCCTCCCGGCCTGGGAAAAAATCACTACCAGCCCCTGGATACTAAATCTGATAAACGCAGGACTTCAAATAGAATTTTTTTCCCTACCCCCCCGACATTATGTAGTAACTCCACTGAGGTCTTCTCCCCAACAACAAGAAGCTCTAGAACTCGAAATCCTAAAATTATTCCCCCTCTGGAGAGAAAGAAGGGTTTCTACTCCCCATTATTTCTGGTTCCCAAACCAGACGGGTCTTTCCGGACCATAATAAACTTACGGAAATTAAACACTTACGTAAAGAACAAACGATTCAAAATGGAATCAATAAAGTCGACAATAAAAAACCTGTTTCCGAACTGTTTTATGATAGTTCTAGATCTCAGCGACGCGTATTATCACGTCCCCATCCACAAGGATTCTCAAAAATTCCTCAGACTGGCAGTGGTCATGAAAGGGCAGATAAGGGAATACCAATACAGAGCCCTTCCCTTTGGCATATCAATCGCACCTCGCATATTCACCAAATTGGTAGCAGAGATGATGGCACATCTAAGAGAAGAGGACATTTTAATCGTTCCATATTTGGACGACTTTTTGATTGTAAGCAGCTCGGACCAACTCTGCAGTCAGCATTGCCAAAGAGTGATAGACATTTTGAAAAAACTAGGCTGGTTGGTGAACCTTCAAAAATCAAAACTGGAACCAACCAGGGTTCAGGAATTTTTGGGTCTCACTTTGGACTCAAGTTCCCAAGAATGTCGCCTCCCAGTTCAGAAAAGACAAAAGATATTACATCTAGTGTCAGAAGCTTGTTCAAAACCATCCATGTCTCTGAGGAAGGCGATGTCGTTACTGGGGTCCCTCTCTGCTTGCCTTCCAGCAGTTCAGTGGGCGCAGCTCCACACGAGACCCCTCCAGTGGGACATTTTAAAAAACCAGAGTTTACTAAGAGGTCGGTTAGAGGGTCGCATGACTCTAAGTTCGCCTGTTATTCATTCCCTAACCTGGTGGCTAAATCCCACCAATCTATCAAAAGGGATTCCATGGGTGATAGAGGACCCTCAGATAGTAACAACAGACGCAAGTCCCACAGGGTGGGGGGCTCACCTGAACAACAAAGTCGCTCAGGGGGTATGGTCGAGTCAGGAACTCGAGACTTCCTCAAACCAAAAAGAGCTGAGAGCGGTGAATCATGCACTACGTTTTTTCCTAAGAGAATTACAGGGGCATCACGTCCGAATTTTTTCGGACAACAAAGTAGTTGTAGCTTACTTGAACCACCAGGGGGGGGACCAGGTCTCAAACATTAATGGAAACTACCTCCGAAATTCTCAGCCTAGTACAGAACAGTCTTCTGTCCATATCAGCCCTACATATAAAAGGAGTAGAGAACCAGGAAGCCGACTTTCTAAGTCGTACCCAACTAAAACAAGGAGAATGGTCCTTGAATCAGGGAATCTTCAAAAAAATCACAGACTTATGGGGCATCCCTGTAATAGACCTCTTTGCAAACATGCACAACAAGAAGGTGAAAACCTTTTGCTCCTTAGATCCCAGAGGGAACCCTCAGGCAGTAGATGCATTTACGATTCCCTGGACACAAACTCTTGCATACGCATTTCCTCCCATCATCCTCATTCCAGCAGTTCTGCGGAAAATCAGGCAGGACAAATCCAGACTTATCCTAATAGCCCCCTTCTGGCCCAAAAGGGCTTGGTTCTCCTGGCTGAGGATGCTTTCGATCACCGATCCCTGGGTCCTTCCGGATCTTCCGGACCTTCTGTCTCAGGGACCGGTGTTCCACCCCCAGTCAGAGAATCTCCACTTAACAGCGTGGAATTTGAGAGGTCACTATTGAGGGATAGAGGTTTTTCTAACAAACTAGTCTCTACACTAATGAAAAGTAGAAAACCCGTGACCACAAAAATATATGGTAAAACTTGGCAAAAATTTTTATCCTCCTCCGGGGTCAGGTTGCAAGACGGGGTTCCAGTGACTGAAATATTAGAATTTCTACAAAAGGGGTTAGACCTGGGCCTTTCAATAAGTACCTTAAAAGTACAGATATCAGCTCTAGGAGCACTGTACTGTGAAAACATAGCAGCAAACCCTTGGGTGATACGGTTTATCAGAGCAGCCGCAAGGTCTAAACCTGTAACAGTAAAAAAATTACCAACTTGGGACTTGAACCTGGTCTTGTCAGCCCTGACAGAACCCCCGTTTGAACCTGTAGAGTCAATACCTCTTAGGATTCTATCACTTAAAACTGCCCTCCTAATAGCCCTGACATCGGCCCGTAGAATAAGTGATCTCCAAGCCCTGTCCGCAAACCCTCCCTTTACACAAATCCTGGATGATAAGGTTGTACTAAAGACAGACCCTGCCTATCTACCCAAAGTAGCATCCATATTTCACAGGTCCCAGGAAATAATCCTTCCTTTCTTCTGCCCAGACCCTAAAAATAGGGAAGAAGAAAAATTCCACACACTAGATGTGAGAAGGTGTCTAATCCAATATATTAAATCCACCCAACAGTGTAGGAAGGAAGGGTCTCTTTTTATCTGTTTCCAGGGGCCTAGGAAAGGACTCAAAGCTTCTAAGGGCACTATTGCTCGATGGGTGACAGACGCAATAGCCTTGGCCTACTCATCCACCGGGAACGCCATTCCACAGGGACTGAAGGCCCACTCTACAAGGGCTATGGCGACCTCCTGGGCCGAAAGGTCAGAGGTACCATTAGATCAAATCTGTAAGGCGGCCACCTGGTCATCACCTTCAACCTTTTTCAGACACTATCGCCTAGACCTAGCCTCTTCGTCTGACCTAACCTTCGGAAGAAGGGTTCTACAGGCTGTGGTCCCTCCCTAACCAATATATCTCTGCAATTCTCTCTGGTGTGCTGTCATGGGCGACTGAGAAAGTCATAGTTACTCACCGATAACGGTGTTTCTCAGAGCCCATGACAGCACCTACTTATTCCCCCCCCCTCATCACGTGTGCGGTGAGCACATTATTTTGTGTGAAGTGCTTTTTCATATAGACACGGTGTTTACCTGTTAAGCAATATGATAAAATTGTACATTTTTTGTTGTTGTGACTAACCTGGAGGACCTCCGATGCTCTGTAAACAAAACTGATGCAGGGGAGAGGTACCGCCCTTTTATCCTGTAGGTTTCCTGTCCCTGAAGGGCGGATCCCCTCTCTCTGGTGTGCTGTCATGGGCTCTGAGAAACACCGTTATCGGTGAGTAACTATGACTTTCCCGGTTGCAGCGTAGGGTGGCTGTTCTGTGCTGGTTTGTGGAGCCACGAAGATACGGAGAAGGGGACTTACGGTTTCCAGGAGCAAAGAGAAGGCCACGCTTTACAGAGCCGACAGGAATCCGTGCGCAGCGCCGTTCTGGACTTTGGGGGCCCCCTGGGACTGGACCTGTGTCCCCAACATCACCGTGAGTCTGTTTCTGTCTGGTGCACCAGTTAGGGCCTAGTGCAGGCTTCAGTAGTTATAACACGTTAGCCGTGTGGCCTGTGTAGTAAAGGCCAGGGAGATTATATGCAGAGTAGCAACGATATATGTTTTTATTGTGTAAAGTTGCTTGTGAGATAGATTCTGAGTTTTGCAATTGCTTAAGCACTGTGCTATTTTACAGACAAATTGACTCATGTGCATTACCTTTTGTTATTGTAAACCCCTGTTTGCACCTTCCTTGTCCTTTCCATTTTCTGTCTCCCAATAAATCTATCCCTTGTGGTTTGCACCTCATCTTGTGTACAGTAGTCTTCCTGCACCGTGGTGGTCCCCCGGCCATCGCTTCAAGTGGCGCTGCGAGCAGGGTACTGTCATCAGGATGGAGGCAGCAGACAACAATGGCGGGAATGTTAACATTATTGGGGATGCTGTGGGCATTGGTGGAACCCCTGCAAGGACACTCCCTATGGGCACCTTATTTAGTGTGCTCCCAAAGTTTGACGGCAAGAATATGCCACTGTCCGATTGGGTGTCCCGCCTGCAATGCACCCTGAAGATTTATAACATAAGCCCAGACCTTGAAGTGGACATTGCTTTAACTGCCCTAGAGGGGGAAGCCCGCAGAAACATCTGCCTACAACCAGAACTCACCCGCAGTACCCTGAAGGAGCTAGTGAAGTTCCTGGAAGAGATCTACGGCGAGACGGCTAGCGCGGGACATCTTCGCGCCAAATTTTTCTCTAGACTGCAGCGTGAAGAAGGAATTTCTCAGTATGCAACAGCACTGCAAGAAGTGTTCGAAGAGGTGCAGAGAAAGGAGGCGGATGGATTTGGCAGCATGGGCTCTAAAGACCGGATACTCCGGGAGCAATTCATTTTGGGACTACACAGCACATCCTTGAGGCAAGCACTGTCAGAACGGGTCCGGGCAGATCCAGCCCTTACGTTTCGTCAAGTCCTGGCGGAAACAGTGGCCCGAAGCAAAGAAGAAAGCTATGCGTCTGGAGTGATGCGTGTCCAGGGCACCAATTCCAGAGGGGACTCAAACCATCAAGAAGTGCTGGTTCAGGTAGTACAAGACTTGCAGCGGTCCCTTGTTAACGTGCAAGAGAAACTGACCCAGATGGAGCGGAGAGTGGGGGAACTACAAGAGACTGACCCACCATATTCATGCAACCATCCTTCGGCCCGATCGACAAGGGATCAGTGGGAACAAGCCCCCTCCCGTCAGGCACCGGCGGCACGAGGACAGACTCGAAGTACTCCTCGGCGAGGAGGAGGCATTCAATGCTGGGAATGTGGAGGACGGGGGCACCTTGCCAGAGATTGTCGGAACTATACTCAAGGCCAGTGGAAGCCGCCGTTAAACTACCAACCCCCGCGGTAGTGCGGCACTCTGCGGGGGAGGCGAGAAGAGAGGCCGCTCCATATCATAACGAACACTTGATTGCTGGGAGCCCCATCCTACGTGCTGAATTTGAAGGAGTTCTGGTGGATTGCCTGGTAGATACCGGGTCACAAGTGACAACGATGTCAGAAGCGTACTTCAAGCAGCATTTCCAGAACCTGGCAATGCCAGAGAAAGAGACATTGATTCGCTTGTTTGCTGCCAACCAACAACCGATTCCGGTCACAGGGGTCGTGTGGATGAATATTCGAATTTGTGGACAAGCAGTTGGAAGAAAAGGGATCCTACTAGTCCCTGAACCTGTCAAGAAAGATGTGCCTGTAGTACTGGGAATGTATATCCTACGTGAACTCGATCAGATTATGTTTACCAAATGGGGACCTGGATATTGGAAGAAGGCTACCCCACATAAACCTACTCAAGAAGCCCTTCAACGACTGATCCGCGTCTGTGGGACGCAGAAGAGTGTGCCATCTTATCAGACGGTAGGGGTCATCCGGGCTCCTGGGAAAGAACCTGTAATCCTACCTCCCGAGCAAGAAACTATAGTGTACCTTCCAGTGGGGACTCACCGCAACCTTGATGGGTTGGAAGTGGTTGTTCAGCCTGTGGTAGGCGGAGGAGTGGATCAAGAAGTCATGATAGCTCGTACGATAGCTTTGGTCCAGCGAGGACATGTCCCCATCAGAGCTTTGAATGTGAGCCCCAGGGAAGTCACCTTGCCACGAGGGACAGATCTGGCCCTGGTGTACCTACATAAGGGTGAAGTGGTGAGCCAGAAGGAGATGTCTTTATCACCGAAAGAAGGCGTGGGGTGGACCCTAGCAGTTGCTGCGGGAGATGAAGAGACACCATCCCCGGAGTGGAGTGGACGGGTCATCCTTGAGCAAATGGAAGTGGATGTGAAGGCTATGGGCCCTGAGCGTGTGCAAGCAATAGAAACTATGCTGTGGAAAAATCAGGCCGCATTCACCCGTCACGCCGAAGATTTCGGCTGTACTGAAGCCATCACGCATGAGATCCCGACTGGGGAAGCTCGTCCAATTCGAGAACGATATCGGCAGATTCCGCCCAAAATGTACCAAGAGGTGAAAACATTACTGAGGCAGATGCTCGATTCAGGAGTGGTGCAGAGTAGTCAGAGCCCTTGGGCAGCCCCGGTGGTGCTCGTCAAGAAAAAGGACGGGACCATCCGGTTCTGTGTAGATTACAGGAAACTCAATGCCTGCACTGTTCGAGACTCGTATCCGTTGCCCCGCATTGAGGAATCCTTAACAGCGTTGGGGAAAGCCAAGTACTTCTCCACCCTGGACCTAGCAAGCGGATATTGGCAAGTAGCCGTGGCAGAGAAAGACAGAGAAAAAACTGCCTTCATCCTCCCTATGGGACTGTTCGAGTTTAACCGGATGCCCTTCGGGCTCTCCAATGCTCCAGGCACCTTTCAACGGCTGATGGAAAAGTGTTTGGGAGATTTAAATTTCGAGGCTACCCTGATCTATCTGGATGACATCATTGTGTTCTCATCCTCTTTCGAAGACCACCTTGCCCGGCTTGGACAGGTACTCGGAAGATTGCGTGCTCATAACCTGAAGTTGAAGCCAAAGAAATGCCACCTCTTCAAGAGGGAGATCGAGTACCTAGGACACATAGTGTCACAAGATGGAGTTTTACCCTCGCCAGAAAAAGTGGCTGCTATCCAGAAGTGGCCAGTCCCTCAAACAGTGAGAGAACTCCAGGCCTTCCTGGGACTCGCGGGGTACTACCGTCGATTTGTTAAAGACTTCGCGAAGATGGCCGGTCCTCTCAACGAGTTGCTGATGGGGACCGCTGGAGTGCCGAAGACCCAGCGCATCCCCTGGGCACAGGGACAACACGAGGCCTTCCAGGCTATAAAGGATGCCCTTACTTCGGCCCCGATTTTGGCCTACGCAGACTTCGATCAACCATTCCTGTTGTACACCGATGGTAGCCTACATGGACTCGGTGCGGTACTTTCTCAGATACAGGATGGACATGAGAGAGTTATCGGGTATGCTAGCAGGTCTCTGCGAGACAGCGAAAGAAACCCTCACAATTACAGCTCCTTCCGGTTAGAGCTCCTGGCTCTGGTGTGGGCCATGACAGAAAAATTTGCAGGCTTCCTGACAGGTACAAAAATTCAAGTTCGAACAGACAATAATCCCCTGGCCCACCTTGAGAATGCTAAACTGGGGGCCTTAGAACAACGGTGGATGGCTCTCCTGGCCAAGTTCGACTTTACTATCCGCTATCGCTCTGCTACTGAAAACGCAAATGCGGATGGGTTGTCCAGAGTGCCTGTGGAGACTCCAGTGGGGGATCTTGATGAGCAACTCGAAGAGGAGGAAACCCCAGACTTTAATAAGTTCAAGCTCCCGATGGTCGTGGCCCAGTCAAGAAGGGAGGCCTGCACATTACCTCGGTCCCTGGGAAGAACCAATGAAGAATGGGGACACGTTCAGGATGAAGACGAAGGGCTGAGGCAGATGAAAAGGTGGGTAACGCAAAAGCGGAAGCCTGGCAAACAAGAGAGAGATGATTTGGACTCTGAAACGAGGAGTGTGTTGCACCAGTGGGATAGACTGGAAGTGCGAGAGTCAGTACTATATCGTAAGAAGCAACAGCCAAAAGATATGGAAGTAAGGTGGCAAGTGGTCATCCCAGGAAGAATGGCTCAAGAAATAGCTAAAGAAGCCCATGAATTCGGAGCGCACTTCGGCTCCACAAAGACCTACCAATGATTGCAGCGGCATGTCTATTGTCCTCGGTTGGAGCTTGTGGTGGAAGAGGTTTGAACAGAGAGCACCCATCCAGACCATACAAACTAAGGAGCCGTTGGAAGTCTTGATGATCGACTATCTCCTCGTGGGACACGGCCCGGGGGCTGCAATATTGTTTGGTGATGACCGATCATTTTTCTAAATTTGCAGTGGTAACTCCGACTAGAGACCAAACTGCGGAATCGGCGGTGCGAGCCATCTGTCAAGACTTCATCCGGGTGTATGGGTGCCCAAAGCGCATCCACTCCGACCAAGGCGCGTGTTTTCAAGGCAAGGTGATGGAAGAATTGTATCGCATGTATGGCATCGAGCGGTCCCGGACCACCCCTTATCATCCTCAAGGCAATGGAGCTTGCGAACGCTTTAACAGAACCTTGCTTCAGATGCTGAGAACATTGGAGGAGGATAAGAAGGTGTGTTGGCCAGACTATCTGCCAGAATTGGTCTGGACCTACAACAATCGGGTCCACTCCACCACGGGTTATACCCCCTATCTACTGTTGTTTGGAAGAGCTGGACGAGAGATCATTGAGCTGAACCTGGAACAGCCAGAGGAGCTGATGGAGCGAAATGTCACCTCATGGGTGAAAGAGCATCGGCAACGTTTGCAAACGATACGGCGGTTGGCGGGTCAGCAACTGCAAGGAAAAGAACATACGGCCCGCAAACTGACTCAAGAGTTACCGCTTCAACCTGGAGACCGGGTATTGGTCAGAGAGAGACGCCCTAAGGGAAAACTAAGTGAGAGATGGGAAGTACAGCCGTACAAGGTTATCGAGCGAGTGTATGTTAACGGCCCTGTCTACAAGGTACAGATTGAAGATGGGGCATCCACCCCTAGCGTACTTCACAGAAATATGCTGCGGCCTTGCCGGTCTGAGGTCTGTTCTATGCCATTGTTGCCTGGAGGTGCCACTCCACTTCCTGAATCTGTCATGCCTGATGGCCAAATCGATGACGAGTGGTGGACCGTCCCTGACACAGTAGGGGGTCCTCAGCCGCCCCGAGGCGGTAATCTCATGGATGTACCAGTACCGCTATGTGAGGATGAGACCAGACAAGAGCGCACAATGTCCCCTGCAACAAGTGTTACTCTGGAAGATAGTCCAGCCTTGCCTGACAGCCAAGAGCTTCGGAGATCCCAGAGGTCTAATGCAGGGGTTCCACCAGTCCGATATGTAGAACAGTGTGCTCTGTCTGTTTGTACACCTTTGTTGCCTCCTCCATTACACTTTTACCCTGAAGCTGTGATGGCCGAGGACGACCATCATTAAGAAGGGAGGCATGTAAGAGGGTGGTGCTGTTATGGATAATAAGAAACACGCTGTCACTTTAAGAGGCTGCATCCCTTTGTCTTATGTGATGGTATGTTCTGCTGTTCTCCCCTACTCTTGTTGTTGCTATGGACTGGTCGGGGCTGTGTGGAGGAGGTGGAGCTGAGCAACGAGGGAGAAGAAGTTTCGAGAGGGAACTGAGTGAACTGTGAGCTGTTCTGTCTGCAAGGAAGAGTCGTTGGTTGCAAGAAAGATTACACAGCTTGAGACAAACTGCGATTGTTAAATAGACTTTCCCGGTTGCAGCGAAGGGTGGCTGTTCTGTGCTGGTTTGTGGAGCCATGAAGATACGGAGAAGGGGACTTACGGTTTCCAAGAGCAAAGGGAAGGCCACGCTTTACAGAGCCGACAGGAGTCCGTGCGCACCACCGTTCTGGACTTTGGGGGCCCCCTGGGACTGGACCTGTGTCCCCAACATCACCGTGAGTCTGTTCCTGTCTGGTGCACCAGTTAGGGCCTAGTGCAGGCTTCAGTAGTTATAACACGGTAGCCGTGTGGCCTGTGTAGTAAAGGCCAGGGAGATTATATGCAGAGTAGCAATGATATATGTTTTTATTGTGTAAAGTTGCTTGTGAGATAGATTCTGAGTTTTGCAATTGCTTAAGCACTGTGCTATTTTACAGACAAATTGACTCATGTGCATTAACTTTTGTTATTGTAAACCCCTGTTTGCACCTTCCTTGTCCTTTCCATTTTCTGTCTCCCAATAAATCTATTCCTTGTGGTTTGCACCTCATCTTGTGTACAGTAGTCTTCCTGCACCGTGGTGGTCCCCCGGCCATCGCTTCACAGGGACAGCATGGGCCTGTGTGATTTCAAATGCCAGGGCTGAATTTCAGTCCCAGTCCGTCCCTGCAGTAAGGGTATATATAAACAACATCTTTATCAAGTGATTATCCTGCCTGAAATAACAACAAAAAAAAAACACTTTAAAAGAATGAACATAAGAATTGAAAATGTAAAAACGACTTGCTGTTCATATGTTCAGCCTTTTGAGCTTCATTTAATGGCCTCCTGTTTCCAAAGAGTGGAAAGGGGTGACCGATCCATTCTTTTGGTTGACTCGCTAGTTTGTACAACACAAGCAAAAAAAGAAATAAATAACTGACGACCAAAGACATCGCAAAAACCACTCAGGAAATGACAGGACAGATACGAAAAAATAAGATGTTTCGAGACATAAAAAACAAAACAAAAAAGACTTGTCAGGTCTTCTAAAAGATACCGTGTGCACATATCCTAGTATATTCAGATCTCCTAAATATCCTCCTACAACTGAAAGCTGTTCGAAACTGAGCTGACCAAAATCTTTTGGTACATTTTTTGGTGAAGAGTAGCCTGCGGTAAAATGGACCCTGTTGACAAAGCCCTAAGGCCTTTTCCATGTGATCGGATGCCTAATTATAAAGGGCTATGTTTTATTCGGAAGCATCAAACATGGTGCCCGATTCATTAAGACTGTTCTACACACCAGTTTTAATGAAGGGGCATGGTGGAGTAGGATGCGCTAAGGCTACGTTCACATTTGCGTTGTGCGCCGCAGCGTCGGTGACGCAACGCACAACGCAAATGTGAACGCATGCACAACGCAGCGTTTTGTGACGCATGCGTCCTTTTTTTGCTTGATTTTGGACGCACAAAAAATGCAACTTGCTGCGTCCTGTGCGCCCTGACGCGTGCGCCGCAGCGACGCATGCGTCACAAAACGCAAGTGCAACGTATGTCCATGCGCCCCCATGTTAAATATAGGGGTGCATGACGCATGCGGCGACGCAGCGGCGCCCGACGCTGCGTCGCACAACGCTAATGTGAACGTAGCCTTAATGAATTGGGTGCATCTTATCACCGGTGTGCTCCTCGCCAGAAATGTTAGTTCAGTCAGGAACGCTGCTAAAGTGACGTTACTTTTCAAGAACTTGTCGGACAGGTGTTCCTACGCTCCGTCCCACCCATCAACCGTTCACTTTGGTGGATCGGGTCAGGACTGGCAAAAAAGCTCAGTTTTGATAATTTTTTGGAACATCGAGCTGCACAAAAACGTTTTGACTTCTTAAAGTGAATGTAGAGCGACATCTAATGTGGTATCTGGGACCCGGTCTGGGGTCTGATGAGGTTTGTGGTCTTTATTTTCTGTTTACTCTGAGCATATCTATCCTGTTAATTCGTGACTGACTGGACCAATTGCACTTCGTAGAGTTTTAATCAGCATGAGCAACACTCATTAATTTTAATTAATTTGCCATTACCGAGAGACATATTTCTGACCTCTTTCTTGTTTGACTAATTCATGTTTTCCATGCGTAAGGACAAGTGACGGTAGAAAGTAGGTTTACATGTCACTCACTCATTTCTGAGATATTTCCATTTTTTTGTCCCACTTTTCTCCTGCAGCGTGTTAATTTATCCTCGGTCTCTTGACGTGATTAAAGTCCTTTAGGAAATATACAATTTTCAAGAACAGATGAGCCATTCTTTTAATTTGTCTCTGGACGTGTAAGATGATTGACGTGGATTGCACAGAGCGTTTTTGGGGTAATGCCAAATCTTGTTTCAAAGAGTACAGCTCCAGTATTTTCCACAGATGATCGGGTCCTTCTTCACTACGGGCTTGAGTCATAATTTGCAGGTTTTCTTTTAAAGTCCTTTTATTTTGTCTTGTGGGATTTGTTGTGTTTTTGTTTTGTTTTTTTTTGCTCTGAATTCTTCAAATCTGTACTTGTCATTAGTAAATTCTGTCCAGAAATAAAAGATTTTTTTTTTTACTTTGTCTTTTTCTATTACTTTTTTTTAGCTGCAAAAATCCCATATTTTGCTAAATGCTTGCAGAATTTGGAGGGGTTTGGGTTGGTTGGGAGGGGAGAGGAAATTCAGTAAAAAACATCTGGACACCCCAAGAGGACAACCCTAGAAAAATAAACTCCACACGTGAACACATATGATATAAACTTTTAAAAATATGTGGATTAAAAACACCAAGAAACAAAAATAAGCACAAATGCAATAACTAATTGGGCCCAACGTGCTCAAAAATGCTCACAGAGAGCATGTCCATGTCTCGTTATTGGGCTGCTTTACAATCGTTAATTTGCATGGGGATAGCCCAGCACGCCCCAGCCCTTTATTGGGCAGCAGGGCTATCCCATTCACAAAACTGACAGCTCAGCAGGCCCCTGAAATCCATAGGGTGGCTGAACTGTCAGTCATTGCATCTCTAGGACACCGTGAGTGTCAGATCGTGACAGTTGGCATTGTGATTTCCGACTTTGGCCGATTGGCTGCCGTGGTCTTGTGATGTTACAATTTAATATGACTGCCATGAATCGCAGTGCCAACACTTCAGGAACTGTGCCATGGAGATAAATATATGGGTTTATCTTAATATTATATGGGACCTTTCATGGCACTGTTGCAGGATTTCCCGGAGCTAGGGGTGGAGCTATCTCTAAAGCTAGGGGCGCCCTAGCTATCCCTGCTCCCCATATTACATCTGATGGTGAAGACACGGGGCCAAATGCCTTGCTGAGCTTCTAAATCGGCCCGTATCTGTCCTCTACCACCACCTGGGGAAGTGGAGAGTTGAAGTGTATAAGAATACACAAACCAAATTAACAAGGGAAGATGTACAGGGATAAATGAAAAATACCAATCCTACAAATAAGCATTTGCAAACAACAGAATGGAACACTGGGAAGTAAAGGAAGGATAAACCAAATAGAGGATGAGAAAATGCACACAAACAAATCACCAAACAGATTTCTGAACAACACTCCAAACGCATCCTCAAACAACCAACATCTCCAACTTCAGAACTAACCGTATATATATATATATATATAGCGGAGGGGAGTGGCCAACACTAAACAGCTGAGGCCATCAAAGAAGGAAAGCTCAAGGAACTTTCAGCAGAACAGATTAACCTTTGGACTACTAGCATAAACCTGGACTGTTTAATATGATGAAGTCCTTCTAATCCGTGCAGGAATACGTTAAATAAGACACCGCTGTCTTCTGGCCCCTCTCTGTTGCGGTAAACCTGTGACAGGACCCTTAAGCAAAGGCAGTTAAAAAGGTGTTGTTTATTAGTGAACAAACCTTTTTAACTTTCCTCTAATTTATATAATTATCTGTTCATGTGGAACCTCCACCTTAATTTATTCAATCATGTGAAGGAATTGCAATGTGCACCAATTAATTTGCATGGGTTCAGTAACTTGTGTGTCTGAACCCATAAAAAAAGGATAGTCCAATAAACCAACGTTTCGGATAGCAACAAGGTTGATGCAAATGATGCATCATCTGAAAGGGGTTGATGAAAGGGTTATGGCCCCTTACAGACAAGGAGATAGGAAGTTTATGCTGTTTCTAAAAAGGGGAAGCCTCTTACGTTTTTTTTTTAATCATGGGCACATGTTTCCCAACAGTCTTAACACCTTCACGCATTTGCAGTATATATACGTCATGGTCAGAATGGAGTTCCCAACCTATGCAGTATATATATGTCATGGTGATCGCCTCCTGATTCTGACAGCTGATACGCGGCACTCATTGCCAGGAGGGGCACTCTCGGCAGTTTAACCCGCTAAAGGCTGCGATGAAAGCATTTAGAAGCCATGCAGAGGTAGGGAGCCCTCTCTGCTCTCCAATCAGCGTCATCGTTGTTATGGTGATCCGATGTCATCATGACTACACACGGGTCACCAGAGCTAGCAAACTTGTTACACCATGAGTATGCTGTATCAAGCTTGTGTGTCAGTTTGTAAAGCAATGCACCTGCATTGCTATGCTTTATAAGCTATCAGACTAAGTAATAGATGAAAAATGTAAATAACAAAATATATATTGTACTCATAAATAAATATTTTGATGGAAAAAAAAGTACACATTGGAACACCACCTATAAAACTGTTCCACTAGTTAACCCCTTTAGTGAAAACCATAAAGAAAGAAATAAAAACCGGGGCAAAAAACAATGTTTTATCATCATACTGCTGAACAAAAAGTAGAATAAAATGAGATAAAAAGACATCTTTTTCCGTAAAAAAACAAGCCAACATATACAGCTCAATCAGTGGAAAAATAAAAAAGTTATAGCTCTTGGAATAAAGTGATGTAAAAATATTTTTTTTTCTATAAAATGGTTTGTTTAAAAGTACCAAAACATATAAAAAAAAACTAAACGTGGTATTGCTGTAATCTTACTGATTTGTAGAATAAAGCTGTCTTATAAAAAAAAATAAAATTTTGGTGGTAAAAATTAGTGATGAGCTAATATACTCGTTACTCAAGATTTCCCGAGCACGCTCGGGTGACCTCCGAGTATTTTTTAGTGCTCGGAGATTTAGTTTTTCTTTCCGCAGCTGAATGATTTACATCTGATAGCCAGCATAAGTACATGTGGGGATTCCCTAGCAACCAGACAACCCCCACATGTACTTATGCTGGCTATCAGATTTAAATCATTCAGCTGAGGCGCTGAAAACTAAATCTCCGACCACTAAAAAATACTCGGAGGTCACCTGAGCGTGCTCGGGAAATCTCGAGTAACGAGTATATTCGCTCATCACTAGTAAAAATGTATTAATTTCTTCACTGCTCAATGGTACAAAATTTTGTGACACACCTGTGGTGTCAATATGGTCACTGTACCCCTATAGGAGTTATTTTAAAGGTGTAGTTTGTAAAATTGGGTCTGTTTATTGGAGGGGTTCTACAGTTTTGGCTTCTCAGGGACTCTGCCAATGTGACATGGCACCCCTAATCTAGTCCAGCAAAATCTGAAATCCAAT
Source organism: Ranitomeya variabilis (assembly GCF_051348905.1). Lineage (NCBI taxonomy): Eukaryota > Metazoa > Chordata > Amphibia > Anura > Dendrobatidae > Ranitomeya > Ranitomeya variabilis. The sequence goes on along the minus strand of NC_135232.1, from coordinate 1,062,594,037 downwards.
GTGGTGCTTCTTCCCTTCTGAGCTTTGCACTGTGCCTCAAAAGTAGTTTTCAACCACATATTGGGCATCTGTAATCAGGAGAAATTGCACAACAAATTTTGGGCTCCATTTTTTAATTCTATCATTGTGGGAAAAAGAAAAGAAAAATTGGGGCTAAAACATTTTTGTAGGAGTTTATATTTATTTATTTTTTTAATTTTCACAGTTCAACGTTATAAAATTCTGTGAAGCACCTGTGAGTTCAAGGTGCTCACCACGCATCTAGATAAATTCCTTGAGGGTTATAGTTTCCAAAATAGGGTCACTTATGGGGGATTTCGACTGTTTAGGCATATTAGGAGCTCTTCAAACGCGATATAACACTTGCAGAACATTCCATCAAAGTCTGGGTTCCAAAACGTCACTCCTTTCTGAGTAGTGCTGTGCTCCAAAACAGTAGTTTTCCCTCACATGTTGGGTATAGGTTACCCTGGAGACATTGCACAACAATTTTGGGTTCCATTTTCTTCTGTTAGCCTTGTGAAAATGCAAAATTTGGGGCTAAAAACATTTGTGGGGAAAAATGTGATTTTATTTTCATGGGTCAACGTTATAAACTTTTATTAAATGTTCATTTTTTTCCTTCCACATTACATTAATTCCCGTGAAGCACCTGAAGGGTTGATAAACTTTTTGAATGTGGTTTTGAGCACCTTAAGAGGTGCAGTTATTAAAATGGTGTTACTTCTAGGTATTTTCTGTCATATAGACCACTCAAAGTGACTTCAAATGTGATGTGGTCCCTATTAAAAAATGGTTTTGCAAAATCGCTTGCATCTTTTAACCCTTATAAATTCCTAACAAGAAAAATTGTTTCAAAAATTGTGCTGATGTAAAGAAGATGTGGAAAATGTTCTGGTTTTAAAGCATAACAATTAAAAGTTTGAAATTTGCTACATTTTCACCAAATTTCAATTTTTTTTCCACAAATAAACGCAAGTCATATTGAAGAAATTTTACCACTAACGTGAACTACAGTATTTCACAAAAAGCAATCTCAGATTCAGTGGAAGCCACTGAAGCGTTCCAGAGTTATTACCTCATAAACTGACAGTGGTCAGAATTGTAAAATTTGTCTTGGTCATGAAGGCGAAAACAGGCTTGGGGTACATATCTACTACGATGGGTGACATATATACCAGGATGGAGGACACATATAATATACTAGATGGTGGCCCGATTCTAACGCATCGGGTATTCTAGAATATGCATGTCCACGTAGTATATTGCCCAGCTACATAGTATATGTAGGTGAAACAGAAAAACCAGAACCCTCGGAACAGCCAAGCCAAACCCAACCGGACCAGAACACCAATCATAACAACCTGACAAAAGCCGGAATCAGGAAGATGGCAGAAGAAGGCCAGGAGAGGTATGTCAGTGACTGGAAGAATGATATCAACAACTCACAGAAACTGATCATGTACCGGAGCCTACAGAGAGACTACAGACTGGCCCCATATCTGGAGAAACTCCCGGACCCCGCAGATCGCAAGATCCTGAGCCGATATAGACTCAGTGCCCACAGTCTGGCCATCGAATGTGGCCGACACAGGCAGAACTACAAGCCCAGGGAGGAAAGACTGTGCCAACACTGTGATCAGGAGGCCATAGAGGACGAAACCCACTTCTTGCTACACTGCTCCAAATACTCAGCAGTGAGGGACACTCACTTCAGGAGACTCTCACATCTCTTCCCGGACTTCATCACCATGAAGGAGGAAGAGAAGACATATATCCTGCTGGGAGAAGAAGAGAGAGCAGTGGAGATAGCAGCGCGGTATGTGAGCGAATGTCATAGACTGCGAGAAAGACAGCCATGATGCCATGGACTATTGCCCCCACAATTGATCTGCCCCCATCCACCTTCCCTATGCCATGGACTATAGCCCCCACCCTGGATCTGCCCCCATCCACCTCCCCTACAGCTCCTACCCAACATCCCCACAGTCCCTATCCCTATTGCCTTTATACACTTGCTTTGGCAAAACTGATGTGTATTTGGTCCTGCCAATAAAGCTTCTTTGAATCTTGAATCTTGCCCAGCCACGTAATATATTGCCCTGCCACGTAGTGTATTGCCCAGCTACCTAGTATACAGCACAGCTACGTAGTATATTGCACAGAGCCACATAGTATATTGCACAGCTTTGTAGTATATTGCCCAGCCTTGTAGTATATTGTCCAGCCACGTAGTATATTGCCCAGCCTTGTAGTATACAGCAGAGCCACGTAGGATATTGCCCAGTGACGTAGTATATAACCGAGGCACGTATGTCACAGGTCCAAAAAATAAAAAATAAACATACTCACCTAACGATCCGAGGGCCCCTTGTAGTGTATCATACTCACCATTCTTGTCGCTGCTCCTCCGCGTCCCGCCTCTCATCTTCGTGGGATCCTGTGCAGATGGTAATGCTCGGCTTCAGGAAAATGGCCGCGGGATGCCGCGCGTGCGCAGATCGAGATCGCGGCGGCCATTTTCCTGAAGCCGAGTTCCATTGCAAGTGCCAGGGCTGGTGGGAGCAGGACCTATGAAGACGTCGCGGTCACATGACCGTGACGTCACGGAAGGTCCTTGCCGCACACCAGCCCTGGGACGGGACCTCACCGCAAGCTGACGGTTGTAATGGAGCGGGGAGCGTGGCGAGGAGCGAGAAAGGCGGCGGAGGGTGAGTATAGCAGGTTTGTTTTTTTTATTTATTATTTTTAACATTACATTTTGTACTATTGATGCCGCATAGGCAGCGTCAATAGTACAAAGTTGGGGACACACAGGGTTAATAGCAGCGGTAACGGAGTGCGTTACCCGCGGCATAACGCGGTCCGTTACCGCTGGCATTAACCCTGTGTGAGCGGTGTATGCGGGCCCCGGGCAGTGAGTGCGGGGAGTAAGGAGCGGCCATTTTTTTCTGGACTGTGCGCGTCGCTGATTGGTCGCGGCAGCCATGACAGGCAGCTGCCGAGACCAATCAGCGAACGAATAACGGTGACAGAAGGACAGACGGAAGTTACCCTTAGACAATTATATATATAGATGTACTAGGATGGGGCCAGAATGAGGGACATATATATACCACAAAGGAGCACAGTATGGGGGAAGGGAGGCAATTTGTATGTCCTTATAGTATTTAGAATGCTAAAATGGCACAAACATCTGACTAACACGCAGGGGAAGTGGGGGGCCAAAATTTTGCACTAGGGCCCATCGGTCTCTAGTTACGCCACTGGTTGTGTCTGACCTTGCAGGAACATGGTATACTCATACCATAGCTACTGGGCAGGGGAGGAAGCAAAAGAGAAGATATACACTCACTGGCCACTTTATTAGGTACACCTGTCCAACTTCTTGTTAACACTTAATTTCTAATCAGCCAATCACATGACGGCAACTCAGTGCATTTAGGCATGTAGACATGGTCAAGACAATCTCCTGCAGTTCAAACCGAGCATCAGTATGGGGAAGAAAGGTGATTTGAGTGCCTTTGAACGTGGCATGGTTGTTGGTGCCAGAAGGGCTGGTCTGAGTATTTCAGAAACTGCTGATCTACTGGGATTTTCACACACAACCATCTCTAGGGTTTACAGAGAATGGTCCGAAAAAGAAAAAAAATCCAGTGAGCGGCAGTTCTGTGGGCGGAAATGCCTTGTTGATGCCAGAGGTCAGAGGAGAATGGGCAGACTGGTTCGAGCTGATAGAAAGGCAACAGTGACTCAAATCGCCACCCGTTACAACCAAGGTAGGCCTAAGAGCATCTCTGAACGCACAGTGCGTCGAACTTTGAGGCAGATGGGCTACAGCAGCAGAAGACCACACCGGGTACCACTCCTTTCAGCTAAGAACAGGAAACTGAGGCTACAATTTGCACAAGCGCATCGAAATTGGACAGTAGAAGATTGGAAAAACGTTGCTTGGTCTGATGAGTCTCGATTTCTGCTGCGACATTCGGATGGTAGGGTCAGAATTTGGCGTAAACAACATGAAAGCATGGATCCATCCTCCCTTGTATGGAGCATCTTTGGGATGTGCAGCCGACAAATCTGCGGCAACTGTGTGATGCCATCATGTCAATATGGACCAAAATCTCTGAGGAATGCTTCCAGCACCTTGTTGAATCTATGCCACGAAGAATTGAGGCAGTTCTGAAGGCAAAAGGGGGTCCAACCCGTTACTAGCATGGTGTACCTAATAAAGTGGCCAGTGAGTGTAGATAGTACAGCTCGGGATCGTAGCTGATTCTTTATTGGAGGTAGAATATTGCTTAAAAACAGGCACGGAGATCTTTTACCTCACAGAAATAATCACCATACTCTCTTGCTTCCTCTCTTGCCCAGGAGATGTGGTGTGATAAGACCATGTTCCTGCACTGTCAGACATGGCCATTAAGGTACAGTCTTAGTTCAGGATCTGCTGCGGTTTTGACGCCGCATAATGTCCGCACCTTTTCCGCATCTATTATACAAATTAGTGGACACCTTTTCGCTTTTTTTCGCTACGGCTATGTTCTATATGGTACATTATTAACCCTTTGTTCTACATATATTTCCCCTTTGGTTTATGTCATTTGTATGGCTTTTAGCGTGCTAAAGGTTTTTAATAGATTCACCCCCCTCTCACAATGGTTGGTAACTTTTTCTTCTCTGTGCATAGAATGGCGTCTTTTGTGCAATTATTGTAGCCGTGACGAAGACCTTACGGTTGAATAGACGCTGCTGCTCTTTATTTTAAAGCGTTTCTTTCCTTAAATAAAAGTTACAGGTTTTTCAAGTCTGCCAGCGGAATGCAGGAAATCCTCTAGGTTGTCAGTAATGCACATGCTCATATATTGCTGCACTTGTTACCTGGATAACCCTGCGAGATCGGTGAGCTGGAACCCTATTTATTTTATATACAATGTTTACTACCTATTGTACAAGGAGACACCCAGAATGGAGATGTCAAAGCTGCATGTTTTAAGATAGTGCTGATAAGAAGATGCGACCACGACTTCTCGATGTAGTGAAGTGAGCAGTCGACCCCCAGTAATGCATTTATCGCTTCTAATTTCGATACTTGATATATGGTGTTTATGGGACAACTGCCTTTAACTTGGCCATACGCCTCATATGAATAGACCGAATTAGACCATGACCTGAAGTGCAATGTGTGGAGCACTATTTATGGAAGAAAGCGGTAAGTTTTCTGATTTGTGGACTATTCCTTTGAAGAAACAAACTAATTCTATAAAACCAATGACAGTCACTTTGTTAAAGTATATAACCCCACAGAACGTGTTATAAAGAGAATGTTTCAGGGTTATTGCCCCTCGTCAGTACAAAGTATGAGATCTGATTTGGCTAGGTGAGAGGCTTCAGACGAGGGCCTAAGGGGTACGTTTTTCTCCTTGTGGAGAGTGACATGCCAGTATGAGGAGACCTTGCATGCTCCTTTGGGAAATGAAATATGCAATTTGTCTCTTCAAGTACTCTTCCTCTCTGAAGAGGCAGTTTGCATATTTAATTTCCCAGAGGAGCATGTAACTCATTTAAGTCTCCTCTTAATGGCATGCTAGACCTGGCAGTTCACTCTAAATAGGGAGGAAACGTACCCCTTCTAGTACTTCAGAAGGGTATCTATTAAATTTGGGGAGAAACCTCTTTTAACAATGACCTCTCAAACTCCATGCCGTTAAATGGCCGTTGTGGATGGCTGATCAGTCCCTGGTAGAGCAAGTCTGGAATGTCTGGAAGCATTCTAGATCCTAGATCATTCTAGATCCTAGAGAGAAAAAAGTGGCAAGAGTATGAAGAATGTATGTAAAGTGTTGATTTGAGAAGGATTTTGGCATGAATTTCACCAATATTCTGCATCCAATGCGTGTAAATAGGGATTTTTTTTTAAATTGATAAGCATCGGAAAAAGAACTTAACTGCTCATTTTTAGTTTGGATTATGTACGGAAAGTAACGGGTTAGCACCACACACTGTCAGACTCCGAGTCAGAGATTCTAATAAATCAATATTGGATGTGACACACCACCTGTAGAGAGACATGGGATCTAATATGTCTAAGATATGTCCCAAATCTCATACTCCGTAACTTGCCATTCATTTTTTTTTTTCTTTTTCAGTGTATTTTTGTTATTCATTAACATCTTGCCAGCACTAATGGCACTAGAACTTCCTTTTCCTTGTTTTTCAATGCGTGTTGCTCCTACCATCAAACAAAGAAAAAGTAGCATGCGCTCAACAGGGATCGCAAAGAAGAAGGGATAGCAAAAAAAATTAATTTTATTAGGTAACAATTCAACAACACTGCAAAAGTTTTAAAAACATTTAAAATTGCCTAGTGCAAGCAAAACATTTACATTGACCCACAATAGGGTCATACCCTTGCCGTACCCCACAAATATAACAACAAGTCCTCTAATAATAAGACCTATGGTGCCAATAATCATCAAAAAAAAGCATATAGAAATGCAATGAGAGCCTCCTTAACACTGGTATTGTCGAAGGTGTTGCATATGAAGGAGTAAAACTTGCTCCAGCCCAACCAATTATTTGAACCCCCTTTTTCCACCAGCACCAACTATTCAGCCCACCCAACCCTAATAAAGGCAAGACCAATATTTCTTTGGAATAATGTAGCCACAGCAGCCTTTTTATTTAACATACAACAATTAATACAATGAATGTAAATACATTAACTTTTCAACTAGAAGGAGTCCTTGGAGCCCACAAGAATCTGGTGATTAACGACCCATCAAGTGAACATAACATAACACCAATTTTACTCCCAGCCATTCTAACCCTGGCTCGGGAGCACCAAAACCCCACAAGAGGGTTCACTGTTCACGGTAATATTCCAGGAGATCCGACCACCCCTGCCGGAACTCCCCACCACCATTCACCAGATCCGAAACATATTAAACTCCAAAAAACAGAGGAGCCATATGCCAGTGGATCCCCCAAACCAATTTTCACCAACTCCAAGGACTCCCCCCAGCCGCCCCGGCCACAATGACCCGAAAAACAAAACCCCAATTACTTAAAAAACCATGACTACCCGCTCTACCCCAGCAATATAAAAAAAATGGGGCGGGAGGGTGGGACAACTTGGGACAGCAAGCGGGAACTGACCAGGCCCCGCCCCCAATCATCTCTTTATGCCCACTATCAGCCCCCACCCCTTGGAAATTAGTCTAATCCCCCCCCCCACACCTCCAACTCATTGTCATGTGGGCCTTTGCTGACGCCGTGGGGGGGGAGGGGACGGCTCGCTCCGGCCTTTCCTATCTGAGTAGTATGGCAGAAGATATTGGCCAAGCACTGTTCTATGGGCAAAAAGCAGATTAGCAAGTGTAGGAAATAAGAAATAGTTTATCCTACAATTACGTTACATACAGGTTTCCATTTAAGAGACATTAGGTGTTATTGCCCACAAAAAAATATCCTAAAGTTTCCCAAAATACGAATGTCAGGGAATGCCCAAAATGGCCTGAGCTTCCTGCTCATGGAGCCCTCATAGAGCAGTGCCTAAGAGGAGGTAAATGGAGACATAGGCCGATAATTAAGCTTATAAGATGGATAAAGTTTAATTTAAAGGTTGATGCAGGTTTCCGCCATAATAATGAAATAAACCCCTTGCATGAGGAGACGGAAAAACCTGTGGACGGAGCTTCCATGGAGCGATGCCTGTATGGAACATTGGGGGGGGGGGCAAGGGCACTAGGATGTCATACACCCATCACTCCATGGAGGCTCCGTCCACAGGCTTGGGTTGTAGAGGTTTTTTCCGTCTCCTCATGCAAGGGATTTATTTAATTATGGCGGAAACCTGCATCAACCTTTTAAATGAAATTTTATCCATCTTCTATGCTTCATTCATTCAGATAGGAGGCTCTCATTGCATTTCTATATGCTTTTTTGATGATTATTGGCACCATAGGTCTTATTATTAGAGGACTTGTTATGTTTGTGGGGTACGGCAAGGGCATGACCCGATTGTGGGTCAAAGTAAATGTTTTGCTTGCACTAGGCAATTTTAAATGTTTTTAAGTCTTTTGCAGTGTTTTTGAATTGTTACCTAATAAAATTTTCATTTTTTGTTATCCCTTCTTCTTGGTGATCCCTGTTGAGTGCATGCTACTTTTTCTTTGTTTGCTCTCTGTTTTTAGGGTGTAGCAGTGGTGCCCTCCAGCACTTGTTGCTCCTGCCATCGTGGCACTGAACTGCTTGCAGTTTGACAGACGAGCAGGAACAGAAAGACCAAGCCCCGGTCCAAATTTCTGTAATCCGTCTTGTAGTCCCTGTTCCTAAATACGGATTCTATCTGACACCAGACAGTGGGCGACAAGTTACAGAGAAAAATAAATAAATAAAGAGAGAGTGGTGATGGAGACAGTAGGGAATGTTGAATTAATACATCAGAAAAGTTAGACATCTAGTATGAAGTTCTTAGTTTCGGACAGCTACAGTATCTGTATGAATCAGTGAGCTGGGTGCTGGAAAGCGGCGTAATGTCAAGCAGGAGACTTTGGGAAATCTAACAGAAGACCTGATCTCCAGCCCTTAGCCTAAGGTCACACAACTGTATTTCCTCTCATCCGAGAAAATTGGCCAGATAATGTCTGTGAATATCTGACTGCACTCAGATGTCATACGAATGCAGTCCGATATTTTCCAAAGATACATTTACTTGCATGGCCAAGTGTGGTGAGATTTACGGATGCATGCGGTGGTTTATTTCTTTGACAGACTCTGTCCTAGGGAAAAATCGGACATGTGCATGGCCCCATAGAATAACATTGGTCTGAGTGTGATCCGATATTTTGTTGAATGGAACTCCAGTGGAAAATACATTCGTCTGCACGAGCCCTTTTAAAGATAATTTGATGTTAATCATCAATGAATATTATTAATATTTGTATAAAGTTGTTTCAGATGAGTTACATTTCCCAAATCATCCGTCTGGTCTGTCACGTTTGCTATGAATGTGTCTCTTGTAGATTATTAGGTTGTGAGCTAGTCCTCTGCTCCTGTGTGAGTACGTTTGGCTCTCCTGCTGTATACTCCTTCCATACATCTGTGTATGAAACCTTACACTGTCCGAAAATTCTTTTTCTGCACTGTTAATAATTAGCCTCCACCGATGACTCACATGTTAGTCACTCCTCTGCCAAGAGTCACAGTAAGTAAAGTGCCCACACCTCCAAGATCTCAGCCTTCCAAGAATTTAAGGCTGAACTGGCGTAGAGACATCCTTGAGAATATCGGCACAGCCAAATCTTCCAGAGCGGTTTCCAAGTCACTGAGTGCATCTCCTCCTCTGCTCTACGTAGAATAACCATGACGGTGCAGTCACTGATGAGGATAAAAATGTCATAATTTGGAGGCTTAAAGGGGTTGTCCGACCTTGGGGTACAAGTCTGCAGTCAATGTATGTGACTCTATCTGAATTCTCACAGCGCGCAAATGGCACCAGGAGCAGGTGGTTGTGTGACCACAAGTCCTCGATATGAATACTTCCTGCCACATTCCGACTAGACGTTTCTGGCTTCACTTAATACACTTGCGTGTAGGGAGGTCTACACAGTCATGGCCGAATGTGTTGCCACTCTTGAAATTGGTCCAGAAAATGAAGTATTTCTCACAGAAAATTATGGCCATTATTATTATTGGTTTTTTTTATACATGCCTATTTCTTTTTTTTTTTTTTTTATTTGTGCTGTTCTAATATACACAGAGGAAAAAAGGCAAATTGGACACTAATTTCGCACAAAACTCCAAAAAGGGGCCAGACAAAATTGTCGGCACCCTCCGCTTAATGTTTAGTTGCACTCCCTTTTGAAATAAATAACTGCAATCAGACGCTTCATACACCTGTCAGCTGGAAATTTGGACCATTCTTCATTTGCAAACTGCTCAAAGTCTTTCGGATTTGAAGGCGCCTTCTCCCAACAGCAATTTTTGGATCTCTCTTCAGCTGTTCAGTGGTATTTAGATCCAGACTCATTGCTGGCCACTTCAGAACTCTCTAGCGCTTTGTTTCCATCCATTTCTGGGTGCTTCTTGAAGTGTTTCGGGTCATTGTCCTTCTGAAAGAAGATCCATGACCTAGGACGCCAACCCAGATTTCTAACACTGGGCACTACATTGCAACCAAAAATCCTTTGGTAATTCTTAGATTTCTTGATGCCTTGCACACAGTCAAGGCACCCAGTGCCAGAGGTAGCAAAAAAACATAAAATATCTTTGAACCTCCACCATATTTGACTGTTGGTACTGTGTTCTTTTCATTGTAGCCCTCATTTCTTTTTGGTAAACAGTAAAATTGATGCGCTTTACCAAAATGCTCTACCTTGGTCTCATCTGTCAACAAGCCACTTCCCCAGAAAGATTTTGGTTTATTCGCTTGCATTTTGGCAAACTGCAGTCTAGCTTTTTTATGTCTGTGTCAGCAGTGGTTCTGCTGCCATATTGTTTCATTTCACTCAAATGTCGACGGATAGTTAACGCTGACACTGATGCACCCTGCTCCTGCAGGACAGCTTGCATTTCTTTGGAACTTGATTGGGGCTGCTTATCTATCATCCAGAGTATCCTGCATTGCAACCTTTTGTCAATTCTTTTCAGTCGTCCACGTCCAGGGAGATTACAACCCATGGCACTGTAGCTAAATTTCTTGGTTATGTTGTGCACCGTAAACGAAGGAACATCAAGATCTCTGCCGATGGACTTGTAACCTTGAGATTAATATTTTTCAACAATTATGGTTTTAAAGTCCTCAAACAGTTCTCGTCTCTTCTTTTTGTTCACCATGCTTAGTGTGGCACAGAGATACAATATGCAAATATTCAGTCAACTTCTCACCTTTTTATCTGATTTCAGGTATGATTTTCATATTGACCACACCTGTTACTTGCCAAGGGTGAGTTTCGAACGAGCATCACATGTTTAGAACAAAGTTGTATACCCCCCTCTCTTTGTTTACACCTTTAAAAAAAAAATACAAATTTTGTCCTGCCTATTTTGGGGCTCTTAGTGTGAAATTATGTCTAATTTGGCTCTTTCTCTGTTTATTTTTGTGTTGACAATACACACAAAGGAAATAAACTTGTAGAATAAATCATGTGTTATTGCAACAATTTTATTGGAGAAATACTCACCGGTAATTTTCTGGAACAATTTTAGGGGTGCCAACACTTTCATCCATGACTGTATATACCATGATGGGGAATATATATATATAAATATATATATATATATATATATATATATATATATATATATATATATATATATATATATATATATATATATATATACAGTATGTGTGTGTGTGTGTATGTATGTATATATATATATATATATATATATATATATATATATATATATATATATATATATATATATTATTATTAGCAGAATGGAGCTAGGATGGGTCCAGGTTGGGGTTACATATATCAGGAAGGAGCCCATGATGGGGGATGTGGTGCAAGTCTTATGTCCTTATATGATTTAGAAAGCTGCAAGGGCCCATACATCTGACCAACGTACGGGGGGCAGGGTGTTGAGGGCCTGGATCCAGATTTTGCACTAGGGCTCATTGGACTCTAGTTACACCACTGCGCAGGTCGTAGGAAATTTGCAGTGCTCTGGTTCGGCCTTTATAGAGGCGTTGATGCTACTGTGAATCATTTTTCTCAACTCTGCTTTTGTACTTTTGGTGATAATTGGCAAACAAGTAACTATGTGTTTTTGTTTGTTTTGCTTTTTCTTTCTTTTAAGTCATACGTACATGCATTGCTTTGCAAGTTGTGAAATCTCCCTCCATTATATTGTCTTTCTGTATCTCCCGGGCTAAATTCTTAAAGTTTTGAATTTACATGACCATAGAGACTGCACTCCAAGATTGTGTAAGCGATTCATGCGGTTAGTCTGTTATATTCATTCTCTTGTATGCCTTTTCCTACGAAGATCATCTGCAGCTACATGTTGTAAAGGACTGCTCCTACTTCTCACGCACACATGGCAAAAGTCAGTGTCTTGGCTTGTCCCAGAAAGTCCTATGGTGTAAATGGATTTATTATAAAATTACATTTATTAGACTTTCAAAACAACCTCTGTAGATTGCAAAGTGATTTATACAATCGTCAAATGATACTAATATAGGTAATTAAAGAGGTTGTCCACTACTTTTAAATTGATGGCCTAGCCTTAGGGTAGGGCATCAATGTCTGATCGGATGGGATGCGGCACATGTTCCCCTGACAATCAGCTGTTATCGGTGGTGGTGGCCGCTGTCTGGAAGTGCTTACTTGCGGAGCTTGGCCATCTACTTTTAGTGGCGCCACGGGTTACTACACATCCGCCTCCTATTAAATTCAGTTGGAGGCATATGTGCAGTAACAACTCCAGGTCACTACAAGTAGATGGCCTGGCTCAGCAAGCAAGTACTTCCGGCCGCCGCTGGCACCGATCGTTGATCATCGTGGGTGCCGAGTGCCGCTCCCTAGATAATCAGACATTGATGCCCTATCCTAAGGAAAGTAGTGGACAACCTCTTTAAGTCACAGAAAAGAACTGACGTCCCATTGGCCTTATCCAACTATCGGTTATGGGCATTATTTTACGGCGTCAGAGTACTGTAATAGTACTGATGGTGTATTGGAAATAATATTATCGTCTTTCACCTTCATCGTCTTGGACCTCCTCTTTGTGAGCCCCTGTAAAATTGCAGGATTACCGCAGCCTCTTATGTAAGGAAAATATTGCATATGACCATCGCAAATAATTCCGACCTGGTTGAGTTTTCTGCAGAAGTTACATGGTCACTCGCACCTCTTCTTGTCCTAAGTGGAAATATTTGCGCATTATTTATTTTGGGTGACCTTATTTTAATCATGGAAACCTAGATTTAGGCTGAATTCTTACTTCCATGTGAAATGTCTGCTTGCTCTCCAATTTATATTTTTTTTCTCAGAATTTCATGGATTCATACACATATCTGTAAAATTCTCATATTGGAGTGTCAGATCCGTGAGACTCTGAGAGGTCCTTTACTGATCCACGATTGTGTATCTGACTCTCCACAAAAGTCAATGGGGTTCCCTGAAACATGGATGCAAATCATAATGCTTCTATTTTGCTTCTGTGTTTCACGGATCCATTGTGTAATAATTTGAATTAAAAATATATATTCTACTCTGGAAGGTGGGGGGATTTTTTTGTTGGCTTGCGAAAAAACGCTTATGTTCAATGCACAAAAAAAAAAGCGGATGAGAAGAAAAAGGACACCTGACGGCCACTTCTCACGGATGGTTAAATTCATGTACGCTTGCGAACGCATTACCTTTTATGATGTGACTAGATGTTTCCAGCCAGCTAACGCTCGACACGCTCATTGCTATCTAACTAACGCTGCTGGTGATTAAACTAAAGTAAATAATGACAACATTCAACAGCGCTTAGACAGGTGGTAAATTAACTTAAAATGAAGTTAACAATATCATCTCTCTCTGTCCTTATCAATCTGCTCAGGTGTTCGTTGTTGATAACCAATCCTACGATTTAGTCGATATTGTTGTTGTCGATCAGCTACTGCATCGTTGTCCGGATTTTCCTGCGGCCTGTGAGATGGACCTGACGACTCTTCTTGGCTCATTTTGTTTGGGAGAATGCAATTAAATGTACGTTTACCTTGGCTGAAGTGGTTGAATTACATAGAAAGGAAGTGCTGCATGTGGTAATGTGGGGGGGCGCAGCCTCGTGTGGTAATGTGTGGGGGCGGAGCCTTGAGTTGTAATGTGGGGGGGCGGAGCCTTGTGTGGTAATGTGGAGGGACGGAGCCTCGTGTGGTAATGTGGAGGGACGGAGCCTCGTATGGTAATGTGTGGGGACAGAGCCTCGTGTGGTAATGTGTGGGGACGGAGCCTTGTGTGGTAATGTGTGGGGACGGAGCCTCGTGTGGTAATGTGGAGGGACAGAGCCTCGTGTGGTAATGTGTGGGGGCAGAGCCTCGGGTGGTAATGTGTGGGGGCGGAGCCTCGGGTGGTAATGTGGGGGGCGGAGCCTTGTGTGGTAATGTGGAGGGACGGAGCCTCGTGTGGTAATGTGTGGGGACGGAGCCTCGTGTGGTAATGTGTGGGGACGGAGCCTCGTGTGGTAATGTGTGGGGACGGAGTCTCGTGTGATATGTGGGGGGCGGGATTATGTGTGGTAATGTGGTGGGGGGCGGGATTATGTGTGGTAATGTGGTGGGGGTGGGATTATGTGTGGTGATGTGATGGGGCGGAATTATGTGTGATGTGGTGGGGGGCGGGATTATGTGTGGTAATAGGGTGGGGGGTGGGATTATGTGTGGTAATGGGGTGGGGAGGGGGATTATGTGTGATGATGTGTTGGGGGGCGGGATTGTGTGTGGTGATGGGGTGGGGGGGCGGGATTGTGTGTGGTGATGGGGTGGGGGGGCGGGATTGTGTGTGGTGATGGGGTGGGGGGGCGGGATTGTGTGTGGTGATGGGGTGGGGGGGCGGGATTATGTGTGGTGATGGGGTGGGGGGCGGGATTATGTGTGGTGATGGGGTGGGGGCGGGATTATGTGTGGTGATGGGGTGGGGGGGCGGGATTGTGTGGTGGGGGCGGGATTGTGTGGTGGGGGCGGGATTGTGTGTGGTGATGTGGGGGGCGGGATTGTGTGTGGTGATGTGGGGGGGCGGGATTGTGTGTGGTAATGTGGTGGGGGCAGGATTGTGTGTGGTAATGTGGTGGGGGGTGGGATTGTGTGTGGTAATGTGGTGGGGGGCGGGATTGTGTGTGGTAATGTGGTGGGGGGTGGGATTCTGTGTGGTAATGAAGTGGGGGCGGAGCTACTGTGCAGGGGGCGGGATTAGTGAGTAATCACAATGCCTCTTATATATATAGATGACAGAATGGAAGTGTGGTTGTTTTTTTTTTTTTTTTTCTTTTGTTTTGTTTTTTAATTTTAATCTGTCCTGTGCCAGGAGAAATGTAGATACGTTCTAGAGAATTGCTATTTATGACAGCGATATGAAGTTTGAGCAGTCTTGTTCAATTTATTTTGCCTTTGTGCAAAATGTTCCATGCAGTGATTTTTTTTTTTTTTACAATTTGCCACCATGGCTAGTAATTTGTCAGTTTTTCTAGTACATGTTAGCAAATTACCGAGAAGTCACATTTAGTTTTTAGTATTGATGACGTCTAGTTTGGTGTTTTGGTTGATTCTGTTTGTGGCAACCTTTCCCGTGTCCAGGGCTAATAAGTGTTTGACATTTTTGAAATGTCTTTTTTGTTTCTCGGGGTACAGAATTAACCTTTGTACTCATCACGTCCTGAGGCTGCTGGTGAAATGTGAGGCATGCCTTCTATTTTTGTGTCCTTGATACACTTAGATCATCGTGTGACCCATTAGTAACAGCTATTAGCCTGTATTTGGGATGATTAAGAGATGGTAAAAGCAGAAGATATTTTCCTTCTGGATCAGCCCCTCCGTCTCATCTTCCACTCTAGAAGGATGTTCCGTTGATACAACGTGACATTGCAAAGTAAATATAGTGACTGACCAATGGAAATTACATCTTATCTTTTATGTCTTCATTTTATGAAAGTACCACTGGTCCAATTACTGGGAGGATAAAGGCAGCGAGCTCCGTTTCCTTCTCGGGCTTTGATTAGATGGTGTGTTTGAAATTAAAGGATTTGTCCACTTATTAAAAATACCTATTAGGTGCTTTTTTTTTAAATGCAGTTATATAAAACTTACTAGTATATTTGTATTGGGAAAGGTGGCCGATCTGAAGATATCTTCTCTAGTCGGAGCAGCTCCACTTCTGACAACTTCATTAGTTGGCGTGCGCCTGGCAATAAGTGTGATGGGGACTGGCTGACTCTCATTTTTGGCTCAAAAAGAAGTAAAGAAAAGTTGCAACTAATGTATAGATAATGTATAAACCGATAGCCAGTCCACTTCACACTCAATATTGATGAGCTGCCAACAGAGGAAATTCTCCGCTTTGTCTAAAAACAAGCTGGTGGTAGGGTTGGCTGATGCTAATATTTTCAGATCGAGGTACCATACTTGATACTATTTTAGGATTTTATTTCAAACAGTTCTGTACAGATTCTTAAAGTTATTACTTTGAAACTCCTCCTGAGCGTTGGAATTGTACTAATGGTTGGCTTTTTCCAATCTGGTGTAATGTTTCATTTAGGGTTCATGTCCATGGCCATATTATGTCTCCGATGGAGTCAAACCATTTGGGAAAAAAGTAACCTATAAATAGTGCACTGTAATGATAAATGGATAAAGTTACTAAAAAAACAATCTAAAAGAAAAAGTTAGCTCTATCTTAAAGTCCACCTTCATTTTTTCGTAGAGCATAAAGCCCACAGATAAAGTTCTTCAATTATAGAGATTGGTATAAAAAATAAATAAACATAACTGCTTGACACATTAAACAGTCTGAATTGTATCGCTCCCGAACTGGGTGGACCATGGAGGTTCAAAACTGAAGGCGCGCCCTGTGGGATAGACTTTGGTGCAGTTTTCTGTTAACCTAGTAGCCGACATCATTATTCCCGTAAATCTCCTTTTCATCTGTGGCGTCGATCTACAGTATAAATCAGACAATGCTACATGATGTAAAACCGTAAGCTTGTGTGTATTGTATAAAGAATTGGGAAAATACTCGCAATCCAAAGAGCACAAACGGGCAGAGAAGTATTGTGAGCATGTCATGTCTCCGACTTGTATGTTGACATAGTGCTGCCATAGGGGTCCATGAAGTTTTCCCGTACCTCCCCCATATTCCTTCTTTTCCTTTAGAGGTTTTTTTTTGTTTGTTTTTTGATTCTGTAAAATCTAACAGAAAACAAATTGGATCATGTCCTATTAGATAAGAGGGAGGGAATTGTGCCCTAGCAGCATTATTTTTGGGGAGAATATCTTGCATACAGCACGTGATGGAGTCTCTATGGCAGCACGCTGTCTGTACTACTCCATACCAGGACATGCACTGTTTACATGGCGCCGGCATGAGCCGTTATACAGCAGATCCTATAATAATGTAATGTCTCTTATTAAGCTTGGTTCTAGTAAGACTACGGGTCAAATTCCCAGTAGTTAAACCTCTGAATCTATAAAATAGCACAGAGTTCCTCCGGCTTCAGATTTCATGTTCTGCATATGATGTCCATGAGATGCCATATTTTCCCCTAAAAAAAAAAAAAGTTAGTTTTTTTTTTTCTTAAAAACATCTAGCTTGTATTACATGCATTCTTTTTTGCATGTCATGTGGAACAAGTGGTCTGATCTGTCTGATTCTGGTTACAGGGCAAGAGGATCTGAAAAGCTTACTATACAGTACTCTGGGAAAAGATTCAGTATACACTGTGTGCAGAATTATTAGGAAAGTTGTTTTTTGGATCACATGATACCTTTTATACATGTTGTCCTACTCCAAGCTGTTCAGGCTTGAGAGCCAACCACTAATTAAGTAAATCAGGTGATGGGCATCTCTGTAATGAGGAGGGGTGTTGTCTAATGACATCAACACCCTATATAAGGTGTGCTTCATTATTAGGCAACTTCCTTTCCTTTGGCAAAATGGGTCAGAAGAGAGATTTGACGCGCTCTGAAAAGTCCAAAATTGTGAGATGTCTTGCAGAGGGATGCAGCAGTCTTGAATTTGCCAAACTTTTGAAGCGTGATCACCGAACAATCAAGCGTTTCATGGCAAATAGCCAAAAGGGTCACAAGAAACGTGTTGGGAAAAAGGGGCGCAAAATAACTGCCCATGAATTGAGGAAAATCAAGTGTGAAGCTGCCAAGATGCCATTTGCCACCAGTTTTGCCATATTTCAGAGCTGCAACGTTACTGGAGTAACAAAAAGCACAAGGTGTGCGATACTCAGGGACATGGCCAAGGTAAGGAAGGCTGAAAAACGACCACCTTTGAACAAGAAACATAAGATAAAATGTCAAGACTGGGCCAAGAAATATCTTAAGACTGACTTTTCAAAGGTTTTATGGACTGATGAAATGAGAGTGACTCTTGATGGGCCAGATGGATGGGCCAGAGGCTGGATCAGTAAAGGGCAGAGAGCTCCACTCCGACTCAGATGCCAGGAAGGTGGAGGTGGGGTACTGGTATGGTCTGGTGTCATCAAAGATGAACTTTTGGGACCTTTTCAGATTGAGGATGGAGTGAAGCTCAACTCCCAGACCTACTGCCAGTTTCTGGAAGACAACTTCTTCAAGCAGTGGTACAGGAAGAAGTCTGTATCGTTCAAGAAAAACACGATTTTCATGCAGGACAATGCTCCATCACATGCCTCCAACTACTCCACAGCGTGGCTGGCCAGCAAAGGTCTCAAAGAAGAAAAAATAATGACATGTCCCCCTTGTTCACCTGATCTGAACCCCATAGAGAAACCCCATAAAATGTGAGATCTACAGGGAGGGAAAACAGTCCACCTCTCGGAACAGTGTCTGGGAGGCTGTGGTGGCTGCTGCACGCAATGTTGGTCGTAAACAGATCAAGCAGCTGACAGAATCTATGGATGGAGGCTGTTGAGTGTCATAAAGAAAGGTGGCTATATTGGTCACTGGTCATTGTGCAGTGATATTGGTTTACCTGGTGAAAATAAACAAGTGAGATGGGATTGTATTTGTTTTTTATTAAGTTGCCTAATAATTCTGCACAGTAATGGTTACCTGCACAAACAGATATCCTCCTAAGATAGCCAAATCTAAAAATAACCCACTCCAACTTCCAAAAATATTAAGGTTTGATATTTGAGTCTTTTGGGTTGATTGAGAACATAGTTGTTGAACAATAATAAAAACATTATTTTTATTATTGATCAACAACTATGTTCTCAATCAACCCAAAATACAACTTGCCTAATAATTCTGCACACAGTGTAATTTGCATTTCATTGATTCTCAGTGACTGACAGCATGCCCACTACATACATAGATGGCTGTCAGTCACTGATAACCCCACCTACTGGACTCCTAATATCTACGGATATAAATGCATAAAACAAGTTATACATAATCTTTTTCTACAAACCTATATATCAATCTGCTCCGCATTTCCTGCTCTGTAACATTATCAGAATATCGGGCAGCTTTTTTATTGTGACTGGTTCCTTTTTAATGAGTAGATTTGTTCTGCTACATGTAATCTTTACTTGCAATGTTTTGTCAGTCTCCGCTATACAATACAGTATATGGCTGCAAGTTCCTGATAGCTTCTGGAGTTTGAACGCCTTTGTCTGTGTCTTGTTTAGTCTATACATGAAATCCCTGCGATCTGTGGGATTGCTTTGTGTTTAATGGGTTCAGGTTTTACAGCTGACATAACAGTAAGTAATGTCTTAGTGATGCAAATGACCTGCATCCATTTTATGATAGATTGCCGTATACTATTTATGGTCACTATTAAACATATGGGTCGATTCCTTTGCAGCATATAGCGATGAGCAGATAAGTCAAAGCTAACCCGTTCAGTCCCTAGATTGGGCAAATTTGCTGGATCAGTAAAGACGTGATCACAGTTTATACCATACAATGTGGTCCTCTCTCCTCCTGTACCAGTTGTGACTTGTATTGTTCAAGATTATTATACCTGTTTTTATTATGTATACCCCTCCTCACATGTAAAGCGCCATGGAATAAATGGCGCTATAATAATAATAAATAATAATAATAATAATACAATCTAAAGAGGATTGCCACTTGCCTCAACCGATGGATGTAACCAACAATTCATAGTGGGATCTCATCAATTCACAGGTTGTTTTTTACCCTTTAAAATAAATATTATAACATGCCAACTCAAGATCATCTGCTTAATCACAACTCAGTACCGTTACAGACTTTGTATACTTAAAGAATTTCAGATTTCTAATGGACAGATCAGGCCGGTGAGCACCAGCCTGCTGCAAATTTCAGCTTTCAGCAGAATCATTCAGCACTTAATACATTTTCCCACTCTACATATAGCAATCATTCTCTTCATGGTACAGCATAGAAAATTACTGTAAGAACTGACACAAACAAGCTGACAAGGTCATACATTATTAATAACCACTAACTGTGTCTGTGAACGAAGTCCACAACCCTAAATAAGCCTGTAGCTGTTGCATTCTCCAACACAGCCAGTCTCATTTGTAGATTGGCCAAAACAAGTAGAACTGATGTGAGTACAATATCATGAGCACATGGTGAAAGCTGTTGTGGACCAAGAAAAAAAAATTGTGCTGACAACCAACACAATGAAGGCTTGTGTGACAATGAATCCTAATGTGATAGCCATGTTTAGATACCCTATAGTGGGTAATGGCCATTTGACATAAAGCTAGTGACCAGAGTATGCCTACAACCCCTTTTCATCATGAAATAATGTGTAGGACAAGCAAAATAGTAAAAAAAAAAAATATAAGTGTACATTCTTTATCCCAATTGTGTGTTTTGACTCCAGTGGTTTGCAAGTGGCCATTTAATCTCTTCCTGCCCCATATAATACTATTTTGTCATGATGTGGGTGTATAGAGTGGGTTCAGAAAAGGTTAAAATTAATATCGCTGCATCTGTAAAAGTCTATTCTATGAAAATATAAAACTGCTTAACTTGTACAGGGAAGAGAGTAAACCTCGTTGCACCAAAATTGCTGTTTTTTTTAGTTACTGCACACTTTAAAACCGTGCAGTCAAAAGTGCTCATAGTAAACATAGTATAGACCCCAAAATGATACCAATTAATCTACAGCTCACTGCTAAAAAAAAAACCAAAGCCCTCCTACAACTCAATCAACTGAAGCTAAGACTCAGAAAATGGCAGCACGAGGTGGTTTTTTTTTTTTTTTTTTTGTTGGAAACTTTTTTTGTAAACTGCTAAAATAGAGAAAAGCAAAAACAAGATTGCATGTTTGATAGAAGATGGAGAATGGTGACAAAACCTTAAAAAAAAATGATGCTATTATTTCATTTTTTTCCCCACTGTTTCACCTGGCAGAATGTTGTTACTTTTTCTGAATTCACTATATGGTAAAATGAATGGTGTCAATGAAAACTACAAGTTGTCTCGCAAAAAAAAAGTCGTCATATGGCTATGTCGATGGAAAAGTAATACTTGTATGGCTCATTGAAGATGGGGAAGTAAAAAAAAACAACAAAACACAAAATGCAAAAATTGGCTGCGTTCTTAAAGGGGGGGTTAATGCACAGTGGCCAGATCACAATCCGTCCATGACAGTTTTTGTGTTTTTGGTCACCACCATGCTTCCCTATATCAGTGTTATTGTGGCTGACTGCTATAATGTGCAGTACACTATGTATATTATATGTTGTGCCGGTTAATGGGGCTCATTGTAGAATCTCTCCAAATTTCTTCCTTTTTTTTTTCAATACAATTCCCGGATATTTTAAACCCCCATCCAGTAATGCTTTATATAGTGATTTAGCCTCACGGTCCCAGATATAATGTGCGCCTTTGGCTCCAGTATGAAATAGTTGTGTGACAGACAGATATAGAAGTGTAAAATCTTGCAGATGTTGCACAAATGTATTTCATCCAAGTCCCTGCAGTCTCCTCTGCTGAGGCTGCTGTGATTTAAAGAGACATCACGTAACGGGAAATATGGCCACTTGCATAGCCAGAAATAGGATTATCTAACATATGATGCTATATTGGAGCATGGCACACTTTCCAGATGATTCACAATATCCTGAAGCGAACGCAGCCAGGAAAAGTATATGTAAGCCCCCTTACCTGGTTTAGCGCCAGTATAGCCTGTGCAGATGTGATGAGTGAGATGTCTGAGGAATGTTGAGCTTCAGATAATGCATCACGACTGTATGTGGGTTTTGGTCTCTGGACCTTAGTGGTCTAATGCTATAAATGTATTTGGTATGAAAAATCCCCTGCCAATAGCAATTAGGACACGTGAACTGCTGTGTATACGGTAAACCTTGTGCCCAAATCTGATGCCTTTATTTAATTACCTTTTGGAAACCTCCACTTGATTTTCACTGGGTTCTTTGCGTGCTACTAATTTGTATAATATACACTGCTCAAAAAATGAAAGGAACACCCTTAAATAACACAATGTAACTCCAAGTCAATCATATGTCTGTGAAATCAACCTTTCCAGTTATGAAGCAATACCGAGAGTGAATCCATTTCTCCTGCTGTTGTGCAAATGGAACAGACAGGTAGAAATTAGGCAATTAGAAAGACAACCCCTATAAAGGAGTGGTTCTGCAGGGGGTGACCACAGACCATTTCTCTGTTCTCATCTGTTGTTTTGGTCACCTTTGCATTTTGTCATTACTCTCACCCTTAGAGGTACAGCAGCAACCTAGAACTTGCCCAGGTAGTACAGCTCATTCAGGATGGCACATCAATGCGAGCTATGGCAAGAAGGGTAGCTGTATCTGTCAGCACAATGTCCAGATCATGGAGCAGATACCAGGAGACAGGCCAGTACACCAGTAGATGTGGAGGGGGGCCTTAGGAGGGCAACAACCTAGCCGCAGGACCGCTACCTCATCCTTTATGAAAGGAGGAGCAGTGCCAAAGCCCTGCAAAATGACCTCTAGCAGGCTACTAACATCCATGTTTCTGCTCAAAATGTCCAACTTCATGAGGTTGTTATGATAGCCCGACGTCCACAAGTGGGGATTGTGCTTACAGCCCAACACCATGCAGAAAGATTGGTACTTGCCAGAGAACACCAAGACTGGCATATTCATCATTGGCGCTCTGTTCTTTTCATGGAAGAAAGCAGGTTCACACTGAGCACATGTGACAGTCTGGAGATGCTGTGGAGAACGTTCTGCTGCGTGCGGCATCCTCCAGCATGACTTGTTTTGCTATTGGGTCAGTAATGGTGTGCGGTGGCATTTCTTTGGAGAGCCGCACAGCCCTCCATGTGCTCGCCAGAGGTACCCTGACTGCCATTAAGTATCGGGATGAGATCCTCAGACCCCTTGTGGGACCATATGCAGGTGCACTGGTCCTTGGGTTCCTTCGATGCATGACAATGCTAGGCCTCATGTGGATGAAGTATGTCAGCAGTTCCTGCATGATGAAGGCATTCATGCTATGGACTAGCCTGCCAGTTCCCCAGATGTGAATCCTATCAAGCACATCTGGGACATCATATCTCGTTCCATCCACCAATGCCATGTTGCACCACAGACTGTCCAGGAGTTGACTGATGCTTTAATCCAGGTCTAGGATGAGATCCCTCAGGAGAATATCTGCAACCTCATCAGGACTATGCCCACACGTTGTAAGGAGGTCATACAGGCACTTGGGGGCCACACACACTACTGAGCATCATCTCCTTGTCTTGAGACAATTCTACTGGACTTGGATCAGCCTGTAATTTGACTTTCCCCTTTGATTCTGAGTATCATTCCAAATCCTGATCTCAATGGGATATTATTTTTCATTTACATAGATCATTTTTAGGTTTTATTGTTCTCAACGCATTCCACTTTGTAATTAATAAAGATTTGCTACTGCAATATTTCATTCAGTGAAATCTAGGATGGGGTATGTTAGTGATCCTTTTATTTTTTTGAGCAGTGTATTTAGCCTTACTAGTATAAATGTACACGTTCCCACTTTTTTGCAATGATTTTCGCCATACTGTCTTCTGCTATGATTTCCTGAAAAACACAATAAAAAAGTGACTGCACTATGTTAATATAACCTACAGACATTGGTCAGGAAAGTAGAATTGGAAAGTAGAATTCAGTCATTGGTCAGGAATTAAAGGTGGCCATATGTGTTTAGATATATGTCCCATCTGACATGATTTAATGGATGTTCGGATTAGAGATGAGCGAACATCGTCGGCTCCCTCCTTATTCGGCAAGCTATAGCACTTACCGAAGAAGCTGCAGCCGATCCTGGATACCTGGAGCGCTCTTGAGGATGCGTTACATAAGTCTGTCCAATTTGTGAGGGATGGTGAGGTTGATCTTTCATGATTAACCCTCCATACTTTTTGAGTTTTGTTGTCATCACTATTGAGATAAGTTGTGCTACTGCAAGTTCTACATTTTTTTGACCATGTTGTAAAAGCGCTTTACGGATGCTATAATCAGTCACTGAACCTATTGGGTTTGTCAATCTAAATTCTCTATTGGTAGGTCTTTTGACATGTGGGAAGAAATATAAAGCTCTAAAGAGTACCCACACAAACACGGGGAGAACATACAGACTGCTTGCAGATGTTGTCCTTGGTGGGATTTGAACCCAGGACCCCAGCGCTGCAAAGCAAGAGTGCTAACCACTGAGCCCTTGTGGTGCCTTTATTTACAAAGACCAGTAAAAGGAATCGAGCATTCTTATGAGCAGACATTGTTGTAACGGAATTTTACTTAAGATCTTATAGTTCTTAGATTCTATTTACCTATAAGGCCATGTGCACACGTTCAGGATTTTTTCGTGTTTTTTTCGCGTTTTTTCGCGAAAAAAACACTTACATATGCCTCCTATTATTTACAGGGTATTCCGCATTTTTTGTGCAAGTGTTGCGATTTTTTCCGCGAAAAAATCGCATCGCGGAAAAAGAAGCAACATGTTCATTAAAAATGCGGAATTGCGGGGATTCCGCACACCTAGGAGTGCATTGATCTGCTTACTTCCCGCACGGGGCGGTGCACACCATGCGGGAAGTAAGCAGATTATGTGCGGTTGGTACCCAGGGTGGAGGAGAGGAGACTCTCCTCCACGGACTGGGCACCATATAATTGGTAAAAAAAAAGAATTAAAATAAAAAATAGTCATATACTCGCCCTCTGATGGCCCCCGAAGTGTTCCCGCCTCTCCGGTGCATGCTTTCTCTTCCGTTTCTATAGATGGTGTGGTTCAGGACCTGTGATGACGTCGCTGTCTTGTGATTGGTCGCGTGACCGCTCATGTGACTCATGCGACCAATCACAAGCCGCGACGTAATCGAAGGTCCTGAACCACACCGGCATCTATAGGAACGGACGCCGCTGAGGAGATTGGCTGTCTGCAGAGGGTGAGTATAACCATTTTTTTTATTTTTTTTATTATTTTTAAACATTCTATCTTTTACTATAGATGCTGCATAAGCAGCATCTATAGTAAAAAGTTGGTCACACTTGTCAAACACTATGTTTGACAAGTGTGACCAACTTGTCAGTCCGTTTTCCAAGCGATGCTACAGATCGCTTGGAAAACTTTAGCATTCTGCAAGCTAATTACGCTTGCAAAATGCTAAAAAAGCGCGAAAAAAACGGAAAAAAAACGCAAAAAAAAAATGCGGATTTCTTGCAGAAAATTTCCGGTTCTCTTCAGGAAATTTCTGCAAGAAATCCGGACGTGTGCACATACCCTAAAAGTCAAGACCGACTACTGTTACTTACTTTACCAAATCTATTGTATTCCATTGTATGTTTTTGTGATAGAATAATGATCATATTCGCGGTAATATTCCTAGTGGTCTAGATAAATTCAGGAGTTAAGATTTTTTCAGTGTCTTAATACCTTTACAGTAGTCAGAACTACAGTTTGCTACGCAGCGCACCAAATCTCCTCTCCTTAAAAGTCCATATTCCTGCATGCAAATTGCCTCTTCAGAGGGGAAGACGACTAGAACGCTAAAGCGCCACTTATTGGAAGCAGCAATCCTAAAAGTCATTATTGACCCTTTAACGAATCTTACAATATGACTTGTGATGAAAGCCAAATCATAATTTCAATTTGCAGACGCAGTGTTTCAGTGTATTGCCCCTCGTCAGTGCAAAGTGTGAGGACTGATTTGGCTAGGTGAGAGGCTACGAACTGTGGTCCAAGGCGTAACCTTTCTCCTTGTGGAGAGTGACATACCGGCTCTAGCATGACAGTGTAAGGAGGATTATTCACCATGCAATGCTCCTTTGGGAAATTAAACGTGCAAATTGCTTAAGAAGAGTTAATTAAATCTGGGTACCAATTGTTCCAATTGAAATAAATCCGTAACTTTTTATTTGATGATTATCTGCTTATCTTTCCGTTTTTACTGCAGTTCTATTATTTTTGATACTATGTATAAACTAAACCCTTCACAGGTTCACACCTCTCGCAGACTTTCAGAAATCCCACCCCCTTGCAGGCTCACGCCCCTCGCAGGCTCGCGCACCCCCATCCTCAGGCAGGCTCTCATTCCCCCCATCTCTTTGCACCCCCCCATCCTTTCGCAGGCTCACGCACCCCCATCACTCAGGCTCTCGCTCCCCCATCTCCTCGCACCCCCCATCCTTTCGCAGGATCTCGCACCCCCCCAGCCCCTTACAGCCTCATGCCTCCCACCAGCCCCTTGCAGGCTTACAGCCCCCCAGCCCATGCATGTATTTCCACTACACAAGGGTACAGAGATTATAAAATACTACCAAATCACTAGCAAGAAAAAGATGAAGGAACTTTGTAAGGAACCTTGATGGTCCGTTCAATTTCACTGTGTTCTGGCTATGCACCGAGTAGTCCAGAGCACTATACGTCTGCAGGATTTGTCATACTCCTAATTGGTCCTAGAATGCACATGGGAGGCTGTAATGAAGAAGAAGGGCTCATTTAATTAACTTAATGAGAATGAAGTGTAGCGCTTATGAGGTCATGTGTTCCCCTTTTTGAAGATGACACGTACATTATTATAAATCCTCCGTAAAAGACAATAATTTTCTAATCCGATCTAAATTGCAGATGAGTCCACCCAGCGGTCATGGCTGAAGCGGAATGTAATTGAGCAGAATATTACCATATTTTACCGACACGATGACAAATACTGTGTGAATTTTTCTGTGTTCACTTGTTACAGTTTATATTCACAATTTATCTACAAAAAGCTGAACTATAGGACTTATAAATTAGTTCTACCAATGCGTCATACGGTAGGTGCCTACAAATGGGACTTGCAATTCTTTCATCATTAGTCGTGGGGATACCATTGATGAGTAGGTTTAGGTTTCAGCAGGTTTTTTATATGGAATCTAATATCAGCAAAATGTAGAGACAGAAGGCCTGATATCAGCAATGTATCACTTACTAGGCTGCTTGGTGCCGTTTTGATACAATCACTGTTTTGTCTGATGCCAATATAGGAGAGCTAAGGATTTTTGGCTTTATAACTCCACCCACACCCTGATTGGCAGCTTCCTGTGTACAATGACAGGAAACTGCTGATCAGTGGGGGGCGGGGTTACACAGATTGGCCTGACTGGGCTGCACTAGACATGTAGTCCTCCAGTTATCATTTCCTGCTAATAGAACACTGATTGTATTGGATCTGCAAAACGCAGCCAAGTAAGTGATACTTCACTATGATGAGGATCTCTGCCACTACATTATACTGCCCTCAGATTAAATAGCAAACTGCTGACTAATTACCTTTTTTTATGTTTGATGTTCATTAAAGTAGCATGTACATTGATTTTTTTTTCCAGTCTAATGACATGTCGTAACATAATACATAACTTGGTGTTTTCTGGATTTCATCCATTTTTTTTTCTCTTCATCTGTTACTATTGAACATAGACGTTCTACTGTTAGATTCAACCGCTCATCCTAAAGGAGGTGCCTTTGACGTGCCAATAGATGATTTCATGTATTATTTTATTTTTCCCTTTTTTTTGATCATCCTTCTATTCATGTTTTCTACCTTGTTTTCTTTTGAAGTTGAATAGTTTGACTTCATGGCTCATTTGAAAGTACTACATAACTCTATAGATGAGGAATGTGCGTTTCTTTTTAGCTTTTGTAGACTACGTGGTAGAGAAGTGGAGTAATCTATAGAAAGCATTATTAAACCATATGCAAAGCAGACTTTTCGTAAAGTAAATCCACCTGTTTATATATCAATGGTATTTGCTAAAAATGAGTTGTGTGGTTGAGAAGGGGCACGTAACACAAGTTCTGTGACTTGTGCACCAAATCCTGTGTTCCATGAAACTTTTACAACAGTTTTTGGACTCTTTACAAGCTTTAATAGATTTAATAGAATACAAGTTTTTCTGTGTATCCTAATAAAATAAAACACAATAATAAAACAGACATTTTGTACTTTTTTTTTTCTTTCTTGTTTAAATTGTGGACCTTTTTAGAGTGGTCTTTAAAGCCAGGTTGCAGGTTCTGATCTCTGCAGAGTTTCCAGCCAAGTCAGGCTATGCCAAAGTTACTTTGGACTGCTTATATGAACATGTCACGAAGTTTCTACCCTCTACCACAGTCCTTCTTTGCTAAATGGACAAGCTCATGGCTGCACCAGCACTTAGTAAGGCAACCATTGCCTCATTGGGCCCTTCAGGTGATTTACTTCTGTGGATCCCAGCCTTTCCTGCTGCGAGCATGCAATATGTATGTCTAATAAATTCTCGCCGCCACTCTTAAAGAGAACCTGTCAGTACGATTTTTGTAAAGTAAAGACATAGCAGTAATATTGATTACGTTGAGACCTTTGGTGAAGAAATTCACTTTGTGGTTCTTCCTTAATCACCATTTGAAGTGTTCTTCTAATAAGATTTCGGTGCACAGGGGCCGGACTGTACAGGGTCTTTTCCTCCCTGTCTCTGGTTCTTTCGCCCCTCTGCTGCCTCCGGTCTTTGGAATCTCAGCAGTCAACTGTCATTCAAAGACCAGAGGCAGCAGAGGGGTTGAAGAATCTCCGACAGGGAGGAGAAGACCCCGTGCACAGTCCAGACCCTGTGCACCGGAATCTGGTTAGCAGAAATTTTCAAATGATGATTAAAGGGAGTTATATGAGCTGCGGCCACCGGCATCAGGGGCTTATCTACAGCATTACAGAATGCTGTAGATAAGCCCCTGATGTAACCTGAAAGATGAGAATTAAAGGTTATATTATACTCGCCCAGGGGTGGTCCCGCTGCGGTCCGGGTCCGATGGGCGTCGTGGTCTGGTCCAGCGCCTCCTATCTTCATACGATCATGTCCTCTTCTGGTCTTCTTGCCGCGGCTCCTGCGCAGGCGTACTTTGCCCTGTTGAGGGCAGAGCAAAGTACTGCAGTGCGCAGGCGCCAGGAAAGGTCAGAGAGGCCCAGCGCCTGTGCACTGCAGTACTTTGTCTGCCCTGTTGATGGCAGAGCAAAGTACGCCTTCGCAGGAGCTGCGGCAAGAAGACAAGAAGAAGACGACGTCATCATATGAAGTTAGGAGGCGCTGGACCGGACCGCGACACCCATCGGACCCGGACCGCCCCTGGGTGAGTATAATCTAACTTGTTTTTCTTATCTTTCAGGTTACATCAGGGGCTTATCTACAGCATTACAGAATGCTGTAGATAATCCCCTGATGCCGGTGGCCGCAGCTCATATACGATTTTGGGTGTGACAGACTCCCTTTGGTGAAGAAATCAACTTTGTGGTTCTTCTTTAAAGGTATCCATGTAATCAGTATTACAACATCATTACAACCATGTCTTTACTGTACATTACAAAATCGTGTTGACAGGTTCTCATGCTTATGAAGCAGCAGACATCAAGAACGTTGTAATTTTAGAGTTCTTACAAAAAAAATTAATTGGCTAGCACTAGCTGTGATGATGTAGAACCTTGACCTGCAATCGAATCTGATGTGTGGCACCTAAGATATATTGTTATATCAGTAACTCCTCTTCCCTGTAAATGATAAAGTAAAAAAAACAGGAATAATTTTAAAATTTGTGTAAGACTTTTTTTTAGGATTACCAATTTCCCTTTTTTTTATATTAACACAATATCAAGCCCTCCTTTTTTTAAAATTTCTGTTCTGCATATAGTAGAATGACATTGTTTCTATATTTGACGTTTATAGAATATTAGGTTAGCAGTCATGAATATTTCTTTCTGAAGAGCATAAAATACTAATAAATGTCAAAAACTCAGAGGGTGACCATAACGAAGAACAATGTGGATCTGTACTGGAGAATCGGGTTTGCTGTTCTGTAATGAAATAAACACATTTCTTTGGCAGAAAACTTCCGAGGGATGGGACACTGGAGACACTAAATCCGTAAAGTGTTGCCATCGAAGCCTTTTTCTTGTTTTTTTTTTTTTTTTCTGCTACGAACACTGTAATTGTGCATATCAAAACACCCGCCAGGCTCACCCCCAACAGCCTGTCTGAGTATTGGGAATCCTTGGATGCAAGCCTTATTAACCTCAGATGGGCTGTAGAACAAAGCTTGGAACTTCTGTTGTGCTTCACGTCTTGGCCTCGTCATGGTATTCTTGAGAATTCTGGCCTTATTGTAGTTAATATCTGGGTAAAAATCAAGATCCACACCCTCCATATCCCACTGTAACCCTGTGTCTGGAGCTACTTACATTATAATTGACTTTCCTTCATATTGTTAAGCAATATCTTGGCACTAAAAGGTTGAAGTAGAATAGAGTTGAGTGGGGCCTCCTAAATAATGTCTCTGCCGTCTGCCCGCCGCAAAAGGAACCAGTCTGTTGCTCTGCTGCTGCCATGTTAAACATTACATAAGAGGAAACTAGTTGAACCCATTGGTTAGTGCTCTACCAAGAAAAGAAAACCAAAGTAATTTTACAGAAAGAGGGCCAATATGCTTTAGTTGCTGAAGTCTTATAAAATTTACCTTTTCTCCTCCATAGACCTACCAAGTTCTGTGAGTTTGGTTAACTTCTTAAAAATCTATTTATTTAATTTTTTTTTCATAATTTCAGCTTTAATGCACTCCTAACTATAACTGAATATTGTGAGCATAAAATAGATTTTGAAAGTTGAAAATCCCAGTTGACCAGAACATTCAATCTTCACTCTTTGAGTAGTCCCTCGCCTATTTAAAAAGTAAAGATTTAATGTTATAGTCAACTTTTTAGGTACTGTCTATGCTCACCTACTCGACCTAAATTTACTCTAATTAGTGGTAACAAAAAGAGTGGTGGTTGTCATTTCATACATTCATACATTCTTAGACCTATGTCGTCTTCTTACCCTTTGATAAGCAAACTGAATGTCTCGTAGACTACACTTATCATATTGAAGGGCTAAGTAGTGATGAGCGACTGTACTTTTTTATCGGTATTTCCCGAGCACGCTCGGGTGACCTCCGAGTATTTATGACTGCTGGGAGATTTAGTTTTCATTGCGGCAGCTGAATGATTTACAGCTACTAGCCAGGCTGAGTACATGTGGGGGTTGCCTGGTTGCTAGGGAATTCCCACATGTACTCAGCCTGGCTAGTAGCTGTAAATCATTCAGCTGCCGCGAAGAAAACTAAATCTCCCAGCAATCATAAATACTCAGAGGTCACCTGAGCGTGCTCAGGAAAACCCGAGCAACGAGTACACTTGCTCATCACTAGGGCTAAGGTTTATCGCAGTGAAGATCAGTCACCATGTTTTCTTAACCGTCAAGCTATTTGACATGATTTTACACTTCTTAAAAAATACAAGACTACAGCTGGCTATAGACATGGGATAGGTGTTGGCCAGACAACTCTTTGGCCAACATCCATAGGCATCCAGTTAGCTGGAAAGTTCAAAAAAAGGGATGAGAACTGGAAAGAATGATTCTCTTGTGTCAATTAGGGTCCCCATACACATTAACCCTCATTTAGACATCTGTGCATTGGGTCTCAGTACAGACTGTGATGCACAGACTGGTCACGGGTTCCTGAGCCAAACTTGACATCCTCATAAGAATATATGAGGCTACTAAGTTCAGGTTAAGAAACCCTCAGCCAGTTTGTGCATCATGAGGCATACACTGACATCGGAATGAGGCTTAAGACTAAATACAGCCAAATTCATTGATATTGGTAGCCAACAATCTGAATATGCAGTCTTCTTACTCTTCCTAAACAGATGATGTTCGGGGAGTGAAGGATTCAACCTGTTGAATTTCCAACAGCAGGGCCTTTGTTCTCCAGAAGAAGAGCCACTGAGAGAGGTGTCTCACAGCAGTTCTTTCATAAGATTTCATGCAGATGTCCATGAAACTTGGTCAGGGCTTGGACCACAGGGTAACAGGAGGTCTCACGACTTGAACTCGACAGTCTCATAAATGTCTATGAAGCTGTTGTGTTCGGGTCAGGAGACCCGCAGACAGACCGTGCATTGCGGTTCTTGCTTGGCACAAGATCCGTGTATGTTTGCGTGGGCTCTAAATAACACTTGCACACTTGGCAGTGCCAAAAGTACCTGTGTGTTAGCACCACGCCGGATCCCTGCTCTGACAGGCAGGCTCTTCTGCGTGTCTCTTCACTCACCCAAGCTGCAGACAGTTCTTCCCTTCCCCATGCTCTGCATGATTCCAGCCGGGTCTCTAGCCATTTCCTTAGGGCACGCGCGCGCTCCCGCCCTCTTAAAGGGTCAGTGGGTGTACTTGCTATTTTCTCCTCAGCCAATGGCTGTGGGACATTATGTATATATTGCTTCCTCTACACTGGGGAGGTGCCTGAGCAACCTTCCTGTTTAGTCTCTTGTGCAAGGTCGCATACCTTTACAAGTCCTGTTTGCTGCACGCTAGTGCAAATCCTGCTTGCCGCACTCCGATGCAAATCCTGCATGCTGCACTCTGATGCAGACCCTGTCTGCTACACTCTGACACAAGCTGCTGCACTCTAATATGAACTTGGTCAGCTGGACTCTGATGCAAGCTCTGCCTGCTACTTCATCCAGTCTGTCCTTCTGGGTCCAGCTGCTG
Source organism: Ranitomeya variabilis (assembly GCF_051348905.1). Lineage (NCBI taxonomy): Eukaryota > Metazoa > Chordata > Amphibia > Anura > Dendrobatidae > Ranitomeya > Ranitomeya variabilis. Next base: position 1,062,561,307 of record NC_135232.1, on the reverse strand, counting down.
CGCGACCGTTGGTCTGTCCTGGAGTGGCACCTGGCGTTCATCAGGAGCCAAGTCTAACCTCACCATCAGAGGCTCTAGTCAGGTGATGGCTTAGTCACACCCCTCCAGGGTCTCTGGTTCGTGGCACAGTGGTTCCACAAACCACGTCTGTGACACTGTGTATGGGGGAGTTAGAGGAGAAAGCTGTCAGCCATCGTCCGAAAGATCATTTGGCCATCTAATTTGTATCGGGGCCTTTTCTTTCTGGGGTTAAAAGAAACTGTCAGTTAACATAACTGTCGTTTTTACTTTTATTACATACTAGGTGTTTCCAGCCAGCTAACGCTCGGCACGCTCATTGCTATCTAATTAACGCTGCTAGTGATTAAACTAAAGTAAATAATGACAACATTCAACAGCACTTATGCAGGTGGTAAACTAACTTAAAATGAAGTTAATAATAATAATCATTAAAAATCTGAATAATACTAATAATACATTATATTCACAGTGTAAAATCAAAAACAAACTGGATTCAGTAAGATGTGTGTTTTTTTATTCATTCCAGCATCTAATCAAATTTCATAAAGAAACATAAATTAAGTTAAAATTTCTCTGTAAACATGAAGGAGTATCAGATCTAAAGAAAGCACAAATATATTTTTAATTATTAAAAAAGAGTAGGAATGAATTAAAAACGTACATTTAATTGTATTCAGGTCTTTTACCTTAGAGAAGTTGATATACAGTGGTACACTTGTCCATGAATGACTAAAACGGGTGGGCCACCAGAAAATTTCATTGACTGAAATCCAAAGGATGCAAAAGCACTGTAATGTGGGGGGGCGCAGCCTCGGGTGGTAATGTGTGAGGACGGAGCCTCGTGTGGTAATGTGTGAGGACGGAGCCTCGTGTGGTAATGTGTGGGGACGGAGCCTCGTGTGGTAATGTGTGGGGACGGAGCCTCGTATGGTAATGTGTGGGGACGGAGCCTCGTGTGGGGAAGGAGCCTTGTGTGGTAATGTGTGAGGACGGAGCCTCGTGTGGTAATGTTTGGGGACGGAGCCTCTGGTGGTAATGTGTGAGGACGGAGCCTCGTGTGGTAATGTGTGGGGACGGAGCCTATTGTGGGGAAGGAGCCTTGTGTGGTAATGTGTGAGGACGGAGCCTCGTGTGGTAATGTTTGGGGACAGAGCCTCTGGTGGTAATGTGTGAGGACGGAGCCTCGTGTGGTAATGTGTGGGGACGGAGCCTATTGTGGGGAAGGAGCCTTGTGTGGTAATATGTGAGGACGGAGCCTCGTGTGGTAATGTGTGGGGACGGAGCCTCGTGTGGGGACAGAGCCTCGTGTGGTAATGTGGGGGGGCAGGATTATGTGTGGTAATGTGGGGGGGCGGGATTAAGTGTGGTGATGTGGTGGGGGGGTGGGATTGTGTGGTGATGTGGTGGGGGCGGGATTATGTGTGGTGATGTGGTGGGGGCGGGATTATGTGTGGTGATGTGGTGGGGGGGCGGGATTGTGTGGTGATGTGGTGGGGGGCGGGATTATGTGTGGTGATGTGGAGGGGGGTGGGATTATGTGTGGTAATGGGGTGGGGTGAAGGGATTATGTGTGGTGATGTGGAGGGGGGGCGGGATTGTGTGGTGATGTGGGGGGCGGGATTATGTGTGGTGATGTGGAGGGGGGCGGGATTGTGTGGTAATGGGGTGGGGTGAAGGGATTATGTGTGGTGATGTGGAGGGGGGGCGGGATTATGTGGTGATGTGGTGGGGGGGCGGGATTGTGTGTGGTGATGTGGTGGGGGGGCGGGATTGTGTGTGGTGATGTGGTGGGGGCGGGATTGTGTGTGGTGATGTGGGGGGGCGGGATTGTGTGTGGTGATGTGGTGGGGGGCGTGATTGTGTGTGGTGATGTGGGGGGCGGGATTGTGTGTGGTGATGTGGTGGGGGGCGGGATTGTGTGTGATGTGGGGGGGCGGGATTGTGTGTGGTGATGTGGTGGAGGGGTGGGATTGTGTGGTGGGGCGGAGCTACTGTGCAGGGGGCGGGATTAGCAAGTAATCACGATGCCTCTTATATATATATAGATGTAAATACATTAGTACTCATGAAAATAAGAAGCATCGTAATATCTTATCAGAGAAATTTGCTTCTTTCTCATCCTAGACTGATCAGTCATTTTCAAATATCTCAATTCACAGGTAAAATCTGTCTTCAGTGAATACACATTTTTACATTCGTGGGATGTGAGAACAGTTACAACTGATTAGATTCCAGTTATTTAGAATTCTGTCAGTTGCAACTGACATCTCCTATCTCAATAATGTAACAATCTGTATTCACTGAAGACAGATTTTACCCAGGAATTGAGACTTTTGAAAAAGAAAGATAAGTTGATAAGTTGAAAGTTTATTAAAAAAAAAAAACTGCTGGTGTAAATTATGCCTGATTCATTAATTCAATTGTTCTGCGCCATCCATAGTCCATCAATGCCCTGGCGGTCTCTGCATTCTACTTTGCAGTGACATTTTAAAATGTCACTGCATAGTAGAGCGCCTGAATGACATTATGCAGCTGTGAAATCAAGGAGCCAGGTGTCAGACACAGATGGGTTTCCCATAGAGAAGGCAGTGAGGGTTTATTACCCTCTGTGCCTTTTCTATTTCTGCATACAGCCAGGGCTGTGGAGTCGGTAAGCTAAACCTCACAGTTCTCAGTTTCTAACTTCTGACTCACTACTGAGCATGTACATAAAGTGCAGCACAGATTCATCTCCTCTACAACTCCACATTACCAGTCACTACTGAACATGTACATAAAGTGCAGCACAGATTCATCTCAACTAAAAGCCAAGATCCTTAGATCAGGAACAGATCAGGAACAGAACAGACATTTATAGAACATTTAATAACTTTCCCAAATTATTCTGGAAACATTTACAGCACATCCTGCATTGTACAACTGTACCCAATTTATTATATATTTTAGGAGTCAGTCCATTTTATACCAACTTAGACTCCACCAAAATGGACACAGACTCCACAGCCCTGTACTCAGCACTGAGCAAGAGGGATGTGCATACATAGTTACATAGTTATTAAGGTTGAAGGAAGACTGTAAGTCCATCTAGTTCAACCCATAGCCTAACCTAACATGCCCTAACATGTTGATCCAGGGGAAGGCAAAAAACCCCATGTGGCAAAGAGTAACTCCACCATGGGGAAAAAAATTCCTTCCCGACTCCACATACGGCAATCAGACTAGTTCCCTGGATCAACGCCTTATCAAGGAATCTAGTGTATATACCCTGTAACATTATACTTTTCCAGAAAGGTATCCAGTCCCCTCTTAAATTTAATTAATGAATCACTCATTACAACATCATACGGCAGAGAGTTCCATAGTCTCACTGCTCTTACAGTAAAGAATCCGCGTCTGTTATTATGCTTAAACCTTCTTTCCTCCAGACGTAGAGGATGCCCCCTTGTCCCTGTCTCAGGTCTATGATTAAAAAGATCATCAGAAAGGTCTTTGTACTGTCCCCTCATATATTTATACATTAACATAAGATCACCCCTTAGTCTTCGTTTTTCCAAACTAAATAGCCCCAAGTGTAATAACCTATCTTGGTATGGCAGACCCCTCAGTCCTCTAATAATCTTGGTCGCTCTTCTCTGCACCCGCTCCAGTTCAGCTATGTCTTTCTGGAGACCAGAACTGTGCACAGTATTCTAAGTGTGGTCGAACTAGTGACTTGTATAGAGGTAAAAGTATGTTCTCCTCATGAGCATCTATGCCTCTTTTAATACATCCCATTATTTTATTTGCCTTTGTAGCAGCTGCCTGACACTGGCCACTGAATATGAGTTTGTCATCCACCCATACACCCAGGTCTTTTTCATTGACGGTTTTGCCCAGAGTTTTAGAATTAAGCACATAGTTATACATCTTATTACTTCTACCCAAGTGCATGACCTTACATTTATCCCCATTAAAGCTCATTTGCCATTTATCAGCCCAAGCTTCTAGTTTACATAAATCATCCTGTAATATAAAATTGTCCTCCCCTGTATTGATTACCCTGCAGAGTTTAGTGTCATCTGCAAATATTGAAATTCTACTCTGAATGCCCCCTACAAGGTCATTAATAAATATGTTAAAAAGAAGAGGGCCCAATACTGACCCCTGTGGTACCCCACTGCTAACCGTGACCCAGTCCGAGTGTGCTCCATTAATAACCACCCTTTGTTTCCTATCCCTGAGCCAGCTCTCAACCCACTTACACATATTTTCCCCTATCCCCATTACTCTCATTTTATGTAACAACCTTTTGTGTGGCACCGTATCAAAAGCTTTGGAAAAGTCCATATATACTACGTCCACTGGGTTCCCTTGGTCCAGTCCGGAACTTACCTCTTCATAGAAGCTGATCAAATTAGTCTGACATGAACGGTCCCTAGTAAACCCGTGCTGATACTGGGTCATGAGGTTATTCCTCTTCAGATACTCCAGTATAGTATCCCTTAGAATGCCCTCCAGGATTTTACCCACAGTAGAGGTTAAACTTACTGGCCTATAATTACCGAGTTCAGTTTTTGCCCCTTTTTTGAATATTGGCACCACATTTGCTATACGCCAGTCCTGTGGTACAGACCCTGTTATTATGGAGTCTTTAAAGATTAAAAATAATGGTCTATCAATGACTGTACTTAGTTCCTGCAGTACTCGGGGGTGTATCCCATCCGGGCCCGGAGATTTGTCAATTTTAGTTATTTTTAGACGCCGCTGTACTTCCTGCTGGGTTAAGCAGGTGACATTTAATGGGGAATTATTATCACTAGTCATATTGGCTGCCATGGGATTTTCTTTTGTAAATACTGATGAAAAAAAGTCATTTAGCATATTGGCTTTTTCCTCATCCTCATCCACCATTTCACCCAGACTATTTTTAAGGGGGCTAACACTGTCATTTTTTAGTTTCTTACTATTTATATAGTTAAAGAATATTTTGGGATTATTTTTACTCTCTCTGGCAATGAGTCTCTCTGTCTCAATCTTTGCTGCCTTGATTTGCTTTTTACAGAATGTATTTAATTTTCTGTATTTATTTAATGCCTCCTCACTACCTACTTCCTTTAATTCTCTAAATGCTTTCTTTTTGTCCCTTATTGCGCCCCTTACAGCTCTATTTAGCCATATTGGTTTCCTCCTATTTCTAGTATGTTTATTCCCATACGGTATATACTGTGCACAGGTCCTATCCAGGATGCCAATAAACGTCTCCCATTTTCTTTGTGTATTTTTGTGTCTCAGGATATCGTCCCAGTTAATTGCACCAAGATCCTCTCTCATCCGTTGGAAATTTGCCCTCCTGAAGTTTAGTGTCCTTGTCACCCCCCTTCTACCCATCTTATTAAAGGTTACATGAAAACTTATTATTTTGTGATCACTATTCCCCAAGTGACCCCCAACCCTTATATTTGATATGCGGTCTGGCCTGTTGGTTAATATTAGGTCTAGCAGTGCCCCCCTCCTTGTTGGGTCCTGAACCAGTTGTGAAAGGTAATTGTCTCTCATAGTTGTCAAAAACCGATTACCTTTACTGGAACTGCAGGTTTCTGTTCCCCAATCTATTTCAGGATAGTTGAAGTCCCCCATAATAATGACTTCTCCTTGAGTCGCAGCTTCATCTATTTGCTTTACGAGGATATTCTCCATTGCTTCCATTAGTTTTGGAGATTTATAACAAACCCCTATCAGTAATTTATTATTTTTTCCCCCTCCCCTTATCTCCACCCACAGAGACTCTACATTTTCATTAGATTCACCTATATTATCACGCAGGATGGGTTTTAAGGTCGATTTTACATACAGACACACCCCACCCCCTCGCTTATCTGTACGGTCATTTCTGAAAAGGCTATAGCCCTGCAAGTTAACAGCCCAGTCATGGCTCTCATCCAGCCACGTCTCAGATATCCCCACCATGTCATAATTATGCTCCAACAACATTAGTTCTAATTCATCCATTTTGTTGGCGAGGCTTCTGGCATTAGTATACATGCACTTGATGTTACTCTCTGTACCTCTATTCTTTCTTAAATTACTAACTGTTCTAACCCCACCCCCCATGCCTCCGCCACCCCCAACTTCCTTATTTGTGCCCAGGTCTCTATCTGCACTATCTTCCCCTCCTATAAAATGAATACCCTCCCCCCCAATCCCTAGTTTAAACACTCCTCCAACCTTCTAACCATTTTCTCCCCCAGCACAGCTGCACCTTCCCCATTGAGGTGCAGCCCGTCCCTAGCGTAGAGCCTGTAGCCAACTGAGAAGTCGGAATAGGAAGTGCTGATAGTGCTTCCTCCTCCGGACCCAATGATCATGGGATCGCTTGGTGTAGAGAGAGAGCAAGAGCTTCTGGGTCCCTTGAGACTTAATCAGCTTTGATATGCAGCCAGGAGGCCCGAATTTCCACTATATCTGGGGCTAATATACCAACTCTAGTTACAGAAAAAATCCGATTAATAGAAAAAAAAAGGAATTTCATTGTGCCCCCCCCCTTCATATAGTTCCTAAAATATTTTTTTGGGGGTAATTTCAAAAATGTGTAGAAATCACTGTTACTAGCCACGCCCATGTCAAAACTAAAAATTGTGTCCACTATATGAAAATAATTGTTACAGAAAATGTAACATTAATTTTATTGATCCATTTGTGGCCATTAAAACAGGGGAAAACAGATATATTTTATTGTTCCAACAAAACGACTTTTAAAATCATGAAAAAAGGTGCAAAAATTAAATATCGAAATGATAAAAATGTTTACAGCTCTTTAAAACGCATATATGAAAAAAAATAAAATTATGGCCTGGTCAAAAATTAGTTAATAATACATTATGCACATTACTTGGTGTGCGCCAGAATAATTATAATTTACCTTCTGTTCACCTTTTCACCATGTTCTGTGCTGCCACAGCTCCACTTTGGGGAAGCTGGCACAAAACCCCACAAAAATCGTGCTGCTTCAAAGTGTTTTTACTCCAGAATTATGATGTAAACTCCTCAAAGGCTCGGGTTCTATGTGTTTTTATTTTCCTGGAGTTTCAGCACAGGCGAAATTAGAAAAATAGGACTTGACAAATGGTCCTCTAGAGCTTGGGCTTTGCACATTGTCCAAAAGATCATGATCTTAAACAGAAGACCCCTCACTATTAAATGGGTTTTCCAGGCTTTTCACAAGTCTGCAGTTACTGTGTGACTGCAGACTTGTGAATCCTCACATCGCAAGACTAGGTGGTCATGTGATCGTACGTATACAATGTTCATACTTCTGGCCACATTCCAACTAAACATGTGTGGCCTCGCTCAATACAAGTGAACTGAACTAGGCAGCACCTGTCTAGTTGGAATGTGGCCAGAAGTATGAATATTACATACTTAGGATCACATGACCACCAGCATTGGAAAATTACAGGTCTGTAGTCGCAAAGAATGACTGCAGACTTTTGGGAATAGCCTGAAAAAAAACCTTTTGAAACCTGAATTCCCTAACTGGGTATATGACATTTCTTTACTAAAGTAGACACCCATTTCTATAAATATTTCCTCTAAATAATGTTCTCCTTATGATTTACCAGCTTCTCTACTCTGACATATAGAAGAGACGTCTGGTAATGGATGTATTGTAAGGACTTGTTTTATATGCAGTTCTCTAATTTTCACACTAGTATTTTGATGGGACGGTACAGTGCCTCTTGGAGGCGGCATATGGCGGTACACCGTTCCGATCTCTATAACAGAACCACAGGCACTTTGTGCTGCTGTATAGGCTCCAGACACATGGTCGTCCTTTCTGCGTGACTTCAATGTAATAGTGTGCAAGATTTGTTTTCAGTCCAGAATACATTTGGCTGTGCTGTTCTGCCTCGTTGACTTTGCAGTAAATCTGTTCAGAGCCCTCACCAATGTGTAATCGGACTGTTCAGTTCTAGGGTTGGTGTAAAATCTGTCGGAACTCTTGTATCATGGAAACTGTGACGGTAGCTGCTTCATTCTTACCTTGTGATTTAAGGATGTAGTATACAGATCAGAAAATGGCGTACTTTGAAAGTAAGTGGTTTGGGCGGTCTACCTTTTGGATGTCCTTGGGCATCGGGATTGTATTCCGCTTTTGATTACACACGTTGTGCAGAAGTTTTCTAATGCGCGGAGTTACTGCCTGTTCCATAACGGGCCTGGGAACCGGTCCCCTCCAGAGAGAACACGGCAAGGCTCCGCACACTTGGCAGGAAAAGGCAGCATTAACTGCGGAGGCATCTAAATGTCATCCATACCTGTAATTATCAAATTCATTTTAGGCTCTTAACTGCTTCAGGCTATTGTTTCCCCTCTTTTCAACCTTGCGTTTTCTGGCCTAATTGAAGCATTTGTAAAATCTGTAATCTAAAACAGAACAACATTGGCTTGTTGTATTTGTCGTTATAGATGATTATTCTTTACTGGCTACTTCTTAGATGATCACTTACAGGATCCGTCAATCAGTTCTCACTGTGCAGAGTGTAGGGGAGGTTAATAACATGACTTTTTAGCTTTTACAGTAATTATAGCACTCCTTTAGGCTGTGATCATACCATGCCACTGTCACATGCTAAAAACTTGTGCGCTTGTTCGCCTTTGAGTTGCGCTTGTTCGCCATGGCTGTTGTCGGATGCGCTAGCCTAGCATATGAACACAGCCTTATTCTTACTTGAATCCTCAATCTTGGATAAGTAAGACTTACAAATTGGTACAGAATAATACATTTTTTCCAACTTGTATACCATGTTGAGTACACATATGTTGTATGCAGCTATATACAGATCTATCAAAAAAGGAGTATATCAGGTAGGGCTTTTGGAGTATTAATCTGAGATGGGTAGTATCCTGACTCCATAACTGGGCTGTAAGTATGAGGCTCTTGAGACGGTGTTACTATGAATATCTGTATTGAACCAGTACTCACACCCAGAACTTCATCAGATATCTTAACTCGACTGCAGAGGCTCGTATGAAGGTTCCGGAAGAAGATTATTCTCAGGCTGAATTCTTGTATTATGCACAATAGTGAAAGCAGGTGAAACGAGGATTCTTATCCAGGGATGTGGAGAGTGCGAGAAAATTGAACAAGGCAAGGAAGAAGGGAAGGGGCTTACATGCATCAGAGCTGGACTACAGGGAGACAAATCGCACAAACTTAAAAAAATGGGAAAGCCTGATTGCATCGCAGTTTAGCAACAACAGCACAATCCTAGTACAATACTGTATGATTCGTGGGACATAACTGGTAACAATGGTAAAGTAGAATAGGCTAAAAAAGGGGGCATTGTGATATAGAGGATAGCTCGTCACACCTATAGGCTAGGACTACCTAGTGACACTGGCTACATGGCAAGGTGATGGGGCTAACATTGCAATTTTGCAATTAGTGACCTACCACTACACGACTAGTGCAAAAAATCCCAAACTTCTGGATCAGTGTTTGCAAGGCACATACAATTTTGCCCCATATACTTCAAAGCACATGTATGCAATTTAGGAGATTCTTTTTGTTGTTGCTGCAAAATCGAGGCACTAAAATGGTCAAACATAAATATAGATATTTGTAATAAAACCGCTACATTTTTCTTTTATCTTTTAAAGGGTCAACGAGTTTTCATCGAAACTCACAGCTCCAAAAAGTAAAATAAAAAGCATCATAGGTCTGTGAAGTAGGGATAGGGTTAGATGGTTCTTTTGAGTGTCCTTTTTTCATATTGTACCAGACCTTTAATAGATTCTCTATTAGTGATGAGCGAGCATGCTCGTGTAAGGTGTTATCCAAGCATGCTCCGCGTGTTTGAAAATGTTTGAGACCCCACGCGGCTGTTCGACAGCCGAAACACATGGGAAGGATTGTCTAACAGCTGCGGGGACTTGAACATATTTTTCGAGCACGTCGAAGGCACTTTGTCAACAAATGTGCGTGCTCGGATAACACCTTATCCCAGCACATTCAATCATCACTATTCTCTATTATTGCGAATTAAGTGATGATATAGGGGTTTTTCCTGTCTTTGCTCTGTCTCTCTTGGCGTGAATAGTCGGTACCTAAATGTCAGTTGTGGGGTTTTTTTTGTTTTTTTTCCCTCAGTAGAGGACAGCCAAAGGGGAATGATCCATGTCAGGCGTGCTGAATCCCATACAAAGAGTTAAGGCGGTGGAATTTCACACGTAATCGTTTCAATTATGCAGCATGCATTCTTTTGGAATTTTCTCACTGATCTCAAAAGACCGTTGTGCTGTATGCCAGTGCTTGTCTGATGACTGCGCAGACTGATCTTTCCAGTGAGATGCACTACATTGGGGACACGGCCTCTGGAAGGCGGGATGTGCAGTCAAGACGCTGGTTTATAATGAGGTCTTGCGTCCGAATATCTGACGTGTTTTTGGAAGTGCAGTTGCAAGGACTGATTTTTGTGATTAAAGATTTGTGGGCTTTTATGATTGGAAGATATCTGTTGGGGTTTGTGCACACGCTGCTTTTTGTGATGCATTCTTTTCCTGGAAAAAAATACAGCATCTTACATTGCTGACAAAGTGAATCATTTCTGAAATTCCGTGCACACGCTGTTTTTTTTTTTTTTTTTTTTTTCTTGGAATTTTAAAACTTTGAAAAAGCAGTGGTGTCGTCCTAATGTGCAATACCAATAACAACATATTGTGTCTCCTTTTATAGGGGTTATAGGATTAGAAAAAAACATGGTTGCCCATTGCCAGTGCTGAACCTGACTACAGGTTGTGTGTGCTGCCGCAGGTCAGTCCTAGTCACTTCAATAGACCCTGTACAACCTGTCGAGGGTGCGGCACTGTTTCATGTTGAAAGCAATCATGAGGATTTGTTCTTGTTGTGTTTTTTTTTTTTTTTTTTTTATGCTAGTCAACCTTGTAAGCCCCAGAATGATTGTAATGTCAGAGGTGTTGCTGTGGCGGGATCACAAAGGGTGCTAACCCTACAAAGCTTGAATTGTGGGATTCCATTCTACAAAGCAGCCATCACAGCTGCACATCATAGTAGGGGTGCAGTATGCTGGAGGCATTGGGGCCTTTGTTGTAAGACCCCGCAGGTGGCGATTACACCGAATTCATGAAGAGAAACCACATCCATGTCACACTGCTTTGGTGATGTAACCGATATTGTCATTAGAGGAAGTTGTTAGAGATGGGATCTAGTGGATCCCTTGTTGAGCAATTAGTGTGTGTAGTGACTATATAATGAGCAGAATCAGTGACTTTGCTTAAGATACCTTCGCACATTTATTTCCCTTGTTGCATCCATCAAAATGGACAGGTTTTTTTCTCTCTCATCTCATCCGTTCTAACTCCTTTTTTCTTTTTTTTTTTTAAACTGAAGGAGGTGAACTTATTTTGTTTCCATTGACGCTCAGCAATGGATCAATTCATAGTGGATGTAAACTGAAGTAAAATGGATATCTTTCGATCTCTATCTGGTTTTGTCGCTTCCCAGTGGACTTCTGCTTTGAGTCTTCACCTTCACAAATGGATTAAAATAGGACATTGACTGAGATTCATGAAATGCACACATGGATCTATAAAAAAAATTAGATATATGATTGGTTCCATTAACTTCTATTGTCAGTGTGCTGTCCATTTTAAAAACGGACAGCACACTGGTGAGAAAAACGGCCCGACATTGACTATCTTAATCCAGATAGCAGTGTCCGCACCATTCACAGGTCTCCTGACCCGAACTTGACATTCTCATGTATGCTTATGAGGCTGTGGAGTACGGGTCAGGACTCAGGAGAAATAGGTCCCTATTATAGTATTCCTGTTAAGATGATTTATTTGAGCACACCCCATTTCAGTATGCTTACATCCTCGCCGTAACGAAAAATTGCCCACTCTGTCGGAAAAAAAATGCAGATGGCTGAGACTGATAATAACATGCTTAAAGCAGCGGATTATATTTTCTCCCTTCACTATTATAACAGATCCAAAACAAATGCATCAAGCCGTGAAGTACTGTACACCTGGCTGAGATGAAAAAAGCTTGTCTGGTAGTAGGCGGAATGGCAGCATGACCTACAGTTAATGAAACGTTCAGGTTCTACATAGAGGTAATGAGACATAAACCTTGTGTGGGAGGCACAAGGTGCAGCGTATTAAAGAGGGGAACCGTTCCGGACGTCCACGCTCCTTTTGTCCTGTCAGAGTTCCAAAAATCTGCAAATAAAAAAGCAATTTGCTTAGTCCAGCTGGTTTCTTTTAGGATGTTTCCAGAACGTTGGCTTCTTGCTTCTCCCATTAAGCATAATCTCTATAATATAATATTTGTTGGGCCATCGTCCTGAGTGTGGTCAAGAACCGCAATCTGAAACCTTGTCAAAAATGTTTTTCAGTTTTCAGGTTGAGTGGAAAAACTATCTGACAATGTTTAACTCCTGGGAAGTCAATGGAACACTAAAAAAAGACATCCACACCAGGCTTTCCATGGCTTAATCTGTATATTAAGAGGGATTGGTGTCTCCCTAATCCTTTAATAGATCCATCACATCTTTCCTCCTTAATCGGATTACTGCACTTGGTGTAACTTTATATTGTGAGCCTACCTCTCGGAAAAGTCTGCTTGACAAAAAAGAAATGGTGGCACTCTGTCAATTTGTGTTCTTACCTGTTCACTGAGTGCAGTAAATCATGATAGCGAAATGTCATTAGACATTAAAAACAAAAATGTACCAAACACTGTTTTCCACATAAAGAAAAAAAATATATAAATGTCTTTTCCTGCGGTTTTTAATACGTTTTTATTCTAGAGGTCGTTTTAACCGTAAAATTGCTTAGTTATGCCGTGATGGCATTTTGCTCTCTTATACAATATGAATTTGCCTTATCATACATTTCAGTATATATCCAGTGTATATGGGCATCAGAGAGCGAACATAAAATGAATGTCAAGTGAATAAAACTTAGTGGGTACGGAAAGTATTCAGACCCCTTTAAATTTTTCACTCTTTGTTTCATTGCAGCCATTTGGTAAATTAAAAAAAAAAGTTAATTTTTTCACATTAATGTGCACTCTATACCCCATCTTGACTGAAAAAAAAAACAGAAATGTAGTAATTTTTGCAAATTTAATAAAAGAACAAAAACAAAACTGAAATATCATGTGGTCATAAGTATTCAGACCCATTGCTTAGACACTCATATTTAAGTCACATGCTGTCCATTTCCTTGTGATCCGCCTTGAGATGTTTCTACTCCTTTATTGGCGTAGGACTTCATTTGGAAAGGCACACACCTGTCTATATAAGACCTCACAGCTCACAGTGCATGTCAGACCAAATGAGAATCATGAGGTCAAAGGAACTGGCCAAGGAGCTCAGAGACAGAATTATGGCAAGGCACAGATCTGGCCAAGGTTACAACAGAATTTCTGCAGTACTCAAGGTTCCTAAGAGCACAGTGGCCTCCATATTCCTTAAATGGAAGAAGTTTGGGACCACCAGAAGTCTTCCTAGACTTGGCTGTCCAGCCAAACTGAGCAATCGTGGGAGAAGAGCCTTGGTGAGAGAGGTAAAGAAGAACCCCAAGATCACTGTGGCTGAGCTCCAGAGATGCAGTAGGGAGATGGGAGAAAGTTCCACAAAGTCAACTATCACTGCAGCCCTCCACCAGTCGGGCCTTTATGGCAGAGTGGCCCAACGGAAGCCTCTCCTCAGTGGAAGACATATGAAAGCCCGCATAGAGTTTGCTAAAAAAACATATGAAGGACTCCCAGACTATGAGAAATAAGATTCTTGGGTCTGATGAGATGAAGATAGACCTTTTTGGTGATAATTCTAAGTGGTATGTGTGGAGAAAACCAGGCACTGCTCATCACCTGCCCAATACAATCCCAACAGTGAAACGTGGTGGCAGCATCATGCTATGTGGGTGTTTTTCAGCTGCAGGGCCAGGATGACTGGTTGTCATTGAAGGAAACATGAATGTGGCCAAGTACAGAGATATCATGGAAGAAAACCTCTTCCAGAGTGCTCTGGACCTTGGACTTGGCCGAAGGTTCACCTTCCAACAAGACAATGACGCTAAGCTCACAGCTAAAATAACACAGGAGTGGCTTCAGAACAACTCTGTGACCATTCTTGACTGGCCCAGCCAGAGCCCTGACCTAAGCCCAATTGAGCATCTCTGGAAAGACCTAAAAATGGCTGTCCACCAACATTCACCATCCAACCTGACGGAACTGGAGAGGATCTGCAAGGAAGAATGGCAGAGGATCCCCAAATCCAGGTGTCAAAAACTTGTTGCATCATTTCCAAGAAGACTCATGGCTGTACTAGCTCAAAAGAGTGCTTCTACTCAATACTGAGCAAAGGGTCTAAACACTTATGACCATGTGATATTTCAGTTTTTCTTTTTTAATAAATTTGAAAAAAATTCTACATTTCTGTTTTTTTCTAGTCAAGATGGGGTGCAGAGTGTACATTAATGAGAAAAAAAAGAACATTTTTTAATTTATCAAATGGCTGCAATGAAACAGATTGAAACATTTAAAGGGGTATGAATACTTTTCGTACCCACTGTATTTTTTTATAGGTCTAAGGTTGATTTAAAATGTTTTTAAAGAAGCAATGCCCTCACCGATCGCCTAAACTCCTGATCTAATACATTCAGGGTCCCAGATGGTCTCTACTTCTGATCCCATCTTGACATACCAGAAATGCCAGAAAATATCTGTTAAGGCAATAAATATTTGATCACTGGGTACCAAAATAATGGGACCCTCACCCATCTAAAGAACTTTCATCCTGAAGTTCCCTGTGTAAGTAGAGTGATGGTATAACACTACTGATATGGTATTTTTTGATGCCCTTTCTTGGGATCACTGGATGTCCCAGTGGTCAGACACATGGCGATTAGACACTTACCATTACAACACTTCCATTGAAATGTATATGGATGGGAGCCGCTTCCAGTCACTGCACCACTTCTCTCCTAGCAAAGCATTACAATGATACAGGCAAAAATTAGTGATGAGCGAGTATACTCGTTGCTCGGGTTTTCCCGAGCACGCTTCGGTGGTCTCCGAGTATTTGTTAGTGTTCGGAGATTTAGTTTTCATCACCGCAGTTGAATGATTTACAGCTATTAGCCAGCCTGAGTACATGTGGGGGGGTTGCCTGGTTGCTAGGGAATCCCCACATGTAATCAAGCTTGCTAATAGCTGTAAATCATTCAACTGCGGCGATGAAAACTAAATCTCCGAACACTAAAAAATACTCTGAGACCTCCCGAGCGTGCTAGGGAAAACCCGAGCAACGAGTATACTCGCTCATCACTAGTAAAAATCCCACCAGTCCACGTTGGTTGGCAGATCCTTCCAAATTCATTGAGATCCCAAAACAGAAATCGAACACTTAAAGGGAACCTGTCACCAGGTTTGGCCGATATGAGTTATGGTCATCACCTTTCAGGGCTGATATACAGCATTCTATAATGCTGTATATCTGCCCCCAATCCAACCTGTAAGAGAAGAATAATAACTCTTATTATACTCACCTGCGAGGCGGTCTGGTCCGAGGGGTGTCGCTCTTCTTGGTCCGGTGCCTCCCGTCTTCCTGCGATGCCGTCCTCCTGCTTGCTTCGTGTGAATGACACGTCGCTGCATAATCCACTGTGCTCCTGTGCAGGTATACTTATCTGCCCTGTCAAGGGCAGAGCAAAGTACTGCAGTGCGCAGGCTCCGGGAAAGGTCAGAGAGGCCCAGCGCCTGCGCCCTGCAGGACTTTGCTCTGCCCTCAACAAGGCAGAGAAGTGCGCCTGCGCAAGAGCGTGATGCCGAGGTGACTATATGGATGATGCAGCGATGACATCCACACGAAGCAAGCAGGAAGACGGTGATCATAAGAAGACAGGAGGCGCCGACCAAGACCAGCGACGCCCATCGGACTGCACTGCCCCGCAGGTGAATATGATAGGTTATTTTTCTTCTTTTACAGGTCGGGTTGGGGGCAGATATACAGCATTATAGAATGCTGTATATCGGCCCTGAAAGGTGATGGCCGTATCTCATATCAGCCAAAACTGGTGACAGGTTCTCTTTAAGACCCTATAACACTAAAAATCTAATTTTCACAATTTGTATATTGATAGCCTATGTGCTGATTATGAGGGTCACTGCTGCAGCAGAAATGTACAGTTCCATGTATATTATATGGGTATATGAAAAGGTCTTTATGTATTCTGTAAACTTAGGCTGAATTTTAATATGCAAAATATGTAATGCACATGTACTGTGATGTATAAACACACATTACTTATTATTTTTTGGCTCGTTAGGATATTTTTTGTAGAAAAGGACACGATTTGTTGTGTTGTCATCGCAGTATCAAATTATTTCATATGTCTGTATCCACTATTTTTCTAAAGCCGCTGTTATCAACTTACAAACACAACTTATCTTGTTTTGGATATTCATACCGAGACTTGTTCCAGAAATTCTTTTGCATCACAAGCTTTTCAGTGCTGCAGAACTTCCAAATCGGGTCAGAAGTTTATGAAAACTGGTATCTAATCCATTGAAAACATGACTGCTATTTGCATACCATTGTGTTTAATTGCCACAAACCAAAAGTATGTCAAGCGGTTCCCTGAGCAGTTTTGCGGTGAGACAACACCCAGAATCCATGGTTTGCTCTAAGACCATTGTCAGTCTAAGTAGTGATTAATGGTAACCACAGCCTTCCCGGGAAGGTCTTCCTCATTACTTTTGGCACAGGAGACATTGAGGTTTGCAAATTCACATGTCTGGGCTTTCTCATTTATTATATAAGAGACCCTGATGATAGAAATGCAAGCCAAAATGTTATAAAACCATTTAATTCTGTGAAATATATAAGACAACATAATAATAATCGGACATCACTGTTAGATTAAAAAGAACTGTCTACATCTTATAAAGGACTCACAAATAGTAGCTAAAAATAAGTAAAAGTGTATATGTTTCTAAAGATTTAGGACTGTCAAATATATGTACGCAAGCGACTAAGTCAGGAAGTGAGGCGCAACAAGTAAGCAACTTTGTCTAGGTCGCCTAAGAAAGACATGTACCTATCAATGACTGAGAGTAAAGATGGCAATCACAAGTAAAATCAACCATGGGTTGATAAATACCCAATCTTGCCAGGCGGTGTAAGGCAGGCAACCAGAGTCCCACCGCACCCGACTCGCGTTTCGCAAGAATGCTTTGTCCAGGGGTTTTTCAGGTTTACAAATTCACATGGCTAGGTTTTCTAATTTATTATATATATATATATATATATATATATATATTTATATATACTTTTTTTCAGAAATATATCTTAACACTTTGATTTTTTTTTCTGAATAGAGAGACTGACTGCTTTTGAAAACTTTTTTGGGGTGATTGTCAACTAGCAAAATCAGAGACTTGCTACCTTACTGTAGGGCCTAGCATGTCCATGCATTTACATAGAAATTATTTAAGAGGGATATCTGTGAAGGCACTACAAGGCAATTGAACACCTACCAGCAGATTACTACCAGCAACAGGCCACCCTGTGATCAGCTTATTTTCGGGATACGCATTTTGCAAACAATTTAAAAAAATATGAGGACTTTCAGAATATGGAATAGATCTCGCTACAGCAACATGTAAGGCTATGGTCTCACGACCGATTTTTCTCTCTTCCGAGAAAAGCGGACCAATTAGGCTATGTGCACACGCTGCGGATTTTGCTGCCAGTCCGCAGCGGATTGGCCGCTGCAGATTCGCAGCAGTTTTCCATGCATTTACAGTACCATGTACACCTATGGAAAACAAAATCCGCAGTGCACATGCTGCTGAAAAAAACGTGCAGAAACACTGCCTTGTTTATTATGCAGCATGTCAATTCTTTGTGTGGATTCCGCAGCGTTTTACACCTGCTCCTCAATAGGAATCCGCAGGGGTAAAACCGCAGATGAAATCCGCGGAAAAAAAACGCAGGAAATCCGCAGTGCGGTTTACCTGTGGATTTATCAAAGTCAGTGTGGAAAAATCTGCAGAGTAGTCTAATGCTACTCACACTCTAATGAAAGGGAAATCGGAGTAGGATCTGATTTTCTCAGAGGTGGAGAAAAAAATAAAGTTTCTGCACCTTCTCCATTCAGCCAGTTTGTGTAAATTTGATGTTTTCCACGGGCCTATAGACTTGAATGGCCGAGTCCGACCCAAATATTGGAGGTAAATCGTGCGTGCTGCAAATTGGACATGTGCACAACCTCATAACATTCATCCCCACATTATTCAAACTGTCAAAATGGCGCATAGCACTCGTTTGATTATTTACAGTCAGTGCATGAGCCCGAAGGATGAGCATTCAGCATGTATATAACACTGTTTGCTCTACAGTAAGAGTCTACATTCAAGAGCTCATCAGGTTTCCTGAAATAAGTGCATATTTAGACCTATAAAACCCCTTTTAATGGTAGAATTTGCTGTGCCTACACGAGATGTGAGGGTTGTTAGTAAAACAGTCCCATCGAGTGACTGCAGACTGTACGATCACTGAACTGAATAATGGATGACGCTCTGTTGATGGAGGTGGCAGGTGTTAAAACAATTGTAAGTAACTATGTTTGTTCTTTCATATCGTGTTAAAAGACGAGCCCTTGATAATGAACTCTGCATGAGGAAAGTCATGACAATGGAAATGTTATCCACACAGAGTTCAATAATCTAAAAAATACTCAACTTATTTTCCGCACTGCTTGATACTGAATGTTTGGTTTCGTATGGAGATGTTGCACATTCTACTGTGGTTGGTCGAACGTTCACCTGATCCTTTGCCCGTTTCCCTCCTTTTTTATTAGTTTTTGTACTTTACTGTCTGCTATACTGATTTTTCTACCTTTTTGAAGGCTACGGCCAAGCTCATACAATCTTGTAGGAATCCATTCTCAATCTCTCCCAAATGTGTCGTTGTGGACACCTGACATTTGGAGTTGGTTTCTAGCCTTGGCTTGGAATGAATGAAATATTGCTGACTACACTGATATATATTGCTGACTTTCTTTAAGATAGGTCATCAATATCAAATAGTTGTGGCCATCACCCGGCTCCTCCACTAATCCACTACCATCAACTTTAACAGCCACAGCTGTACACAGTGTAATGAGCGGTACAACAACACTCGGTCTGCTGCCGGCAGGTGATGATCGGTGGGGGTGCTCGGGTGTCAGACAACCAACAATGTAAATCCTACTGTAAGGATAGTGTAAAACTCGATTAAATAATGGAATATCTATTTTTTTTTTGTGATACAGGCTTCTACTTCTGTAATCTCTGATGGGGGTTCTTTACTGTAAGAGCAGCGAGACTGTCATTTCCTGCCACAAGTTCAAGAAGGCCGTCAATGCCTTTCTTAAAAATGTTAAGGCTACTAGATTTTGAAGATTGAATTGTTGATTGATTTGTTCTGAAGGCTGGAAGGAATTTTTCCTCTAATATGGAGGAAATGTCATCCACCTAATGTCGTTTTTGCCTTCCTTTAGGTCAACGCATTGGGATTATACTGTAGGTTGGATTTGGTGGCCAGTGTTTGTTGTTTTTTTGTTTTGTTTTACCACCCTAACATCTAAGTAGCTTTTCTCTTGCAGAACCTTCAATGACACATTGTGGAGCCTCCTTTATATAAAATAAAACAAAAAAAAGTTTTACTTTTAGGCAATCTTTTAATGTATTTGATGCAGATACCAACCAATGACAGCGCAGCTTTTATTTCTTACTCTTGTGGTAAAATAACAAGTTGTGCTGTGATTTGTTGCTTTGGGCATCAAATACAGTTCACTTTTACAGTTTTAGTAATTCTGTCAGTATTGGGCATAAAGAGATGAAACAATTGTCTCATTGAATATATGACAGCACAGTGTGAAGAAGAAACTTCTCCCTTCTTCATAGATGAGGCTTCTTTTACACTTGCCGTGGTTTTGCGTCCTGTTTTTGCGGCCCCAATACATTTATATGGGGCCGCAATAATTCCACAGAACGCCGTATGGCTGTGAGGGCCGTATTTACGGCCGTGAAAAAATATCGAGCCGCCTTGATCTTTTTCACGGCTTACGGAAACAGCCCCCATTGAAAGTCAATGGGGCTGCAAAAACAACGGAAGCTTGTTTTTGCGGTGCACCGTGACTTCCGTTTTTGCAGAACGCCGTTTTTTTTTCAAATACTTTTTCCATAGTATTGGAAATCAGAAAAGCAGGCGATCTGCAAATTTTTTGTGGTCCGTTATTGCGGCAGACCGTGATGATTGCAGCAATACGGCCCGCAAAAAAGGCCCACAAAAACGGGCCGCAAAAAACATGGCAAGTGTAAAAGAAGCCTAAGTTAGCAACATATCCCATTGTTTGAGAACGCAATGCATATGGTACACAACTTTATTGTACTGCCCGGTGCACAGCGTTTTCTGTACATTCCATCCTTTGAGTGTTGCACAATTTTATTATTTTTCTTTGTACCATATACCCCATTTTTTACATAAGACATGTCCCAACCTCAGGAATTTGAATCACAAGTAGTACATAAGAGACTCTTTCCCAGAGCAAACCCCTTAAACCTATACAAAGCCAAGACCAGACCTCCTCTAAACTAATGCAAACCTCAGATCAGACCTCCAGCAGTGGTGGGGAACCTCCAGCCCCGGATTGTTTAAGGCCCGAGTTGATCTTTTTTCCAAACCCCCCCCCACCCTGCACTGATCTAGACCACAGACCAAACCCCCTACACTAAATACAGATGCCCTAAACTATTAGAAATCCAAGATCAGGCTCTCTAAACCAAAAAATTTAAGACAAGATCGCTTTAAACTAATATAGACCTCAGACCGCTTGAACTAATAGAAACTTTGGACCCTTTAAACAATGCAAACTAATATGGACCATAGAATAGATACCCCAGACCCCATAAACTAATAAAGACCACTGAGAAGAGGTGACTATATAATTAGGATTCAGAAGACTTCCAGTTCCCAATTTTCCGTGTGCATCTTGGATATTTAAAGCGAGTTTGACAATGTAACCTATTCTGCTTTGTCATATATAATATAACCATTGTGAAAGTATTTTTAATCCAGGAATCAAACATCCTTTATTTAGGAATACAAGTCCTACTCTGTTGTACTGCTACATTTATAATTTTTGGAAACTTTAGTAAAGTTGTCACAGACAGATTTTTTTACTGTAAGAGCAGTGAAAAGATGCATCTCCCTGCGAGGATTCTTTTCTCGAAAAATATATTCCAAGTTATGCGTACACAATCATAAGTTACTATGCTAATACTTGCCAATGCTGTATGTTTGAGTGTTAGACTTTTCTAATAATTCTATATTTTTATTCCCATTTTTTAGCAAGTTACGGGTAGAAGTTTTGGCGACAAAGACTTTCGCACCGGATTGGAGAATGGAATTCTTCTTTGCGAGTAAGTCAAATTCTTTTCTTCTCTTCATATTTTACTAGAAGAGATTTGCACTGAAGCTCCGAGTCCAGACATGTAGAGAAAACCTGTGCATGAGCTGCTGTTTATTGATGCTGCATCCATTCAATGTTCTCCTACAATAAAAAGAGCAGTGGAAATAAAGAGGAAATTATCAAGAAACCATTAATTCTACAAATCCTGCCCTTGTTTTTTAATGTGCATTCTTTTGCTGCTTCATTGAGCAAGAAAAATTGTGGTAGAAAAGTAGTCAAAAGGGTGTTAAGTCAGTGCAGCAAAATAAAAAAAATAACGGCACTACATCAGCAATATTAGGTCCGATACCAGATATTCTCAAGCAAGAGACGTGATGGATTTTAAAGTAAGGTGTGTACATACATTTTATGTAATTTATAGATCATGGAGTGTTTAAAATGATTTCTAGGACTGCAAAAAAAAAGTCAGATTTTAGCTATACCACAACAATCGGGTAATGCAAAATAGCTGGTATCAAGCAGCTTTGTAGTCAATTGTTTTGCTAACAAAGAATGGATAAAGTTGAGTTTAGGATCTGTTCACATTTGCGTACAGCCATACAGAAAATACCGCTGGATCACTGACATGAGACTTGAGAGGTGGCTAATGGACCCCATTATCTATAGAAGGATTAGTCTGGTTTCCATCATGGGGGTGTTCAGTATTTTTGGCCAGATCTTAGGGTGGATCCTCCAGCGCAATGTGGTAAAAAAGCCTGACTCATTGTGACTGCCCATCCATGTTCAGGAAACGCACTGGCTGCACTTCCTATTTTCAGGTCACTTTTTGCAAAAACAGAAAATGCCAATCTAATGCTTTGAAAAATTTGACTTTTGCTGCTGCTCAAACTTGTCATCTACTAACATATGGCATAATTTTTTAGAGGTCCAACGGCAGGTCCTCTTTAGCTTTGCTCCATATAGTGCTGCTCCCTGCACGGTGGCGTGACGGCCTTGGTGCAATTAATGGAAATATTCAGTGAGACTCCTGTGCTGTATTGATCAGTGGGAGCTCCACTAATTAGCGAGTGATCTCCAGTGATTGGCATTGACTGTAATAATCCATTAATTCTGATTTTGCTACTGAAAGAAGTTGTCTGCTTGTCGACAGACGCATGAGAACATTCTTGCAAGCGGGACGTTTTCTGTTTTGACTGCTGGAGTGCTTGGCGAGAAGATTGTAATTCTAATATAGTATAGTAGGCAGTAGAGATGAGCAAATTGGTTCGCTGAACCCTAGTCCTGTGGTAATGTCAGTATTCCCAGGCCACCAAACGGGAGCCCTGCGAACCTCCTACTTTCTGCATCCCCGAAACCACCTCTGATTAGTAGGTCAGTTGCAACGTCATGTGTACATCACGCAGCAATAATAATGTCTCATCAGGGTTTCTAATAGAAGGCGCCGGGGATGCCAGTAGCTAGGAGGAGGTTTGCAGGGATCCAACCTGGTGACCTCAGAATTCTGATGTAGCTATTGGACCAGGGTCCTTCAAATTGATTCATTCATCTCTAGTTGGAATAGATATAATAAGGATTTGTCCAGGTTTTTTTATTTTTACTCCATGGGATTCAGGTACTTAAAAATAGGCACCTGTACCTTCTACTGCCTATTCTCACTGTGGCCTCTGGTCTTTATTGATATGGCTTTAGCTATGATACATGACCGCTGCTGCCAATCATTGGGCTCAGTGGTGATACCGGTGTAGATGGCACATAGCTGGTGATCATAGTAATTGGCTGCAGTGATCTCAGGATGTCGATGGGATATCGCCAATGCGGCCATATCCACAAAGACCGGAGGCTTCAATAAGGAGCTGAGGCAGGAGTACAGCTGTGGGTGAAGCTGTGTTAGTTGTTTTTGGATTCAGGAAGCCAACAGAGTAAAAGAAAATTTTAACCTGACATCCCCTTTAACCTAAAAAACCTGCAAGTGAATGTATGTAATGTTAATTTCTTTCTATAGAATCGGTGTAGTTGTAAAATTGTAAAGAACTAGAGTTGAACTAAAGGATATGGAGGTCCATAGTGACAAGGCCTCGTGCAAAGTCATGATATCTTGGTGTATCGATCACAAAGGTTCCCCAGATGCCAGCATTTGGGTGTTTGATGGGGAGGTTTGCACTGCCTTTCGCTGCCTGCCTGCAAATCTTTTTGCTCAACTCTACAAAGTACCAAATTTGATTGCAGTTACATATTTTAAGATGCATTTCCTTATGTAATAGTGTTATATAGACCACCCCCGTGGGGTTATGTAGTACTTACATTGGCATTGTATGTAGTTTGAGTCCCCTGACAATGATGGGCTTACAATAGTCCCATGCTGGGGTGAGCGGAGCAGCAGCTGCAGATCGGTAGGTTGCCCCCTCCATCAGATAGGCTTTTGCACTGCCTCTATTATGCAGTCTCTATTCTTGCGTCCGCCTTCCTTCCCTACGTTCCTGGTAGTGTGGGTGGCTTCTTGTCTCTTTTTGTGTACATGAGTTCTTGTTTTGAAAAGCTGTAATTTTAGTCTAATTAGTGCAGGTAATTAGAGACTCCATTTCATTCAGTGCTACAGTGTGTGATCATGAATTGAGCAGGTCTGGGGCAGGCATGTGGCTGTATAATAAGTGCAGAAATGGCGGGGGCTTTACAGTCCTGTCTTTACATTGTGGTTTAATTAGGTCTTAGAGGAAAATGAGTTCTAAGGATAGAAGAGTAAGACCTCACTGTTATTATAAGGGATTCTTGGTTTCTGTATATTAGCTTGTTTAGAGGATTAGGTAACATACAGTAGTTGACGTTACTGGTAAGTAGCACCATTCTAGCGGTAATGTAATTGTTGCTGATGGTTAAGTTTTACCACATCGATTATCTAGAACTCTTTTGCGACAATGCAACATAATACACCAGTATTAATAAAAACCAAATGTTATGCAAGTATCTACTAAAATAAGCACTGATCAGGTTCCTAAACCTGTTTGTCTTGTCTTCATCAACAAAAAGCCGTTGTCCAAGATTCGAAAGTCATGGCTGCTTTCTGCCACAAACAATGCCTCACCGATCCGCAGGTTGATACTGATCATACATGCGTACTGCCTCTTCAGAGAGGAAGAGGACTTGGACTCCAGCGCCACCTATTCTTATAGCACTGGAGTTGTGCAACTAATCGAAGTTTCCTGACCCTAGTATTTATACTTACAAGCCGCTGTCTTCAACTGTTCCTGGAACCGCTCCGGTCCCATTCCACCATCTTGTGACCGCAACTTCTGACTGACTAGAAGTCGGAGGAAACTGTTAAAAGTTTCAATGTAATTCTGAGAGGCTCCTTCTAGCTCTCATAGACTTACATTGAGTAGTGATCTCTGATTCACCCAGCAACAATGGAGGTCACAAACTACAGAAAACTGACTGGAGTGGCACTGAGAACAGAAGATGATGACGGCAGATAGTAAGTATAAAACTTGGGGTTGGGAACTTAGATTAGTAGCACCACTCCAGCGCTGCATAAAAAAATCACTGGAGTGGTGCTTTTAACCATAACAATCCTTGGCACATGACTTAGAATGAAAGCCAAACCAGAATCTCAATTTTCAGACGCTTTTTTGGGGATTGTTGCCTCTCCTCTGTGCAAAGCATGAGATATGATTTGGCTGTATGAGAGACCTCTGACTTTTTTTTTTTTTTTTTATAAATTACGTCTTGCCACTGGGATTTTTGCTCATTCCTCATGGAAAAACTGCTCCAGCTCCTTCAAGTTAGATGGTTTCCTCTGGTGAACAGCAATCTTCAAGTCTGACTACAGACTCTCAGTTGGATTAAGGTCTGGGCTTTGACTAGGCCACTCAAAAACATTTACATGTTTCTCCTTAAATCACTTACGTTTTGCTTTAGCAGTTTGCTTTGAGTCATTGTCTTGGAAGGTGAACTTCTGTCCCAGTCTCAAATCATTGACAGACTGAAACAGGTTTTGCTGAAGAATATCCCTGTATTTCGCACCCTCCGTCTTCCTCTTGACTCGGACCATTTTCTCTGTCCTTGCTGCCGAAAAACATCCCCACAGCATGATACTGTGACCACCATGGTTTACTGTGGGGATGGTGTTCTTGAGGTGATGAGCTGTGTTGGTTTTGCGCCAACCATAGCATTTACCTTGGTGGCCCAAAAATTCAATTTTGGTCTCATCTGACCACAGCACCTTCCTCCATACATTTGGGGAGTCTCCCACAACTCTTTTGGCAGACTGAAAAAGAACCTTCCAATTTTTGTGTGCAAGGAGTAAAGGTTTGTTTCTGCCCACTCTCCCATAAAGGCCACCTCTATGGTATGTATGGCTTATTTTGGTTGCATGGACAGATTCTTCAGTCTCTGCTTAGGAACTCTACAGCTCTTTCATGGTTACCTTTGGTCTCTTTGATTAATGCCCTTCTTGCCCAGACTGAGAGTTTTGGTGAGGGTCCCTCTCTTGGCAAGGTTTATGGAACCATGTTCTTTCCATTTGTTGATAATGGATTTGTTGGTGCTTAAGGGGAACATCAGAGATTGGGATATTTTTTTTTTTTTTATAACCAACCCTGACTTGTACTTCTAAAAATCTTTGTCCCTAACTTGTTTGGAGATCTCCTTGGTCTCCATGGTGTTTGGTTAGTGGTACCTCTTTCTTAATAGTGTTGAAGAAAAGGTGTGTGTCTACTGACAGACCATATGACACTTTGCACACAGGTGGACTTACTTTCACTTAGCATGTTACTTAGGAAGGCAATTGCTTGCACCACAAATTCATAGCAAAAGGGGTGAATACATATGCACATGCCAATTTTTCATTTTTGATCCGATAAATATAATTTATACCTATATTCCTCTCACTTCTGTTTACCAACTTTGACTATTTGGTGCTGATGCATCACACACAAATCGGATTACAAAAATATTTAAACACAGGTTGTAATGTGACAAAACAGGTAAAAACCAAGGGGGTGAATACTTTTGAAATCCACTGCAATATTAGAATTTTCATCAATTCAGTATGTGTGGGCTTTCTCCCTGTGGGTATATTTTTCAACCAAGTAATCTACTGCACTTTAAAATGGGGTGGTAAATCTGCAGTGAAAATTGACTAGTGCTCATATCAGACGCAATTTATGCTGTGGATATTAGTGGATTTCACTTCAGGTGTAGAACGTGAAAAATGTGGCACATAGACAGCATTTCAACAATTAAATTTGAAGTTGTTTTTGCCAATAATTTTCCTTCCTGATTTTTCAAGTTGGGATACAGGTGGATCTCACAAAATTAGAATATCATCAAAAAGTTAATTTATTTCAGTTCAATACAAAAAGTGAAACTCATATATTATATTGAGTCATTACAGTGATCTATTTCAAGTGTTTATTTCTGTTAATGTTGATGATTATGGCTTACAGCCAATTAAAACCCCAAAGTCATTATCTCAGTAAATTAGAATGCTTTATAACACAAGCTTGAACTAGCTTCATACTAGACCTTGGAAATCAAGGTCCCAGAGTCTGGAGGAAGAGTGGAGAGGCCACAATCCAAGCTGCTGGAGGTCTAGTGTGAAGTTTCCACAATTAGTGATGGTTTGGGGAGCCATGTCATCTGCTGGTGTAGATCCACTGTGTTTTATCAAGACCAAAGTCAGCGCAGCCGTCTTCCAGGAAATTTTAGAGTACTTCATGCTTCCCTCTGCCGACAAGCTTTTTGGAGATGGAAATGTCATTCTCCAGCAGGACTCTGCATCTGTCCACACTGCCAAAAGTACCAATACCTGGTTTAAAAACAACAGTATCACTGTGCTTGATTGACCAGCAAACTCGCCTGACCTTAACCCCATAGAGATTCTATGGGGTATTGTCAAGAGGAAGACGAGAGAGACACCAGACCCAACAATGCAGACAAGCTGAAGGCTGCTAACAAAGCAATCTGGGCTTCCATAACATCTCAGCAGTGCCACAGGCTGATCTCCTCCATGCCACGCCGCATTGATGCAGTAATTGATGCAAAAGGAGCCCCGACCAAGTATTGGTATTCAGTAGGCCAACATTTCAGATTTTAAAATCATTTTTCAAGCTGGTGTTATAAAGTATTCTAATTTACTGAGATAATGACTTTTGGGTTTTCATTGGCTGTAAGCCATAATCATCAACATTAACAGAAATAAATACGTGAAATACATCACTCTGTAATGGCTCTATATAATATACGAGTTTCACTTTTTGTATTGAAGAACTGACCTAAACTAACTTTTTGATGATATTGTAATCTTGTGAGATGCACCTGTATGACAATTTTGGCACTTTGAAAATTTACCTAAGGATGTTGTATGACATATAAAATGTAAATGGACTTTAATTCTTCATCATCTCCATCTATACTGTAGATGTTATATAGGTACAATATTTTAATAATTATTTGTTAATATTTGAGAAGTGGGGTTAAACCTCCAGGATCCCTTCCAATGATCATGGATTTATTTTTAATTGCTTGCGCAGGCACGGTCTGTGTTAAACTTGGTCCTATTTCATTCAAAAGGACCCATCTGAAGATTCAGACCCTCACTAATCATTGTTAATGTAGGTTTCTCACTTTGGACATGACCAGACAAAAGTGATAGTCGCCACACCCCGCTGGTCTCTACTTCCTGGTTACTTTTTTGATCACATGTCCTTATGTTGGGGGACATCATTGTTTCATTGCTGCCATTGGAACTTGTGACAGATGGGGGAATAGGCAGGGTCAAAGCAAAGGCAGAGGTTGCCTTTTTTTTTTCCCATAAAGTGGACAAGTTCCAAAAAACCCAGGAAGAGTGATGGTATCTCAAGAGAACTTAAACTTATACTTCCTTAAAATGGCAGGAAATTCTTCAAAAAGCATTAAAATTTATGGACACCACTTTGAGAACATCAAAAAAAGTACTGCAAACACAGAGCAGTGAATTCCTAATACCGTAACCGTCTGGGTGAAGGTCTTTCCATCCGCATTAATTCTAGTGGACACATGTTGCCTTGTTGCAAGATTAGCATATTCAGCAAGGTCATCTATCTCTCAGAGATGGCAGACAGCCAAGACCACATTTCCAGGAGTTTTCCAGTTGGTCGGGCCATCATGCTGCGATGGTGTGACTCCGACAGTCAAGGCTCCACTTGGGGAGAAGATATACTAATTCACCATTTCTGTGGGCACAAGGCCAAAACTTTCATCATCCGGGGGACAAGTGTCTACTGTACTGTCTTATCATTAGCTAATCCCTTCACAGAGAGGCTTTTTAAAGAAATACTGCAGCTTGCGAACCTCTTCAAAGCCTCAACGGCTCTCCCTTTCCTGACAAATTGGCAGCTGTTTTTTCTCGATGGCCTTCATGTTTATGGAAATATGGATATTTTTCACTATTTTAGAAATTGCACAATAGAAAAGTGAATAACTGTGTCAGCAGGCAGGAGGTTAAGAAGGAACATGTAAAAAATAAACTTTGACTTTATTGAACTTTATTCCTATGTTAACATAGTATCCCAAATTTTGTGGAGTTCACCGCATGGTCAGTGGTCTAGGAACAGTAGTTCACATTAGATCCGTACTGGAACATCACAAGTGTTAATAGACACCAGCAGAATCACTGTGGTAATGTTTCAGTTGGAGATTTTATATTCTTTTTTTTTGTTTGTTTTGTTTTAATAATGCTCTGATTACAGGTAAAATTGTTATCCGATTGTAACTATCCCAGTATTTAAAAAAACAAAAAAAAGATCCCTTACAAACTGAATCCAAATGGAAACCAGAGTTCTCTTTTTGAAAAAAATAAATCTTTAAAAAAAAAAAAAATTAAAGGGAATCTGTCACCTAGTTTTGGCCCTATAAACTGCGGCCACCGCCCTCAGGGGCTTATCTACAGCATTCTGTAATGCTGTAGATAAGCCCCCAATGTAACCTGAAAGATAAGAAAAACAAGTTATATTATACTCACCCAGGGGCGGTCCCGGTGTGGTCTGGTCCGATGGGCGTCACAGGTCCGGGTCCGGCGCCTCCCATCTTCATACAACGTCGTCATCCTCCTTGCTTCTGTTGCGGCTCCTGCACCAGAAATAACTACAGAATATGTGAACAGAGCCTTAAAGACACTGTCACAGTCCATTGACTGTGTCTTGTAATTTTACATAGAACCATTCACTTACCTGCACTGTAAAATAAAAGGAAAAAACTAAAAGGAAAACCAGCTCAGCCACTAGTAACTGGTTGGGATAAGTCCAGCATGGACGCTGATCCTCTGCAGCACACAATATTTTCAATAGAAACATGTCATGATTACAGGGAACTTGTTAAGAGTATTTTTCTACACCAAACGGCATGTAAGCAAATTTTGTGTAAAGGAGATAAAATTCATACCTTTTGTTTTAGAAAAGTGCTTTTCCGTTTTTTTTTTAAATAAAAATTCCTAGCGCAAAGTTTACACTAAGGGGCCACAAGTACAGCGGGATTGGCACTCCCGGCTCTCCTCTAGTCATTGACTGACAGGTCACTCTTGTCTGAGTTACAGTTGTGGCCAAAAGTATTGACACCCCTGCAATTCTGTCAGATAATACTCAGTTTCTTCCTGAAAATTATTGCAAACACAAATTATTTGGTATTATCTTCATTTAATTTATCTTAAATGAAAAAAACACAAAAAGAATTGTCTTAAAGCCAAATTGGATATAATTTCACACCAAACATAAAAAAGGGAGTGGACAAAAGTATTGGCAGTGTTCGAAAAATCATGTGATGCTTCCCTAATTTGTGTAATTAACAGCACCTGTAACTTACCTGTGGCACCTAACAGGTGTTGGCAATAACTAAATCACACTTGCAGCCAGTTGACATGGATTAAAGTTGACTCAACCTCTGTCCTGTGTCCTTGTGTGTACCACATTGAGCATGGAGAAAAGAAAGAAGACCAAAGAACTGTCTGAGGACTTGAGAAACCAAATTGTGAGGAAGCATGAGCAATCTCAAGGCTACAAGTCCATCTCCAAAGACCTGAATGTTCCTGTGTCTACCGTGCGCAGTGTCATCAAGTTTAAAGCCCATGGCACTGTGGCTAACCTCCCTAGATGTGGACAGAAAAGAAAAATTGACAAGAGATTTCAACGCAAGATTGTGCGGATGTTGGATAAAGAACCTCGACTAACATTCAAACAAGTTCAAGCTGCCCTGCAGTCCGAGGGTAGAACAGCAGTGTCAACCCGTACTATCTGTCGGCGTCTGAATGAAAAGGGACTGTATGGTAGGAAACCCAGGAAGACCCCACTTCTTACCCCGAGACATAAAAAAGCCAGGCTGGAGTTTGCCAAAACTTACTTGAAAAAGCCTAAAACGTTTTGGAAGAATGTTCTCTGGTCAGATGAGACAAAAGTAGAGCTTTTTGGGCAAAGGCTTCAACATAGAGTTTACAGGAGAAAAAAAGAGGCATTCAAAGAAAAGAACACGGTCCCTACAGTCAAACATGGTGGAGGTTCCCTGATGTTTTGGGGTTGCTTTGCTGCCTCTGGCACTGGACTGCTTGACTGCGTGCATGGCATTATGACGTCTGAAGACTACCAACAAATTTTGCAGCATAATGTAGGGCCCAGTGTGAGAAATCTGGGTCTCCCTCAGAGGTCATGAGTCTTCCAGCAGGACAATGACCCAAAACACACTTCAAAAAGCACTAGAAAATGGTTTGAGAGAAAGCACTGGAGACTTCTAAGGTGGCCAGCAATGAGTCCAGACCTGAATCCCATAGAACACCTGTGGAGAGATCTAAAAATGGCAGTTTGGAGAAGGCACCCTTCAAATGTCAGGGACCTGGAGCAGTTTGGCAAAGAAGAATGGCCTAAAATTCCAGCAGAGCATTGTAAGAAACTCATTGATGGTTACCGGAAGCGGTTGGTCGCAGTTATTTTGGCTAAAGGTTGTGCAACCAAGTATTAGGCTGAGGGTGCCAATACTTTTGTCTGGCCCATTTTTGGAGTTTTGTGTGAAATGATCAATGTTTTGCTTTTTGATTCATTCTCTTTTGTGTTTTTTTCATTTAAGACAAATTAAATGAAGATAATAATACCAAAGATTTTGTGTTTGCAATCATTTTCAGGAAGAAACTGAGTATTATCTGACAGAATTGCAGGGGTGTCGATACTTTTGGCCACAACTGTACATGTATTTTGAAATGTAAAAGAAATCATATACTGGTCCAAACGTCAGGACTTTCATTATCTATCTTCAGTGGACATATGATAAATTCTGCAGAAGAATGTCACAAGATTAACTGCCCTCCCTGCCTGATATCTTGAGCATGCATAGTCCTTCCTCAGGGTGACACATGGCAGATCAATAGTCCGGCTTTTGCAGTGTCATCAGGACCTTGCTGCGTATATGACACCCCAGGGAATGACTGCTCAGGAGCGAGATCTTGGTTGGTGGAGTCAGGGAACTCTGACAAGTGACCTGCTAGTCTGTAACTATAGGCGGGCAGAGATGGCGGCAAGAAAGTTGGAAGTTCAGTGGCAGCCCCGCAGCACTTGTGGTCCATTAGCATAAAAATCATCTAATGTTTATCATATTACCCTTAGCTGGGTAGGTCTGTGTAACACATTATACAGACCTCATTGGGCCATGTGGGATAGTGCAACGATTACACAACAAGACAGCATTCATTACTATACATATAGTAGGTAGATTAGATATACCCGTATAGACGATCTCTGGCAGTGTGCCCTGTTTTCTGCCCGTGCGTGTTTCATCTTTCCCCTCTCTCCTTGTACTTGATTATGTCCAATAACCTTTTGTACTTCACATAACATTGAGATGTTTGATCGTTTGTTCTTGGGTTCTTTTTTATAGTCACAAAACATGTAGGCATTTCCTGACACACATGCAACCCCGCATGTTTTGTGGCTAACAACCACAAAACATGGGGGTCTAGGGACTCGCCATGTGGTTCGAGCACCCATGACACTCCGGGCATACCCTAGCACCCTTGGCAAACTTGAGGAACGAGCACATGTGTTCATCAGTAGTGAGAAGCTGATGGAGACCCGCTCTAGTGAGTAGTCATCTCAACTATGTTTTCTCTGAAAAGCCAGAGCTAAACCTAGATATTTGTAATAATGGAGTTGATCTCTGATTCATGCTGCCCGTGGTTCGAGGAGCATGAATCACTTGACAGGTGATAATTGGGCTCGTGATTTTTCCATAAAACAGCTGCATTGGTGTGTGGGTGGAACAGGGTTTTTTACCCCAGGTCCTATTCTAGGTATACACATTATACACAGTATTCCTTTAGAATTGTCTAGTATTATACATGCGATTTCATGTAATTTTGTTATGTTAATGGAAACTTTTATATAAATGTGCAGTATATGCTTCGAGGAAGCTTCATGATCATTGAAGGACATATTTCTTAAGTTCTTAGTGGTCTGCTTAATATGACTGCAGCGTCGTGAAATTCAGATGAAGTGTTTAATTGCACAGAACAGTTGACTTTAGACTTGAGGAAATGGATTTTCATTTGATCACGCAACAGAAGTGAGACACAAAGGGAAAGACGCAGTGTAGCACGTCGTAAAGAGCCTTTTTAGCATTACGTAAAGGGGAATTTTTAAGGAATGCTGCGTATAAAGCTGAGAAAATAATTTTTAAAGATCTATTTGCTACTTTTATGATCTGTAGTAACAGACTACTCGTCGAGTGAAGTTGATTGGCAGAGATCCGGAGTAAACTAGTTATTCATTTCAAGAGTTTAAGGAATACCCTGGGAAATTAGACTTGGAAATGTTGATCCTTTTCGCCGAACCAGCACTTGTCTGGCCAAGGAAAAAATAACCATAGAGGCCGATCAGAGGAAACATGTTGGATGGGAATATTGTGCAAACCTTGAAGTCTCGGTGCCATGTTTCAATAAGGAAATGAA
The DNA here is from genome assembly GCF_051348905.1 of Ranitomeya variabilis. Taxonomy (NCBI): domain Eukaryota; kingdom Metazoa; phylum Chordata; class Amphibia; order Anura; family Dendrobatidae; genus Ranitomeya; species Ranitomeya variabilis. Next base: position 1,062,527,862 of record NC_135232.1, on the reverse strand, counting down.
ACCTTGAATGCCTTGTTGATGAGGTCTGTGGATAAATTAATTAACTTGTACGGCACTATGCCTAGACATGCAGTATGTCATCACTCAAGTATGTGATTGTATCCAATGTGACAAAAGATGGTGTTACAATAATTAGGTGACAGCATTTACACTCTTATTACTTGACACCTTTTCAATTTAAGTGGAAAAATCTAGACTTTTACGTTATTCTTCATTCCTATGACTCACACACATTATATGCGCCAATGATCAGAAGTAACTAAAATGTTAAGTTGCTGCAACAGGTGAATGTCCATTTGCAATTTGTCGAGTCCTTTCTCATATAATGTTGAGGACATACCAATTAAACATAAAAGCTCACTATTTCTTTCAATCTTAAGCTTCACCCCCTGTAATGCCCATATTTCCGTCTAGATTTTCATACTATCTCTGGATAAATGGTCTGGTTTGAATAGTATACGCATTGCCTGAGAGTACCGTGCTGTTGTCCAATGGTGCCATAAGATACCCACACAGTGCAAAATACGTCTGCGTCCCAGTTAGTGCAATGTATTAAGTGCGTGCGTGCCGGCAATGACAGCCCAGGGCCCCGTGTCTGAGCACCTTAAGTCCTTCCAGCGTATACAGATCTGCATATATGTAATATGCAGAACCCATATACATACTTCTACGCATTACATAAAGATAAATATGGCATAAACATAAATTCTTCCAAAGGATGTAAAAAAAACAAAAAACAGCCAGAGGTAAACATACCCTAAAAAGAAGAGAGGCAGCTGAATGCCACAAAGTCTGTAGCATAATCCTTAGGCCAGGTTCACATTGCGTTAACAGCAGCCCGTTCAACACATACGTTAACGGGCTGCTGTTAACGCAAGTGCCAATGTGTCATCGCGCTAGCGCAGATAGAGCTAGCAGATGCTCTATCTGCGCTAGCAGTGACGGACCCGGAAACACTGCAGCCCGCGTCCCAGGGTCCATCACTCAATGACGGCACATCGCTAGCACACGCCCATTGTGGGTGTGCGCTAGCGATGCGTCCGACATAGGAATTAATGGCGGCGTTAACGGACTACATTACACCGCGTTATGCCGCGGTGTAATGTAGTCCGTCTAATGGACGCCCATAACGAAGTGTGAACCCAGCCTTATAGGGAAGGAAATGGTGGTTATGTGCCTGTTCAGACTGTCAGAATTTTTTATCACCTTTTTTTCCCACATGATTATAGTCATAACAGCCATAACTGTTTATATTAAATTTAGGAGGAAAAAATCTTTAATTTTTTTTTTTTTTTGGTATACTGCCATACATACCAGAACACTAATCCTCAAAAATGAAATATTCAGGGTTTTAGGCAGAGAAATTCTCCCATATACAACCGTGGATAATGTGTGGCTGCCTTCGACAACACAAGTCTTGGGTTTAATTGCCTGCAGTGACAAGCTACAGAGAACCAAGAAGTATCGTTTCTCCTTGCGGAGAGTGACAGATTAAGCATGTCGAGGTGAGGAGACCTCTGGGAAAGGGTCGACATTAACTTGTAGGATTGCAACTTCCAATAGGTGGCACTAGAGTTCTAGTCCTCTTTCTCTCTGAAGAGACAATTTGTATATTCCCAGAGGAGCATTGCGGCTTTAAGTCTCCTCACCTCGACATGCTTAACATGTCACTCTCAGCAAGGAGAAATTATACTTCTTGGATCCCGGTCAGATGCCTCTCAATCAGCCAAACCAGATCTCTACTTTGTACTGACGAAGGGCAGTACCCCGATACAGTGTCTGCAAATTGAGATTCTGGTATGGCTTTTATTCTAAGTCATGTGACAAGGCTCGTTAAAGGGTCGACATTGACTGTTAGGATTGCTACTTCCAATAGGTGGCAATAGAGTTCCAAGCTACAGAGAATAGATTCAGATATGTGGAGGCATTCATTGAGAGCAATAAGATGCACTCCACACAACAATGGAGCTGAAAGCCAAGAGGTAGAAAACACTGGTACGATCAGTATCTCGAGTTGGGTTCCCCTTCCCACACGGACCCCCTGTGCAGCTGAACCAACAGCACATGCAGAATATCTTCCCCTGTTACAAAGTGGAATGCGGGTAGCATACATGTCATACTGAATCATACCACAGCTCTTAGGCATGAGGGGTAGAAAGAGAGTATACAGACAGAATGGATCGCAAATGATTCTTTCCATGAGGTAAAACATTTGCTACTTGTTTTTAAACAATGTTTTACCTCACAGAAAGCTGGATGTGTGATCCCGTGCTGTTCTGTCTCTATACTTATTTGCTCCCTCCCCCGCCCAGGAGCTGTGGTATGGTCAGACCATGTTCTTGTCAGACACAGCCATTACACAGAAGCAGGGGCACATTTATAAGATTATCTTAGCACAGGAACATTTTATTTACACACATCCAATTGTGGAAATTATTATTATTCCAAGATCTATTGATTAAAATCAACTTTGTTCATCGGAAAACTCCTTTTAAGGTTAAAGTCACAGGTAACAGTTGAGTTAAAACTACATCAAAGCCTCGTCTTAGTAAAAGTGGTTCTGCTGTAGAATACAGTAATTGGTGGCACAGTTTTTATTGATGAAAACGTAGTTGTTTTACTTGTCGCACACATAAATTGACACAGTATTAGCAATCTCAGATTAATTTTTTTTTTTCAGATGTACTTTTAGCATCTGTCTTTACAATTCAGGGATTTGCAAAGACTTTGTAACCTGTCACGACCGTGCTTAAGTCTAATTGCATCATTTTCCAGTTGTATGATATTTGATGCCTAAGTCTCTCTATGTTATAATTAGAGCCACATAATTATGCATTTTTAGGTGGTAACCGCCCACATGTCATAAATTTATAGTTGACACCTAATAAGAGATACCGTATTCTTCTCACCCAACACGCCTAGAACAGCTGCTCAGCTTGTAGAACATCGTGACAGTCAGAGGCTTGCTGGCTGTGCAGGTTTCCTCTTGGCAAATATGTCGTCGTTACATCTAGTTTGCACACAGTGAAGCCCTAAGGCAAACACTAAATAAATAATTTAATGTCCTTGTTTCCCATAAAGCTGGATCGTCTAAGGTGGGATTTTTCATTATTTTAGAAAAGTGAAAATAGAGATCAGAAAAAGATTTTCAGGACCCTGGAAAAGCAGCCACATCCATAGTATGAGGCCTCTGGAGGAAAGCACTGTGTGAACCTCTTCCATTCTGCTGGCCTCCCCATCTTCTCGTTTCAGGGCCCAGTATGATGTTATTGTGACAGCTTGACACACGTATGATGCCTCTTTGGAATGACAAATCAGAAGAGGCTCTATGGGATGTTGGCAAGTAAGAAGGGGTTCGCAGGTCTTGGCTATGGCGGCCACAGACTCCACCAAAATGGGCTCCGACTTCCGATTCCACAGCCCTGCTAGCACCTCTTCTAAAAAAAAAAAAAAAAAAGCCTTTGATTTCTGGTTTCTCCGTCTATGTCTGGATTAAAAGCTTCTCCTGTAATACAAACTTTACACAAGAAAGGTTGTTAGCCTACATCCAAGAGAAGCAGAATATTGTTTTCTCAGATGTCTTTCTAGTTGTATCCTAGTTACTTCCTCTTTTTTGTTCACATACATTTTTTTTTCACTGAAGCAGGTAGTTTGTCTGTACTTTTTTTTTATCTGTGGACTCTTAATGTATCCGTTAAAATGGTTATTCTAGATTCTAGATTTTGCTTATTTTTCCCTATGGGGATAAGAACAAGTAGTTGCTAAATATCTGCCTGTTATGCTTGGTGCTGACCTCTGCCAGTTCAGAGCATTCAAAAACCTTTCCTCCTGGCAATTGAGGTTTTTGGTGACCTCATGTCGACAGAGCAGCTTCTTCTTTCACTCCGCTCTGTTGATGGGGCGTCATTTCCGATGTCATGATGATTCGCAGCCTGCTCCCTGCTGCCTAACTGCGGGGAGCTGGCTGAAATTGGCATGATGTCCTGTCAAATGAAGCAGCAGCTCTCAACCAGCATAGATTTGGGCCGAACAGAACAGATAGTTTGCAACTACCTGCCTGTTCCCACTGGAACTAACTCCTTTCGGGTATGTACACAAGTTGCAAATTTAGTGCAGTTTTGTCACTTTTTTTTTTCTGCATGTATTTGTGAGAAAACCTGATGCCAGCAGAGTGAATGAGAAACCTGAAGTGTCATGCACACGTGGAGTACTTTTTTAACCTACAGATTTGGTGCAGAAAAGAGTCTGCAGAATGTCAATGCTCTGCCCGTTTTTGCCCTGCGTTTTTCATCATTGACTTCACTCCATCAGTCAAAAAATGCAGCCAAAAGCGCTGCCAAAACATGTGTATTTGCATCTGCACTTTTCCTGCCAAGAAATGCAGAAATTTTACTCAGCGTGTGCACATATCCTTAAAGAACAGAAGAAACTCTAATGTCTTCAGTAATACTAATGAGAATAGGATGTGCTTGGAGCTTCACAGACCAAGAACATAGATCCATTTTTAAAGCTGTGTATGGAACAATGAAACTCTAGGGGTCGGTGCGCTGTACAAGAAAAAGGCTGCAATAGGACGTATCGCACAGATGTATGAATGTAGCATTACGCTGTGTGCGTGGATGAAAAGTCTTGGATGTATCCTCTATGGGTCTTGTTAGCATAAAAATACTTAGTGAAAACCATCAAAAACTCTATATGCTCTAAGCTCCGCATCTCCTCAGTCATATACTGCCCTCAAATAGTGTGAAATAGTAAACCTGACAGATACTCTTCAAGCATCACCATATTTGCTTTGTAAGATGCGTCTAGATTTGACTTTAGATTTATATGAAAATGCTTGAAACATACAGATCAGAGGTTAAAAGAAGCCGCAAAAATGTGAAAAATATAAAATAAAATATTACTCGCCTTTCCAATCCCCCTACAATCCATCAAATCTGTTTCACCAGTCTGTATTTACAAGTGACTAGAAGCCAAACTGTGACCTCTGAATGTGACCGCAATAGTACAGCATGTGACTGCAGTGTAGGACTTCTAACTGAAGTATTGCACATCATGGCTGGGTCTACTGGTGGACTGCCTTGGTCACAAGCCACTTGTGAACGAAGACCATTGTGCTGTTTCAGCAGGGGATGCATTGGTATTTTATGGGTTGATTTTAGTATATTTCCTGTCTTGGCACATTACTTGGAATTTCAGTGCTAAGGAGTGTTGTGTGTCCAACACGTTGCAAGGAAGGTTTTTTTTTCTCACAGACAATGTTTATATGTTTGAGATATGATATGCTAAAAAATGTGAAAAGGTTGTAGGAAAGCAGCTGGAAAGGTCTTGGAGATTAAAGATTCCAGCAACATTAGGTTGCTGAGAAGTTTTTAATAGGACCAGATTTTGGGTTCGGGTTTTAGGAATGACCAGAGGAGTTTGGGTGGGAATGGTTGCTCCCATAGCTCCAGCCTTGGCTTTCCAGGTCCTATACTGTCTCAGAGCTGTCTGGGTGTGGGAGGAGGAGGAGGAAAACCCTCTGATGTTGGAAAGACTTGGCCACTGTCTGAAAGAGCTGAACTTTGATTTAATATTTGCTGGACATTGACTGCCAGTGCATGGACTTTTTTTTTTTTTTTTTTTTTAGTCTTTGTGCCGAATAAGGCTGTTTTCTTGTTTTGAGCCCTATGAAAGCTTATGGAGACTATAAACCTCGCCTTGTTGGACCAGATACCTTGTCTATGTACACTGGCTCCTGCCAAAGAGCGTGTATCCTTACAAGGTTTAAAAGACTTAACTGGTAAAAATGTAGCATATAATAAAAATGTTAAGTTAAGGTTGTTCTTTTGAAAACAAGTTATCTCCTATCAATTGATGTTAGCTGAGCTTCTGACCAATGGGACCCACCCAGATCAGCAGAAACAGGAACTTTTTGACCCCATTGGAATAAAGTTGTGTGTATTTTTGGACAGTTTCTCCATTCATTCCATAACTAGTAGTGATGAGCGAGTGTACTGGTTGCTCGGGTTTTCCAGAGCACGCTCGGGTGATCTCCGAGTATTTGACTGCTTGGAGATTTAGTTTTCCTTGCCGCAGCTGGATGATTTGCGGCTACTAGATAGCTTGGTTACATGTGGGGATTCCATATCAACCAGGCAACCCACACATGTACTCAGGCTGGTTAGTAGCTGTAAATCATTCAGCTGAGATGATGAAGACGAAATCTCTGAACACTACCAAATACTCGGAGGACACCCGAGCGTGCTCTGGAAAACCCGAGCAACGAGTATACTTGCTCATCACTAATAACTAGCAGTGGGGATTTGGATGTTTCGCCCCCAGCAGTTCGCCCTTGTTTGTCCTTGTGGTTCATGAATTCCTGTCCGTCATCAATCTACATGTCACAAAGTTCTGTACAGAGTGCTGCACTTTTGTGACATGTTAAATCAACTGTTACCATCTGACGTCACGGGGAACCGCTAGACTGCACTCCGTGACCCAAGGAGCTGCAGCTGTGACAGGTAAGTATCATCCTGGGGGCCAAATGCTGGGGGCCAAATGTGCCCGGGGGAGAACTGCTGGGGGCAAACTGCTGGGGGCGAAACATCCTATAACCCTAGCAGTCGAGTGCAGAGCAAAGTTCTATAAAGAATGAAGGGAATGACAATCAAGTGTCCAACTTTCTGCACCACTTTGTAACTGTTAAATTTTTTTTGCGTTGCCTTTGCCTCTTTACTTGCCACCTAGGCAATATAATTTGTCCTTAATTGGAATGACTATTCATGCCATAGATACATGCACTGGGTCCAGAGGGGGCGCCACTGCTTATTAGTTGCCCTCAGCTCTGGTGTTTTTCACAATACAATAGACTGCACTGAATACTTAATTTTGGCCGTCCTCGGACACCATGACTAATGTGTATAGTGTGGGGTCTGGCTTTCTCTTTGCGCATCCAGCTATAAATTTGAAGTCATTTTATCATTTTACAATTCATGGAAGGACCACCTCGGCTGCACCCATTTTGCTTCATGTCTAAAGTTACTGTGTCCAAGTATGAAAGTCTGGATAGCATATGGAGAAAATCTTCCTGGCAGAATATGTATCACAAGCTCATTTATTAACTGAAATATAGAAAATGCAGATGTCCTGGAAAGTTGTTTAGTCAACACGGGACTCTATGGGCTTCTCTTTCAACCTCCCGTTTTAGAAGTAGAGAAGTCCAGAAACATTCGGTGTGATTGAGGATAGTTTTATTACTAGATTTAGGCGGCCTTTTTAAATGAAGTTCTTTTTTTGCAATTAGTATGGAAAACTGAACATTAACAACATACCGTAATAATATTAGAAGCTAATTATGGCAATTCTAATCTGACAATATCTCAAGAACATTACCTTCTAATCCCAGCAAACTTCAGTGCAGTGTTTACAGGCTAGACAGCAGCGATGGTCAGAGAGAGTAAACATTAAGGATATGTGCACATGACCTTTTATTGTCCTTTTATTCGAAGCGAAGCTGCTTCAGGAAAAAGCTGCTGCAGTGGATTTGTTGGAAGTTCACAGTTGGATGTTTTCAACTTTTAAAGAGTGTTTACATTTCATTTATATACTTTTATAGAGATTTTATTTTTTGCACCTTAGATTTTATTTTTTGCACCTTACTCCGTTATTTAGATTTGTATCTTTTGTTTGCTTAGACTGTTTTTATCCAAATGGTTTTGACCATTTCATCATTTGAAACTTTTTTTTTTTTTTCTGTAGCAATTTTTTTGGGGGTGTCTAAACTTCAGTGCCCTGTTGTAGTACAAAATCCACCTACGGTAATTTATTTTTTATTTTGGTCATTTGAATGCAAACCTGCAACGTTTAAAAACTTAATGTAAGTATTGGATGACTTCTCATTCTAGAAATTTGCAAAAGAGGCAACAATTAAGCATCTTTGAATGTGCGCCACTTCCTGTGCGCCAAAAAAATTACTTGGCAATAACGCAATTGATGAATTGGGGCTTTGTTTTACAGTTTGCAAGGCTAAAGATGATATTTTTTTCATTAAAAGGGTCACAAAGTAATCTGCTGTTACCTGGAGGGGAACCTGTTAAGAAGTTTTAGTTTTCCATTTAGTGTCACCTCATATTATTACTATTTATTATTATTATTATTATTATTATTATTATTATTGTGCCATTTATTCCATGGCGCTTTACATGTGAGGAAGGGTATACATAATAAAAACAAGTACAATAATCTTGAACAATACAAGTCATAACTGGTACAGGAGGAGAGAGGACCCTGTCAATGAGGGCTCACAATCTACAAAGGATGGGTGAGGATACAGTAGGTGAGGATAGAGCTGGTCGTGCAGTGGTTTGGTTGATCGGTGGTTACTGCAGGTTGTAGGCTTGTCGGAAGAGGTGGGTCTTCAGGTTCTTTTTGAAGGTTTCGATGGTAGGCGAGAGTCTGATGTGTTGTGGTAGAGGGTTCCAGAGTAGGGGTGAAATCTTGTATACGATTGTGGGAAGAGGAGATAAGAGGGGAGTAGAGAAGGAGATCTTGTGAGGATCGGAGGTTGCGTGCAGGAAAGTACCGGGAGACGAGGTCACAGATGTATGGAGAAGATAGGTTGTGGATGGCTTTGAATGTCATGGTTGGGGTTTTGTACTGGAGTCTCTGGGTAATGGGGAGCCAGTGAAGGGATTGACAGAGGGGAGAGGCCGGGAAATAGCGGGGGGGGGCATGTGGATTAGTCGGGCAGCAGAGTTTAGAATAGATTGGAGGGGTGCGAGAGTGTTCGAGGGGAGGCCACAGAGCAGGAGGTTACAGTAGTCAAGGTGGTAGATGATGAGGGCATGGACTAGGGTTTTTGCAGATTCTTGGTTTAGGAATGTACGGATCCGTGAAATATTTTTGAGTTGAAGGCAGCAGGAAGTGGAAAGGGCTTGGATATGTGGTTTGAAGGAGAGATCAGTGTCAAGGATTACCCCAAGACAGCGAGCTTGTGGGACTGGGGAGAGTGGACAGCCGTTTACTGTAATGGATAGGTTCATTGGGGGGGTCGCGTGAGATGGGGGAAAGACGATGAATTCTGTTTTGTCCATGTTAAGTTTTAGAAATCTAGCGGAGAAGAAGGATGAAATAGCGGATAGACATTGAGGGATTCTGGTTAGTAGGGAGGTGATATCTGGTCCAGAGATATAAATCTGTGTGCCATCAACATAGAGATGATACTGAAAACCGTTAGATTCTATGAGCTGTCCCAGGCCAAAGGTGTAGATGGAGAAGAGCAGGGGCCTTAGAACTGAACCTTGTGGGACTCCGGCAGATAGGGGGCGAGGTGAGGAGGTGGTGTGTGAGTGGGAGACGCTGAATGTCTGTCAGTTAGGAATGATGAGATCCAGGATAGGGCTGTTGTGATTCGGTTCGTGGGCTCCCCCGGTGGTCTCTTGTGGTACTGGTGTCCTGCAAGCTTTGCCTTCTCAGTTCACCTGTTCCTATCAGGATGTGGGAGTATCCTATTTAACCTTGCTCCTCAGTCATTCTAATGCTGGCCAGCAATGTATCCAGAGTGATTCTGTTGCATGTTCCTGCTCCCAGTTTTCTGCTCAGCTAAGTTGGACACTTTAGTCCTTAAGTCTATTTTTGTATGTTTTGTCCAGTTTGCACTTATGTGAATCTCTGCAGCTGGAAGCTCTTGTTGGGCTGAAATTACCACTCCGGTGTCATGAGTTGTCACATGAGTTAAGGTAATTTCAGGATGGTGTTTTGAAGGGTTTGGATCGGGCCTCTCTGTGCTAAATCTGCTTTCATACTACGTGTGTCTTTTCATCTGCTCTCACCGTTATTATATGTGGGGGGCTGGCCATACTGTTATGGTTTCCAATGGCAAGGAAACATCAGAAGCATAGAATAAACGGACAAGCTCTCTGTTTGTTAAAGGTTCAAAGTGTGTTTTTGGGGTTCAGAAGATTTCTTTTTTGGGGTACATTTTTTCCCCCTCTTCTATTGAGATGGATCCTGTGAAGGTTCGGGCTATTTGTGACTGGACGCAACCGACTTCTCTTAAGGGCCTTCAGAAATTTTTGGGCTTTGCTAACTTTTATCGTCGATTCATAACTGGTTTTTCTAGCGTTGTCAGGCCTTTGACTGATTTGACTAAAAAGGGTGCTGATGTTGCAGATTGGTCTCCTGCTGCTGTGGAGGCCTTTCGGGAGCTTAAGCGCCGTTTTTCTTCTGCTCCGGTGTTGTATCGAATTATTACGAAAATGGTGTGGAGAGAGCCAAAAAATCATCATGATGACTGTTATTTATGGTAAACACAGGTACAGGCACATCTTCACAATGAGGGACAGGCCTTCTTGCAGATTCCATGTTACTCCCATTTTCGTTTCTTATGCTTATTGAATCCTTGCACTTGCACTGCACAGAAATAACAGTCATCATGATGATTTTTTGGCTCTCTCCAGACCATTGGAACACCAAATTTGAAGCTTTTTCTTTGTCCTTTGCTCCATTTTCGTAATAATTCGATACATGCTTTGCACACTATGTGTGGTGCCCAAAACTTGTCTTGGTCCCCAAGCATAACCCCAAAATAGGCAAAATACACTTTTTTTTACGAAGTCTGTTATGTTTCTTCTATGTTTTGGCAGTGTGTATTCACCACAAATGTAACAGAATGAGTCTGGATCGTTAAGACAACTTCTTCTTGATGAGTTCATGCTTTTCACTGGAAAACAGACAACAACATAAAGTTAGTGCAAAAATCAAGCTATGAACAAACTTTTAGAACACCTAATTAACACAAAACTATATTGAGAACTGCTCAGTTCAAGTACTAATCCAAAGAAATTAATGAGATGATGCGTCGCATTTACCAACAAGTGCTATAAATAAGATACCAAAAATGTCAAAAACTTGAGCCAATCTGGCAAAACTGATAGCATATTCAGAATCAGCACCCCAAAAATACCCCAAATTCATTAAAATATTTTGGACACCAGAAAAAAAAATTTTTTTTTGTTGACCTGTGTTATTTAGTGATGAGTGAAAGTGCTGGGATAAGGTGTTTTCCGCCATGCTCGTGTGCTAATTGGGTGTCTTCAGCTTGCTCGAAAAATATGTTCAACTCCCCACAGCTGCATGTCTTGCTTGCCGCAACACACTCCTGAATTGCCACGAGACATGCAGCCGCGGGGACTGGAACAGGTTTTTCGAGCAAGCCGAAGACACTTGGTTAACACCCTCACACCTTATCCGAGCATGTTTGCTCATCACTATTTATGACATTTTCAAAGTTTCAGAACCCTAAGGGAAGGTGCACATGGTCAGTAAATGCTCCGAGGAGTCCTGATGTTACAGCATAGTGGAAGGGATTTCAAGAAATCCCATGCCCACTATGCATACACAGATTTCCGCGTCTTACCTGCGGAGACAGACATGTGGCTCGTCTTTCCAGACTGCAGCATGTCTATCTTGCTGAGATTCAAGCCCTTTTTCAAAGCGTATTCTAGTCAGTATCCGCCTAAAATGGTCGTTGTGTGCATATACCCATACTCTGCCTTCCAGGGTGGCACTTTTTGTAGTTGCTTTAAAAAAAGGTAATCTATTAAATTTAAAAATGGAGTTTGGAAACCAAACAAGCACTTTAAGAACTATCACATCTGTCCTGTTTGAATAGGCTCCCATCATTTACCATCTTGTATGTACAACTTCTTTTCTAAGTATTTTTTAGGTTTTATCACGTTAATCATTTTTTTATAGTCCTGTTTTTCTGCAAATTCCAAAATATCCTGAGCAAGCAGAGGAAAAATCCAGGATGCATCCAGGATTAGCTGAGACTGAATATGTCTATTTATTACATTAAAGACCAATACATTTTTTTTTTAAACATACATTCTTTTGCTAGGATACAGCTTCTGTCTGCTTGCCAATAAATGGCTTACTGCTGCCCCTACATAGAGCTTTCTCTTAAAATAAAATGTGGAAAGAGTGATATCATAGTTGGACAGATAAGTTTTAATCTGCTAGAACTGGACCCATTCTAAACTAAGAACTAAATAACCATTTAAGACTAATAATATAAAGGATTAAAGTAAAAAATAAGCTTTTCTAATCGCTGTTCATTTTATAAAGCAGCAAAGTAAGCTTAGTAATTTTAAAAACCTTGCAAAATTAGATGGCGTATAACTTTCTTCTCCAGGGGTTCTATTTGAATACGTACTACTATTGATATGTTAAATGTTTGGAATCACCTGGTAACTTTTTTAAAAGGAAAATCTAACCGCAGCTTTTTGCTATTTAATCTGTGTGCAGCATGATTAAAGAACAGAGAGCATGATATAAGGGATGTGTCACGTATTAGGCCATGTGCACACATTCAGTATTTTTTGCGTTTTTTTCGCTATAAAAACGTGATAAAAACGCAAAAAAAACGCAAAAAAACGCTAACATATGCCTCCCATTATTTTCAGTGTTTTCCGCATTTCTTGTGCAAATGTTGCATTTTTTTCCGCGAAAAAATCGCATCGCAGAAAAAAAAGCAACATGTTCATAAAATTTGCGGAATTGCGGGGATTCCGCACACCTAGGAATGCATTGATCTGCTTACTTCCCGCATGGGGCTGTGCACACCATGCGGGAAGTAAGCAGATCATGTGCGGTTGGTACCCAGGGTGGAGGAGAGGAGAGGAGAGTCTCCTCCACGGACTGGGCACCATATAATTGGTAAAAAAAAAAAAAAGAATTAAAATAAAAAATAGTCATATACTCACCTTCGATGGCCCCCGGAGTCTTCCAGTCTCTCATCGGTGCACGCTGCCGCTTCCGTTCCTATAGATGGTGTGTGTGAAGGACCTGCGATGACGTCACGGTCACATGACCGCGATGTCATCGAAGGTCCTGCACACACACACCATCTATAGAAACGGAAGCCGCTGAGGAGATCGGCTGTCTGCAGGTGAGTATAACCATTTTTTTGTATAATTTTTAAACATTCTATCTTTTACTATTGATGCTGCATAGGCAGCATCTATAGTAAAAAGTTGGTCACACTTGTCAAACACTCTGTTTGACAAGTGTGACCAACCTGTCAATCAGTTTTCCAAGCGATGCTACAGATCACTTGGAAAACTTTAGCATTCTGCAAGCTAATTACGCTTGCAAAATGCTAAAAAAAAAAACGCGAAAAAAAAACGGGAAAAAAACGCAAAAAAAAATGCGGATTTCTTGCAGAAAATTTCCGGTTTTCTTCAGGAAATTTCTGCAAGAAATCCTGACATGTGCACATACCCTTAGGCTGTATGCTGTGGTTTCAATACAATCTGTGCTTTATCAGCAGGTGATTATCAGTAGAGGACTAGGTTTCATGTGCAGGCCAGTAAGGATAATCTTTGTAACTTCGCCCCCAGCTTTGATTGGTAGCTTGCTGACAATGTACAGTGTACACTTGAAGCTGCCAACCAGTGCTCTGTGGGGTTATAGACCGCTCCACATTCTGACCACTGCTACATTTACAATGGAGAAAACGGGGATTCTGTCCAAACTACACCAAGCAACCCGGTAAGTGATACATTGCTGGAATCAGGATCTCTGCTCCTACATCACAATGCTCTCGGATTATGTGGCAAAAAAACTGCTGACAGATTCCCTTTAAAGAGTAAATAAACTTTTTTTTTTCTATCTTTCTGGCATTGCAATGTTATGAATATTTGTAATATTCCCAATGACCTTATTTGCTTCCTTCTCTATCCAACACCACTTCTGAATTGCTGGTTTATCTGCTTAATTCATGCTAATTAAGTAGCTGATTTGAACTGCTGCTCTTGCAACTATTTTTATTCAAACACCATTTACAAATCCTCTCACAGTGTGATCTTCTCTGATCCGCTCCCCCATGCACAGACCAGCGGAATGTTTGTAAATAGTGTTTGAGTAGGGATCCCTGCTAGATCGGCAGTTTAAAGCAGCTACTTAAAGAGGATGAACTAGGCAGATAAACCAGCAATTTTTCATTGTGCTTTGCCCATCTCCCTAACATACAGGTATAGCAGAGCTAATCTGCAATCTGTACCTTTTAAAATATATATATTTTCCATAAATATATGTATTATTTATTTTACCAGACCTAAATGTCACTTCTCCCGAGTCTGGTATTTATCTTAAGTTCCTGTTCATCTTTCTGATATATTTTGGTCTGTATGTCATTGTTTTTTATTTTTTTTTATCCAAGTAGGTGTGGTCATCAACTCTTCTATATGATAGTCTTTTGGAGATAGTTTTATATAAGCAGATGAGGGGCTATATCTCAGGGATGGAGAAGCACAAGAATGATAAAAATAAACCAGGTCTCAATCAGGACAGCAGCATTTACACCAGATTAAAAAAAAATCATATTTATGGCCAGATCTGTAGAGTCGGTAAGCCAAACCGGCGACTCTTGACTCCTCAATTTCCCTGACTCCACATCATCGGTCATTATTGAGCATGTACATAAAGTGCAGCACAGATTAATCTCATCTACAACTCCACAGCACTGATCACTACTGAGCATGTGCATAAAGTGCAGCACAGATTCATCTCATCTACAACTCCACAGCACTGGTCACTACTGAGCATGTACATAAAGTGCAGCACAGATTCATCTCATCTACAACTCCACAGCACTGGTCACTACTGGACATGTACATAAAGTGCAGCACAGATTCATCTCCACTATGACCGCACAGCTCTGGTCACTACTGAGCATGTACATAAAGTGCAGCACAGATTCATCTCAACTAAAAGCCGAGATCCTGAGATCAGGAACAGAACAGACATTTATAGGACATTTCATAACTTTACCACATTCTTATGAAAACATTTACAGCACATCCTGCATCGTACTCCTGTACCCAATGTATTACGGTATATGTTTTCAGAGTTGGTCCTTTGTATACCAACTTCGACTCAGACTCCACAGCCCTAGTTATGGCAATTGATGGATCTTGATTAAATAGTGGTAAAGTTATGCAGCACCTCCCTAATATAAAAATATCAGCGCTAAGTCAGCATAGATTATACTCTAGATACAAAAGAGAAAGTGTCAAATTCAGCTCTTTTGTGTCTGTTCAGGATATTTAAGAATTATTAAAAATGAGATGATTCCAGCAAAAAGGTTTGATAGCAAAGGCCAACTCAGACTCTCAGGTTTGCAGCTGGGAATTTATCAGCAGCTTATAGTGCCGCAGACACAGGCTGTCCTAAAACAACCTGCACCTGCCTAATAATGAGAGGCCACAAGGAATTCCATTTCCATTCTCTTTTGTTGGAATTGCTTCAATTCATAAGGAACGATATTGTAATAATTTGAGTACAGCTTATAGCAACTGTGATATATGGAGCGCGTAAGGATAGATTCATGAGCGGTTATAATAATTTATCCAATAGGAGTACTATAGGGATAACACAAGTTGCTCCAGAGTTGCGCTTAGGCTTTTCTTTTCCGTGCAGTCTTCTACCTTATTCCTGTATCTCGTATACATCCTAGCCAAATCGTGACTTGTTGCCTCACTTGCATACAACACACGGTCACATGCTTTTGAGCTAATTTCACAACATGGAGACCACTTTTAGACCTCTTCCCACATCAGAGTGATATGATATTACATGTATGTTACAATGCTATTGATTTCAGTGGAACATCTAGAGACATTAGCACAGCCAGTTTGGTCAAGACTCAAGATCAAAATGTCCTCTGTTCGCCACCACTGCTATTCTATGGTATCCTCCACTGATATGTATGTCAGAAGTGTTGAGGTGAACAATTATCTAATACCGTATTTTTTGGACTATAAGACCCACCGTACTATGACGCACCCCAAATTTGGGGTGAAAATTGCAGAAAAAAAGATTTTTTATAAGATGGGGGTCCGTCTTATTGTCCGAATTTAAGATCTCTTACCTGAGGGCAGGCAGTGGCAGAGCAGGGTCACAGGAGGCATGGTGGTGGCAGAGGTGAGGTGATGCTGAGGTGCGGTGGGCGGAACGGCGTTCACCTGAGCAGGGTCCCATCCTGCTTAGGTGGGCGACGCCATGGCCTGGTGTCCATGGGGAGGTTGCTGTGGCGGCGGCAGATGTGCGGTCACTTCCTCAGGTGGCGGCGGCCAGGGTCCCTTCCACATTTGAGGTGACGCCACAGCAGTAGTGAAGGAGAGCAGCAGAGCTGGGTGAGTCACGGTTTTCCTGGTGGCGGGAGGCTTACCGGCATTGTGGCGGCGACAGAGGTGCGGGGATGATGTGGCGCTGTGAGCTGTATGGCGTGAGCAGGGTCCCGTCCATATTTGAGGTGAATCCACGGCCCGGTATTGATGGAGAGCAGCAGAGCTGGGTGAGTTAAGGATTTTTCCGGTGGCAGCGGCCATCTTGCTGAGGCCGCGGGTGCGCAGATTCACTACTCTGCGTCCCAGGGCTTCAGGAAAATGGCCACGGGAGGCCGCGCGTGCGCAGATGGAGATAGCGGCGGCCATTTTCCTGAAGCCGAGATCTCAATCTGCGAACTCTGCTTCAGGAAAATGGCCGCCGCGATCTCCATCTGCGCACGCGCGGCCTCACGCGGCCATTTTCCTGAAGCCTATATCTATATATTCTATCCTAACTTGTCACTCTGTGATTTTACTGTACGTGGTTGATGAAATGTCAAGTTTTCAAGGATATGAGTGTGTAAAAATTGGACGGCACTTGCATGGTCCGAGTGCTGTGCGACTTTTTTTTTCTCAGTCCGACTTGAGCAAAGAAAAAAAAAATCGCAGATGAGCAGGGAGTCGTAGATTAACATTGGTCAGAGTGCAATCCAATTATTTTATCAGATTGCACTTGTCTGATTTTCTCAGAGGAGTATGAACCCTTTAAAAAGAAATGAATGCAGCTCTGTTCTGGCATTTAACCTACGGACAACATGCATTATGGGCTTCAAAGTCAGCATGGTTCGTTGCCATAATAAGCTCATCACTATGAGGGCCTTTTATAATGTGTTACAGTTGCAATTTCCTTCCTTCTTTCATTACTTGGAACACTTTCTAACACTTTGGAATCACAATTGTTCATACAGTTCTCTTTCCTCTGCCTGATTAGAACAAATCCAGATATCCAAGAATGTAAAGCTTATTGACCCGGTCCTATCAGTCCTTTTGTTATTTTAATTTCCCAGAGCAGGACAAGCTATCCGGCTTTCCTAATCGTTTTTTATTGAAAGGAGATTTTTGAGAACATTTCCAGCAGAGTTGGATGTTGTTGGCAGCGCTGGAGTAATCGCTGTTACCCTGCCAGAACCAGCTGCTTTTTCTAGTTCCCAACAATTAGGGAGGAATCTCAGCGTGTACTCAAATCCAAGTAGAAAATTCCCACCACACCTTAAAAGAACAAAACTGAAATGTGACATGAAGCACCACAAACACCATACAGCTACTGACCACAATGGTATGGGCATAGTACTAAGCGGGCCTTCACACTGCTTTTTGGCAACCGTTCAGTGGCTCCATCGGAGATTCCATCCAAACCCCACTCGAAACGGGATTCGGAAGTGTGCGCCAATGGGGACATAGCCTATAATGGTGCCAAAAGAGCGAACATGCTGTGACGGGCATCATTTTTGGGCATGTACGCCTACTGGAGGCAGACACTCAGACCTAGTAGACTATGTTAGCAGTAGAATCCTCAGTCCTATGTTACTCATCTTTGCAACTTGATGGGGGCATCATCCATTCCCCAGATGAATCTAAAGTCGAGGCATCAGACAAGGGCTCACTCACACTGGCATATAAATCAGATGAGTTCATTCCGATAAAAAATCTTATTGCACTCAGTCCAATGTTATTCAAGGAGGCCGTGCAGATCTGCAGATTTTTTTCTTATCTGTGTTCAGCATGCTGCGATTTCACTCCAAAATCGGTCAAATATCGGACACTCTGTATGGTATGTGATTTTTAATCGATACATTACAATTCTGTAAGATGGTAAACTGTAAATGGTCCTGTAAATGATTTATAGCTGCTGAGTAAAAGTACAGATTGCATACGGACAGCACACACATGACAAGAAAAATCATCCCACTCTCCTGGATGAGAATAGGAACAATTTTTATTTAATCTTTTTCCTTTTATATTCTAGTGTGAGCGAGCCCTTAAAAATGACCTTTCATGGCTTTTAGTATGTTAAACTGGTTGATCACACCTGTTGTAGTTTTCATTTCATAGTCGGAGTGGGTGGAGATGGAATACCGCAGAGCTAAGTGAGATTTCAAACACTTCTGTAGCTTCATCTTACAGATTCAACTCTCCCCCTCCTCCCACACTGACTGCTGTGAAATAAAAACTACTAGAGGTGTTTGTAATCATGCTCAGCTCAGGTGTACTTTACACAGCCCCTGTAGATATCAGGTAAAGAGCGGAGATGTTGATTATTACATCATGTTCTTCTGGAGGTTCCCCCCTCGAATGACACCTTCTGCTTATGATTGGTCAACCTCAATCTACAAGGCTACTGATACCAATCTACGGTGATGCCCCACGGGCTTATCATAAATTAGAAACTAAACTTCACAAGCTACTATCTCCTGTGCAGGACTAAGAAAATGACTCTCTCCTTGCTGATGACATTGGTAGGTGCATTGGTTAACAACTGGTGGTCTTGTAGCGTTCTGGGAGGGATCCATTAAAGTAATCAAATAAGTCTCTGGAATAACAATCCCCAACAAATCTGAAGCAACCCTTCTATTCATGTTCCCATTGCCAGGAACTAATTATAAAAAATCGCTCATGAGATACCTTTTACAAGCAGCCAAAACAGTGATTCCCCATCACTGGAAGTCCCGAGATGCACCTTCCCTAGAGGAGTGGTTTACAGAAATCTCCGTAACTCAGGGCATAGAGATGTTTGTTGCCTATTCCCAGGAGGAAAGGAGTAAAATCATGACTAAGTGGTTCCATTGGGATGTCTTTCTAATTTTGCCTTTGTATAGTACCATTCGAGTTAATACGCCTTCAGTTTAAACTGTTTGCACCTTTTTTTTTTCTTTACAATTTTGCATCAGGTCTCGTAGCTGTTTCTGAATACCTCTAACCCTGCCATCTACAGTGAAGGAAATAATTATTTAATCCCTTGCTGATTCTGTAAGTTTGAACACTGAGAAAGACATGAACAGTCTATAATTTTAAGGGTGGGTTAATTTTAACATTGAGAGAGAGAATATCAAAAATAAAATCCAGAAATTCACATTGTGAAATGCAAATACATTTATATAATTTATTCAGTGAGAAATAAGTATTTGATCCCTCTGGCAAACAAGACTTGGTGGCAAAACCCTTGTAGGCAAGCACAGCAGTCAGACTTTTTTTGTAGTTGATGATGAGGTTTGCACAGGTGTCAGGAGGAATTTTGGCCCACTCCTCTTTGCAGATCATCCCTAAATCATTAAGATTTTGAGGCTGTCGCTTGGCAACTCGGAGCTTCAACTCCCTCCATAAGTTGTCTATGGGATTAAGGTCTGGAGACTTGCTAGGCCACTCCATGACCTTAATGTGCTTCTTTTTGAGCCACTCCTTTAGTGCCTTGGCTGTATGTTTTGGGTCATTGTCTTGCTGGAAGACCCAGACACGAACCATTTTTTATGTCCTGGCGCAGGGAAGGAGGTTGTTACTCAGCATTTTACGTTATATGGCTCCATTTATTCTCCCATTGATGCAGTGAAGTAGTCCTGTGCCCTTAGCAGAGAAACACCACCAAAACATAATGTTTCCACCTCCATGCTTGACAGTGGGGATGGTGTTCTTTGGGTCACAGGCAGCATTTCTCTTCGTCCAAAAACGGCGAGTTGAGTTAATGCCAAAGACCTCAATTTTTGTATCATCTGACCACAGCACCTTCTCCCAATCACTCACAGAATCATCCAGGTGTTCATTGTCAAACTTCAGATGAGCCTGCACATGTGCCTTCTTGAGCAGGGGGACCTTGCGGGCACTGCAGGATTTTAAACCTTTACGGCGTAATGTGTTACCAATGGCTTTCTTGGTGACTGTGGTCCCAGCTACCTTGAAATCATTAACCTGTTCCCCCCATGTAGTTTTAGGCTGATCAGTCACCTTCCTCATGATCGAGGATACCCCATGAGGTGAGATTTTGCATGGTGCCCCAGATCGATGTCGACAGTCATTTTGTATTTCTTCCATTTTCTTACTATTGCACCAACAGTTGTCTCCTTCTCACCCAGCGTCTTACGTATGGTTTTGTAGCCCACTCCAGCTTTGTGCAGGTCTATGATCTTGTCATTGACATCGTTAGATAGCTCTTTGGTCTTGCCCATGTTGTAGAGGTTATAATCTGACTGATTAATTGAGTCTGTGGACAGGAGCCTTTTATAAAGGTGACTATGTACGACAGCTGTGATTTATAGAAATCTCATGCCCACTGTTTGTTTTTTTTTCCTTATTCTATGCGGCGCTAACTGACCTGCGTTGCATAATTTTTAAATGCGCAACATGTCAATTTCTCTTGCAGTTATGCTGAGTTTTGTGTGGATTTTCTGCACATAATTGCATTAGATGAAAAATGCACATGGAAATGCAATTAAAACGCATGTAAGCCGCACATGATTATATCTATAAAATTTCATTTAAGCCAAGCCTTAAACTCCTTAGTGTCGATTATTTATGCAGAACCAACATCCGTCAGGCCTGGGGCTTGATTTCAGTCCGACACTGGTTCAGTCACCACTCAGAGTATACAGATCGACGGCTATAATTGTGCCCCTGGCCCTGACAGCCAGCACCAATGACAGGAGCCCGGATACAGCCTTCACTTTGTGTTCTCAGAGCGGTGACTGAACTAGCGCCGGTGCCTCCCCCGTGACTGAAACCGCGTCCACTGGATTAATTGGGGCCGGCTATCAGTCAGGGTCGAAGGTGCGGTTTCAGTCACGGGGGCGACATCGGCGCTGGTTTGGTCACCTCTCTGAGTATAGAGAGCAGTGGCTGTAACCTCACCCCCGGCCCTGACTGACACTCCCACTGCATTGGGGCCGGCCGTCAGTCAGGGCAGGAGGTGCAGTTAGTGCCGTCGCTCTGTATTCTTAGTGCAGGGTTTGAACTGGTGCCTCCCCCATGATTGAAATGTGATCGCTGCTGGTGAGAATAATGTTAATTTCTCCTCGCAGTGTTGGGCTACGTGCAGATGCCAGTCAGCTTTATAACGCTACTAACCTGCAGATTAACCCCATATCTCCAAGTTAATAGCGTTCTTTCTGGTGACCGGTTCCCTTTAAAGAGAGACTGTCATCAGAAAATCACCTGTCATTTAAATCAGATTTTTATATTAAATGTATTTTTTTATTCACTTTTTTTTTTCTTTGTATCACAACCTGTATTACAATCTATATCACAGTCTTTTAAAAATAAAAATCTTGAATTTTTTCCAATAGACTCCAACATCCTGCTGTTGATGGAAATCCACGTATACTATTAACAGATTCTTCTTACCCAATCTTTGAATTGACGCATCTAATGAGCGGGTGCACTGGTTATTGTGAAGGGACAGCTGTGACGTTTGCTTTTCTGAAGGGTGGCTTCTGTGTTATCAGCAGTGTATACAGGTGTTACTTGTCATTGTAATCCTGTCTCTGCTGCTAAGGAGCCTGCTGAAAACCCTTCCTGAAAGGACAGGAAATGAGTGTAAAATGCAGGTGGTCAGTGTGAAAATTGCAAGATTACGATTTTTATTTTTATTTGATCAAAATGTGATATGGAAAAAAAAAAAAATTACCACAAAAGCCTGGTTTAAACAATAGGTAATTTTCTGGTGATCGCTTCCCTTTGAGTGGAATCCATTAGTTTCGTGTTCTCTGGCTTTAATGCAAGATATGCAAGTAAAGATTTGAGATATGGAGATTTGTCGTTTTGCTATGCGATATTTGTCATTTTTAGACCTAATTCAAACAACTCCAATCTAGCAGAAGTTGGCGGTAAACCTGAAGACAGTGAGGTCATAGCAAGACTTTTTTGTTTTGTGTTCCCATTGTGATATTCTGTATATACCGTCCCCTTCTGAATGTGATATTTTTGTTTCACATGACGATATCATTCTACAGTTCTGAAACTGATCTTGATCTCTACAACTTTTGTGAATATCCTCATTTTATTTCTTTATTATTTACTGGTGACTTATACAGCAATATTATAATATTATTTTTTTTTTTTTATTATTCACGTGCTGCTTGTGCTATACAGTGGGGACGGAAAGTATTCAGACCCCCTTTTAATTTTTCACTGCTCCATTGCAGCCATTTGGTAAATTCAAAAGTTCATTTTTTTTCTCATTAATGTACACGCTGCACCTCATCTTGACTTTAAAAAAAAAAACATAAATGTAGAAATTTTCGCAAATTTATTAAAAAAAGAAAAACTGAAATATCACATGGTCATAAGTATTCAGACCCTTTGCTCAGTATTGAGTAGAAGCACCTTTTGAGCTAGTACAGCCATGAGTCTTCTTGTGAATGATGCAACAAGTTTTTCACACCTGGATTTGGGGATCCTCTGCCATTCTTCCTTGCAGATCCTCTCCAGTTCCATCAGATTGGATGGTAAACGTTGGTGGACAGCCATTTTCATGTCTCTCCAGAGATGCTCAATTGGGTTTAGGACAGGGCTCTGGCTGGGCCAGTCAAGAATGGTCACAGAGTTGTTCTGAAGCCACTCCATTGTTATTTTAGCTTTGTACTTAGGGTCATTGTGTTGTTGGAAGGTGAACCTTTGGCCAAGTCTGAGATCCAGAGCACTCTGGAAGAGGTTTTCATCAAGGATATCTCTGTACTTGGCCGCATTCATCTTTCCTTCAGTGACAACCAGTCGTCCTGTCACTGCAGCTGGAAAACACCCCCATAGCATGATGCTGCCACCATGTTTCTCTGTTGGGATTGCATTGAGCAGGTGATGAGCAGTGCCTGGTTTTCTCCACACATACCACTTAGAATTATCACCAAAAAGGTCTATATTCGACTCATCAGACCCAAGAATCTTATTTCTCATAGTCTGGGAGTACTTTGTGTTTTTTTTTTAGCAAACTCTATGCGGGCTTTCATATGTCTCGCACTGAGGAGAGGCTTCCGTCGGGCCACTCTGCCATAAAGGCCCGACTGGTGGAGGGCTGCAGTGATAGTTGCCTTTGTGGAACTTTCTCCCATCTCCCTACTGCATCTCTGGAGCTCAGCCACAGTGATTGTGGGGTTCTTCTTTACCTCTCTCACCAAGGCTCTTCTCCCACGATTGCTCAGTTTGGCTGTATAGCCAGGTCTAGGAAGACTTCTGGTGGTCCCAAACTTCTTCTATTTAACGATTTTGGAGGCCACTGTGCTCTTAGGAACCTTGAGTACTGCAGAAATTCTGTTGTAACCTTGGCCAGATCTGTGCCTTGCCACAATTCTGACTCTGAGCTTCTTGGCCAGTTCCTTTGACCTCATGATTCTCATTTGGTCTGACATGCACTGTGAGCTGTGAGGTCTTATATAGACAGGTGTGTGCCTTTCCAAATCAAGTCCTATCAGTTTAATTAAATACAGCTGGACTCCAATGAAGGAATAGAATCATCTCAAGGAGGATCACAAGGAAATGGACAGCATGTGACTTAGATATGAGTGTCTGAGCAAAGAGTCTGAATACTTATGACCATGTGATATTTCCGTTTTTCTTTTTTATTAAATTGAACAAAAACAGAAATGTAATAATTTTTGCTAGTCAAGATGGGGTTCAGAGTGTACATAGTGTACATTAATGAGAAAAAAAATGAACTTTTTTGAATTTACCAAATGGCTGCAATGAAACAGTGAAAAATATAAAGGGGTCTAAACGCTTTCCGTACCCACTGTACCCACTGTATGTATTTAAATGCCATACAAACATATGTGTACAGTGAATTTGAGAGGACTTAATGTATTGTCACTGTCCTGACATGGATGTCAGGGTAGCTCTCTGTTGCTTCCAATTCTAGCTGGAGAAGCCACTGTCACTTTTCAATAATGGGACCTTGAGTATTGTTTCTAGGAGAACATTTTTATATACACATCGGAAGGAATGTATCAAAGCATGTTCAACTTTTTGTTGTTGTATTCAAGTTGCAAAATAATTTATGTGGCCTGAAATTACTCCCTCCACTTCTAGAAAGTTGGGGAAAGTCTGCATGTTTAGCTGCACAGAAAGAGTTTAAGGCTAGGTTCACATTGCGTTAGGGCAATCCGTTTAGCGCTAGCGCTAGCGGATTGCGCTAACGCAATGTATTTGTAGGGGCCGCGTTTAGGGGTCGCGCTAACGTCCCCGCTCTCGCAGATCCCCGATCTGCGAGAGCGGGGAACGGACCTCGGGCGCGCCGCGGACGCTGCAAGCAGCGTCCGAGGCGCGCTACAAAAGAACGGCACATCGCTAGCGCGAGCCGAAAAAGGCACGCGCTAGCGGCGAAATTTACATTGCTGTCAATGGGTGCGCTAACGGACCCGTTGCACGGCGTTAATTGCGACATTTTCGCCGTGCAACGCTGTCCATTAGTGACCACCCACTAACGCAATGTGAACCTAGCCTAAGCCAGATTTATGAATTGCAACTTTTCATTATTTTTTTTTCTACAAATCTCAGTTCAAAAGGGGAAAAGGGGAAAAAACCTGTTCTGCATAGAAGTGTAAAGGTACCTTCACACTAAACAACTTTCCAACGAGAACGACAACGATCTGTGACGTTGCAGCGTCCTGGATAGCGATCTCGTTGTGTTTGACACGCAGCAGCGATCTGGATCCCGCTGTGATATCGCTGGTCAGAGCTAGAATTCCAGAACTTTATTTGGTCGTCAGATCGGCGTGTATCGTCGTGTTTGACAGCAAAAGCAACGATGCCAGCAATGATTTACATGGAGCTAACGACCTGTGACGACCTGTGAGAACGATAAGTGAGTCACCGTTACGTCACAGGATCGCTCCTGCATCGTTCTGGAGCTGCTGTGTTTGACATCTCTACAGCGACCTAAACAGCGACGCTCCAGCGATCGGATCGTTGTCTATATCGCTGCAGCGTCGCTGAGTGTGACGGTACCTTAAGATCCAGAGTTGCGGCAATTTTGTCGAACATCAAGTGACATTTCGCTAAATTTTGATGTAAATACTGGCAACCGATCAGAAAGCAAGACGGACGTCAAATGTTCTGCCATAAGTGCCCCTGAGCAGTCTGATTGTACAGCAGTGCAATAGCACTACGGCACCATGCCAATATGTGTGAGCCCCTAGATCACTCTGGATCGGACCACCGGCTTGTGCTTTGTTGTTCCTGATAATTGTTTACATACACTTTTAACTGGTTGTGTAGAGTTCATTTATGTAATATGTTTAATGAGTAATATAATTACTTTCTTGGCCGTGCGCTGACCGTTTTTTATACATAATTTTGCAGGTTGTTGAATGCAATTAAACCAGGACTTATAAAAAAGATTAACCGGCTGCCCACACCCATTGCAGGGCTGGTAAGTACAACTTCCTTTATGCATTGTTATTCCTGAAAATATATGCTCAGAAGATCTTGTGATATTTGCAGTTCATGGACTAATGAGCTTTCTTGTGATTTTTAATCCAATTTTTAAAGATTTATATTGGGGAGATGATACCAATTGTATTAGAGTCTATCATCTCAAAATGACTGTTCAGACCAGCGCATCCTTAGCCTGGCCGAACAGTCCAGCACACCGTCCCATCTACTTGTTTTCCATCTATATTCACCCTCTTCTTCATTGATTGATGGCTCTAGCTTTATAGGAACGACTATTAATGGAAAACCTAGTTGGTGAGAGGGTGCACTGAACTGCTCGGCCATGCCGACGGCACACTATGCGCCTGTGCTTGGATTTAAGTGATTCCTGAATGGCTTCCCATGTAATAGAAAAGTAGTGGTCTAAATAAGTTTGCTACCATTTTGTGATAGAGTAAATTTTTCATAGTTCACTGAGGTGGCATCACAATTGAATGGTTAATCTGCTAGTTCTCCTTTTTATAGGATTTTCTAGTTAAAAAAATAGCTGATTTTGCTGATGAATTACAGGGCATTGGGTGAATGGCGGTCCATGTAATACATGAACGGCTCAATCTGTAAGGTTTTGTGTATTTAAAGAGAAACTAAACTTTCAGCATTTCTGTTTTGCAGGCACTTACTTACCGTACCTTTTAAAAAAAAAAAACCCTACAAGAAGCAAAATGAGCAAAAACCATGCTGTAACTAAGGCTGCTTTCACACTAGTGGCGGCACGGGGCCCGACGTGCCGACGCGTGTTGTGAAAATAATGCCCAACGTGGGCAGCGGAAGCAGTCTTACGACGCTTCCACTGCCCCATTGTAAGGTCCGGGGAGGAGGGGGCGGTCGAAAATGGCGGACACGACACGCAGAAAAATGTTACATGTAACTTTTTTTGTGCCGACGGTCCGCCAAAACACGACGCAACCATCGCACGACGATTGCGACGTGTGGCGATACGTCGCAATGCGTCGGTAATGTAAGTCTATGGGGAAAAAACGCATTCTGCGGACAACTTTGCAGGATGCGTTTTTTCTCCTAAACGACGCATTGCGACGTACAGCAAATGACGCTAGTGTGAAAGTAGCCTAAATAAGTAAAAATCAAAAGTGCATTTAAATAACCCAGGGTTCTTAGTAATACTGTTTTTGATCAAAAATCGCATAAAAACCATCCCACCATGACAAGGTGACTCTGATCGGGACGGTACTTTACTTACCTGCAGATTGGTTGGGTCCGAGTTCTGAAAAAGACCATGCTCTGTGTGCACTCCTGTCTGCTGAGCTGCACACAGCTTGGGATCATTTGAGTGATAGTGATGGTCTCGGGACCCTAACCCTGACCACCACCAATCTGTAAGCAATTAAAAGTGCTTGCAAAATAGTTTAGTTACTCTTTAAATAAACTGTTCTATTAGAGAAGCATCTACATTGTACATAAAGTGAGATAATATTTCAGGGCATCTTTACAGAGGGAAAAATATTTTCCAGATGTGTTTTGCCGTATGCACGTGTTTGTGATACCGCGTTTTCATCACACCTTTCAAATGAATAGTATTGGCACCTAGAGGAGGAGGGAGCTCTGAAAACTGACTTCAATTGTTTTCTTTGCAACATCTGTATAAAATGTTCTTTCATCTGTGGGGATGAACTGCATCAGTGATGGCGCTTCGATTTCAATAAAAATAGCAAATGTTTTTAAGGGGATCTCATGACCTTATTCATATAGTTTATTACCACATATGGATGTCCTAGAGTTAGGTTACCTGCTTGGGGCGTAACTTTTTTTATCTAGATTGAGGAGTTGCAAATTACCAACCCAGTCGGATATGACATGGTCACCTATTAGGGGTTGACCACCATTGGATAATTCCTTATTGACAGCCCACGGTACTCCGTACTCAGCGCAGCCGTGTTTCTTCCTCCTGGATGAGGTCATTTGATGCCCTAACCGGATGTTGATTTCTGGAGACCAGTGTAAAATGCAGTGCTGGGCACCGCAATAATAAGGATTTGCCAGAAATGAGCAGCACTGTGTAATAGCACATTTCCCTTGAAGTGGTCACAAGAAAGAAAATGTATCTATGGATTAGAGATACGTGCAAAAGACGTCTTTACTAGTGATGGAGTGAACGTACTGGGATATGTTCGAGTTCTCGAGGCTATTAGACTGCCATAACACATGCAGGGATTGGATAGCAAACAGGAAATCCCTGCATGGAAACAGCAAGTTGTTTTTACATACAAATGTATATGTTAATTCCTATCCGCATATTCTGAGTACTTTTTTGGTGAGTTTTTGAGTGAACCCGCCTTTAAAAGACAACGTGTGCATGTACTGTAATGGAGGGACACCGTGGCTATCTGCTATATGACATCCAAATACCCTACTGTCTGGTTGTACCGATCTGTTCTGTGCTTTTTATTTATTTTACTTATATAGCGCCATTAATTCCACAGCGCTTTACAAGCATTTTCATCACTGTCCCCGATGGGGCTCACAATCTAGAATCCTTATCAGTGTGTCTTTGGAGTGTAGGAGGAAACCGGTGCACCCGGTTGCCTGACCTCGCAGCGCTTTACTTTATTATGGCATTATGCTATTACACAATGGCCTCTAATTAGCCGATAATGAAATTAGCATACAGTAATCCCTGGTTGATGTGCTTTTCTAGAGGAGGGTGTGACATTGGCAGTGATGTATACAACAGTCACCTTTAGCTCAGAATGCATTTCTTATCCGCCTTATCATAGCAGACAGTGAGAAAGATTTATGAACACTTGGGCCTACACTCTCCAAACTAAAGAAAGAAATGCTATCTGTCACCCATAGCAACCAATCACAGCACAGCTTTCATTTCAAATTTTGTTGTTGAAAAATAAAAGCGATGCTGTCATTGGTTGCTATGGGAAACAACAAGAGTTGTTTTTTTCCATTTTGTAAAATGCGCCCCACTATTCTTTGGCACCTGCAGCGTATTCTGAAGGCAATTTTCACCCATGGCCTTCACATTGCATATTAAATGCATAGTGCATACAGATGGCACATCCCCATACCCATGAGTGTGTAACGGAGGCCAGGGGGTAGTCGTGGCTAACAGAGGCTGCTGTCATACCCTGGCCGTCCGTCACATAAACACATTGTCCCTTTTGTGGTGCACTTGGTGGTCCACTTGTACATCAGGGTCCATCTCGATCTGCTGGGGCTCCTTTCCTTTAAGCACCACGTAATAACAGGCAGAGTCCAAATCCAGTTTCAACAAAACAGCTTTACTCAGTTCGTCCAGTTCAGTCACAGAAACAGCACAAGGTTCCTTGCCGAACATCAACATTCCATTCCCTGTACTGTCCCTCACTTCTCCAGGAATATCACAGGGTCGTACCTTCACGTTCTGTACCACAGCTTCTTGACTGGCCAGACTAACTCGCTTCAGGAAATCCCTGTCCGTTTCGACCCGGATGTTTAGGGTAGTTCCCACGAAATTAGCGGCTACCATTTTGATGCTGCCCTGTATTCCTCCACCACCGTGTGACTGTCAGCCCATAGGCCCTGGACAACTGGGCTCTTCACCTTGAACGTTGTGGAACTCAACTGTCCTGTCCAGGCTCCCAGCCCCTACTGACTAACTCCAGGAAGCTCCCCAACTACTCCCAGTTGGCCCCTCCTATCTAGCTAAATCCTATCGGTCTAATTTATTCTTATCTTACTCTATTATGCCCCCCATTGGGCTAAATCCTATACTTTCCCTATATCTCCTTGACACATTAACATCTGTGCATTGCATTACACAGCATTACAACATTATAAACGTATCAAATATACATGGCATTCCACAGTATCACATATCAGATATACCAGGCTTGCAGGGACACGGGCAAGGAGTGTGGGGCATGAACTAGCCTCTGTACCCCCTTACAAGTGTACACACAGTTAGTGGGTTTTGGTTTTTGCAATGACATAAGAGCTAATATAATTGTTTACAGTGAGCGACTGGTTTAGAGTCTCTTGCGAAATATTAGAGTTTCATAATAAGTAATTCCCCAGACACTAGGTAAAGCAGTGCACGTAAAAACACACCATTTATTGTGACCATATACACGGTTCAAATAACATTTCCTAGAATAGCTTATTTAAAGGGGATGTATAATAAAAACATAAATTTTCTATTTGAAGCTCGGTTGACAGTCAACGTAGTGGCTCTTTGGTTAACAATCTTGCCTAATTCCAAATCTACCCAAGGTAGAGATGAGATTTTTGGAAATTTGCTCGACTCAGGGAAATTTTCACAAAATGGCTGTTGCTATTTTAAACAATGCAGAAGATTGCACCAGCCAGACAAGGCTTACGTGACCTCGGAGGTGTCAGTGTAGGCTTCCCCTGAATGCTTGCAACTATCACGTCACATTGTGTAGCACAGCCAATCACAAGGACTACAATAGCATTTATAAAAGTTGAGGCAGGGAATGCAGCAGCCGTTTTCAGAAGAATATGAATAGTGAGAGAATGTCACAACCTTTAAAACACTGAAAGCGTTTAAAACACTGAAGAAACTGTACAGAGAAATTACGCTAAGCTTAACAATAGAAAGAGAAAACTATACATCTACACAGTACTTCTCTCATAGTGACTTTACAGCATGGAAAATCAAACCTATATGGTGTGAATTTTGTAGCATAGGTGCAGTGAATTTATTTTTTATGGACCCATAGACTTACTGTATATTGGTAATTAACAGTGTGTAAAATAGCCTAAATGTACCGCAGTAATAAATTTACCATTTACAGCCTTATCTCGTAAGCTAAAATGTCACATATTCCCTGTATGTCGCAGTAATTTCCTCTTGTAAAGCGCTCTTATTATTTCCTCATCTGTTTTGTACTGTAAGTCTTTGATATCTGCTGTGATTGAAGTGTATGGCAAACAGGAACACTTTGTGTCCTACTGTGTCAGACAATGTAAAATCCTAGCATTTTAGGGAATTATATCTGTGTAGCGTGGCGGTGTGAGTAGGTGCTGTGCACAATAGCGGCAGATGGAGAGCTCGCATACTTCTGGAACTACCGCACCAACTGTGGGGGCCGAAATAACACATTTTATAACATTTGCACATAAGTTCTAGAAGTTTTACTATTCTATAATCGCCATGGCTGTGACAGCAGCGTCTCGTTAAAATATTTAGATTCCACAGAACTACCAGTCTATTAAGTTTTCTTCAGGTTATAGGGTTTGTATGTCCTTTTTTTTTTTTTTTTAACAAATCTATTTTTTTTTCTTCAAGAAATATAGCATAGACAAGAAGGTTGCAATGTCTGGTTTTAAAGCTCATCCTTATTTAAATAAATGTGTATATGCTGCGTACCGTGATACAGCCATGCTGCTGTGAAAGATTTTTGTGATCCCAGATGAACTGTTTTTAATGAAAATATGACTGAAATAAATCCATATTATTATGCTTAAATGTATCACAATAGGAGCAGAGTGTGACTTTATGGATGTGCTATGTAAAGACCATGTATATGTAGTGAGCCCATTTGCTGTATTTTTTGGATTATAAGACCCATTTTTTTCCCCAAAATTTGGGAAGAAAGTAGGGGTGCGTCTTATAACCCTAATATAACTTATTGGAGGAGGGGTTATTGTTGCAGGAGAGGGGCGATGCAGCGAGCCCTGGGCTGGGAGGCGGGGGCTCATTTTCCCAAAGCCCACCTCAGGAAAATCAATGGGAAGTGCAGGGACTCCGCTCACCGCCAACATTTTCTGAAAGCTAAGGGCCCACAGCCTCACACCGCCATCGCCCCTCTCCTGCTGCCACCAGCTTCCTGCAGCAGCGACCTCGCTCCACCGCAGCTACCCCCTACTCCGTCAGCTACCGTAAAATCGGATTGTAAGACAAACCACGATTTTATTACAAAAAAAATGTTTTCCACCCGAAAATTTAGGATGTGTCGTCTTATGATCCAATGCATCTTATAGTACGCAAAATACAGTAGTAGTTTGCACAGGTTGCTGTGCCTTGATAAATTGTCTTCTTGCAGCCATGGTTTTTAATATTCAATTTCTATTTTATGTGAATGGTTCTGTTGGGGTTCCCGTTGGAGTACAGTTTTTGGGGGAACATTCCGGCTGAAACAGATTATGTAACACTCAACGGAGACCATTGTGTAAATGTGAACCTAGCCTTCAAACAGTTTCTCCAAATTTGCCACTTTGTCAGACTCCCATTGAACTTAAGAATGATCGAATTTCCAATGGAGAAGTGACCATTATAAAAACTTTAAGCCCAAGGGCAATAGGTTTCTGTAAATCCTGATAATTGATATGTCTGACGTTTACAGGTTGACATTGAATGTTGTTTCATTAGTCCTGGAAGTCTCTTTATACACTAAAGAAAGTTTAGAATTTAGTTTACACGGCTGAATAGTGATTAGTCCAAGTGCTCGTTACTCAAGTTTGCAGAGGGTGCTCCGGGGTGCTCAAGTGACAAGTTCGAGTCTCCGCGGCTGCATGTTTCCTGGTTGTTAGACAGCCACAAAACATGTGGGATTTCCCGTGTAGTCAGGCAATCCCCGCATGCTTTGTGGCTAACAGCCGGGAAATATGCGGCCACGGAGACTCTAACTTGTGAATCGAGCACCCGCTATACTCAGAAAACTCGAGTAACGAGCACTTGCGCTCATCACTATGGCTGAAGTCTTCTCCTGTGCTTTCTAATTACATATGATTTATAGGAAGACTATAAGAACATGTGGTGATAGGATTGAGGTCGGAGCACTAGTGTAGGCCTTGACCTGCAGCGATGTCCCTATTCACATAAACGTCCTTCTCTCCATAATTGTCCTTGAATGACCTGGAACATTTCCTCGGAAACAGTGAGCAGTGTTAACAAACATGGCACCTGACCTTTCATAAAAGGCTGGCATTTGTCACCATTAGCACAGTGCTGCCACCAGTCTATAATGAGTGTGAAATGTTTTCATCCTGGTTATGGAGACTGTCCAAAAGGATCGCGTTTTTCTGCCCTGGAGCCTGGTCTCGCATACCTCAACTATTGGTGTAAAACATCAAACTGGATGTGATGTACATATAAAAAAAATACCAGAAAAATATTAGTATATTATTGTAAAACTTTATATTTTTGCCACAGAGGGAATGAGTTGTATGTTTTTAATATAGTGTAAATAAAGCTTTATTATACAACTTTGTACTTGTATACAATTTCATTTATGTACACTTTTTGCATGGATTCCCTTTTTTCAAGATACTTGTTTTCTGTCAGTGAAAGAGAGCACTGCTGTTTATCAGGTTTTTTTGTTTTTTTTCTTGACTAAGACACTTGTGAATTCACCCTTGGGCTATATTCATACTTTCGTGTTCTCTTTTTAGGACCAAAATAATATGAATTCATTGCATAATGGGTGCGAACCTAAGCATTGACTGTTATAGGATCTATTTGGGCTGTGTTGTGTCTATTTTTTAGAAAAGCGAAACAAAATATTTTACTTGCGCTTTTACTTCTGCTCTAAAAACGGATTCATAATGAAACTTAGACAGACCTTATAGGAATCCATGGGGCCATTCTGCTTCCAATTCCATCAGTTATGCAACAAATCAACCTTAAACCATTAATTCTATTTATTTGTGTGTGAAAAAAATGTAAAAAGACAAGTGTAATTTCAAAAAGGAAGTGTGAACTTAGCCACAGTTTTGTTGAGGCTAAGTTTTGTGTGAGCTCCAGGCTGGCACAGTGTGGCAAAGTACCCGAGAGATTTGTGCAGCTGCTGCCGAGAATCCGCATTTACAGAGCATCTTCTAGACTTGATTGAATTGTTCTGTTTTACTATTATGAATGTGCCTTGGTTTTGGCATAAACTACCCCAAATCTTGGTACAGTTAGTTTGACATTAAATAGTTGCATTTAGGCCCCAATTTATCAAAGCATTTTCACAAGAATCCTGGTGTAATTTGCTTTGAAAAGTCGCAACATTTTTACCAAACTTTGAGTTGCACCAAAATTTTACGACTTTTTTCATACCAATTTCTCCTAGCTCTGCCAAAATTAGAAGAAGTGCGGCAGAACTGGGTGCAGGGGGTGACTCCATAGCTCATCTAATTGATAGCAAGCTCTGGTAACAGGTTACCTTTAAATGTGTTCTGAATATTGAGGATTACTAAAATTTGTATGGCAATATATTGTCTGACTTTCTTAACTTGTTACCCACAAATAAGTATTTGGAAGCGGCAAATCCATCCATCCATGCATACATACATAGCTAGTTCTGCTTTTATCGGAGAACAGGTGTCTAAGGCGGTGTCACACATCAGATTTTTTGGTACGTGTGCTCTTGCGATTGAGGGCTACTAGTTGGAGTGGTATTTGACGGCCTCATACTATTTGTGTGCCATCATATTATTTGGGGTCTATGTGGGGGCCAATTATACTGTTTGGAGAGCTGTGTGAGCCAATTATACTCTGTGCAAGGCTGTGCAGGGTCCATTATACTGTTTGCAGGGCTGTGCCGGGGCCATTGTACTGTTTGCAGGGCAGTATGTGGGCCATTATACTGTGTGCGGGGCTGTATGTGGGCCATTATACTGTGTGCGGGGCTGTATGTGGGCCATTATACTGTGTGCGGGGCTGTATGTGGGCCATTATACTGTGTGCAGGGCTGTATGTGGGCCATTATACTGTGTGCAGGGCTGTATGTGGGCCATTGTACTGTTTGCGGGGCAGTATGTGGGCCATTATACTGTGTGCAGAGCTGTGCGGGGGCCATTATACTGTGTGCAGGGCTGTGCGGGGGCCATTATACTGTGTGCGGGGCTGTATGTGGGCCATTATACTGTGTGCAGGGCTGTATGTGGGCCTGTATACTGTGTGCAGGGCTGTATGTGGGCCATTATACTGTGTGCAGGGCTGTATGTGGGCCATTATACTGTGTGCGGGGCTGTATGTGGGCCATTATACTGTGTGCAGGGCTGTATGTGGGCCTGTATACTGTGTGCAGGGCTGTATGTGGGCCATTATACTGTGTGCAGGGCTGTATGTGGGCCATTATACTGTGTGCGGGGCTGTATGTGGGCCATTATACTGTGTGCAGGGCTGTATGTGGGCCTGTATACTGTGTGCAGGGCTGTATGTGGGCCATTATACTGTGTGCAGGGCTGTATGTGGGCCATTATACTGTGTGCGGGGCTGTATGTGGGCCATTATACTGTGTGCGGGGCTGTATGTGGGCCATTATACTGTGTGCAGGGCTGTATGTGGGCCATTATACTGTGTGCGGGGCTGTATGTGGGCCATTATACTGTGTGCGGGGCTGTATGTGGGCCATTATACTGTGTGCGGGGCTGTATGTGGGCCATTATACTGTGTGCGGGGCTGTATGTGGGCCATTATACTGTGTGCAGGGCTGTATGTGGGCCTGTATACTGTGTGCGGGGTTTTATGTGGGCCATTATAATGTGTGTGCGGTGCTGTATGTGGGCCTGTATACTGTGTGCAGGGCTGTATGTGGGCCTGTATACTGTGTGCAGGGCTGTATGTGGGCCATTATACTGTGTGCAGGGCTGTATGTGGGCCATTATACTGTGTGCGGGGCTGTATGTGGGCCATTATACTGTGTGCAGGGCTGTATATGGGCCATTATACTGTGTGCGGGGCTGTATGTGGGCCATTATACTGTGTGCGGGACTGTATGTGGGCCATT
This sequence comes from Ranitomeya variabilis, assembly GCF_051348905.1. NCBI lineage: Eukaryota > Metazoa > Chordata > Amphibia > Anura > Dendrobatidae > Ranitomeya > Ranitomeya variabilis. Next base: position 1,062,492,617 of record NC_135232.1, on the reverse strand, counting down.
ATACTGTGTGCGGGGCTGTATGTGGGCCATTATACTGTGTGCGGGGCTGTATGTGGGCCACTATACTGTGTGCAGGGCTCTGCAAGGGACATTATACTGTGTGCTTGTATGTATTTGTGGGGCCATTTTACTGTCTGGGGGGCTATGTGGGAGGCCATTATTACTGTAGGGCTTGTGGGGGAAGGCATTATAATGTGAGCAGGGCATTATACAGTGTAGAGGGTTGTGTGGAGCCACTGTACTGTGTGGGAGCCCACTATAGGGCCATCATACTGTGTGTGGGGGACTATGAGGGCCTTCATACTGTGATGGGCTCACTGTGGGGGTATCATACTTTGGGTGGGTACTGTAGTGTCCTTATACTGTGTATGTGGAGGAATTTACATTGGGGATATCTTACGGAGTTTGGGGGAACATTTGTTGGCATCATACTTGATGGGGACAATGAAAGAGTTATTTTACTGTGTGGGAATACTAAGGGGCTTCAATAGGGACACAACTACTTTGTAACGGCTCCAGAATTGTAGGTTATGCACTTCTGTGACCCCTCCGAATAGATTTTTTTGTTTTTTTTGTGGTGGCTGGCGGGCCCAATTAGGACTTCTGCTATGGGACCTCTTGATTTCTATGTATGGGATATCATTTGTGTGCTGGCTCTATTTTACTTTTTACTGGCTAGGAGAAGATAAGATTTTATTTTTTGACATCTTTTAAAAAGTGACAAAAAGTTTTCACATTTTTAGTGCGATTAACCGATTCAGTAATGTGGTGCACAGTTATCTTGCATGATTTGTTTTCTATCTATTTCTAATGAAGACTACATTCATATTCCTGATGTTTCCCTTCAGGGTATGTTCACATGTAGCGTTCTGGTTGCAGTTTTTACTGTACGGCCGAGACCTGTGCATTAGAAAGAGAAAGTGACTTTACCAGGAATTGTCATGGTTTTGCGTTGTATTGAAGCTCCATCTGTGGACCACCAATCTGAGCCAGTTTGCTGTATAAGTGCATGTGGTTGAAAATCTACCCTTCATCAGAGAGGGGTAACTTGTGGGAACCCAGATTTGGAATTCAAGCTGAGCTGTGAGGTGTACAATTTTGGATAGGGGATAATTTTTACTGTCTTGGGAATAAGCCTATAAATGTATGCCGTGCTCACTTATTATATTAGACAATTACATGCCTTTCTGATATTTTGCTTTCTTGGCACCGTCATGTCCTCTTTTGTTTATACTTGTAAGGGGTTAATGTGTATTGATTCTCCCTGTAATTCTCATTGATTTACATGCAGTCCTGCCTGCTTATATAAGAGCAAGGCCCTGTGTTTAACAAGGGCTATCAAAACCGTTCCTATTAACTCTGCTGTTCTTTTACTGGGAATTAAAACATGGTTTATTAGTCCTTCGCGCGATCTCACCAAAAATCAGGAGGTTCTACTGAGCACGGCCATTTTTAGTCTGAAAATTAATGCTTTACACAGGGATCATGACAGTAACTGCTGATTACCAGCCATGGGGGATGCTAGAAAGTTGGTAGCAAAGTTATTTCACGCTCTGTTTGGCAGTGACACTACAATTATCATCTGTCACTGGTTCATCCTCTTATTGGTGTTGGGTGAGTTAAAGGGACCCTGTCACTTGTACAGTCTGATCTTGCACAATGTCCTAGCATTATGAGCTGAACAGATTGACCTATTGTTTTGTGGGAAAAGATTCAGTATGACTACTTATTAAAGTCCTTGCAGATTCTGGGCTTAGTAGTCAAGTGGGCTGTTCTAATCAGTGATGGATAGTGATCGGTGTGCATGGTTATCCATGAAAGGTCGGCAATCATTGATCAGCACCACCCTCATGATTAGCAAGTCCAAATGTGCAAGGATTTAAATGAATGAAATGCAATTTATTCTAATAAATCTTTACCCACAGAGCTGCAGTGTGGAAAATAAGTATTTGATACACTGCCGATTTTGCAAGTTTTCCCACCTACAAAGAACGGAGAGGTCTGTAATTTTTATCATAGGTTCACTTCAACTGTGATAGACAGAATCTAAAACAAAAAAAGGAAAATCACATTATATGATTTTTAATTAAATAGCGTTTTATTGCATGAAATAAGTATTTGATCACCCGAGAACCAGCAAGAATTCTGGCGTTCACAGACCTGTTAGTTTTCCTTTAAGAAGCCTCCTACTCCTCACTCATTATTTGCAGTAATTGCACCTGTTTGAACTCGTTACCTGTGTAAAAGACACCTGTCCACATCCTCAATCACACTCCAACCACTCCACCATGGCCAAAACCAAAGAGCTGTCTAAGTTCAAAATTGTAGACCTGCACAAGGCTGGGATGGGCTACAGGACAATAGGCAAGCAGCTTGCTTGAGAAGGCGATGATTAGAAAATGGAAGAAACACGAGATGATTGTCAATTTTTTATTGTTCAATATGTGTATATATTATTATGTAAACTAGGGGGCAGGTCCCTGAAGGATCAGTGACCTGTCGAAAGCCGTACTGATGAATATCTAATCAGAGCACCACATGAAGACCCCCACAGGCCGCCCTGGAGCACGAGCATATTATTAGCCCAAAACTGAAAATAAAGCTTAAACAACAACCACAAGACGGATTTCATCAACCAAGGTATCATTTTAATCAGTATACTAGCGCCAAACTGACACTGTCTGTAGGTTACTGTGCACAATCCTGCTGACAGGTTCCCTTTAAGCAGTATATAATAAACTTTTTTTAAAAAAATAAGAATAAGAAATAAAGTTCTGCTATAATTGTAAATAACTTTCAAAAATGAAGTTCAGCAGAGCTGTCCAGGCTCTGAAATTTTAATACTTGCAGCGCTTTCAAAGAGAAAAACTAGAGCAGATGTTTTCTATAAAGTACTGTATTACTGCACAAGAAGCGTAGACATCAAACGAAGCTCCATGTGATATTATAAATTATAGGCGGCCGATCATTCCATGTAATCTATACTTTAGCAGACAGTTAAAAATGTTGTTTACAATGGTAGACCCCAACCTGAGGAATTCCTGCGCCGGCCGGTGACTTCCTTGTTTGTACAAACCTGACAGAGGAACATGCCAGCACGGCCCATGTACATAACAGCCGGACGTTCGAGTCTGCCAAAAAATGTGAAGGTATTGGTTTTATTTTCCTTTTTCTTGAGAGGAAGGAGGGGGGTGAAGTCTTTCTAATGGGGAGGAAGGGATACTTGTGGTGTAGCGTTTAAGAATAAAAGCGCTATTGACTATGCAAAAATTCAGTAATGCCTTATGTAACGTTATCCATTCCTTTGTAACCTCATGGTGGCAGACCCGACTAGACCACCCCATGTGCTCATCACCAACTCTTAAAAACCAGTGGTTCATTCAGGTTTAACCTGGACCTTTTCCCTCCACAAACTTATTTCTCCAGAACTGACAAACAAACCCTGGGTTAGATTCATCAAGGTAATGACTTCTCTCAGACACAAAAGGGTCTTTGGCTCTACCGGATGCGTGAAGCAGTTAAGCTGAAGATTGGCTTGACTTTCGTTTTTGCAGCTGGGAGACCTTGATATGAGCTCCCAAAGTGCAACATCTGGAGCACCTGGAATGACAAGTTATACGTGCAAAGACTGGAAGAGGTGTCCATTAATGATAATATCAATATTTCTCCCCCAGAGTACTGTACGAGGAGTGCACCATAATGTCAAACAGGACATTTTTCATAGCTAACAGGTGGAAAACAGCAGGAAACTATTTAAAAAGCGCATAAATTTTCCATAAACATCATAGGTTGAATTCTGGTGTCCTAGAGTGAGGTGTGCAACTTGCAGTCCACAGTGCCATTCTGTGGGGCCCCAACAATCTGGTCCACTACTAGGACAACCCCTTCTTCAACTAAACGTTTGGTCTCGATAAAATAATAAAACCTATACTCTCCTCCAGTCTCCATTCCCACGGTTTCAGATCTCGCCTCCCCGGGCCTGTGAAGCGGTGTTGTGACGCAGGCGCCCAGTCAGCGCTGGCGTCTGTCTCCCAACTTCGGACAAATAGAAAATGACGACAGGGATTAGCTGCTGAACGGACTTCTTCATTGGCATCACGTGTCATTCCAGAGCATCACAGCCCCGGGACCGCGAGTGCCAACACCACTGGATTGAAGCCACCACGGGAGGGGAGTATAGGCTTTATTATTTTATCAGGGCCAAACATTTAGTTTAAGAAGGGTTTTTATAGTAGTGGACAGCCCCTTTATAATTACTTGTCTGTGTCTGGCTGCACACGTTCCTTTTGTCAGAAAAAAGGAGAAGGTTCACAGCTTACTACAGCACCCATTATCTTAAATGGTTTGACTTGTGTACGTGCGTTTTCTCTCTGGAGGAGAAAGGGACCTGAATGCTCACTGTAGGTGGGAGTCATTGGCGGGAAGCCAGCACCGGTCTACATGCATGGTATAGTCACTCAACATTGAAATTGCAACACCAAGAAAGAAAAGTTGTGGAATAATGAAAATCACAGGATCCATAGACCTTTTATTGATTTGCAAAAAATTTAAACAAATTGTTCAAAACATTTCAATTTTTTTTGTATCGAAAATGAAGCGCGTCATGTGTGGAAAAACATGCACTTGTACACTTTTTCATGCTATTAATTAAGTTATTAATGGTTGTCTGCGGAATGTACTTGGGCGCACAAATCGTCAAGATCCACATCTGCTAGCTATGTTTGCTAATGCTGAACAATGATGTCCCACATGTGCCCAATAGGAGACAAGACTGGAGATTCTGCAGGCCATGGTAGCCCGTTTAGGTCACGTATGATGCTCAGAGAAGCATGAGCAACATGTGACCTGGTGTTGTATTTAAAAATGGCTCATGGGATACTTTGGAGAAATGGCCGTGCCACTGGTTCTATGACTAAATCAATGTAATGCTGAGCTGTTAGTGTACCTGGAATGAAGATTGTAGGGGTCCTGCTACCATACTTTATGTAACCCAACACCATAATCCTGGGTTAGCTGGCTTAGGACAGGAGAGACGCTCCCTCCTGAAGGTATTCCCATCTCCAAAATTCTATCCCAATATGTAGTTAGGTGTAATAATAATGATATTAGCAAATACGTCCATTTAGAAATGTAGTCTAGTTCTTCAGATTTGCTGTGTCGCTTACCCCATGTGGAGGGCATTGCCGTAGCTTAGGAATTCATGGTTATGACCACTAACGGCTGTCACTACATGAGTGGTCATAACTACGAATTGGAGGTATTTGCTAATTTTATTATTACTATGTAAGAAGAGGGACTGGACTGGGGGTAACTTTCTTCCGCCAGGTCCGGAACTGTCGGGACTGTCACCTTTGTTGTCTGGGGGAAAGCTAAGAGATCCGGCCCGACCTAGCAGGGGGCTTAGCTAGGATAAAAAGGGCAGAGCGCACGAAAAGGCAGAGAGACTTGGGAGCTCGCAGGGGAAGTTTGAGGCTCCGTCCTCTGAGCACCGTGATAGCGCAGGCCCGTGCTATATTATCCCTACTGCCACTTACATATTCATAAAAAAGGAACAGCACAACACTTCTACTTATCTCTGGGTGCAAAGCCTCCAGGTAACCTGTCCACTGGTTATCCAAAGTCCGTAGAGTTCAAAAAAGAAGGCAGCACTCAATTTTTTCTTAATAAATGTGCAGGATTTAATCAGACCCACATGTCTGGGCAACGTTTCGGCTCCAAATGAGCCTTTCTCAAGCACTTGAGAAAGGCTCATTTGGAGCCGAAACGTTGCCCAGACATGTGGGTCTGATTAAATCCTGCACATTTATTAAGAAAAAATGGAGTGCTGCCTTCTTTTTTGAACTCTACTGCCACTTACAGAGATTGTGACCGTAGAACTGTATTTTGCCCATTGGCTCCCACTGCTCAAGGTACCCAACGCTACGAACCAGTAAATAACGCGCTCGTGCCGCCTAAGAAACCCTGGGTTACTCACCGAGAACTGTTCCCTTTGTCACCTGCATACTTCTGCTGAGCTTCGTTAAGCCCCGACACTGTTGGAAACTACTCTTCACTCTCAACCCACATCCTGGACCCAGGACCCTGTGCAAGACGTCGAGGACTCATTGCCACCGCCAGGAACCGGATCATCACTGCCTGCAGAACGACACCGTAATCATCACCTGCTGACCGCGTTGGCACCACCGTTACAACCTAAGATTCTGCAGTCAGGAAGCCGTCAGACTGATAAGTTTACCCTTAATAAACAGTTGTTAAATTTTTGCCCTCATTACCTCCCCCAGCACACCTATTGTGCTCATATCACTTGCCTCTACTTTCCCCTTCCTGTGTGGAGTATACCCCTGTTCCAGTAAAGTTAACATTAACTCTTGCTCTGCCTCCTGTCCACTACTGCATCCCACTACCTGCTCACTACATCTACTACATTATTATGATAGCATCTTGGAGATGGGAATACCCCTGTTCAATCTTGTCTAATGAATACAAAAAAAATTCAACTTTTTTTTTTAACTGTTTTTCTACTGGTATGTTTCCATATTATTGGAAGAAAAAGTTGTTAGGAATTGCCAAAGTTGTCTTGTGTAGATGTGCCTTTAGGCAGCTCCCTGGTGGTTTTCAAAGTTTCAATAAAAGTAACCGTATACACATAGAACATCTTTGTAAAGATATTCTGAGATTGAGATGAAGAAATGGTTTCCTTTGACTTACAGATTTGCCTGCTCATAGAATGCAGTGGGAGACATAAATTGCTTTTCTATCTTACACATTTGCCAAATGTAAATCTCCTATATGAAATAATTGTCCATTGCATCCAAACTAGCTAATCTGGAACCAGAAATAAAAATCCTAGTCTGTAATTTGGAGCCTTTTCTACCCTCTTAGATAATGAAGACGTTATTACCTACTTACCCATGGAGCTATTGTAGAGTAGTTGTTTGGGTGTTTGTTGTAGGGTGTTTGGTGGGGGAGCCTCTGTTACTGAATGTACGGTATATTATTTGTGACCTTTATTGTGGACTGACTTTGTGGACACTTACTGTAACAGACACCTAACTATCTATAAACATACATTACTAGCTAATTACTCATGAATATTACTTTGTTTTACCTTTAAGTCAGTATGTGTGTTCTGTTCTGATTATTTTTGCGTTCTCACCCTCCAGTTTTAGAATTTGTGTTGCCTGAATCGTGTGGGTGTTTTTTTTTAATACTAAGATTTGGATCTAAATAGTTTTGTTTGTTTTTTCATTTTTTGATAAATTTTCCTTATTTTCAATTTGTCCTGGCCTCTTTCTCTGTTTTTTTTAAATTTATTCTTCTGAATAGTAGTGATGAGCGAGCATGCTCTGATAAGGTGTTATCCAGGCACTCTCGTGTCCTAATCCTGTATTTTTGGCGTGCTCGAAGAACATGCTTGGGTCCCACGGTTGCATGTGATGCGGCTGTCAAGCAGTCTTGCGGCATGCAGCGGCGGCGACTTTAGTATATTTTTGAGCATGCCGAAAATGCTGGATTAGGGCACGAGCACCCCTTATCTGAGCATGCTCGCTCATCACTATTGTACAGTACTCTCTCAGGGGTATACCTGTGGGTGACGTAGGTCCCATTCGCCCCCGGGCTCTGGTGTCGGAGGTTTATCCAAATGCATATTGCCACGTAAGAACATAAGAAGACACAATTATTACAGATGGCACATTATATGTGAGCAACATACAGATTTTGCATTGTGTCCCAGAAGCTTACATTTGCACCTATACCTTTCTATTTTTATCAGATAAACTATTAGATATTTCTAAAGTCCTGTAATAAAATGTAACGCTATAATAGAAATCTGCATTATTTGCAGCTCTAAGTGCCCCTCTTTGGCTATGGAAAGGGCTGAACGATAAATATTTCTGACGTTTCCTTGGAAAGAACACAGTGGATTGCCGTTACTAAGAGTTGAGATTTTTGCTCCTATTGCAGAGCCCACCGTCAGAGGAAGGGATTAGACCTCCTACAATTAGAGAGTAGAGACATGTTAACCTTGGAATGACTTCAGAGCTAGTAACAAGGTTGTGGAGATAAAATGTTAGAATAAAATTGGCAGCATGTAACAAGTATTTTCTGTCCGTGTATTTCTTTATTATGTCTCCTATACATACACGGGTCATAGGGATTTGGGGAAAATCTGAAACACCAATAAGTGGATCTCGGCACCTTCTTACATTGAAGGTTTCCAATAGGAAATTAATAGCAGTCACACATTGTTTTCCATCTTGCAGTCCTGGATGCAAGTAGCTGTTGCCTTCCTTACCAGTAGCCTAGATTAGGTGACAGGCTCTTAGATGCAAAAGAAAAGTACCAGGAAACTGTTTCTGTGGGAGCCCACATGTGGAGTGTTAGTCGTTGTCCAGTCTAAAACTACAAGCCTGCAGTCACTCTGTGACTGCAGACTTGTGAATCCGATTCCTTACAATGCACGCACTGAAAACTGTGAAAATTCTCCAGCAGCAGGAGAAGAGGGGACGTGACCGCAAGTATGGGATTTGCATACATGCTGTCACTTGCCAATTAGACATGCGAGGCCTCACTCTATGCAAGTGTATTGGGGTAGGCCGGATACAGACTAGTGGGAATGAGGCTGGAAGTATACAAATGGCATTCTTGCGGTCATATAACCACTCACTGCCAGCACTGGAGAATCTTCACAGCGCATAGTGCGTGCAATGTGTTATTCACAAGTCTGCAGTCACTGCAGTATTGTAGTTTTGTTCCGGACAACCCCTTTAATGAGAACCTGTCATTAGATTCATACTGCCCAAAACTACAGGCAGCATAATTAGGGCCTAGCTGTGCAACCACAGGCAGATATGTTTTACTCACTAATGCTGCAGCATTTTAGAGAAAACAGTTTGGAAGAGTCATCTGGGGTCTATAAGGTGAGACTGGAGAAGTCAGGTGCATCCCTTGACCTGCTGCTCCCTGCCCTACTCCAGTTGATTGACAGGTCTTTCCAGATGTACACATATGGGAATGGTCTGTCAATCAACTGAAGTGGGGTGGAGAGAAGCCGGTCAAGGGCATTATTTGACTAGTATGGTCCCTAGCCATTTAATCACACTGCAGTCAGTACAGAAATACCTAATGTTTCGATTAAAACACTCTTCATCAGACAGACACAGTCTTACATCTGAACAGTGTCCTGTCTGATGAAGGGTGTTTTAACCAAAATGTTACGTATTTCTATATCGACTGGGTTGTGATAAATAGATGTCAGAAGCACGGACTGGGTGGATCAGGAAAATGTGATAGATATAGTATATCTCAACTTCAACAAACAATTTGATAAAGTATCTCATACTATACCTTTTTGAAAAAATGACCAAGTATGGGATTGACAAGATTATGGTTAGGTGGATTCAGAACTGGCTCAGCGATCATAGAGAGTGGTAATGAATGATTGCACAACCAATTGAAAGAGCATTTCAAGTGGGGGTACCACAAGGCTCTGTGCTGGCCCCAGTGTTGTCCAACATTTTTAGAAATGATCTAGATAAGTGAACTGAAGGTGAACTAATTAAATTAACAGACAATGCAAAGCTAGGGGGAATAGCTAACAATAGAGACGACAGAGCATAGGATTCGGAAGGATCTCGATAAGCTTGAACAATGGGCAGCGACTAGTAGAGTAGTATTTAACAGGAAGAAATGCAAGATTCTACATCTGGGCAAGAAAAATGAAAATTTCATCAATAGAATAGGAGGAATAGAACTAAGCAACATCACGTGTGATAAAGACTTGGGTTTACTAATAGATCACAGACTGCACTGAGTCAACAGTGTAATGCACAGCAAAAAAAGGCAAACCTGGTTCTAGGATGTATTAAGGCTAGTTTCACATTTGCGTTAGAATCCGCAGCGTTTAATCCGCATCCGCAAGTGCTGGAAAAAACGCATACAAACGCGGCATTTTTTAGAGGCATGCGGGAACGCATGCGGTTTAAAAAACGCCGCGTTCGTATGCGTTTATATGCGTTTTTTTCTGTGTTTGCGCTTTTGTTGCGCATGATGACAAATTTTACAGGGGAAAAATCTAGATAACCAGACACTGCCAATGGGACTACAGAGGGTGTGTATTATGGGATATCTTTATATAGACCCTTGAACAGCTGAAATCTTCAGATTTTGCTCCTGTATCCTGTGTCACGATGGATCTTCGCATGGAGAGCTTTTATTTCAACCTGGATTTAAGCATCAAGCTGTTTCTTGCCTGTGCTTTTGCTTGGTAGCAAGACAGAAATCGCGAAAGATGGAGACGGAGACGTCGTAGGCGTTTTTGGAGACACCCCATTATTGAACTACGTGAGAGCCGTGGAGCTGATCACACTCTGTATGGCGAGCTTATTGCCAACCCGGACAAATTCCCGGAATATACAAGGATGTCGCAAGACTCGTTCCGGGATTTGCTTGCTCGTGTCCAAGGAGCCATACGGAGACAGGACACCCAGCTCTGTAGAGCTATTCCACCCGAGGAACGTCTGCTGGTCACATTAAGGTATGTTAGAAATGTAAACCAATGCCAGTGCTAATTTTGGGTGTACTAAACTTTTATTTTTTTTGTTTGTTTGGTAATTTCCTTTCTGTCTTTAGCATAACCACACCCTAAATAGAACTGATTGTAATTTTTCTTTAATTCTTTTCTTCCAGATTTCTGGCAACCGGAGAGAGTTTATTATCCCTCCATTTCCAATACCGGCTTGGAATATCCACCCTGTCGGGAATAGTTGCGGACACCTGCCTGGCTTTGTGGAATGTACTCCGGGATGAGTTTATACCTTTACCCACCTTGGACATGTGGCTTGAAATTGCGGAAAAATTCTGGAGTGTGTGTGATTTCCCCAACTGTTTAGGAGCGGTGGATGGAAAGCACATCCACATTATCAAACCAGCCAGAACAGGATCGGAGTATTTCAACTATAAAAATATTTTTCTGTTGTGCTCATGGCAATAGCCGATGCGGACTGTCGCTTCATCGCCGTGGACATTGGAGCTTTTGGCCGTGGCAACGATTCCCAGACTTTCAAGAACTCGGATATGGGCCGCCGTGTGTATGGCAAAAATTTTAATTTTCCATGGCCACAACCTCTACCCAACACTCAAGGTCCACTGATGCTATTTCATGGCTGGGGATGAGGCCTTTCAGATGTGCGAAAACCTACTGAAGCAATATTCCAGTCGTGACTTGAACCACACTAAAAGAATCATTAACTACAGACTGACCAGGGCACGAAGAACTGTAGAGTGTACATTTGGGATTGTAGTCTCAAAATGGCGCATTCTTGCATCAGCCATTAATCTAAAAATGGAGACAGTTGACGAGGTGGTCAAAGCCTGTGTGGTTCTGCACAATTACGTTATGGCTAAGTAGTGGCCCAACATTGAACTGGATGAACCAGTTGCACACCCACTGCCCGATTACCAGCATCACCCGCTGCGGTCAACAGCTGAAGTTGGCCACATGCGGAACCAATTTGCTGCCTTTTTTGATTCCGATATTGGACGTGTGTCATGGCAGGACAATGTTGTGTAAATGTCCTGTTGTTATTTTATCTGTACCAGTTAATTTCTTACATGCTACTAATATTTCTCGTTAAACTTTTTTTGATGTCTTGACCGTGTCTCATATGTATTTCCTCTATAAACCGAGGTTGTCCTCACACTTGCAGTATTTGGTCTGTGTTTATTATCAGTATTTGTAATCCAAAACCAGGAGTGGGTGATGAAGGCTGAAGTGCTAGATATGCTATACTTTTCCTCTAATAGTTCCACTCCTCACCAATATAAAGTAGTGACCACATACTGCTAGTGTGACGGCAGCCATGTGGTTTTACTGATAAGGTTGTTGATGTCATTGCGTCCTGATTCAGTTCTGCTATGCAGTATCCATTGGACACAGACTGAAGAGACAATGGCTGTCATACAAAACAGATCTATACTCATCAAGTCAGGTGTCAGAAATAATGAATTCATGATGCACATATAACAGCCTCATGAATTCACTATTTCTGACACATGTGCAGGTGAGCATAGATTTGCCGTGTATGACCGCCATCGTCCCTTGAGTTTGTGTGAAATAGATTATGTACACAGAAGAGAAAAAGGAGACTATACAATGCACTTCTCTACTCACCAGGTCAGGCGTCCCAACTAATGAGTTTTTGGACACCTGACCTGCAGAGTATAGTTTTGCATGGTATTGCCACCATTTTCTCTTCAGTCTGCAACGCTAGTCACAGACTAAGCAGAATGAAGAGATTAAGGAGAAAATACAAGTTAACATTTTTTGGTCCACCTCATAGCTCTATACTAAAGACACACAAAGTCTTGTACTTGCTAACAACTGGAGCTATGATGTGGCCAAAAAATAAATTGTATGGCGAAGTTTCTTATTTGGCGCACTGTGTGTGTTGCCGGCGGCGAAAGACACAATAAACCAAACATAATTGGGGTAAAAAAACTTGTATGTATTTTTTAACAACCAAAAAATATTTCTTTAACTGCGCCGGCTTGGGGTAGAGTGATGTAAACAGGGGGTGTGAAGTACTGAGGCCTGGCTAACCGTGGATGACGCAGAGGTGGCAGGAGAAGGGGCAATGAAACTAGTGGGGTCTGGTAGTTCGGGGATAGGGCTTGACACATGAGAGGCTTGAGACGCACTGGAAGGGTGAGACAAACCTGACATTACAGACACACTGGGAGGTGAAGGGGGAGGAATACTAAGAGTCCGCTGTTGTTGTTTTTTTGTTGTTGTTTTTTTGTGATTGCCGGGTTCTGGGAAGCCTCGGTGGGCTCATATGTCGTGGCATGGTCGTGGTGGGTGACCTGTCAGGGTCCGGCTGCACTGTGTCAGAGTCCATAGTGCTCGTAGAGCGTGCAGCCATGCCAGAATCCATAGTGCTCGTAGAACGTGCAGCCATGCCAGAGTCCATAGCGCTCGTAGGTCGGAAGACCATGCCAGGGTCCTGCTGCATCATGGTGGTGGCGGTACGGAAGGCCATGCCAGGGTCCTGCTGCATCGTGGTGGTGGCGGTACGGAAGGCCATGCCAGGGTCCTGCTGCATCGTGGTGGTGGCGGTATGGAAGGCCGTGCCAGGGTCCTGCTGCATCGTGGTGGTGGCGGTACGGAAGGCCGTGCCAGGGTCCTGCTGCATCGAGGTGGTGGCGGTAAGGAAGGCCATGCCAGGGTCCTGCTGCATCGTGGTGTCAGTGGAGGAGGTCCAAGCAGGAGCAGCGGTTGTCATGGTGGTGTCGGTGGGCTGTCCTACAGCACTCGGCATGGTGGTGGTGCTGTACTGGTGTCCGGCAGTGCTAGGAATAGAGGTGGCCATGCAGTGGTATACTGCAGAGGTCGGCATTGAGGTTAATCGTGACAATGAAGGCACGGGTGCATATGCCGCCAGTGTCTGCTGAAAATACCGACTCTGCTGCATAGCCTGCACGTAAGCAGCATTGCAGACCTGCATGACACTCAGCTGGAGATCAGGTGTAAGGTGTTCCGACATGCCCTGCTCAAGTTGGTTAAAAAAATGATGTGCTGGCCTCTGGAGGTTGGCTTTTACTTGGTCAAGGCTTTTGGTGACCTCCTGGATACGTGTATTCATGTGGCTAAGTGAAATATCCATTCGGTCACCCAAAGCCTTGAGTCCTTTGTGAAAAACCGAGCTCAAGTGCAAAAACTCGGGAATGAGGGACCTGTCCGATGCCCTCTGCCACTGCCGGGAGGAGCCCCCAAAAAAAGGGGCAGTGGCAGAGGACTGGGAAAGTGGAACACCTGATGGTCCAGCTTCCTGGTCTCCAGTTAGTGTGGCAGGCCCACTTGCTGCAGCGCTGCTGGATGGCTGGGACGGGTCCGTGGCTGTCTGATGAAGGAACGCTCCAGAACCTGGGCCAACAGTGCTGCTCGATGTGCTGTGAAAAAAGAAAAAAAAAATATACCAAAAATTAACCAGACGCAAAATCCTGTGGAATAGAAATATACAGATTATCGCAATACAATACAACCTAATGCACAGGAGAAATACTTACGTTCTCTGGGCAAGGACCGGTCTTAAAAACGCCCGAACGCGATGGTATTTGTATTTTCTGATCCTTGCTCCTGAACCACTGGGAACACGGCTCTCTTGACGCAGGTCCTTGTTGAAGCGGTCCTTCATCGAACGCCAACGTGTTTTGACTCTGCCCACTGTTGAAAAAACAAAACATAATGGTTAGACAATGGACTTTTGGCCGTGCTCACACAACTGTGTGTGATGAGAGAAACTCCTGAGAGTTTCTCATCACACACAGTTGTGTGAGCACGGCCAAGGTCTCTGCTGCTTCACACTGCATTGCAATACTTACCAAAAGCATTTCGGACCCGATTCGGGGCGTTGTCCTAGCCATCCCATATCTCTCTGGCCACCTAATTCCATAGGCGCCGGATCGTCACGTTGTCCGAGTGCTGTGGAACCCGGGTGTCCCACAACGAGACTCGCTCCTGGACCAGGGAGATGAGGAGGTCATTTTCTATGAGGTCTTCATCCCGTTCTGGAACCTAAAAATTAAATAAAGACATTAATGTTGAATACATTAACATAAGGAAAAGAAAGAAAACAGAGGCTGAGAAATGGCATGAATAAGGAAAGTCAAGATACAAAAGGATTCCAGAAGAAAAAAGTAAAGAAATAGGAATGTAAAGAAAGGAAGATTAAAAAATACAAAAGTGAGGATACAGTAAACAGTTAGCCTTGTATACGTACACGCTGCCGCCTTGCCACCCGACCTTGACTCCGCTGCTCCTGCCCAGTCTCTGCCGCAGTAGAAGTGCTCTAAAAAAAATTAAAAACAAAAAATTGTCATATGTGTAGATGTGACCGTGAATACTTACCAATCTGAGGAGGCAAGTACTCACCTCACTGACATGTTCTACTTCAGAAGGCCCAGGACGTTGCTCCTCATCAGAAGAAAATGACATTCTGATGCATGCAGAAAGAAATGCAAGAAATTAGGACATGTAGAGACAGAAAATTGAACAATGTGAGTATATCCTATCCAATGCCTTTATTTTCTGAGTCTTGTTTTCCTCCAAGGATGTAGCCTGCATCTCGTCTGCTTCAGTGTCTGCTGAATAGTGACCTGCAAATGTCCACTCCCTCCCTTTATCACCTTGTATGTGGGGGGTGGCTTATCAGTGTCTAGACAGGTTTTTCTCTTGTGGAACGCATGCGTTCACGAACGCAAGCAAACGCATGTGCTTCTGAACGCATGCGTTCATATAGACAGCAATGCGTTTATTTGGCGCATTCCTTACGCAATCGACCGCATACGTATCCAGGCGGCAAATTGACGCCTCTAAAAATTACTACATGTTGCATTTCTGCGCCAAACCGCAGACGACGAAACGACGTATGCGTCGTCAAACGCGGTAAGATGCGAACGATCGCAGATGCATGCGTCCCTAATGTTAAATATAGGAGTACACAACGCATGCGGATATTTGCGGAAGAAACGCTGCAGACACAATCGCAAATGTGAAACCGGCCTTAGAGAAGCACTGAGTCTAGATCACATAAAGTAATTATCCCACTCTACTCCCCCTTGGTCATCAGGAATACTGTGTCCAGTTCTGGGTACCACATTTAAAAAAAAGACATTGAAAAACTGGAGCAAGTTCAGAGAAGAGCTATGGTCCGGTTTAAGGCTCTGGGAATGTTTAGCTTGCAAAAAAGGCTATGAGGAGACTTAATAGTTGTCTACAAATCTCTAATGAAATGTCCGTGTAGAGGGATCATCCTTATTCTCATTTGCCCATGGAATCACGAGAAGCAATAGAATGAAACTGAAAGGGAGAAAATACAGATTAGATATTAGAAAAAACTTTGAACACCCTCAATGTCTAAATGAGTGGAACAGGCTGCCACGAGAGGTGGTGAGTTCACCTTCAATGGAAGTCTTCAAACAGAGGCTGGACAGGCATCTGTCTGAGATGGTTTAGTAAATCCTGCATTGAGCAGGGGGTTGGAAACAATGATCCTGCAGGTTCCCAGGTCATAATAAAGGGCATTGTATACAGAAATGTCACTTCCACTGGCATCAGCCAGTACCAGCCACTTGCCATAAATATGTATTTCTTTTACCTGGTATAAATGCAGCTGTTCTGAATCTGACTGGGTTTAATTTTTGTTCCTGAGATATGGCCCTTTCTTCACTTTACATGTAGCTAGTCTTTTTAGCCACCTGGGTCTGGACTTCAAGAAGACTCCAAGAGAGAATATTTGAGGATCATGCCCATATACATATCTTTGGCAGGTGACCGGTCCTCTTTAAATGAATAAAATACTAGTTATACTGAATCTGGTGGCACAGGATATGGTATATAGATGTCGTATGTACTGCATTCCTCAGAAAGGTGCCACCAGAAATGAGTCTAGTGACCCACCTACATTTGCCTACAATGCATGGAGAGGCTGCACCCTCAACCTGTAGAGTTGTTAAGTCCTTTAAACATTAAAGAAATGAAATGCATGGATCTGGAACCTAATGTAGATCCTAGTACAGTACTGAAATGCGTTTGGTACTATGGACTTATATTAACCCCACTGTTTTTATTTTGTGCTTTAATCTGGTCAATAAAGTGGTTTTAAATATTATTGAATAGAGTAAACCAGACCAACAGAACATTTTTTTCCCACAAGTTTCCATATGCACCACGGACCCCTATGGTGATCTGGCAAGGAGATGGCAAGCGTCAGATTAATGCTTTTTCTACAGTCACATTAAAGACATGTCCTTGGATCTGAAAATCTAAGGGGTTACTTGAACTCCCTGGGAACCTTTGTAAAATTGGGAACTGGGTCCTCAACAATCAATCTTCACTCATATGGGACTATGATCTCTTGTTTTGATCCTCCTCCCCAACATGGTTAGTTAACGTGATGGTGAATATAAGTACTACACTCATTTATATTTTGGATTACCTGTGTCCTTCTTAGGTTTATAGAAATTTGATTCCAGCTCACCCAGTTGCTCTATGCTAATCCACCCAAGGCTCAGACACTGGCCTCACATCAAGGAAAATAGAAAAAATTGGAGTCTGGCTCAACAGGACTGGATTTTCCTTTTCTTTTTATTTTTCAAAAGAAAATATAGTGCATAGAAAAGATAAATTTGCATGATCGACATGACCCAGTCGGCGCTTTTTGACTGCATTAAGCAGTCTTACTCATGCCTAGTGCAGTCGAAACGCGTTGACTGGGTCATGTCAACCGTGTAAATTTTTCTTTTGTATGCACTATATTTTCTTTTGAACAAGAAAAGGAAAATCTAGTCCTGTTGAGCCAGACTCCAATTTTTTTCTATCTTCTTAGGCTTGCTCACACGAGCGTATACATTGGATACATTGTGTGTGTATTCTCGCCCAATGTCATACTATGGGGCAGTGCAGATCTGCTATTTTGTTCTTATGCCGGTTAGGCATGAGGAAAGAAATTGTAATCTTTGGATTTGCAGGGCTCAACAGAAGTATTTGTCATTTTATATGGGAAGGAGAACCAAAATGCATTTCTTTACGGAAATGTCATCTTTGTTTTTTTTAAAGCAAAAAGCCAACAAAAAAAAACCTTACCCTACATACAGATAAACACATAACCAAGTCTATTCAGTGAGGATTTCTCTTATGTGCCTGGTACAAAGATTGTGGGGGGAATAAATGAGTGTGGTTTGTAGAAAAAGCCCTTTGTCCCCTTCTGCAGATCCGTCATGCAGATGTGTAAGTCAGGAATTTGTTGTCTGGAAGGAACAGCGATAACATTTTCGATTGATGTGTCCTCGGAACGCTGTGTAATGAAATTTAAATTGCATCGTAAGACCACCCAGCCCCTTCATTGATTGAAAGCTGCTGAGATGCATTGTTTTTATTTTACTGGTTGCCAGAATAGTCGATTGTTAGTGCAGCGAATACCTGTTGGGCAGATAATGTGGATGTACTTGAGGCAAGATGGTCATAAAGCTCCCGTGCTATTCTAGATACATGTGTTGGGTTACACGCCGGTATAAACGGTATAAAGAAGCGATTTCCTGTTGCCTAAAAGAAATCTAAAGAAGAAATAAATATTAAAACCAGTTCAAGTTGAACTGATTTTACAGGGGGTTTCCAGTGGTTTAACCCTTTTCTCTCCAGCTCTTCCATCCCGGTGGTCTCCACTAGTATCCATTTACTTCCTGCATTCTCAGCTGTGATGTATTCATGAATGGCACTCACTGGCACTGAGGCCACCGATGGGCTGCAGCAGTCTTGGCATCATGGTCTGCAGGGACCACTGAAACGAATAGGGATAAAATGGACAAGTATTGCTTACTTATTTTATGCAATTTCTTCCTTGTGGCCAATTTTCTGAACGTATTGTTAAAACTCCTATAAGCTTTGCTCAGACATCCATGTAACATGGTACATGTACAGACAGTGAACCACTGACTGGCTGCAAGTCTTCTGATCTGAACTTGACAACCTCATATATTCCTTTGAGGATGTCAAGTTTGGGTCAGGAGATCCTTGGCCGGTCCAAGATCAGATTGATCTTTCGAAAAAAAAAATCACATACTCACCTCTCCGTCGCTCAGGCCCCCGACACTTTCAATATTCACCTGACTTCGTTCCGGCCCCGCTCCGTTTTCAGTACTGATGTTCAGGCAGAGGGCACGCACTAACCACGTCACCGCGCCCTCTGACCTGAGCGTCACTGCAGAAGGCGCTGAAGACTGAGCATCTTCCGGAACGAGGAGCAGGTGAATATCGCGCAGCACTGTGCTCCCCCGTTATACTCACCTGCTCCTGGCGCGGTCCCTGGTTCTCCGGCGCTGCTGCTTCTCCCTGTACTGAGCAGTCACCGTTACCACTCATTACAGTAATGAATATGCGGCTCCACCTCTATGGGAGGTGGAGCCGCATATTCATTACTGTAATGAGCAGTACCATGTGACCGCTCAGTACAGGAAGAAGCTGCCGGCGCCCGGGAACCAGGGACCGCGCCAGGAGCAGGTGAGTATAATTAGACAGCCCCCCTTCCCCTCCCCTGCCGACCCCTGGGTATGGCTCGAGTATAAGCCGAGAGGGGGACTTTCAGCCCAAAAGAATGGGCTGAAAATCTCTGCTTATACTCGAGTATATACGGTACCTATTTTTTTTTCCTGGCCAATCACACCACTCCCATTACCCCATAGTGAACAACAGATAAATATCATAGGTCACATACAGTGGCATGTAAAAGTTTGTGCACCCCTGGTCAAAATTACTGGTATTGTGAGCAGTTTAAGTAAGTTGAAGATGAAACGATCTCTAAAAGGGCTAAAGTTAAAGATGACACATTTCCTTTGTATTTTAGTAAATATATATATTTTCATCATTTACATTTTAAAAATTACAAAAAGGGAATATGGTCAATGCAAAAGTTTGTGCACCCTGCATGTTTAGTACCTAGTGGCACCATTTTTTTAAAAATATCACCGCTTGTAAACGTTTGTAGCCATCTTTCAATTCTTGTTTAAAGGATTTTTATCCTTTCTTCCTTGGAAATTTCTTCCAGTTCTGTGAGATTCCTGGATCATCTTGCATTCACTGCTATTTTGAGATCTAGCTACAGATTTTCAATGATGTTCAGATCGGGGGACTTTGAGGGCCATTGAAAAACCCTAAGCTTGCGCCTTTTGAGGTAGCTTATTGTGGCTTTTGACATGTGTTTAGTGATGAGCGAGTGTGCTCGTTACTTGAGTTTTAAGAGCATGCTCGGGTGTTCTCGGGTGTGTTTTGAGTCCCCGCAGCTGCATGATTTGCGGCTGCTAGACAGCCTGAATACATGTGTGGATTCCCTAACAAACAGGCAATCCCTGCATGTGTTCAAGTTGTCTAACAGCCTCAAATCATGCAGCTGTGGGGACACAAACGTAATCTACGAGCATGCCCAAGATACTCTGAGAACACCCGAGCAAGCTCGGAAAACTCGAGTAACGAGCACACTCGCTCATCACTAATCATTATCCATTTGTAGAAGCCAGCCTCTTTTCAACTTCAGCTTTTTTACAGATGGTGTTATGTTTGCATCAAGAACTTGTTGAAATTTCAGTGAATCCATTCTTCCCTCTACCCGTGAAATGTTCTCCGTGCCATTGGCTGCAAAACAACACAAAAGCATGATTGATCCACATGCTTAATGGTTGGCGAGATTTTCTTTTCCTGAAATTCTGTGCCCTTTTTCTCCACACATACCTTTGATCGTTATGGCCTAAAGGTTCTATTTTAATCTAATCGGTCCACAGGACTTGTTTCCAAAGTGTATCAGGCTTGTTTAGATGTTCTTTTGCATACTTCTGATGCTGAATGTTATAGTGATGTAGCAGGAGAGGTTTTCTTCTGATGACTCTTACATGAAGGATATACAGTATTTGTGCAGGTGTCTCTGTACAGTAGAACAACGTACCACATCTTCAGAGTCTTTTTTTTCTGAATACATGTATATCACTAAAATAAAAAAAATTACATGGGCATTATAAATGCGATCATGCTATAGCGCTGTCACCTGCCTCATGAACGTGAAATGCTAAATTTCATCAACCAAGGTATAATTTTAATCAGTATAACGGTGCCAACCTGACACTGTCTGTAGGTTACTCAGCACAATTCTGCTGACAGGTTCCCTTTACTACGTTTTTTTCTTCCTATTGATACCCCATAAATGGCGCCTAATTGCAGTCTGACTAATTTCCTAGCCATACAAGGATCCTTACTCTGCACAAATTCTATGTTTTAGGCCATCTTCAGCAGCCTGTACTTGCTGGTAAGATGTTCACGGAGCCTCTGTGTTTGAAGAACCAGTGTGTATTGTGTGCATATTAACCAGGGAGTGAGAGGTAATCGCTAGGACAGGGACAGTGTCAGTCTGTATGCTAAGGAAGATGATCTCAGGAGATGGTGCCAACCAGGCACCTGTAACCGGAGCTGCAGGTCTGTTGGGTATCAGCTCAGCTGAAATACAGCAATACTTTTCATTCGGTGTAGAATTAACTCTGTGTATCACCCCTTTAAGCTGCCTCCGTGGGCATAGTATCTGGTAGTTCTCCCCTCAGTATGGAGCAGTACCTCCACCCGAATCTTGCTGGGAGCTGTAGTGGGATGCAAGAGCGTCTTCCTCTTCTGCCAGGGATCCACTCGGGAAACCCATGTCCACCCTCCATATACATTCCCAAGAGACGAGGTTGGAATAATTAACTGGTTTATTTATAAAGCAGATAATTTGTGAATATGGTAAGGGGAATAGCAAATAACAATAAAACAAATAGTATTACACAATCTACAAGTACAAATACATTATAGGGCTCTGCAGTTAACCTGAATCTTAGGGATGACGCTTCTCCTTTAAATCACAACAAGCACACTCCTAACGAACACTGCCTTAAATATAAATGGCTGCTGCAAAGGAAACAATAAACTTCAATGTTTGGCACCGTTGCAGCGGGTGATGGAGCGCTGGCAGAGTCCTTTGGTGCACATAATGCCACAGGAATAAAATCCCCTCCACGGCTGGTACTATTATAACTCCAAAGTGTGTTGAATCACAAGTCCCAGAAATGCTTCCTCATAGATAATTCTTATATACTTGTATCCAATGGAACCACAAGTCCCAGCAAGCCACTTACTCCTTGATGTGGCAGTTCTGCAATCACACAGGGTTCCAGCCTGGAATTTTAGGATTCAATTACTTCGGGATGGAAGGCAGAGTTCTTCTCCTTGAAGGAAAGCCAGGTGGAGGTGGGCAACCTCGGGTATCCTGGCTAGTCTGTAATTGTGGTGTATCTCCAAGGCTCACTGTCCTCTCACGAGGAGCTGGAGAATGATCAGACCACACACTGTGCTCTCCTTCTCGTTCACTGTTGTCTCCTCTCAGTAATGGCTGCCCACCCTCATCACATCTAGTACTGTCTCCTCCATTCTTCTCCAGCTTGCTCAGCCAAGTCCTCTGATACGGCTTCTCCTCTTCCAGTTTGCTAAGACAATGCAGCTAAGCAGGGATTGATGTCTTACTGAGAAACCCTGTCTGCTCCTATCAGTCTTACTTTCTGTACACCAGTCTCCCCCACAGGGGTTACATCTGTATATGTCAATAAAGAATTCAATGGATTATTGAAGGGACCGCTCTCTTCTAAAATCACAGTCCTACATTTATATACTATAGGAAGAAACGTATTTGGAAACTACTCCTATTACTGAATTCTGTATTTGCATTCAATCCCATTGGAATAAATCTATATAATCCAGCATCTCGCTCACCATGCGGCCTGCCTTTACAAACATTTTTGAATCTTTAGCTCGTTTTCTGTTGACTTAATAACTGCAGATTTCAATTATCCTCTGGCATTAAAAGCAGCACATAAAGTGTTCACCAAGATTTTATGGCCTGGGTTTCCTTAGCCTTGAAGCTGACTCCAAGCCTTACATCACCAAGCACAATGCCAAGCCTTGGATGGAGTTGTCTAAAGCATGCCATCACTGGACTCTGGAGCAGTAAAAACATGTTCTGTGAAATGATGAATCACACTTCTCTGGCAGTCTGATGGACGAGACTGGATTTGGCTAATGCCGTGAGAACATTATATGCCTGACCACATGGTACTAACTGCAAAGGAGAAGGGATAATGCAGCGTGCTTGTTTTTTAGGGATTGGTATAAACCCCTAGTTCCAGTGACAGGAAATCATAATGCTTCAGGACACCAAGACAGTTTGGACAATCATATGCTTCCAACTTTGCTGTGAAAACAGTTTGGGAAAGGCCCTTTTCTCTTCAACCATGAATGTTCCCCAGTGCACAAAGAAAGGTCTATGAATGCATGGTTGAGAACTTTGGTGTGGTCATTACTGGTCATCATCATCAAAAGAACATCGTGCCCACAGTGTAGTATGGTGGAGGCAGCGTTATGCTATGGGGTTGTTTTTTGACAACTCAAAGTGGCAAAAATTCTGACACGTTCTAAATATCAGTCAAGCAAAAGAGTATAAGACAGCCAGCATGGTTTTGCATGTCCTGTTTGGTAAAAAATTTCCCTGCCTGTTTAAAAACAATGGTTTACCTCACAGAAAGCAGCAGCTGCCATCTCGCGCTATAATGTCTATATACTCTCTTCCCTGCCCAGGAGCTGTGGGATGATCAGATCATGTTCCTGTACGGTCAGGCACAGCCTTTACACAGTACACAGCAGGGGCACATTTTATAAGATTATCTCAGCACAGGAACTTTTTTATTTTTTGACACATCCAATTGTGTAAATTTTTCTTCCAAGATCTATTGAACTAAAATGTGCTTTGTTTGTGAGAGAACCCATTTAAGGTTGTATGTGGGTCTTAAGTTCATAAACAGGGATGACACAGTTTTAGGAAGAATCGGCAATGTTTCTGTACCTCTTTACAACCTTTTTAACACTTTATCACTAGTCATATTTGCCTTCTTGGAATGCTGAGTGACAACCTCTTTAGGATCTGGTTGTCACCCCAATACTGCTAGACATGTGCTTACAAGCAGAACACTGAATCATTGCGGAAATTCGATCAAGGGATACGTACGTTCAACTACTGCAGAAGTGAGGAAATCAATGACTGCAATAACATAATTATGTTTATGGGTAGGGCTGGATAATGTTTCATTCAGGCTGTTATTAAGAATATTTATTCCTTACCACACACATTTCGATCCATTATGTAATGTACCACTGTACTACCCAGTTAATCAGCTGCTGAGCTATTGAGAGGGTTTTGGGCTGTCTAGGTTTATAACCAGAGCAGCTGATAGAAAGTGCCTGGCTACATTGAAGAGCATAAGGATTGATGGCAGCAGCACAGACAAGTTGTGGAGAGTATATTAGTTAGTCGAGCAGTAGCCATAGTTCGGTAATTCTTTTTATTTCGCTGCAGCAGCCATCTTTGGAGAAATTGCACCATAAAGTACAGCCATAATAGGTGTCACCTCTGAACTGTCCTCTCAGAAACTATTAGGGTATGTGCCCACGATCCGGAACTGGCAGCACTTTGGACGGAGGGCAAACAAGTTACTGGTGCTCGGTCCATCATGGTGTGGCCAAGCACCTTCCCACCTGCTTGTTTGCATCTATCTCCTTCTTTCTCTGGCTCTATGAATCCAGAGATGCCCATCAAAGAAGGGGGTGATGTAAGGCTTCTCGGCCATGGAAGCCATACTGATTATTAAAGAGGTTTTCCCACTAACAAAAGTTAATTTTAATCAATAGATCTTGGAATAATAATAATTTTCACAATTGGATGTGTTTAAATAAAATGACCCTGTGCTGAGATAATCTTATAAATGTGCCCCTGCTGTGTACTGTCTAATGGCCGTGTCTGACCGTGCAGGGACATGATCAGATCATACCACAGCTCCTGGGCAGGGGGGACACAAAAGAGAGTATACGGACAGGACAGCACGGGATCACAGCTGATTCATTTTGTGAGGTAAAACATTTCACTGCCTGTTTTTAAACAGTGTTTTACTTCAAAGAAAGAAGGAATCATTTGCGATCCTAATGTAATGTCTGTATACCTTTTCTGCCCTCTCGCCAGGGAGTTGTGATATGATCAAACCATGTTCCTGTACGGTGGTTAGGGGTGTGGTTGGGATTAGAGTTAGGGGTGTGTTTGGGTTCAGTTACAATTGGGGGTTTCCACTGTTTAGGCACATCAGGGCTCTCCAAACACAACATGGCATCCGATCTTAATTCCAGCCAATTCTGCGTTGAAAAAGTAAAACAGTGCTCCTTCCCTTCCGAGCTCTCCCGTGCGCCCAAACAGGGGTTTACCCCAACATATGGGGTATCAGCGTACTCAGGACACATTGGACAACAACTTTTGGGGTCCAATGTCTCTTGTTACCCTTGGGAAAATAAAAATTTTGGGGGCTAAAAAAACATTTTTTGTGGGGAAAAAAAGATTTTTTAATTTCACAGCTCTGTTATAAACTGTAGTGAAACACTTGGAGGTTCAAAGTTCTCACAACACATCTAGATAAGTTCCTTAGGGGGTCTAGTTTCCAATATGGGGTCACTTGTGGGGGGTTTCTACTGTTTAGGTACATCAGGGGCTCTGCAGATGCAACGTGACGCCTGCAGACCGATCCATATAAGTCTGCATTCCAAATGGCGCTCCTTCACTTTCGAGCTCTGCCATGCCCCCAAACGGTGGTTCCCCCCCCCCCCCCACATATGGGGTATCAGCGTACTCAGTACAAATTGGACAAAAACTTTTGGGGTCCAATTTCTCCTGTTACCCTTGGGAAAATACAAAACTGGGGGCTAAAAAATATTTTTTTTGTGGAAAAAAAATAATTTTTATTTTCACGGCTCTGCGTTATAAACTGTAGTGAAACACTTGGGGGTTCAAAGCTCTCACAACACATCTAGATAAGTTCCTTAGGGAGTCTACTTTCCAAAATGTTGTCACTTGTCGGGGGTTTCAATGTTTAGGCACATCAGGGGCTCTCCAAACACAACATGGCGTCCCATCTCAATTCCAGTCAATTTTGCATTGAAAAGTCAAACGGCACTCCTTCCCTTCCGAGCTCTGCCATGCGCCCAAACAGTGGTTTACCCCCACTTATAGGGTATCAGCGTACTCAGGACAAATTGTAAAACAACTTTTGGGGTCCAATTTCTTCTCTTACCCTTGGGAAAATAAAAAATTGGGGGCGAAAAGATCATTTTTGTGAAAAAATAAGATTTTTTATTTTTACAGCTCTACATTATAAACTTCTGTGAAGCACTTGGTGGGTCAAAGTGCTCACCACACATCTAGATAAGTTCCTTAAGGGGTCTACTTTCCAAAATGGTGTCACTTGTGGGGGGTTTCAATGTTTAGGCACATCATTTCCTCTCCACACGCAACATGATGCCCACATTGCTATATTCTACTTGGGCTGTGTTAGATACTGCGTGGGCTGTTATATACTACATCTCTGTGCTATATACTATGTGGGCTGTGCTATATACTACGTGGCTGTGGTATATATCACGTGGCTGGGCAATATACTACATTGCTGTGCTCTATACTACGTGGCCTGAGTTATATACTGCTTGGGCAGTGTTATATACTACGTCTCTGTGCTGTATATTACGTGGCTGTGCAATATACTACGTGGCTGTGCAATATACTACGTGGCTGTGCAATATACTACGTGGCTGTGCAATACACTACGTGTCTGTGCTATATACTACGTGTCTGTGCTATATACGGTACTACGTGGCTGTTCTTTATACTTCGTGGCTGTGCTATATACTACGTGGCTGGGCAATATACTACGTGGCTGGGCAATATACTACGTGGCTGGGCAATATACTACGTGGCTGGGCAATATACTACGTGGCTGTGCAATATACTACGTGGCTGTGCAATACACTACGTGTCTGTGCTATATACTACGTGTCTGTGCTATATACGGTACTACGTGGCTGTTCTTTATACTTCGTGGCTGTGCTATATACTACTTGGCTGTGCAATGTACTATGTGGCTGTGCAATATATTACGTGGCTGGGCAATTTACTACGTTTCTGTGCTATATACTACGTTTCTGTGCTATATACTATGTTTCTGTGCTATATACTACGTGTCTGGGTAATATACTACGTGGCTGGGCAATATACTACGTGGCTGGGCAATATACTACGTGGGCTGTGTTATATACTACGTGGGATGCATGCTACTTGGCTGTGCTATATTTCTCTGCTGTATCTGTGCATCATGAATCGTGGTATGTGTTAAAGAGGGGGGCCCACTGAGACTTTCGCCCGGGGCCCTCAAAAACCTGGAGCCGGCCCTGGCTTCACTGATTGGTCACGCCCGGCTGGCCGCGAACAATCAGCGACAGTCGCAGTCCGCCCGTGAATTGGCGCAGAATTTGAACCACGCTTCGCTAATTGGTCGCGGCCGGCCGGCTGAATCCTTTGTATAAATTGCATTACTCTGAAAACTTCATAAATAAATTACATACATATTCTAGAATACTCGATGCGTTAGAATTGGGCCACCATCTAGTTAAATTAATGATATAATTTAATAAAAGCTATGTTTTAATCGCCACACTAAGGCTGGTTTCACACTTGCGTTTTTATCTGCATGCGTTTTTAAAAAAAACGCATGTGTGAAAAACGCATGTAAACGCGGTAAAACGCATGCGTTTTTTAGACGCATGCGTTTTTATAGAAAAACACAAGAAAACAAGAAAAAAACAAAAAACCCTAACCCTAACCCTACCCCTAACCCTACCCCTAACCCTACCCCTAACCCTAATCAGTGGCCACTTATATAAGTGCCACGTATTTAAGTGCCACGTATATAAGTGCCACGTATTTAAGTGCCACGTATTTAAGTGCCACGTATTTAAGTGCCACGTATTTAAGTGCCACGTATTTAAGTGCCACATATTTAAGTGCCACGCATTTAAGTGCCACGCATTTACGTGCCACGATATTTCAGTGCCACGTATAACCACGTAGTTATAGTATTTATAGTATGTGGCACTGAAATACGTGGCACTGAAATACGTGGCACTTAAATACGTGGCACTTAAATACGTGGCACTGAAATACGTGGCATTGAAATACGTGGCATTGAAATACGTGGCACTGAAATATGTGGCACTATGACTGTCAGAAAATGTTCAATAAACGGTTAGGGGTGAGGTTTGGGGTAGGGTTAGGGTTAGGGTTTGGATCCCTTTATCACCTTGATGGTGGTGGGTGACTTTTCAGTGTGTTTTCTGGTTTTTTTCTATAAAAACGCATGCGTTTTTAACGCAAAAAAACGCATGTGCTTAAAAACGCATGCGTTTACATAGACAGCAATGCATTTTTTTGCCGCGAAAAAACGCATGCGTTTTTTCGCGGCAAAAAAAACGCGCAAAAAAATACTACAGGTTGCATTTTTGAAAATGAACGCATGCAGAAAAAAACGCATGCGTTTGAAAACGCGACCAAACGCATACAAAAAAACGCATGCGTTTTCAATGTTAAGTATAGGGGAAAAAACGCATGCGTTTTTTTTGCAAAAAACGCTGCAGACAAAAACGCAAGTGTGAAACCAGCCTACTACACTAATTTCTAATAGGTGGGATATCCTTTTCCAATACCCAGCTTCTTCATGACAAATACGTGACCAAGAGGGAAACGCATTATCTGCAGTTCTGACCTACAATGCAATGTCTGGCACGACTTTTATTGCCTTTGGGAAGAGACACTTGGTATGCAACTTTTATGCCAAGATCCGCACTCCTGGATACTCTATTTGTGTGCGGTTTACCTGGGTTGTCTGGACACCAGAATTAATCATCTTTCCTCTATGGCTAGCAGAGCTTCTGTGTTTGGGTCCTGTGACGGAAAGCCTTTCCCCAAAGTTATATAGTATAGTACATACAGAACGTGCCACTTAGAGACTGCTTCTCATTTCTTATTTACTCCTGGTAGACATATAAAAACCTGTATATGGAGTGCTCTGACAGCAGTTGGGCTGGTATGGGGCACTATACATTTTTTGTAGCTATTTGGAAGACTCTGTTTACATTGCGGTGAGAGAGTCTCTGTAATGCTGTACTGTAGCATTGGGGGGGACCTTCCATCGTGGACTTCTACATATTACAGAACGCTCAGACGAGACGTGAACAGAGCCTAAACTAATGATGCTAGAACTGTATTGTCTCTTTTGAAGTCATTTTTCACATTTTTTGTGTGTAGTTCTCAATGAGTAGTGATGTGTGCTGACATTACCTTCTAAATACGGTCAGGATCAAGAAAATGTTTCCGCTCAGTGTGGGCTGTCTGTGAAATTGTACTGACCGTACCATGTATGCTACAGATGCAGTAAGCCACAACTTCCAAGGTTACATGGCATGAGGTCTTGGTCATCTCACTCATATCGGATAGAGGCAGTATAATTCGCAGCCATCACTCCGTGTCTGACAGCTCAGGCCGTCCCTGTCTGACAGCTCAGGCTGTCCCTCCGCGTCGGACAGCTCAGGCCATCCCTCCGCGTCGGACAGCTCAGGCCGTCCCTCCGCGTCGGACAGCTCAGGCCGTCCCTCCGCGTCGGACAGCTCAGGCCGTCCCTCCGCGTCGGACAGCTCAGGCCGTCCCTCCGAAATGACCGCGAGACCGCGACGTCATCAGAGGTAATTGCACGCAAGGCATTACTGGGAGCACTAGCTGCCGGGATCATCGCAAACATCGGTAACGCTGCGCAGGATGCCGGAAGGTGAGAATATTGCGATTTTTTTTATTTTTTTTTTTATTATTATTTTTTTGAAATTATTTTTAACCTGTGTTGTGTATGCATTTTCACAGTGGAAAACCACTGCGAAGACACATACACAACAGGTGCACATAGTCTCGACGGGTCCGTCAGAAAAACGGGCCCAGTGCACCCATTTTTTACAATCTGCACAGGATCCATCATTTCAACATTTTGACGGATCCTGTGCAGATTGTAAAAACGAAAGTGTGAAAGAAGCCTAACAGGCCAAAAATGGATGAAAACACGCTGATGAAAAACAGTCTGGGTTTTCCATGCAAAGCACGGGGAGAACATATAAACTCCTTGCAGATGTTGTCCTTGGTGGGATTTGAACCCAGGACCTCGGTGCTGACAGGCTGCAGTTCTAACCACTGAGCCACCATACAGTGCTAACCACTGAACCACGTGCTGCCCATGATATCACTGGATGTTCAATGTTCTCATTCTCCAGAGCAGAGTTTCTCTGAACATAATCGATCATTTAGGCTTCACATCCTAGGAACTAAAACACCAAAATGAAGCCAGGAACATAATGGACACCGTGTCGCCTGATGATACCCTATAACAATAATGGGGTTCATTGGATTCCCATCTTTACTGGAAAATATAGCTTAGCACGCTGTGGTATTTTTTGCATGGTTTATGAAAAATTTGAAGACTGCTTTATATAGTGCCCCAAATGCCAGATGTGAATATAAGCCAAGTTTTACTTGTGCTATTAATTCCAGGTAAAAACATTTCCGCTGATAAATGTCAGATTTGTGATTGTGCAAACACTGTCACACTTTTGTCATTAAAGGGGTATTCCATCTCCAAGATCCTGTTCCAATAAGTAGTAGTAGCCACAGCAGCTGTTTAAGTATCCATGGTTACAACCATTCATATATTGACACTTGGTTGGCATTTAGTGGTCATAACCATGGAAACCTAAGCTACTGCATTGCCCTGCACATGGGGTAGGCAACATAGCTAATCAGAAGAACTATACTACATTTCTAATTGGAGGTATTTGCCAATATTATTATTACACCTACTACATAGTGTGATAGGATCTTGGAGATGGGGATACTCCTTTTAAACCCCTTTGCCCCTGAATGCTCAACAGCTAGTCTTTATTAAATCTTCTTGTGGTCATGCATTTTGATGGAGAGGGCGGCTTGGGCCCATGTTGTATTGTTCTGTGAGAGGTTCCCCACATTCAGACCCACACCAATCACACATTTATTACTTGTTGCAATCCTACATCTTGAGTTATGGTGTTCATTAAACCGACATGTATCTGCTCTACAGAGACATACAAATGATGGAATGGATCTCCGTGTGGTGGATCTCGGTGCGATGGCAGGGGGTGATCACAACCCGTCCGATGCCGTCTTTTCTTGCGTTTAATTCCTAGACTTTTACAGCAGCTACAATTCGTTTTTATCAATCTCTGAGAATGGAATCTGAGCCCAATCTGAGTAATGGATTAGAAAAAAAATGTAATAATAATAATAATAATAATAATAATTTTTATTTATATAGCGCCTGCATATTCCGCAGCACTTTACAATTACGCGGGGACATGTACAGACAATAAACATCGAAATTGCACACTGTGTTCTTCAGCTCTGCTACATCCATAGTGACGGCCGCGTGGGATCCACTGAATCCTCTTATTTGTCATACGTAATAGACAGAAGTGATGCCCATAAACTAATAAGCCGTTTTTATCAGCACCTACTTAAATCTGTTGGTAGAAGTCTCCACTTCGCCGCCAGTTGGCAGACGCACAAAGGGACTTGGAAACATTTTGGATATTAACTTGAATGCAGATTCCTTTAACTACATTTTAAGTCTTGTTTTTGTCTATTTGTCAAATTAAGCTCAATTAGCTTTCATTTAAAGCCAATAAACTGTGATAATTAGCCAAAACCCAGTAATCTTATTATTATTATCTGGAGCCAACTTTTTGCTTTGTGAGCAGGAATCTTAAACCTGTTTGTCGACATAAATATAAATCCATTTTCCCCCCACTTCTAGTCATTGTGGGGGGTCTGTGCCTCCCACTACAATTCACACCCCTTTTCCTGTAGCCTATACTTTCCTACTCTGCAGCTTAGTTCCAGGGCATTCAATCGCTTTTCTAATTTTTTCATCAGAAATTATCTTTTTTTTTTTTTTTTAAATTACAATTTTTCGTACCCTTCTACCTAATTTGTAATAAGACGTGTTTGCATAGGCAATTAATTGTTGAGTCATGACCTTCCGGTTCGGACTAAACCTCATTCAGATGGCCGTAACAGTGCCACACCTGTCTGCAGGTTATATTCAGTATTGCAGCTCAAGCCCATTATCTTTAGTGAAGCCCGGCTGCAATGCCAGACACAACCTGCAGTCCGAATTGTATTCCTGAACAGCCATATAAAATTAAACTAAACTAAATTGGACAATTGAAGATGAAACGGAGTTATGGGCAATCTTTGTTTTAGGCTGGCTGTAGATTAACATATGAAAAATTGTCCAAGTTTCATCCAAAAGAAACCTCGGACATTTTTTCCTAATTCTCATCAGATTTTCATCCATGTACCATCCATGTGTCCGTCCATGTGTGATCCGTTTTCATACAAGTACATAAAAAAAGGCCATGATCACATAGATTTCTATTATAAACCTGGGAAACGATCTGTGAGAGTCAGATGCCGCTAGGATGGTTCGTGTGGGATCTAAACTTTTTTTTTTTTCTCGCACGCATGACAGTCGGACTGAGAAATCATTCATCTGAGCAGCCATACTGAATACCATGGGTCAGTGTGCTGTCCGATTTAAAAATCAAAGAGCGCACGTCCGAATTATACGCCGGTCTGCATGAGTCCTTAATCTGCCACATTCGTCCCTTTGACTTGGATGTAATATTTTGGGTCATTCCTATATAAATCGCATCCATAGCCGCTATGATTGATGGCAGTAGATGGAGATTTGGTCAACCTCATATATAAGTATCACTCTGGGAACAGGTTGATTGAAAGGTTCCTAGCAGTTACTTGTGGTGAGTCTGGTGACACTTCCTGATCTCTTCTCATTTGTGGTTTTGCCTTACGAAATGTTTCAAGGGTCCAGTTAAGACCCAATATCTAGGTCTCCATTAATCTGTTGATCGTCTTGCAATAGAGTAATTTCCTCTGTAAAACCATTTGATCAGTGGTGTTCCCATGGATCCAAAACCAGTAACCCTGAAGCCAAGTGTTGACCGTTTCGTACTGTACGACTCGCTATTCTGTGACGAAGTATAAACATTTGTTCCAGATTTCTCCAAACGGTCTTCTTACACAAAGAACTTAATCCTGGATCTATGTTCCCAAACTGTAACATTACCATATATAGTTCCCGTTATACCTTGGGCACATCACAAACATCTGGGATATGTGGATGTTATCGAGGTGGTAATCTACATAAAATATTAGCTCAGGAATCCTGATTCAAAGCCACACTATTTAGACAACTTGACGGGTTCTTCAGAAATATAACACCCAAAGTGTAGCTCAGAACTCCGGGGTTATGTTTAGCAGGTCTACATTCCGGCAAGAATGTGGAGGGGAAAGATGATGGCATCTGGAATGTCGTATTGTTTTTAACTCTGAAGAAAGTGAGCACGTCTGCTCCAACACAACAGAGTATAATGCCATGCGGATTGGAGATGTTGGGTGGAGGAAGTATGTAAGAAGGAAGGAAGGATTCATTTTGTTTTGGCTGCTAAGAGTATAGAAATGGAGCTAAGGTTTGTACATGTAGACCTCACAGAAAGAAAGCAGCCATACTTGCTGGTCACAATACCAATATACTGCAGCATGTAGCAGCCCCCATAGTAAAAGATGGAGGTAATGCAGGTGAAAAATGCTGATAAACAACCACTCATACATTAGTAATCCATGGGGAGAGGGTGTAGCTAGGGGTTCAACTCTGTGTGGGGAAGCAAAATATTTGAGAGAACCCCTAATATGTAACCTCAATTACAACTATGGAGGTGCACCCTGATCGTGCTTATGGGGCAACCTCTGCAGATAACTATGCTGTTACTGAAAATAAATCACTATACAAAGATCAACCCAGACCGACATGACAACTTCTCCAGCCACAATACAACTGCAGAGATTCCAATAAAGACATATGACTTCCCATGGTTCAGGCACCTTCCCGATCTATCCCCAACTTGCACAAATGCCTCATCCTACTGATACCTCAATACTGAGCTTCTTCTGTATGTGTCTCTATTACTGCACCTGCTGTGTATCACAAAAAACGTGCTCCTCTTAGTCCCCCACATAATAATCCTGAACATTGTGCCCCTTACATAGTAATAATATCTCCATTTGTGCCCTCTAGATGGTAAAATTGCTCCCTAGAAAATATTAATGCCCTAGAAAACAGTGTCCATATTTTGCAACTTTGATGGCTATAATACTGACTGGCCCTATAACAATAATGCTTAAGTCACCATTTAACAACATCTTCAGTGTCTCCCAATGTACAGCTCCTATATACACAGCATAAAGTCCCTGCAGCTCCCCTATACACAATATTTTGGGCCCACTGCTCCTTTTTACATAAGAGTATGATGTCCCCACTGGTCCACCAAAACATAGTAGAATTACCCACACTGTGTAACGCCCTCCTCAGAAGTCCCAACACTTTGATGGCCTCCCACTGTAGCCCTCAAACTGTTTACTGGCTCCCACATTGTATAATGGCCCTCACCGGGCTGAAGTCACCGCGCCGGGACATCTTGTGCGTGCATCGGTGCCTTGGTCGTTCTGCAGACTTAAAGAACGGAGATCGGTAGTACAGGGAGATCGAGTCTCCTTGCTCTACTGCACAGCTTCACTATAACTTTGAGCTGCTCACCCCGATACAGCAAAGGTTAGCGTAGCTCCGGGTGGTCTCCCCAGAACAGGGGGCCCAGAATAACAGTCCCCTCTGCCCCCGATAGCTATGCTGCTCGTTCTTAGTGTCACAGATGCACACGGAAAAAGCCTGTACAGGGTAGGTGTCTGTCACACAGGTACATGTAGTGCACAGTGTCCGGCTTACAGCCTATTGGTGCCAGTACCTTGTATGATGACTGACTTGCTCATTTTAATTCCTGAGAAAGCCCCCTTATCTGCCTATGCATTAAAGGGTTATTTCAATCTTCATAGTTGGATATTGTCAGATAGTGACTGTAAAAAACTATTTGTTTTCAATTTACTACTTATTAAAATGATCCCTTCTTAAGAGATTACATTTCATTGCCGTGAGCCCGACCACTGCTGCTATAGACAGCAGATCACGTGAGGTAGACCTGCCGAGACAAGAGCAGATATATTTACATAGGGGCACATATAATAACTGAAATACTTCAGTGACTTATTTAAGGATTTTTTTTTTTCACATCTTATTCTTGGTTGAATTGAGTGTTCTTATGTCTCCCTTGCGTCGCTTGAAACTTTCCTGTATCTCATTTATAGTATCAACTAGATGGTGGCCCGATTCTAACGCATCGGGTATTCTAGAATATGTATGTAGTTGATTTATGAAGTTTTCAGAATAATGCAATTTATACACAGGATTCAGGCGGCTGGGCGCGACCATTTAGCGAAGCGTGGTTCAAATTCCGCACCAATTCGTGGCCGGACTGCGCCTGTCGCTGATTGTTGCTGGCCGGGAACAATCAGTGAAGCCAGGGCCTGCTCCAGGTTTTTGAGGGCCCCGGGCGAAAGAGTCTCAGTGGGCCCCCCTCTTTAACACATACCACGATTCATGATGCACAGATACTGCAGAGAAATATAGCACAGCCAAGTAGCATATAGCCCACGCAGTATGTAACACAGCCCGTGTAGTATATAGCAATGTGGGCACCATATCCCTGTTAAAAAAAAAAAAAAAAAAAAGAATTAAAATAAAAGATAGTTATATACTCACCTTCCGTCGGCCCCCGGATTCAGCCCAGGCGTTTACCGATGCTCCTCGCGACGCTCCGGTCTCAAGAATGCATTGCGGTCTCACGAGATGAAGACGTAGCGGTCTCGCTGGACTGCTACATCATCATCTTGCGAGACCGCAATGCATGGACTGGAGCGTCGCGAGGAGCAGCGGGAAAGGTGATGGAAGGTGAGAATATAATGATTTTTTATTTTGTTTATTATTTTTAACATTAGATCTTTTTACTATTGATGCTGCATAGGCGGCATCAATAGTAAAAAGTTGGTCACACAGGGTTAATAGCAGCGTTAATGGAGTGCCATTAACCCTGTGTGAGTGCTGACTGGAGGGGAGTATGGAGGGGGCACTGACAGAGAGTAGGAAGGGGCGAATTCGCGGCGGGACAATCAGCGACGCGGGATTTCCGTGACTGAGAGACAGACAAACAGACGAAGTGACCCTTAGACGATTATATATATATATATATATATATATATACATATATATATGCAGTGTAAGTAGTATATAAAACCGATTGAAATCTTCCTTAGTTTCCAGTGCCATATCCGATCCACTTCTGGCCCATGTGACCACTCTTCTTCTTCGCTGGCTCACAACTTGTGAGGCAGTAGTTGTTTTTAGGGATAAGTGAGCAAGATCGGATAAGGTGTTATCCGAGCATGCTTGTGTCCTAATCGAGTATTTTCCGCGTGCTCAAAATATATGCTTGAGTCCCCGCGTCTGCATATCTCACAGCTGTTACACATGTAGGGATTGCTTGTTTGTTAGGCAACAGAGACAGCAATACTGATATCTGTAAAGTTCTGTGGAATTATTAGAGCCATATATATGTGTTTAAATAAATAATACAATTAGTATTTTAATAATAATTCTACATTACATGCATAATTGGGGTTATAAGAAAAAAAAATGCCTGCGACCTTTTCATTCAAGGCAATCTGGCAGCGGGTTTTTGCTATTTAATCTGAAAGCAGTAGGACTTGACACTTTCTGGGCTATGTGTTGTAGTTTCAACATAATCAGAGTTTTATCAGCAGAACATTATCAATAAAGGACTAGATCTCCGTGCATGGCGGTCAGGCTAATATGTGTAACCCCTCCCCCACCACTGATTGGCAGGTTGCTGACAATGTACAGTTTACAGAGGAGACTTCCAATCAAGGAAGTGGGCGGGGTTATACACAGCTCAGCATTCTAGCACTGCTTCTCCTACAACAGAGAAAACAGGGATTCTATTAAAATTGCACTAAGCAGCCCAATAAGCAATATTTCTGGAATTAGGCTAACTGCCCCTAAATCATGCTGCTATCAGATTCACAGCAAAAACTTTCTGACAGATTCCCTTTAAGTTGACCCTCAAAGAGGGGGTCACTACTAGTGATGAGCAAGTGTACTCGTTGCTCGGATTTTCCCGAGCATGCTCGGGTGACCTCCGAGTATTTGTTAGTGTTCGGAGATTTAGTTTTCATTGCGGCAGCTGAATGATTTACAGCTACTAGCCAGGCTGAGTACATGTGGGGGTTGCCTGGTTGTTAATCTCCGAGCAGTCATAAATACTCTGAGACCACCCGAGCGTGCTTGGGAAAACCAGAGCAACGAGTACACTCGCTCATAACTAGTCACTACATTGTATAATGCCCCCATTGATTTACACTTTTAACAAAGTATTTTTGTCAATACCTTCTGCTGCCATATGTGCCTGTGAGAGGCGCTATCTCTGACTGCTCAGTCCACATCGCATGTTCCCAGCTGCAGCTTCCGCTGATATCTACTGATGACATGTCAACATCTTTATTTCCTGGATTCACCCAGGCGTGATCCAGCTGCCAGTAGGGGAACGGCCGCAACTCCTGTATGAGAGGGAGCGAGTAGGGGAGCCGCCACAGCTCCTGTATGCAAGGGATCGGGTAGGGGAGCGGCGACATCTCCCGTATATGAGGAACCAAAGCTACAGACAATAGTGTGCGAAGGATTGTGCAAGCAAGCAGAAAATGAAGATTAGTAATCACTGCACCTGATATATATCTGCATTACTCCGCTGGATAGTAGCTATGATTGCTGCATGGGAATTGAATCTCTGTTCAATCATCGTTTATCTGGATATACCTGTGTAGTCTTACAGCAAGTAAATGTTATCAACTGCCCCTGTGTCCTCCCTGTTTTCTGGACTGTCCAGAGTGCACCACATTACCACCACACTACCAGGAAACAGAGGTTAAGTGCACCTTGGCATCACAATATTTTTTTCTGTGCCATGGCAGAGTGGTAACTTCTGCACACCACATGGTACTAGTTACTCTGTAAAAGTCTTAAATTTTCCTAATTCGGTCACTGGAACCAATAAGACAAGTTCTGTTGAAATAAAAGGAACTAAAAATCCCAATATTGAAAAACTCTGAAGTATTCTGTGAAGGATGCTGATCTCCTTCATACATACAGTTCCTTTCATCCCCGCACATCATCATACTATGAGCTGTTATTGCTAGAGTATGACCACATGTAGCTCTACATTCCATGTCTAGTGCTAATTAGGGCTAATGACCCTGAAACAACTTCAGGGCAGGAGTGACTGGAATGGCAGGTTGTATCGGCATAACACGGCAGCGGTTCTGGTTGCATAGTTGGTCATGAGTTATAATCACCGCTAGACTCTAATATGTAAATATAAAACTTTGATTTTATTAAATATATCTAAAACCAATAAACACAAAAAAATGTGAATTGACACCAATGCACTAAAATATAGACGCACCCGGGGAGGTGCCTGTCCCTATATATAGCCTGTCTCACCCTGCCTGACAGCGGAGGTTGGCACCCTATAACCTGCGCTTCGGCGCCCCCGCTCGTCGACGGCTCTCCCGATCTGCCCTATTGTACCCAACAATGGCATGGGAGTGAGAAAGATAGTTAGGGAGATATAGAGTTGTGCTGTTTGTCTTTCAATTATAAGCTCATCAATAAAGCTAGATGTAACTTATCTACTGGCTACACTAGATATAGGTTATTCTGTAGATGTCTTCTTGTGTGGATACCTAATTACTGGCTACAGAATCCATGATAGTTCAAGCAGATACACTTATCTGTTGTACGTCTATAGATAGAGGAAAAAGAGCAGAAATTAGTAGAAGAGTTATCTTATCTTAATCCTACTAATGGCATATAGTCCCCATGTATAATTGGTGCACACATGTCCAAGATGAATAATGTGGATGAGAAAAACCAAATGTATTTCTATATTATATGCAACTCTCACTGTATATAAATTTAAGTTGGCAATTACATATGTTCGAGATATGTCCGCTTAATAATAGCAGCAATTACCACTGTATCCTCAGTAGCCACATATTAGAAATAAATACACCTGTACGTATCAAACAGCTTCAGTAACTCAAAAGGTTATACGCACAGTAATACAGCATGCTTCAATCTCTATACACTATAATAGTGCAAAAAAAACAAAATGTCTATGCATATTGCATGCTGCAATAGTGCAACAAACACACACTCTAAATCTCCATACACTATAATAGTGCAAATAAACTCCAATGTCTATGCACACTGCAGACTACAGTAGTGCAACAAACACACACTCAACGCGTTTCTCCTCCACTGAGGTTCATCAGGAGTAAATAGATAAATCATAGCCAACGATACTTAGGGTACCGTCACACAGTGGCACTTTGATCGCTACGACGGCACGATCCGTGACGTTCCAGCGATATCCATACGATATCGCTGTGTCTGACACGCAGCGGCGATCAGGGACCCTGCTGAGAATCGTACGTCGTAGCAGATCGTTTGGAACTTTCTTTCGTCGCTGGATCTCCCGCTGTCATCGCTGCATCGGTGTGTGTGACACCGATCCAGCGATGCGTTCGCTTGTAACCAGGTTAAACATCGGGTTACTAAGTGCAGGGCCGTGCTTAGTAACCTGATGTTTACCCTGGTTACCATCGTAAATGTAAAAAAAAAAAAACAGTACATACTTACATTCCGGTGTCCGTCAGGTCCCTGGCCGTCTGCTTCCCTGCACTGACTGTGAGCGCCGGCCGTAAAGTGAAAGCAGAGCACAGCGGTGACGTCACCACTCTGCTTTGGCCGGCGCTTACACAGGATGCAGGAGGAGTGCAGGGAAGCGGACGCAGGCACCGGAATGTGAGTATGTGTTTTTTTAATTTTATGTTTACACTGGTAACCAGGGTAAACATCGGGTTACTAAGCTCGGCCCTGCGCTTAGTAACCCGATGTTTACCCTGGTTACCCAGGGACTTCGGCATCGTTGGTCGCTGGAGAGCCGTCTGTGTGACAGCTCCCCAGCGACCACACAACGACTTACCAACGATCACGGCCAGGTCGTATCGCTGGTTGTGATCGTTGGTAAATCGTTTTGTGTAACGGTACCCTTATTAGCTTCATTGCAATGCTTGTAAAGCAGGCTTGGCGGCCAAACTCTCAGAGACGATCCTCCCTTACTTGTGATGCAAGTATAGACGTACAACAGATAAGTGTATCTGCTTGAACTATCATGGATTCTGTAGCCAGTAATTAGGTATCCACACAAGAAGACATCTACAGAATAACCTATATCTAGTGTAGCCAGTAGATAAGTTACATCTAGCTTTATCGATGAGCTTATAATTGAAAGACAAACAGCACAACTCTATATCTCCCTAACTATCTTTTCACCCTTTAGGTATCTTTCTCACTCCCCTGCCATTGTTGGGTACAATAGGGCAGATAGGGAGAGCCGTCGACGAGCGGGGGCGCCAAAGGTTATAGGGTGCCAACCTCCGCAGTCAGGCAGGGTGAGACAGGTTATATATAGGGACAGGCACCTCCCCCGGGTGCGCCTATATTTTAGTGCATTGGTGTTGGTGTTAATTCACATTTTTTTGTGTTTATTGGTTTTAGATATATGTAATAAAATTGAAGTTTTATATTTACACATTAGAGTCTAGCGGTGATTATAAGTCAAGAAACTCTAATTAGTCATCTCTGTACTGTGAAATTTATATAGTTGGTCATGAGGATGATTTTTGTGATTGTGCCCACTATAATGGTGTATGGAATTGCCCCTTTTTTTTTTTTTAAATAAATGTTGTTTGCTTTCTGTCTTAATTCGGAGAGTAGCATGGCCCAATACACTGGGGTAGCATTGCCTTAGTTAGCATTTCCGCTTTGACACTTCCGTGTCTTCTATAAAGAGGGCAGACAGCTGCTCTCCATTCATGAAGGTTACATATGAGCTATACTTGAGATCAGCTGCTCCCGGCCTTCTTGCATAATGCTCTAAGCTGCTTACTCTGCTAAGAAAATAATGGAAAAAATAGAAACCTTTCTCATTCTTATGACACTATTTCTTCCTGCAGCTAGGTAATTGCACCAATGGGAGATTTTTATTTATTTTTTATTTTTTTTGTTTAGTTATGTAAAAGTATTTGTTCCTCCACTGTGTTATATCTATGCAGTTCATTACATTAATATTTCATTATGAAATTCAGCTCTGTATATTTGTCATAGATGATTAATCTTAAAGGAAAATTAAAAATTATTTTTTTATCATTTATTTATTCTTAACCCTATTTTTATTGTAGGACAACGTAACCTTATTCTTACGGGGCTGTAAAGAACTTGGTCTGAAAGAATCGCAGCTTTTCGACCCAGGTGATCTTCAAGACAGCGCAAACAGGACAACACTTAGGTGGGTCTCTCTGTAATGGAGTGATAAAAATGAGTTATGTTCTTTAGTCATAATCTATTTTCATTAAGTTATATATTATATTATATGCAGGGAAAATAAAGTGTCAGCACAGTGAAAGGGAACCTGACAGGCAATACATGCTGCCCAAACCGTGGACAGCATGTATCAGGCACTGGCTGTACGATCAGTCATGTATGTTTGTGATCATACTTTTAATACCTGCATACCTGCCGGGGACTGAGCCGCACTGTGCACTAGTCGTGCATTTGGGTCCTCGGTGGCGTCTCCCCGCCCGCTGACAGTGACTGACAAGTCTCTGCCTATACACGCACTTAGGCTACGTTCACATTTGCGTTGTGCGCCGCAGCGTCGGCGCCGCAGCGCACAACGCAAACAAAAACGCAGCAAAACGCATGCAC
This sequence comes from Ranitomeya variabilis, assembly GCF_051348905.1. Lineage (NCBI taxonomy): Eukaryota > Metazoa > Chordata > Amphibia > Anura > Dendrobatidae > Ranitomeya > Ranitomeya variabilis. The sequence continues at coordinate 1,062,451,190 of NC_135232.1, read as the reverse complement.
AACGCTGCGTTTTGCGCCGCATGCGTCGTTTTTTTCATTGAATTTGGACGCAGCAAAAATGCAACTTGCTGCGTCCTCTGCGCCCCGACGCGGGCGCCGCAGCGATGCATGCGGCGCAAAACGCAAGTGCGCCGCATGTCCATGCGCCCCCATGTTAAATATAGGGGCGCATGACGCATGCGGCGCCGCTGCGGCGCCCGACGCTGCGGCGCTGGCCGCAAATGTGAACGTAGCCTTAGGCAGTCACTGTTAGCGGGCGGCGAGAAGCCTCCAGGGACCCGCCTGTACGACTAGTTAGCCATGCGGCTCGGACCCCCGCAGCTCTCAAAAGTATGTTTTTCTCTGAAACGCCGCTGTCAACCACACACGGCTGATATCGTACAGCCAGTGCCTGATGCATGCTGCCCACAGTTTGGGCAGCATGTGTCACCTGTTAGGTTCCCTTTAAAGGCATCAATCTTGGTACATACTAAGCACATTTCCTGTACACACCAGTTCTCCACCTATTCCTCATACTCATGGCCTGTTGGCATAAGCCTGTGGCCAGCTCTTTTGGACAAACTGGATAAAGAGAGAGAGAAATAAGAGATAATGATCATTATATAATATATGGCATTTGATATCGCTCGTTACACAGTCACAGTACAGATTAAAATTAGTCTGGTCCATGGTGGCATTGGTGCGACTAGCTCCCTGTAACTATTTCTAATTAAAGGATGCTTAGCCAAGTATGAAAAAAATATTAGGCAGTAGGTGGAGGCACCAGGACTATGACCTCCACTTGCCTTTCCCATAATATGGCCCTAATCGCAATCCCACAAATTGCACCCACAATTAATATATATATTTATTTATTTCATTTACCGTATATATTCTTGTATAAGCCAAGCTTTTCAGCACATTTTTTGTGCTGAAAACACCCCCCTCGGCTTATACAGGAGTCATTGCCCCAGAAAGACGGCGGGAGAGGGGGAGCGGCGGAGCTAAAGCCTGTGCCCTCTGCTAAAGAGAAATGAATATTCACTGCACTGCCAGTGAATATTCATTTCTTTTATAGCGCACACAGTTACAGCCACCAGCTTCCAGCACACATTCTGCTGACCTACCATCCGCGCCCTCTCTGCATCTCGTTCCGGTGCCAGCAGCTCTTCCGACCGAGCGATCACGGGCCCCGCTCATTAAGGGATTGAATATTCACATCTCTCCACTCCCGTAGGCATGGAGCGAATATTCATTACCTTAATGAGCGGGGTCGCGTGATCGCTCGGCTGGAAGAGTTGCTGGCACCGGAACGAGTCCGCACACGGAAGGTAAGTAGGATGTGTGTTTTTTTTAAAAATAGGAACCATGCATACAATGATAGGGATGGAGAGCCATGCTTACAAGGATGGGGATGGGGAGCCATGCATACAAGGATGGGGATAAGGAGCCATGCAGACAAGGATAGGAGATAAGGAGCCATGCATACAAGGATAGGGGATAAGGAGCCAGCATACCAGGATAGGGATGAGGGGGCAATGCATACCCGGCTTATACTCGAGTCAATAAGTTTTCCCAGCTTTTCGTAGCAAAATTAGGTGCCTCAGCTTATACTCGGGTCGAGTATATAATTCCCTGTAAGGCTGGTTTCACACTTGCGTTTTGATCTGCAGTGTTTTTTAAAAAAACGCATTTGGTGAAAAAACGCATGAAAACGCATGCAAACGGTGCGTTTTTTTGACGCATGCGTTTTTGCGCCCCCCAAAAAAATTGCGGCAAAACGCGGCGTTTTCCCGCGTTTACATGCGTTTTTTCCCACGTTTGCGTTTTTGGAACGCATGCTGAGAAGTGTGTGACAGCTGCCAAACATCAAAATCAACTAGAAAACACACTATTAATAGAATTAGCTAGGGTTAGGGTTAGGATCCCTAGGGTTAGGGTTAGGGGTAGCTTTTTATTAGAATGTCCTGGTCACCAGGTCACTGATAAGCCACCCCCACCATCAAGGTGATAAAGGGATCCAAACCCTAACCCTAAGCCACCCCCCACCATCAAGGTGATAAAGGGATCCAAACCCTAACCCTACCCCTAACCCTATCCCTAACCCTACCCCTAACCATAACCCTAACCATAGGGATCCAAACCCTAACCCTAAGGGTTAGGATCCTAACCCTAAGGGTTAGGATCCCTAGGGCTAGGGTTAGGATTCCTAGGGTTACTAGGGATCCTAACCCTAACAGTTACCCTAGGGATCCTAACCCTAAGGGCTCATTTCCACATGCGAGTCACACGTCCGTATCTCGCATGTGGAAACCAAGCCCTGGTGCCGGCACTCAGGAGCGGAGCTGTGCAGCTCCATGTGTTCCTATGCGGCCGCACGCTCCGCTCCTGAGTGTCGGCTCCACAGCTTGGTTTCCACATGCGAGATACGGACGTGTGACTCGCATGTGGAAATGAGCCCTTAGGGTTAGGATCCTAACCCTAAGGGTTAGGGTTAGGATCCCTATGGTTAGGGTTAGGGTTAGGATCCCTAGGGTTACTAGGGATCCTAACCTTAGGGTTAGGGTTAGGGTTTGGATCCCTATGGTTCGGGTTAGGGTTAGGATTTTCTTGTTTTTTTGTGTGTTTTCTTGTTTTTTTTTTTTAAAAAACGCATGCGTTTTTAACGCAAATAAACGCATGTGCTTAAAAACGCATGCGTTTACATAGACAGCAATGCATTTTTTTGCCGCAAAAAAACGCATGCGTTTTTAACGCAAATAAACGCATGTGCTTAAAAACGCATGCGTTTACATAGACAGCAATGCATTTTTTTGCCGCAAAAAAACGCATGCGTTTTTAACGCAAATAAACGCATGTGCTTAAAAACGCATGCGTTTACATAGACAGCAATGCATTTTTTTTGCCGCAAAAAAAGCATGCGTTTTTTTGCGGCAAAAAAACGCCGCTAGAAATTACTATAGGTTGCATTTGTGCAAATGAACGCACGCGTCAAAAAACGCATGCGTTGCCGAAAACGCGTCAAAACGCATGCGTTTTTAATGTTAAGTATAGGAAAAAAACGCATGCGTTTTTTGCGTTTTTAAGCGCTAAAACGCAGCTTACAAAAACGCAAGTGTGAAACCAACCTAATTCAACATTTCTTTACCGACATCATCATCGCTCTCCCCATTAGGGCTCACTTTCTAAACTCCATATCGCTTTGTCTTTGGAGTATGGATGAAAGCTGGAGAACAAATATGCGGAGAACATACAAACTTCTTGCAGATTTTGTTCCTGGTCGGACCAAGCGCTGTAAGGTTACAGTGCTAACCACTGAGTCACCCTGATACCCTATTTCTCTAAGAATAACCAGGACATTATTTTACCGTGTGCGTTTGCACGGAGTTGCACTAGCCTTTAGTCACACTTTCTAGCTCGGCTCTGTTAATCTCAGCACTTTATAATAACAAGTTAATGGAGCTTTTAGAGCAGTTGGCTTCTTGTGACCTTGGGCGTGTGCGCACACATATACTTGGCACCTTTATGCTGTTTCTATAGCTTTCAGCATGTTAAGATATTTTCTTCACCAGAAGAATTTCTCTGATTTGATTAATTGCTCTCATGCTGAAAAATTAATTTGCAATGTACCTGTTGTCTGGGTGCGAGAGTCAGCCAAACTGTGGGGGAAAGAACACTCAGCCTGACCCTGCAAGCTTTACAGCTGGCAACGTTACCTTATATACCGTGCACACATTTTACTGCATTGTATTCTTTTTTTTTTTTTTTTTCTTTTCACTTTTTTTATTTCACATGCAAACAAAAGGGCACATTATATTAGAAACATTTAGCTAATTATATTAAAGATATTCTTCTTCCTAAAAATATCCTCCCCCCCCCCCCCCCGAAATTACACTTGAACATTTACTCAAAGTTTTCCATGTATTAATCACATCATATTCTCATCAAGAACTGAAAATCTCTAGTACGGTAATTCGAAAATGTTGCCACCTTTTGTATTTTCTACTTTTTAGCCATATTGTTTCTATCGGCATAGTTGTTAAACATCTTCTGTCTCCGCACAGAATCTTAGATTAAGTTTACTATTTTCTTGAATAATATAACAATATTTCTATAACCAAAGTTATATTCTTTGAGTTATCTAATAGTACATTTTTTTGGTACTTTTTAAAGTAACCTGTGCTATCAGATCCACATCTAGGCTTCTAAAATAATATTAAAGTGGGTTAAGACTCCTATCCATCTTCGTCAGTCAAATTTCTGTAAGGGTAGGTTCCCATAAGGGTATAAAGACGTAGTTAAGTGTTTCATCCAGAAAAGTGAGACAATTAATAGCACCAGCTCTTAGTCGAGTATAAGACAGTTTACAGTTTCTTATGTTATATAATTACAATGTATCCGTAAAAATCTGATGATGTACCGTATGGCGTCTCATTTTTCCCCCCCACCCATAGACTTGAATGGGTGAGTTTTATCCAATTTACATAAGAAACTCGTGCATACTTTTTTTTTTTTCACATGCAGATTTGGTCAGTAAAAAAAAATTGCTCATCTGCACTGCCGATTGAATAACATTAATCTGAGTGCTGTTCATTTTCTCAACGGACAACACTTGGACTGAAAATACGGTCGTGTGAATGAGTCCTAAGGATGATCTCTATTTCTCTTAAGTACCTTATACGCTCAGTTTGGAAAAGCGCCTGTGTGTTTTTACACTGGAGTGAGCCAGAGCCAAACGCCGCCACTTATCACCTTTGAAAACAAAAGGATCAAGTGTTGAAATCTGGCCTAGCCGATCTTCATCTGCTATTATCTGTGGGCAGACAATCAGGAGGTCCCCATACATATACCATGGTTCTCGGCTGATATGGATGACTTTCTGTAATTTGCATGAGGATCTTTAGCAAAAGCAAAATTCCATTTTATTCCTGCATTCCCGTTACCTTTTTTTGTCTTTTTACATGCAGTGCAAAAATTATAAAAAAAAAAGTTAAAGAAAATTTTAATTAATAAAATGATTAAAAACATTTTAGTTTGTATTTTTTGCACATGCAAATTACCTAATCATAGAGGAAAAGGACTAAAACCCAAGCACCAATATTGGAAGTAGCAATCTTAACGAGCCTTGCCACATGGCTTAGGATAAAAGCCAAAGCAGATTGTCAATTTGCAGACACGGTGTTTCGGGGTGTTGCCCCTCATCAGTGCTAAGTATGAGATCTGATTTGGCTAGGTGAGAGGCCTAAGAGTAAGATCTAAGGGTTATCGTTTCTCCTTGTGGAGAGTGACAAGCCAGGCCTGACATATCAGAGTGAGGAGACTTTTAAGCCATGGAATACCTGGAGTTCTCCTAACCATCTAAATCTTTTATAGCCACACTTAAGCCAGGGACAGACAAGTGAACTACATCCAATTTTTAACCGTGTGTGATACGTTTTCATACATCTACATTAAATAACGTGATCAAATACTGCTCCAAGGTTTAATAAGGAAATATATATGTAATAATTGTATGCCACATGGATGTTTGGCATGGGATCTTTTCCTATTTTTTGCACTGATGGACTCTGAAGAGAATAGATCATGCTGCATTTTTTTCTCACGGATAGTCGGTCTGGGAAAAGATTGTTCATCTGAACAGTCCTATTGAATAACACAGGTCAGTGTGGTGTCCGTGTGCTCTCACATAAAAAAATCAGACACCACACATCCAATGTAAGCACTCGTCAGCATGATCCCTGATACAGAGAGGGCTGTCAATCACAGGATTAAAAAACATGAAAGTTATATAGAATATTTTCCCACAATCTGCTCTGCTCCCTCTGCTCTATAATGTGATGCTCAGAGATCGGACTGCATTCTGCTTAAACTGGACTTGGGTATCCTGTAAAGTCCTGGAGGGTCCTACAGACGGTACCACAGAATTATGCTGCTTGGATGTAATCTAATAACATTTTCTTGTTCTTCATGCAGACTCGCAGATTGTAACCGGAAGCAAAGAAACGTAAGTGCATTAATAATAGTCATTTTCTGTGTTCACAAGCAGTCTGTGTTGTATATACGTGTATGTTTTAGTGTTGAGCACATAGTTACAATATTGATATCTAACAAATAGTCCACTTGCTTGTCTGCTATTAGAAGTCTACAGCTGCTAAAGGAAGCATTATTAGGGTTAAACTAAAGGAAGCATTATTAGGGTTAAACTAAAGGAAGCATTATTAGGGTTAAACTAACCTTACAGTATGTGATGGAATTGTCTAAATGGCAGTTCTTATTGGAGGTGCACAAAAAACTAAATTAACCAAAATTGACCAGCAGCTCCTGGAAAAAGAGGCATAAGTGATTGTGTGTAAGCAGCCTTGACTGCTGTAGTATATAGATAAGTGGAGAAACACACTGAGCAACCACACACTGGGTGTAAATAAACAAGTGCTGCCACACACTGAGCACAAACAAACAAGTGCAGCCACACACTGAGCGCAGACAAACAAGTGCAGCCACACACTGAGCGCAAACATGTGCAGCCACACACTGAGCACAAACATGTGCAGCCACACACTGAGCGCAAACATGTGCAGTCACGCACTGAATGCAAACAAACAAGTGCAGCCACACACTGAGCGCAAACAAACAAAGGCAGCCACACACTGAGCGCAAAAAAAAGTGCAGCCACATACTGACCACAAACAAACAAGTGCAGTCACACACAGGGCGCAAACAAACAAGGGCAGCCACAAAATGAGTGCAAAAAAGTGCAGCCACATACTGACCACAAACAAACAAGTGCAACCACACACTGAGCGCAAACAAACATGTGCAGCCACACACTGAGCGCAAACATGTGCAGTCACGCACTGAGTGCAAACAAACAAGGGCAGCCACACACTGAGCGCAAACAAACAAGGGCAGCCACACACTGAGCGCAAACAAACAAGGGCAGCCACACACTGAGCGCAAACAAGTGCAACCACACACTGAGCGCAAACACAAACAAGTGCAGTCACACACAGGGCGCAAACAAACAAGTGCAGTCACACACTGAGCGCAAACAAACAAGTGCAGCCACACACTGAGCACAGTCAAACAAGTGCAGTCATACTGAGTGTCCTGAGGAACATGTAGACATTGAGTATATGAATTAATAACAATAATAGACTAAATTGACTATAGAGACAATATAATATAAAACTGAGGCACTTAGTTCACAAATTCGCATGTGCCTATCTGCCATGACAAGGCATACCCCGAAGATGCAAACCTACAATATTTGATTTAAATGTACCTCTGTTGGATCAGCACATACAAATTGAAAGGGCTGGTATAAATAAAAGCATCGCAAGGATCATTTAGAAACTGGTGATTTTTTTCGTAAGCAAAAAATAACTTTTTTTGTGAGTGTTTGGTCATTGTGTCTGTTTTTACCATAAGAGTTTCATCATTTTGTTTTTTTGTTTTTTTTTTGCATATGAGGCTTCTCAAGCTTTTCCTGTAAAAAATAAAATAATGAAAATCGAACAATATGAGGATACAACTAGAATGTCATCCTAGTACTACTCCAATTTTTTTCAATGAGCTGTAAACTTGTATTTGCGAGTTTGACCCTAGACTTGGGCCTAAAATTGACAAGTCTATATTTTTTCACTTATTTTGAGGTCAACTTGATCTACAAAAATTCAGACATGAGAACATGCCCATAGACTCCATTGGGTACAAGTTCTATTAGAATCACTGACATCTGGATGAGCCCTTGGGTTATGTTCCCACAATGAGCTTTTGGTGCATTTTTGATCTTGCAGAATTTCTGCACCTACTACGTAAATTAGGTTACTTGCATTTTTTTCATTGCATTTTTGTCTGCGTTTTCTTTAATATGCGTTTTTATCTAGTTTTTGACACTGGTTTATCACTCTGTTTAGTGTGTAATTCTTTAAATAAAGCTGTCATGTTTTTTAAAGTTTCTGGCATTTCAATGAACTTTGACATACGTAGGTGTGGTTTACATGTGTTTTTTATGCATTTCAGTCTTGAAAACGCACTAAAAACACGTGCTTTTTTACTTGCGAATTTTCCACATCTGATGTAAGTCTATAAAGTTCAGATCAGTATGTCTCCTGATCGGAACACAGTCGAACACCTATGGGGAATTCCGAAGCATCACTCTCCATCCAGCATCCAGGCTCTAAAAGATGGCGTTCTTGAAGAATGGAAAAGGATAGCTGTTGTAATATATCACCAACTTGTTCATTCCAGGACACTAAGGCTTGGTGCTGCCCTTAAAAATCATGGAGGTCATACAAAATACTAGTTGTAGGTTTCTCATTTGGGGTGTTCTCATTTTTGCGTCAACTAATTTGAGAACCTGAAGATTTTGTAATAAAAGTTAGAGGATTAACCTTATTTGCATGTTATGGGCTAAAAAATGTTCTATGAAATTCAGTTTTTTGTTTCCGGTGTTCAGTGAGATATTGATTCAAACCTTACTTTTTAAAGGGGGTGTACTCATTTATGCTGAGTGTGCTCTCTCTCTGTTATCTGCCATTGTAATCTGCTATTGTAATCTGCTGATAAGATCCTTGCTGTAAACTCTTCCTGAAAGGACATGAAGTAGGAGTAAAAAATGGCCCCAATGGCCAGTGTGAGAATTGCAAGATTAAGAATAATAATAATAAAAAATATTTTTTTATTATAAAAATTGTAAAAAAAAATTATAAAAACAAAAAGCAAACAAAAGAAAAACACGTAACACAAAAATCTGCTAAACAGCAGCATCATTTTTTTTTCTGATCATGGCTTCCCTTTTAGTATCAGTGCCTGGAGGAAACTTTTACATTTCCACCCTCTATTGCTAAGATCTTATGATCTTGACCTAAGGAAGACACAGTGTGTTCTTGGTTCTTATGTCATTATTTTGGCACTTTGACACAGTCTGCATCAGTTCCTCTATAGGCAGCCTGTATTCTTCATAGGGTTAAGGGGGCTTTCTAGTGGCATACCGCCAATGGCGGCAGACTACGCGACTGCTATGGGGCCCCGAGGGGTGAGGGGGCCCGCCAGAGTCAGACTGCAACGGCTGTGTCAGGGGTGGGCTGGGTGGAGGGGCAGAGGGGTAATTGCCCCCTGAGCTGGCCTCCTAGCTGTGGCTTTGGGCCACACATTACTTTAGAAGCCGCACTGTACCTTCATTTGCTCTAATGGACAAGCAGCATCATGCTGCTTGGTGGAGCAGAGGTCATTCGAGGCTGCAATGTCCTTCCAGCTCTCTGATTGGTGGAGAAGCCGTCCCTAGAGGCTGTACTGTATTCTTCCTGCTCAGGGTGCTCACTTACCAATCGGAGAGCAGGAAGCAGACAGTGCAGCACCGCTGAGGAGGCGCCGGCTGCTCCACACACCATGTGCAAGAACCTTCCTGGAGAAGTGCGAGTAGCTGCAGGCAATCAAGGAGGCTCATGGTAAGGGGTCTCTGCTTCTTAGTTGTTTGGGGGGATGCATGGTTTAAACTCAGCTGGAGGGGAGGAGTTGGGGTACATATCTGTGGGGCAGGCGGAAATAGGAGAGGAATTTTCTGTATGTCTCATTCTGTGTGAGTCTGTGCGCAGTCTCAAGTTCCCAATTCAGTGTATTCCTGTGTATGTGTACATGCGTGTTCTTGGTGAAGTGTGCATCTGTGTATGTGGTGACATGTGTACATGTGCGTCTGTGTGTGTGAACTGTGTATATGCGCATCCGTGTACGTGGTGACCTGTGTGTGTATGAGTGTGTACACAGTGACCTGCATGGGTGAGTGTGTATGTGGTGATGTGCGTATGAGTGTGTATGTGGTGATGTGTGCATCCGTGTACATGGTGATGTTTGTGCCTCTGTGGTGACCTGTGTATATGGTAACGTGCGTGTCTGTGTACGTGGGGATGTGTAGTTGCAAATCCCTGTTAATGCGCAGTAAGCTGGGTGTATGCAGCGCACTTTGTGTTCACAGTGAAGCAGCGGTGACACAGGACTCTTGTCAGCCATTAGCGCCAAATTTGAAAATCTTGCGTTTGGCTGTGTCCTACATCACTGCTGCCTCCCTGGGCATGCACAAGGTGACAATGAAGCCGCAGTGCATGCAAACATCTTCACTGCGTCTTTGGAGGGTGGCGGTAGAAGCTGTGGGGTGCCACTCACTGCTACTACCTGCAGATATGGGGTTAATCTTCAGGTTCATAGCGTTCCTAACCTGCCCAGCCCCTGCACTTAGCCGAATGCTGCAGGGCGAAAATTTACTTTATTCTCCCTGTAGCATTCAAATTTTGGTCACGGAGATGGTGGGCACCGCACCCTCGCATTGACTGATGCTCTGCATTGGGGAGGGCCGTCAGTCAGGGCCGGGGGCGCAGTTACAGCCATCAATCTGTATATTCAGAGCGAAGACTGAACCCGCGCCGGCACTGCCCCCACCCCGTGACTGAAACCCAAATGCTGGAGGGAGGAATAAAGTTCATTTTCTCCCCTGCAACGTTCGGCTAAGTGAGGGCGCTGGGCAGGTTAGTAACACCATTAATATGCAGATAATTCCCATATCTGCAGGTTAATAGCGTTTTTTCTGCACACAGGTTCCCTTTAAACAAAAACCCACAGGAAATTAAGTAAAAAAAATACTTTTAGAGATTAGATAGGTAGGGAGAAGTGTAGGGTGTTGTGTAATAAAGCTCATTACAAAGCAGTTTGGGTCTAAGGATAGAAATTTACAAAGGACATTATAGGTAGCGGACCATACCTCTAATGTTGGCAGTGCAGGTGTAAGATTCATTAAGAGGCGCACGTAATGAATTAGGCCCATCTTATCACTGGTGTGCGCCTTGCCAAAAGTGTGTATTTCTGGCTTAAGTTAGGCCACTAAAGTGTTATAACTTTTGGAGAATTTGGTTGCCGTGCTTCGCCATACCACTTGCCGCCCATGTTCTTCCTACTTGGTGTATCTGGCTAATACTGGGTGAAAATGGCAAAAGCCACAACGTTTTTTTAACAGGTTCAAGATGTGCAAACATTTTGTGACTTCTCAAAGTGTATAATGCCAGAGCTCTAGCAAAAATACTTTGGTGACTTGTAGCCTAAGTGTATTAGTGGATTCAGTACACAAGTAAACCTAGAGTGACTTAGGCATTTGTCCTGTCTGTATATTAGTCTTACATTATTATTATTATTATTATTATTATTTATTATTATAGCGCCATTTATTCCATGGCGCTTTACATGTGAGGAGGGGTATACAAAGTACAATAATCTTGAACAATACAAGTCACAACTGGAACAGGAGGAGAGAGGACCCTGCCCTCGAGGGTTCACAATCTACAAGGGATGGGTGAGGATACAGTAGGTGAGGATAGAGCTGGTCGTGCAGCGGTTTGGTCGATTGGTGGTTACTGCAGGTTGTAGGCTTGTCGGAAGAGGTGGGTCTTCAGGTTCTTTTTGAAGGTTTCGATGGTAGGCGAGAGTCTGATATGTTGTGGTAGAGAGTTCCAGAGTAGGGGGGATGCACGAGAGAAATCTTGTATGCGATTGTGTGAAGAGGAGATAAGAGGGGAGTAGAGAAGGAGGTCTTGTGAGGATCGGAGGCTGCGTGCAGGAAAGTACCGGGAGACGAGGTCACAGATGTATGGAGGAGACAGGGTGTGGATGGCTTTGTGTGTCATGGTTAGGCTTTTGTACTGGAGTCTCATTACATTACATGTGTAAGTCTCATTACATTATGTGACTGTGCACACTGGAGTGTTCCTGCATGGAGGCTGTGATTATAGACATAAACAGGTTAAGGCTGGCATCTCAGGAAGCATCGGTTGTGTGTAACACTTTACGGTATGGCTGCTAAGAAGTAGAGTTGAGTGAATATGTTCAGAATCGATCTCCGAATCTGCATTTGCCATATTCGTGCCATACTGGTACCAACATATTCGGTCATTTCTACTCCCATTGACTTCAATGACGTTCGGCTGCGTTCAGCGAATATTGCAAATACAATATTCGCCGATGATCGTAATTGGAATCGAATTTTGAAAGATTTGCTCAACTCTACTAAGAAGACAATTCAAGTTTAGTATGTATGAAATGGTTTCTTATCAGTTGCACCTTGGATGTGCACTACTCACGCTGAATGGTATGTGAGACCTTAGACTCCTTAACATAAAGATGGGCCACCACTCCTGGGCTAGTGCTTTGTGTTTGCCCCCCAGGCTAAAATTTGCCAGCAAGCCCCTAGGGATGGACATACCGCATGTGCAGCCGGGTGCGGCTGCACTGGGGCCCAGAGGCTCTGGGGGGCCCCTGCAGGGCTGCTAATAATGAGGGCAATCTAGCCTGTTTATCAGGCTTCGGGGGGCCCCTGGCCAGATTGCCCTCATGTGCAGCGCGCAGGGAGAGATCCCTGCAGCTCCGCTGCTTACAAGAGAAAATGGCTGCGATCCGTCCTGCTTCCTGCCCGCGCTTCCTGTCTCACACAGCAGTCAGTGGCGTGGCTGGATTACATCATCAGTCAGCGCCGCGGCCGCTGTGCCAGTGAGAGGAAGCTGCCGGCGACGGTGATGCTGCGGGAGATCATGCAGCGAGGTGCTGTCTACTGTGTGTGCATAGAGATGAGTGGTGGTGTGTGTGTTTGTTTGTGTGTGTGTGTGCATGCGTAGCGCTGCGGGGGAACGTGCAGAGAGATAAATGGTGCTGTGTGTGTGTAGGTGGAGGAGAGGGCAATGATGGGGTGGTGGGGGAGAAAGCAATGATGGGGTGTTGGAGAGGACAATGATGGGATGCGGGGGGAGGAGGACAATGAGGGGTGTGGGGGATTGGGAAGGGAGGAAGGGGGATTTATAATGGATTTAGAAACGGGGAGGTGGAAGAAGAAGTTATTATCGCTTATTATGTTTAACACAGTACCTTATTATATAGTGTACTCACTTAGTATACATAGCACAGCCCCTTAGTATATAGTGTACTCGCTTATTATGTATAGCGCCATCCCTCAGTATATAGTGTAGTCACTTTTTATACATAGCACAGTCCCTTAGTATATAGTGTACTCATTTATGTATAGCACAGTCCCTTAGTATAGAGTGTACTCCCTTATTATGTATAACACCATCCTTAGTTACATAGTTTCCTCTTTTATTATGTATACCATCCTCTCTAGTTATGTATGGTGCTGTCCATTATTATATAGATTCCTCTGCTGTTATGTACAGTGCTGTCTCTTACATAGTGTATTCTTGTTGTTTTTGTTATTCACAGCGCCCTCTTTTATTACATAGTCCGCTCTCTTATTAGATATAAAATGACTGCTGATGGAGGAGCCGGTGACCAGACTACCAGTCCATCATCTCCTCCATTAGAAAAGAAGCTTTCCCATGCTCCATCAGCCACCATTGCCTTATATATATCTAACAAGAGAGGACGGTATGTAATAAAAAACAGTGCTCTGTATAATCCAATATGTAAGGGACGGTGCTGTACATAGCAAGAGAGGGCACTCTATAAGGGACAGCAATATACATAATATATATATAGCTTTGTCGCCATAAAAGTAGGGGGCCCAGACACATTTCTTGCACAGGGGCCCCAAGCTGTCAGTGTCCACCCCTGGGCTGTGCCGTGTGCCTTTATTTAAACGTGCTCTCCACCATCACTCTTTACTTGGCTCCTCCTAACTCCTCCTTTCTAGTCCTATACTGCTCCCAGCTGGATTTGCATAAGGACGCCATGCCTCCTGACTGACGTAGCTTTCCAGCCAGAGAGAGCAGTGTATGCTGGGCCCGGCTGGAAGTAGTTGCACATGTCAGGGTGGCTACCGGCTGTTGGAGGCAGAGTGTGAGGAGCTGAGACTGTGTGGAGACGAAACACTGCCCGGCGGTGAATTTTTATTTATTTTTTTGCTATAGGGCCCCACGATTTCTATGTATGCCCCTGGGGCTTTCATATTGTGTTCTGTGTCCCTGTCGGGGCATATGTCCGAAATCGCTCGCAAAACGTCCGTTCGCATGTGCCAAAGGGGACATAGACTGTAATGGTGATGGCAGAGTGAACGTGAGGTCTGACGTGCACTTTTTTTGGGAGTGTAGGCTTACAGGAGGCGAACATTCAAGATGTCTGAGTGTCTACCTCCTGTAGGCATATACTCCCAAAAATGGCGCACCTTCTCTCGTATGTCACCATTTCAGTCTATGGCCCCACATGCGTCTACGTTTTGCAGGGGATTTCGGACCTATGACCTGACAGGAACACAGAACGCAATGTGAAAGCGCGCTAAGTGCCAGGAATGCTTTTTTATTTATAACATATACTAACTATAGATCTAATTTCTCATAATATACATAATTACGTGGGTTGATTTAAAATCCCAGTGTTTTTTTGTCTTGATGTTCTCCTGTGCTGTTTGGGGGACGTGTTGAGTATTGGAATAAAGTCTGGAAACCCTGGTCCGTTTTTCTCCGTGTGGACAGCACTTCTCTCACACACCTCATTTGGTCTGATTGGACTTTTCTGGCCTGCTTCTTATCTGGCCCAGCAATTCTGACAAAGAAATTACACTTCTGGTGCCTGATCTGGAACAGATTAGAAGACGCCCATTCTGGCAGCAGAAAAAGTACTGAACAAATGGAACTTGCCAGAAGCTGAGCAATTATTCCTCTGCAGTAAATCATATTAAATGATGTGCCATAACTCGCCTCTTAGGGTTCATTGGGGCAAAGCAATTTCTAAAGCGGAGCCAGCGCAGTCATATACGCTGTGCCCTGCCAGGCCGGATCCTGACTGAGCTGTCATTCTCTATGTAACTTTCCATACTGGATTTGACTTTTTCTCTTTCAGAGCAATGTTCACATTTGTCAACAGGAGGGTTTTTACAAAAGGATTGAGCACTAATCCAATTGACTGTAATTCTGTGTTGATTTATGCCAAGAGAAGCACTAATGACTGTAACTGGGAACGGATCGCTGTGTGATGACTCTGAATGGCGGGCTTCCCCCGAGTCGTGCTCGGAGCTACTGCTCCTAAACTGAGCAAGGATAAAAGTTACATCATGATAGCCATGAGCACAGGTGAAAGGGGAACTCTCCTGGTATCAAAAACGACAAGAAAGATGTGAATGAAGCCACCTTAGACACTATATTAACTTCTTCCGAATTAGACAATATCTACAGGCTTCGGCCAACAAGCTAATGTGTGTAGGGGGTCTACTGACTCGCCCGCCCCCGACATATGATGTCAAGGGACAGAAGGGTCTGGATATGCTGATTTGGACCTGCCGATCCTGTTTGATCTTGGTGAGATAAGCCGATGCTAGATATGTCAGTCTGCGGCACTCTCATAAAGAACAGAGGACCAAGCGTTGTTGCGTATGGAGGAGTCGGGAGAGAGAGCCATTGGTTGAACGATTAGTCAAACCATTGTTTGGCCCAGAATTGGACACAGACAGAAGATGGCCCCTGTGCCAATACGTATGTATATCGGCCCTTTGCAGTCCGTCCAATAACTCCTCATAATGTACAACCCCACCTGTTTTGCCTGTCATAGAGGCCCCATTAGCTTTGGGCCCTTGTGCGGCTGTACAGGTTACACCAATGATATGTCCACTTTGGCCAAACAAAGGAGAAAAAAAGACTAGACCAATAATGGTATGCACACCCATGGATAGTACAAAAACATCATAGTACTTTATTGACACCTCAGAAAAAGACAAACACAGGATAAAACCATTAAAAAAAGACCTAAATATAGGACCAGTGGTCCTCACCCCTATACAGATCATGCATGATATAACATAACCAAAGCATAAAGTGCGGATACCAATCTATATAGGCATAAATAATGTGCTAGGTTACGTTAGTACAAATACGCAGTATCTCTTGTTTAAGTGCATCAAATAGCAAACCAATAAGCTATAACAAACCAAAGTATTGCAAATACAGAGAAAAAGGAACTAAATAATGGCACACAATACACTGTAGTCATGTATCGACATAATAGTGGCTGCATAAGTAAGGCAAAATAAGTTGCAGTATTATATAAGCATGCTCAATACCTGAACGATAATAGCCCCAATGTACCCGTCACAAAGTGAACCTAAGCTGTCATCATAAGACCTGGCCAGGTATGTAGCAAGGCACCCTAGAAGAGGGAAGTACTGCCAATTCAAATAAAGGGCAATAAGCTTATGGGTTTGAAGGAGATGGGACAAGAGTACCAAGAATGAAGGCTGTAGCACCGGTGCTAAAAAATAACGCAGGTCGAGGCAGCCAGAGAAAACAAGAGACAGAATAAGGGGTGAGGCAAAAGCCCCACGCGTATCGCTGCAACCGCAGCTTCGTCAGGGGAAGTGAGGTCGTCAGTCATTTCTGAGGCTAATAAACAATCAATACAAATGAGGTAAATACGAACCGGTGTGCAGTCATAGTTCAGTGCGCCAGTAGCAGCAGCCGCATGGAGTACATCGGAGGTGGCTATAGCCGGAAGTGTTTGCTGCTGTCATAGTGCATGTGCACAACAGTAACACTAGGGGGAGCAGAACATGTCCACTTTGGCCGACCACTATTTTTTATGTATGAGGGCTTAAGAGTAATTTGGAGCAATTACACTACTTTATCCAGAGGAGGCACAACAAATGTTTCTTACTTTTTAGTAACGTCATAGCATTTCATTGTAGATTTACTAGATCGCACTATAGTCGCCATTACAAGGGACATGTCTCTGGCATCTCTATATTACACCTACATTAGCTGGTTGAAATATAATTTGAATTTTTTTCCCCTGCTGCATTGTTTTCAGCTGTGACACCCCTGGAGTCATTCTTTTTCTGTTATTAATAGGAAACAGATGTGGGGGCGTCTTATAGTTCTCAACAAAAAGGATGAATGTACATTTGAATTAACCTGCTGATTAAGTGGTGTATTTTTATTATTAATGTTCAAATGTATACTTGCAAACTGCGCTATCAGGGCCAGCTGCAGGTTTTTGTGGCCACAGCCGAAAGAGTCTCAGTGGGCCCCTTTAACACAAACTACTATTCACGAGACACAGATACAGCAGAGAAATATAGGTATACAATGCCAAAGATTTCACTTCTTACATTACATGAGTGATATCAATTGTAAATAATACAATAGTTCAGAAAACAGACAGTATAGTGCTGCATTCGGTATTATGGGCACCACATAGTGCTTCATACAGAATAATAAGCCCCATATAATGCTCCATGCCGTGTTATGGGCACCACATAGTGCTCCACGCAGTATAATGAGCCCCATATATTTCTCCATACAGAATAATGAGCCCCATATAATGCTCCGCACAGAATAATGAGCCCCATATATTTCTCCATACAGAATAATGAGCCCCATATAATGCTCTGCACAGAATAATGAGCCCCATATATTTCTCTATACAGAATAATGAGCCCCATATATTTCTCCATACAGAATAATGAGCCCCATATATTGCTCCATACAGAATAATGAGCCCCATATAATGCTCTGCACAGAATAATGAGCCCCATATATTGCTCCATATAGTATTATGAGCACCACATAGTGCTCCATACAGAATGATGAGCATCACATAGTCCTCCATACAGTATTATGGGCACCACATAGTGCTCCATGCTGAATAATGAGCCCCATATATTGCTCCATGCAGTATGTGATGGGCCCCATATATTGCTCCATATATGATTGGCCTGTGTAGTTGCTCCAAATATAATGGTCCCCGATATACTGCTCCATACAGAATAGGCCCCATATAATGCTCCATAATGCTCCATATGTAATTGGCCCCATAAGATGCCCCAAACATTAAAAAAAAAAAAACCTCTCCTTTCTGGCCGTTGCTCTGCTTCCGACTCAGAAACTGGCGATTCGAATCCCTGCAGTGCACAGTGCTACACCTTTAAGTATTATAAGGGGGTTCCAAGAAGAAACCATCTGAAGAATAGTCAGGTCTCTTGTTTAAAGGGGACCTGTCAGCAGGTTTGGCTGGAATGAGATATGGCTACCACCTTTCAGGCCTGATATAAAGCATTCTGTAATGCTGTATATCTGCCCCCAACCCGACTTGCAAGACAAGAAAAATAGCTTTTATTATACTCACCTATGGGGTGGTCCAGTCCGAGGGGTACCGCTGGTCTTGGTCCGGCGCTTCCCTTCTTCTTGTGATGCCGCCGTCCTTCGTGTGAGTGACTCGTCCTTGCGTCAACCACACAATCTCCCCGGCATCGCGTTACTGCGCAGGCGTACTTCTCTGACCTGTTGAGGGCAGAGTGAAGTAATGCCGTACGTATGCGTCAGGGCTCTTTGACCCTTCCCGGGGGCTGCGCACTGCAGTTCTTTGCTCTGCCCTCTTCAGGGCAGAGAGGTACGCCTGCGCAGGAGCCTGAGGCCAGGGACTCTGTGTGGATGACATAGGGACACATCATCCACACAAAGTAAGGGAGGCGCCGGACCAAGACCAGCAACACCCATCGGACTGGACCGCCCAGTAGGTGAGTATAATATAAGCTGTTTTTCTTGTCTTGCAGGTCGGGTTGGAAGCAGATATACAACATTATAGAACACTGTACACCAGGCCAGAAAAGTGGTGGCTGCAAATCGGTCAAAGCTGGTGACTGGTTCGCTTTAAACTGGCGTTTTTGGAAAGCTGAAGTGGTTAAAAGATTGTGAAACGTCTGACTATGTGAACAGCAAGACGTCTTTACATAGAAATAGTTTAGAGTGTTTTCTGAGTGCTTTCAGGTACTTTTTGGAGCAGAAAAAAAAATCCATTCGAAATACTTAGTACCTTTTTAGTTTTTATTTTGCTTTTGTCTCCATGATTCCTTGTTAGGCTATGGTTGCACGCTATTGCTTATATGAAGGTTATGCAATTGTTCTGTCATAGAAATAGTATACATTGAGACAGTTTTGATAAAATTGTAATCTAAATATTTGAATAAAATAATGGAGACCTGTTCACATCTCCAGCTCGCTGGGTTTCCTCCCGGCCAGCACTTGTATAAACCTCGGCACAAATAGCAGCTACCCTCTAAGGAAGCGAGGGCGGCGATGAAGTCACCGACAACGTTACACGGCAGCTGTTTGATATTGTCAAGTTGTGTGAAATTCTTGCACATTTGAGGCCACTTCGCCCGCTCTGCCTGTCTATACTAAGCCCCATGGCACCATCCAGTCTGAACAGTCCTCCACCTTTCATTTTCAGGTATGCAGGACATCGGCTTCCTGACGCTTAATCATTTTTACTTGCCGTCTCATCACTATATCGCATGTAGGGGGTCACTGTATTTTCAGCTGCTTTTTAAATTAACTGGATTATTCCAACAATCTTAAATCGATGTTTTCTGCACGATCTCATTTGCTGCATCTGTTTCTGGTAATTAAAAAAAGGAGCAGTAAGAGAGCTTTAAAGTGAATCTCCACCTTCTTATCATTATGTGTTTTAGGTTAAGAATGTTGTTCTGGTAAATATATCAATATATGTACATAGCAATTACTGCACTGAATCCCTGGTACAGATCTAGATGTAAAAGCTTCCATTCTGGCAGCCTCCACTAGAGGGCGCCTTCTTGTTCCCGTGTTGAGTTTACTCTATGTCCGTATGCGGGCGACTCCTATACTCCCCCTGGTGGTGGTTTTCCCTGGTGGTGGTTTTAGCATTCTGTTTTAGATCTATGCAGTGCAATGGATTGGAAGCTTCAGATCGTAAAAATGAAAAACTATTACTAGAAAGATTTAATTTGTGCATAATTTTCACCCTCATCGTGATTACTCGCTAATCCCGCCCCCTGCACAGTAGCTCCGCCCTGCACCACATCACCACACATAATCCTGCCCCCCACCCCATTACCACACACACTCGCCCCCCCCACCGCATTACCACACACAATCCACATCACCACACACAATCCCGCCCTCCACCACATTACCCCCCACAAATCCCGCCCCCCACCACATCACCACACCTAATCCTGCCCCCCCCACCATATCACAACACATAATCCCGCCCCCCCACCACATTACCACGCATAATCCCGCCCCCAACACATTACCATGCATAATCCCGCCCCCAACACATGACCACACTATTGTTATTAACTTCATTTTAAGTTAATTTACCACCTGCGTAAGCGCTATTGAATGTTGTCATTATTTACTTTAGTTTAATCACCAGCAGCGTTAATTAGATAGCAATGAGCGTGCCGAGCGTTAGCTGGCTGGAAACATCTAGTGTTTAATATATATACAGCTCTGTAAAACATTAAGAGACCACTGCAAAATGTTCAGTTTGTCTGATTTTTCTCTTTATAGGTATTAAATTGAGTAAAATGTAAATTGTTCATTTATTCTATAAACTTCTGACTACATGTCTCCTAATTTCCAAGCAATACATTTTGTATTTTTTTTCTGAAAAGGAGAAATGGTCAAATTACAAAAAACAAACAAACAGTGCTTTCAGACCTCAAATAATGCAAAGAAAACAAGTTCATAATCATTTAGAAACAACAATACTACTGTTTTACCTCAGGAAGAGTTCAGAAATCAATATTTTGTGGAATAACCATGATTTTTAATCACAGCTTTTATGTGTCTTGGCATGCTTTCTTCCAATCTTTCACACTGCTTCTGGTGCAAAAATTCCAGCAGTTCTTCTTTGTTTGATGGCTTGTGACTATCCATCATCGTCCTGATTACATTCCAGAGGTTTTCAAAGGGGCTCAGGTCTGGAGATTGGGCTGCCCATGACAGGGTTTTGATGTGGTGGTCTCTTTATTTTTGCCAGAGCTGTATATATATATTTTTTTAGAGTGGACATTTTCTTTTAAGTGACTCAGTATTTGTAGTGTATTGTCACCATACCCAGTGTCCCCCATTCTGTCAGTTTGGAGCCCCATTTCCCTTATGTCAGATATGGCCACTGCAGAGGTATGACGAGAGCCGTGAGAAGTCTGCACCGCCCTCCTGCCTCTCCATTAGTATGCGTTGGACCAGCACCGATGACGATAGTTTTGGGCTTTCCACCACGCTCTACATTTCTATGAAGCACTAATTTTGGAGGTAAATCAAAACGAGAAAGCAGCAGAAAAATAGAAGAACATCTGTTATAGTGACATTAAATGTCTAGTCTCACGGTTGGAGTGCCACGTTAAGCCTTCATGCATACGGCCGCATTACAGAGCAGTGGTTTATGGACAGAACCAAGAACTCTTCATGCCCATACTTATTTCCAATTTCATACCAAATCTGTAAGAAAGCATTATGGGGTTTCAGCGCATGGCATCTTGTGGGATGACCCCTGTACGCAGACTCTTTGTGCACATAGACCTGTTGGAATTTATTACCAAACATTATTTATGTAAGGGGTTGTCAAGTCTCGGATAGTAGACTACAGTTTTGTGGCAGCATGCGATGCTCACACTGTCACGATTCCCCATGTGGTGGGCGGTCAAGTAACCTAGTGAATGCGATTTTGCATACTTGCAGTCCTGGGCTTCTTTCGATATAAGAGAATTGTGAGGAACCAAGGAGTCTAGTCGGCACATGACCACTAGTATGCAAACTGCATACATAAGTCGCCTGACCGCCCATCCACATGGGGCATACCAGGGAATTTAAAGGGAGTTTAATATATACAGTATTTGACACCGGGATGACCAGCATCGGGCAGTGCATTATTTGCACGTGTAGGATGCGGCATCCTCAGTTCTCCACTCTCACCGGTGAAAGTGGAGAACAGATGTTGCAGGGCATGGCCTCCAAAAACGGCACATTGGGATAACTTTCTGCGGCCTATGCGGCAGGCATCTCAGCAGCAGACGTTGCCATGTGTAGGGCTCCGAATACTCAGCTGTGGTGTGGTAGTTAAACCACATACTGTTTTTCTCATTTTTTTTATTCATATTAATGGTTTAGCTGTGGAACAACCTGATTATTTTTTTGTACAAGAAGTGCCAATGTGGAACCTTCTTGTTCTTTTATTTATTTTGCGTATGACGTCTGAAAGTGAAAATGTACGGTGTCCTATCTGTATTAGGAAATGGGTGTGCAATCTATAAAAGATTTCATGGACGCTTTTAGCGAAATGTATACGTTGTGATACAGGGACTTCACGTCTGTCTTACTGACTACGTGCAGTTACAGGATGTTTCAGCCTCTTTGGATAATTTTTTTTTTACCCAGTTTTTCTTCTGATTGCTCAGTCTAAATTGTCTATTGAAAATCTGGCCTTGGATATAATGATTATTTTTAGTGATTATTTCTATAATTTATTACAAAATATTATTTCGAGGCCATTATATGGCCATCTGCTGCTTTCTACTGGGTCCTGAGGTGCAGTCCAGTTGACCATATGGTAATTTGGTTTATTTTTGTAGGGTTTTTAGGGTTTATCCATGTTATGTTGGGTTTCCAATTAGCCACTGTATCAGGATCCATTTTCTTGTGCCTCAACTTATCACAACTAATGTAAAACTGTCATCATTTGTCATATAGATATTTTACTAGTTTACCTGGTTTCTGTGCCTGCTTCTATTTTTAATAGTCTGCAAAATCATTGAGGAAGATCGAAAAACACAACATGTGACATTTTGGGATCTTGCTTTAAAGTGATGCATCGGATGATAAGAGCAATGTTTTAGCAATCTAAGAGATTAGTTCCTCGATCTATTTCCCTCTGGGTTTTTATGTAGTACATAGGAGGGCTAAAACACTGGATAGCTTGATAATAAATTGAAACAAGGCCTGAGAATTAAAGCAAAACTCTTACTTGATTCATGCTGCCCAAACCATTAGCAGCATTAATCAGATCCTGGCTGCAAGATTTCTGCTAGATATGTTTTTTTCTGAGTTCCTCCAGCAATTAAGGAAAAATGTAAAGAGCTATCCGGGCACTATAGGTGGAGATCTGACTAGTCCGATGTTGCCCCAGGCGGCTTCTTTCACTGCTCTGATTGACAGGTCTCTCTCCTGTGTGAACATTGGGAGAGACCTGTCAGTCATCTAAAGAAGTGCGGGGAAGAGGTCTTTCGGGGCAGCAACGGACTAGTCCCATCTCTGCCTCGAGTCCTTGTCTGGCTCTTCAAACTGTTTTCTCTGAAGCACCGAATTGTTTCCAAGAAAATTATACCTAGCTGCAATTGTGCAGCCAGACTCTGGTTCATACAAAAAAAAAACAAAAGCAAAAAAACAGGAAAAGCTATCCCTTTACACAAGACACTGTTAAAAATCCAGCAACTTGGTCAAATAAATAGAGTAAACAGTCCGATAAAAGAACCATAATGAGGAGCCTTTGGAAACCTGTACAAGCCCGGTGTTGTAGGTAGGTCTTGTCCTGCCCCTTGTCTATAGGCCGTACATGGCATCGCAATTTAACCCCATTGACATCAATAAAATGGTTGGTCCTGCTAGAATGTACACATTCTGCCTTCATCTAATTGGTATGGTCCCCTTTAGTCTTCATGTAACTTTCTAGAATAAATACTTGACCTTTCACTCCATTAGTATACTGTATTCTGTATCATTGCTGGTGCCCCCACGGGATCCTGTAACTTAGGAGCTGTCTGTGCTCTTTTCTGAACCAGTCTGCCTGGGCGGTGGTAATAATTGCTTGATAAAGTGGTATGAGTGGTGTTGACACGTTGACTTCCACTGAGAGTCAAGCTTATCGAACTACTTTGAAGGATGAGTTTGACCTAGTCCGTACACTCCCCACCCTTCCTGTTCAGTATCACGTACATGAATGTCATCGGTGTTCGCCTTGTGAAAATCCATCTGCTGCACATAAAGGAATAAGCAGAATAGTCAGTTTTGCCAGTAATTCCCATGCACCAGCTCTGTAACATAACGTTTTAGGCTATACTGCTGGCAGTGGGTCGTTCATCTGGACGTGTGTCGTAATGGCAGACAATGGTGTGAAGTCATATTACATTTTATTCTTCTTAATACATTCCTGATGTTTCTAGACTCGCACATGATCAAAACCTGCTGAGCTTCAGAATGTTGAACTTCATAAATTACAATTGTGGATCCAAAGTACTCCATTAGATGTAAATATTTGGTAGTTTTGGAACGTAATATCTTTGTATTGTTTCAGGTACTAGTCACTGTTTATTGGCTCGGAAAGGCGGCAAACAGCTGTGCGTCCTACAGTGGAAACCACTTGGATTTGAAGGAGTTTGAAGGTCTGCTGGCGCAAATGAGAAAGGTATGGGATGGTTTAATGATGGAAGAAAGGAATGAGCGCCAGTCCAACAAGCTATATTAATAAAGACATGAGACTCCACTGACCTTTTTTATGTTTTTTTATATTGTTTCCAAGTTAAAGTTTGCTTTCTATACAGTCCATACCATTGTTACAGATCTAGTCTGGACATTTTATCCTGCCAATTTTTATCATTCGTTTTACAACCAAAGCTCCAAGAAAATGAAAACCTCAATTAGTGAATGACCAGCACAGTCTCTGTTAATCAAATTTCTAACTACACCTTTAGGAAAGTGCAGTTTGCAATATGTAGTCAATTCTAAGTAAAGTGGCCTTTGAGAATGGCCATGAAAAAAAAATTGTGGATGTCCAGCTGCTTTTTTTATGTTTAAAAGTAATCCAGTGCGTTCTAAAAAAAACCAAAAAAAACCCCAAAGCATACTCGCCCCTGCCTCTCCTCCGCCTCTCCTCCATAGGGGTGTCTGGGTCCCCAGCGGGTCTCCTTGCCTACTTTTTCAGTGTGCACATTGGCGTGTGGTCCATAACAGTGACTGTTACTACTGCCACTGATGGGCCGAGAAGATGAAGCAAGGAGACCAAAGGTGGGTTTAGGGATTGCTAGGAGAAAACGTAAAGTGTTCTCTTTTTGTTTTTCATATTTTAAGTGTTTTAAAGGAAATCTGTCAGTATGATCAACCATCCTAAGCTGTCTATATGGGCATGTAGGTCATAGAAAGCTGAATAAAATTATACCTTGATATCTGATCCCAAGTTTTATTCCACAGAAATCTAAATTTTTCTTAATATGAAAATAAGCTGTTAAGATCTATGGGCCAGACATAGATCTCCCCGAGAATCTGCCTCCAGAGATTATTGTAAATGAAATGAGGGTGTTACCAGAGTGAGACATGTAGGTTAGGAGAGCAGACTGTCAGTCATTACACATGTCCAAACAAAAAAAAGTTGTTAAACCGCACCCTTAAATGTCCAAGTCTTTAAAGACCAAGAGGTGCACGTTAAAACCAGGGAGTCCTTCCCAGAGCGTGTTCCATATCCAGATAAATAAAAAAAACAGCGCCACAAAATGTAGTGAAGATTAAATCTTACATTTTATTCTGCCTCCTGTGGCGACGTTTTGGTCCAGAGACCTTTTTCAAGCACAGTACACAGTGTTCTAACCACCATTATATACACAAAGTTACACCCACTAATTAACAAAACACCAATAGGATATGCACATAATTGTGAACACAATCCCATTTTTTTATTTATCTGGATATGTCAGTCATGACATGTCTCACACTGGTAACTCCTCCTTTCAAAAATATTGGTATAATATGGACTGCTAGTAGAGTGAGGAATAGGATATAAATATTCAACTTTTCAGAGATAATTTTTTTCTCTTTTTGATTTTCTTTATTTTACAACTTTTGTTAGATTCTTGAATTATTTAACGTTCCTAATCCAAAGCACAGGTTGTTTAACATTTGGTATTGTGCAATTTTTGCATTGTGAAGGGATAAAACTCATCTGGTCCAGTCTTGCTCGGCTGCAGATGGTTTAGTATTTGATGGATCACAAACACTAGAAGCAAATACTTTTATAGAAATACGTGATGACATTGATTTTTTTTTTTAATGTCTTTTTTTTTTCTCCCAATATCTCCTTCCATTTCTCATGAGCACATTTTGAGATTTTGTAGACTTTTTCTGTACTAGCATTGAGAAACACTTGTGTGGATGTAAACATTTTGCGGACATCATTGGCCGTAAATTAACTCCTGTTAGACACTGCCCACAATGCCGACCGGTTACTATATGTGTCTGTAATTGGTTTTCTCTGTCTGTGCTTTTTGCTAAGTGATGCTGGAATCAACAAGACCTTTACTTAAGAAGAGTTGAGGCTGTTTTTGACTGACCTTTCCTGCAAAGGATTTCCCTCCTTGGCTGAATACTGCTTGCCCTGGGAAAAATGTACCAGGGCTGGACGGTCAAAGGCGGCCATTGTTCTTGTGCTCAGAATGTGTGGGTCAGCTAAGAGCATTCTCGGTCCCCTGCAGTTATGAGCTGGCAGAGACTGATCTGTCTTTTTGTGCTCATATACTTAGTACAGTACTGTCACCGGAACTTAACATATTCAGTATTTT
Organism: Ranitomeya variabilis; assembly: GCF_051348905.1. Classification (NCBI taxonomy): domain Eukaryota; kingdom Metazoa; phylum Chordata; class Amphibia; order Anura; family Dendrobatidae; genus Ranitomeya; species Ranitomeya variabilis. The sequence goes on along the minus strand of NC_135232.1, from coordinate 1,062,424,867 downwards.
CATTGTATATTGTAGATGTGTTTTCCGAGTGTTGGTCTGGTGACTAGTAACTTACCAGCCTTCATTAGTACAATTCTACTTACAGGACACTTACCATACTCCATCGCCTTATAAATTTGCCATCTTACACCTTGTTACTGTTCTCACATTTTTTTTTTTTTTTTTAGGAAAATGAAGAGATTGAGAGTCCTAAAAGGAGTATCCGTGACAGTGGTTATATAGACTGCTGGGACTCCGAGAGAAGTGACTCTCTGTCTCCCCCAAGACATGGACGAGATGATTCCTTCGATAGCCTGGACTCTTTTGGATCCCGGTCCCAACAGACACCATCTCCAGATGTAATTCTGAGAGGCAGCAGTGATGGTGAGTGATATAGATGTCCGTAAAGGACTTTCTCAAGGCCCCACAACATGTGATTGTGGGCAGAGTGTAGTATTAATTTGCTAGAAAATGTAGTTTATTCATTATGGAGCTGATTGGTTTTCTCCAGGTCACATCCATATTACATGGTTATCTTAGGATTCATTTCTATTATGATCTGGTTCTAGAAACACAAAATATGTCTACAGGCTTGGACTGTCCCGCAGGAGAACCCTCCGGTGGGCCCCTGTGCAATAGTCAATCACCACTTAAATTAATGGTACTTGGCACAATATAATTAAATCACGATGTACAGACAACGGCAGCATCTAATATACAGACAACGGCAGCATCTAATAATTTAACAATCTACTCAGTTCATTGTCATATACATTTGTGGATATTGAGGATAATGTCACACTTGCATGTAGCTGAAAAGTGGGGCCCTGGAGTTGGTTACTGGTGTGGCCTTGGGCACCCCAGACTGACACTGTGTGTCTAGATCCGTGTTGACTCCGGTCAGAAGGCCTCACATGCTTATTTGTGACTTTAGGCCGCATTCTTGTGCTGCACAACCACATAGGGGCTAAAGCCATAATCACCAACAAATAAGGGCACAAATTTGTAGCTGGCACCTCGGTGTAACCACAAACTCTCGAGCTTATTCGTAGCCGTAGGTGGACATGACTGTTGGATGAATATGGAATCGCACGCTTTGATGCTAGTTTTTTTTTTGGGAAGAGATTAGTAAACTCCTTTTTTAAGGTCTTTTCTGAGATGAGAAAAACGTGACTGATGTTGTCCTTAAATAGTACAACGGTCCCTCAGTTGTTTCTCATTTTTTCAGCTTGGCTTAATTAAAGGGAATGGAGCTGAACTATGATACCACAAACAATACGTGGAGAGGTGTGGTTGTGTTTTTTTTAATGTTTTTGTAATTCTGCACAACAACTAAGGTATAAGCTGTGCAAAAATCTAGCGACGCATTGATAGATAATAGTGATAAGCGAGAATACTCGTTGCTCGGGTTTTCCCGACCACGCTCGGGTGACCTCCGAGTATTTGTTAGTGTTCGGAGATTAAGTTTTCATCCTCGCAGCTGAATGATTTACAGCTATTAGCCAGCTTGATTACATGTGGGGATTCCCTAGCAACCAGGCAACCCCCACATGTACTCAGGCTGACTAATAGCTGTAAATCATTCAGCTGAGGCGATGAAAACTAAATCTCCAAACACTAACAAATACTCAGACACTACCCGAGCGTGCTTGGGAAAACCCGAGCAATGAGTATACTCACTCATCACTAATAGATAACCATACTAATTGCACTTTAGATACTGATGATGTATTTGATTCACAAGAAACTGATTGCCAACTTCTACAGTAAAAAAAACTAACTACTGGCCATCATGTCCGAACAGAATAAAGCAAGTGTGAACGGGTACAAGCTGCTATGACTGTATAATATACAAACAAAATACTAGGCCAATTCATGAGAGTCCATCAGCCATGGCAATGCTGTTTTTAATTAATGTTGGATCCTTGCTACCCTTAAATTTGTAGGCCCTTCAAGGAAAAGTCACCTTTTCTTCGCTGATGGGCTTTCATGAATTGGCCAATTTCTGCACTAAGCATTTTTAGAAGTATATTCTATATAGGAGTAATTCTGTTCAATCTTTATATATTCACTGTTTGCAAATACCTTGGTGCTTACACAGGCTGCTGTATTGTTTTGTTTGTAACTTCTTCAACCTTGAACTCAGTCTACAGGTAGCATATAGCTTAAAGGAAGGTTTCCAGTTTCAGAAAATGTCTGTCCACTAGCTTCAGTTTGGTTAAAAAGGAAACAAAAACAAAGAAACAAAGGTGCTTTGCTCACCATTCCCGAAATGCTATAAGAATATTCTGCAGGCTTACATTCGGCTATGTGGAAACCAAGAAATCACAAGAAAACACACATCTACAGATTGAATTGTAGAAGGCTAATACAACTTGTAGCAATGTACTGCCTTTAGACTTCGAGGAATAAGGCACTTTGTAGAAGTGGATATAATGGTATCCAGGTTCTTGTGAAATTAAACATCAGCAGCAACTAACGAAAAGTGCAGAAAGTATCACTGCCTATCAATGCTCACCTGGATTTTCTCACAGATTGTGCCTTACACGTCCAGAATGACAAAAACATCCAAAACCAGTCACACCAGTGTAGTGTACGTAAGGAACCCATACGCTTTCTATGGTGGTCATTCCTGCTGACAGCTGGGGGTGCATGATGCTCGGGTACTAGAGATGCGCCAGGAGAGCACTTCCGGGACGGACTTGTTGTACAACTCAAATACCGGAGGTTGAACAAACAGCTTGCAGGAACATTTACAGTTGTCGGACGGCCTTATACCGTATTTACCCAGTGGTTATTTGATTTCTGCAGACTAAATCACTCAGTGATACTTTTGTGAAAGTTCATGTAATAAAAATATCTCAGAATCACAATATGGAGGATCACGCTCACATGCAATTATTGTGTGCTTCTTCCAAGTAACATTACAGTAAAGTCTTTGTTTTCCACTATGTTCTCAATTATGGGGCAAAGTTCTCATTGACTGATGCATGTAAATGAAGGAGACTGACCTGCACTACCATTCACGACCTATAGACAAGGGGGGTGCTGTTTGTAGAAAACACAACTACACTTTTTCCCCTTCTTTTTCTGGACCTCCGTTATACTCAAAAACAGAGACAAAAAGAATGATCTTCTGTGTACCATTCAATAGCTTTCCCTCTGTAGCACATTCCCACAGTCACCAGTGGATTAGATACACGTTAAAAAAAAAAAAAAAGTGGGTAACCATCATTTATCATTTTTATTTAATAAATTAATAGTTTACATGGAGATAAGAAACTTTGTTATATATCTTATCCGGGAAATCGACTTTTTTCCCCTATTGAACTGATCATTCATTCACAAAATTCTCAACTCCTAAGTGAAGACTGATTGTTATGTTACTGTTGAAAATCTATATAGAGGGAGGGGCCTGCCTCTAGCTCCTCCCCCTCACCTCTACATAGAATCTTATGAGCACCAACTGCCCTCTCCTATCTTAGTAATGTAACATTCTGCCTTCACTTATTTTACCTTTGAATTTATAGAGCGATCAATCAGTCCTGGTGGAGTTCTCTGATAAGATATATTTCAAAGTTTCCTATTTTCATGTGTACTATCGATTCATGAAATAAAGAGTAACCGTCGTTTGAATCTTTAACTACATGTAATATAAAAGAATTAAAGAAATTGTCATGGACAAAGGAATGTTTTTTTTTTTTGTTTTTTTTTTAAATTTGTTAATTTCCTAATATTTTGCATTTTTATAACCTGCCTTATTAGTCTTAGTCTTAGAGATTTAGTGATTCCCTGGCCTCTTGGTACTCCCCTTCAGCGTAGTGCCCCAACACATGCCCAATATCATGCATGTTATTTTTTCCTGCTCAGGTCTTTCCCCTTGTATGTGGTCTCTGAAATGACCTTATGTACATGGGTGGTGTGACGGTGAAGTAGCTTTGTACGCATGTACTGTGAGAAGAAGCGCTTCATTCTGCACATGTATGCTACATCACTTATGACCAAGCTTACACTGGTGGATAGCCTGAGTAGGGGAAAATCACATGCGTGTAGTGTACATCACGGGATTGGGCAGATCGCTGGAAAAGAGGACCTATCTCCATGTGCCCTGCAAGCACGTCGGAACCGTATCGTTATGATCAAACGGCTCCTCCATCCGGTGTTGCTCATTTTGATATCAGGACGTGAGTGACGTTGATGATGTCTCCAGGAGCATGCCAAGACAAGCCTGTAGTTGGCAAGTATTGTGCATCTTTGCTTTCGATTAAAATAAGACGTGCACAATAACGCTGTCATTGCACTTATCCTGGCAGGCACCTGTCAATGTAACAGGATCACCTCCCGATGTGGAAGCAAGCAGCGCCGGTAAAAGACATTTAATAAGGTATAATCAAAAATAAATGCATGAAATAACATAACTAGGAAATAAAGCAATAAAAAAATCTTCGTCATTCACAGCCCACTTTGTACCTTTTTTGTATACTGCTCCTATGAAAGCTTATGTGACTATGGTTATAGACTACAGCTTCACTCCTCCGCCTCTACTGCCTGTAGTTAAGAGAAAAAATAAAGTGCTCTCTTCTCTATATAGCCTTCAGTATACACTTTCTCATTGTTTTCTCCTTTAGCTGCAAGCAGTTGAGAGGGCAGCTAATATAGGAAACATATAGGACTGCATAGGAGCTGGATACACAAAAAAAAATGTGCTTAAATGGACAGTTAAAGACTAAGATTTTAAAAAATATACTTTGTACCGTAATGTTATGGGTTTTTTTTTTTGTTATTTTTACTCTAGGGCAGTGGTCCCCAACCTTTCTGACTTTGCGAGCAATAGTCAGCTCTGTGAGAGAGTCGCGAGCCACATCTAGCTCTGGGAGAGAGTCGTGAGCCACATCTAGCTCTAGGAGAGGGTCGCAAGCCACATCTAGCTCTGGGAGAGAGTCGCAAGCCACATCTAGCTCTGGGAGAGAGTCGTGAGCCACATCTAGCTCTAGAAGAGGGTCGCAAGCCACATCTAGCTCTGGGAGAGAGTCGCAAGCCACATCTAGCTCTAGGAGAGGGTCGCGAGCCACATCTAGCTTTGGGAGAGGGTTGCGAGCCACCTCTAGCTCTGGGAGAGGATCGTGAGCCACCTCTATCTCTGGGAGAGGGTTGCGAGCCACATCTAGCTCTGGGAGAGAGTGGCGAGCCACATCTAGCTCTGGGAGAGGGTCGTGAGCCACATCTAGCTCTGGGAGAGGGTCGCGAGCCACATCTAGCTCTGGGAGAGGTTCGTGAGCCACATCTAGCTCTGGGAGAGGGTCGCAAGCCACATCTAGCTCTGGGAGAGGGTCGTGAGCCACATCTAGCTCTGGGAGAGAGTGGCGAGCCACATCTAGCTCTGGGAGAGGGTCGTGAGCCACCTCTAGCTCTGGGAGAGGGTTGCGAGCCACATCTAGCTCTGGAAGAGGGTCGTGAGCCACCTCTAGCTCTGGGAGAGAGTGGCGAGCCACCTCTAGCTCTGGGAGAGGGTCGTGAGCCACCTCTAGCTCTGGGAGAGGGTCATGAGCCACCTCTAGCTCTGGGAGAGGGTCGCAAGCCACACATAGCTCCCTTTTCCCCCTTACAGTAGTGGCAAGCAGAGCCACCATTATGGGTATAATTACATCAAAAGCTTTTTTACAGAAATCACCCCAAAGCAGTATGCCAAGATCCAGTGGTTCCCACAATTTGCTCATTCAGTTTGTTCCCATCAAGCACCCCCAACACACTGTTGCATACAGCTTCAAGCACCTCATCTCTCAGATAGTATCATCTTGTCTCCAGCGTACCATACTTAAATTATCTCTAAACCCCTAAGACCAGTATATATGCATCCAGATCTTCTCTTCTGTACCGTAATGTTATGGGTTTTTTTTTTGTTATTTTTACTCTAGGGCAGTGGTCCCCAACCTTTCTGACTTTGCGAGCAATAGTCAGCTCTGTGAGAGAGTCGCGAGCCACATCTAGCTCTGGGAGAGAGTCGTGAGCCACATCTAGCTCTAGGAGAGGGTCGCAAGCCACATCTAGCTCTGGGAGAGAGTCGCAAGCCACATCTAGCTCTGGGAGAGAGTCGTGAGCCACATCTAGCTCTAGAAGAGGGTCGCAAGCCACATCTAGCTCTGGGAGAGAGTCGCAAGCCACATCTAGCTCTAGGAGAGGGTCGCGAGCCACATCTAGCTTTGGGAGAGGGTTGCGAGCCACCTCTAGCTCTGGGAGAGGATCGTGAGCCACCTCTATCTCTGGGAGAGGGTTGCGAGCCACATCTAGCTCTGGGAGAGAGTGGCGAGCCACATCTAGCTCTGGGAGAGGGTCGTGAGCCACATCTAGCTCTGGGAGAGGGTCGCGAGCCACATCTAGCTCTGGGAGAGGTTCGTGAGCCACATCTAGCTCTGGGAGAGGGTCGTGAGCCACATCTAGCTCTGGGAGAGAGTGGCGAGCCACATCTAGCTCTGGGAGAGGGTCGTGAGCCACCTCTAGCTCTGGGAGAGGGTTGCGAGCCACATCTAGCTCTGGAAGAGGGTCGTGAGCCACCTCTAGCTCTGGGAGAGAGTGGCGAGCCACCTCTAGCTCTGGGAGAGGGTCGTGAGCCACCTCTAGCTCTGGGAGAGGGTCGCAAGCCACACATAGCTCCCTTTTCCCCCTTACAGTAGTGGCAAGCAGAGCCACCATTATGGGTATAATTACATCAAAAGCTTTTTTACAGAAATCACCCCAAAGCAGTATGCCAAGATCCAGTGGTTCCCACAATTTGCTCATTCAGTTTGTTCCCATCAAGCACCCCCAACACACTGTTGCATACAGCTTCAAGCACCTCATCTCTCAGATAGTATCATCTTGTCTCCAGCGTACCATACTTAAATTATCTCTAAACCCCTAAGACCAGTATATATGCATCCAGATCTTCTCTTCTGTGCAGGTCTACCAACAAAATTCACCATTTTGGGATGTGCTCTTAATACCTGTTTGCTAGACCTGGAGCTAATTCACCAAGCTGGAAGACAGCTGCGAGCCACAATTCATGGACTGCGAGCCACATGTGGCTCCCGAGCTACAGGTTGGAGATCTCACTCTCTCTTGTAGCTGCTTCTAGGGTAGCCGCTTGGAACACAAAGCCACCGAGGTTTTTTTTTTATATCACACACAGAATTTTGTTTATTTCTACTGGGTTTGCAGTTCCAAAACAAAATCATAAATCCCTAGCCTTGTCCAGACACTATCAACTATACAGTACATGGTAGTAGTATGGCTACTCACACATGGCTGAGCTAGTCTCAGTTCCGTCACACAAAACCCCTGTAGTCCATAGCAGCCAGTGATACTTGCAGTTTGATGTGCACAATATGTCTTCTCGCAGAAATTCTGGCTGGTCTCTCTGCAGCTCCAATACAACCCTCTCTGCTCAGCTTCCCCAGCTGACTGAGAACAGTGAACACATGGCCTAGTTCTTGTCATAGCTATCCAGGTGCACGTAATCAGAACCTGTAGTGCTAGGATTTAACCCTAGCCTACCTGGCTTTGCTACAATACATTCTAAAAAGTTTTTCTTGTGCTGCTTGATTTCACATTGGGAGGTGAGCGGCATCAACCGGTGCCTGCAAAGACAACTGTACACGTCCTCTAATCAATTGGATGTGTACAGATAGGTATTAGTGTGTATATATAGCAATGTGCTCCCTTTCTGATTGTGTACTATTACATCTGTACTTTTGGTTCTGTATAGAAGAAGTGTAGAGATCACTAGCATCTGACACTGTATACAGCCCCGTAAAACACCAACTTTATTGTAAACTATGTTAAACCTTGGCTGCTCTTTCCAAATACTTCCACAACATTATAATGGCCTTTATTAAAGCAGCAGTGGCTAAATAACTTCGGAATGTAATAAAGTTGAAAAATTGCACAAAAAAACAAACAAGCAGTGGAAGAAATAAGACCTAGTGTATATATCTGAAGATCGAGGCTTGGCAGGAAGACTTGCTAGGATACCCGACATGGAAACAAAGCAAGGTTAAGTGGTTTTGCTATAAATCTGCCCACACAAGAGTTGGGTTTCAATGTTGACATTTGCTCAAAACATAATGAAATATTTAGAAAGCACTTATGTCGATGGCCTGCAAAATGAGCTCTAAATATGCGCAGCAGGAGCTGGAAGGGCCGACGGCTTTAACAAGTCTCAGTGTACGTTCTGGCAGATTACTTGGAGTCGGTTATGAGTCTGGATTGCACAGGAGATTGCACGGACATATATTACATAAGGCCTATAATATTATCTCTTACATTCTTGTCTTCTTGTGCAAAGTCTACACCTTCCAGATGGATGGAATCTCAGGACTTTAGCGAAGTCCGTAAATTATATGGACCAGTGGGTCAACATGTGTAAAACATTCGACTCCGCTCTTTTTTTCAATGTGATCTTATCTTTCATTTTTTAGGTAGAGGAAGCGATTCAGAGTCTGATTTACCTCACAGACGGCTACCCGATGTTAGGAAAGATGATATGTCCGCCAGACGGGTCTCTTTTGGCGAAAACAAAGTAATAGTGCCTTTTAACCAGTACCTCCCCAACAAGAGCAACCAGACTGCTTACATCCCAGCTCCCCTGCGCAAGAAGAAGGCTGAGCGGGAGGACTACCGGAAAAGCTGGAGCACCGCCACTTCACCATTAGGCGGAGAACGGCCATTCAGGTACTTGTGTACTACTACCATAACAGCACCACTTGCGTCCTTCATATCTTATTTAATTTCCAGTGATACCTGACATTAGTAGTGTCCTGTATAAACAGCGCTGGTGACCAATACTTTCTGTAGATTCCAGTGCAACACTGGCCCAGGTCTAACCTGGTAATGTTTGGCCTATGATGAATAATAAATTTATTATTTTTTCCATTTATTAGGATTTTATTTAACTTTTTCTTCTATTTAGGCCTCATTCAGACATCCATTTTTCACATATACGTTTTAGCTATGGTTTTTACGAATGGAACATATACCCATTCTAGTCTATGGAGATGTTCACATGTCCATGTTTTGCGAGCCGTGTGCCCTCAAGAGAATCTGATAGGTCTATTTTTTTGTCAGCGTTGCGGAGTCTATGTAAATTTATCTGTCCTTGAAAAGCATATGGAGGTCATTAATGTGCATTCCGTGTGCTGTCCGTGATGAAAGGGGTTATCCAGGACTATATGTTAATTCATTTTTTACTGGGCGCCTAATGACTAACAGGCAGGTAGGTGCTAAATATCTGCCTGGTCTGTCCAGCTCATATCTTAAAAATAAATAAATTAATTAAATTGCAAAGTTTCTCCTGTCCTCTGCAATGTTAAAGGGGTTGTCCTTGACTAAATATTTTTTGTTTTGTTTTGTTTTTTTTTACTATAAGACAAAAAACTAACAGGCAGGTAGTTGCCGGCTCAGAGCAGTTTCACATCACGTCGACAGAGCAGTGGCTTTTCCGGCCATCAATCAGCAGTAACGCCCCATCGATAGAGCACCCTGGAAGAAGTAGAGCAGCTCTGTTGACGTGGAGCAGCTGAATCACCGGCAGAAGCGGTCAGTGATCGCTCTTGAGCTGACACTGGATAAAACAGTCAAAAAAAAAAGTCTTATAAATAAAGTACCGTATTTTTCTGACCATAAGACGCACTTTTTCTCCTCCAAATTTGGGAGGAAAGTGTGGGTGTGTCTTATGGTCGGAATGTAGCATGTGGGGAGGGGGGCAGCGGCTAGTGGGATCGCACTGTGATCCCACATGCAGGACGCAGAAAAATGTCCCCGCTGCCCAGAATCCAGCGCTGGGGAAACCACATGGTCCCGATGATTAAAGTCCAGTGAATATTCATTAGCCGCTTCCCCGCCCACCTGTCAGCACTGAGCAGGGAGCAGCAAATGAATAGTCCTTCACTGAAACACACATGGTTTCCCCAGCGCTGGATTCCTGCAGCAGCTGGGGAGATCTGTGTCTCCGATGGAGGAGGAGGCAGCAGCAGGGGCCAGAGAGGACGAGATCGCTGCATACCTGCCTGGGCTGTGCTGGATGCTGAGTGCTGAGGCATAAGGACCTGTGTGATGTCATGAAGTGGGTGGGCTGGGGCATCACATGGCAGCACAGAGCCCTCCCTCTTCTGATGTCATCACAGGTCCTTCAGACTCCCCACTAGAATCTGCAGCTTCCTCTTATGACCATTGACCTGTGCTGTGGAAAGGCAGGGAGGGCTCTGTGTGTGCAGTCATGGGATGCTCCAGCTGTTTACCTCACCACAGTGGCTGGCTGGCACAATTAAAAAGGTTAGTCTTTACAACAAACAATAAAGCACTCTGCCACTCCTGTGGTGAAATATAACTCCCAGCATGCCATAGGATCTGCAGGAAATGCTGGGAGTTATAGTTCTCCCAATGGGACCTTAAAGCAGCACTCCAGTGTTATTTTTCAGTGCTGGAGTGGTGCTTTAAATATAAGCCCTGTGCCCCCATTCTTATACTCACCCTCCAGCGTCTTCATATAGTACTTTACAGACACTACACTGGTCAGGCAGCACCATCTTCTACCTGCAGCTTCCAACATAATAACATTCTATTATATATAATAGCACCACATATAATAGTATGTTATTCAATTTTACCACAGTTTTTTTTTTTTTTGTTCAAATATTTTTTTCCCTATTTTCCACCTCCGAAAAATACGGTAACTCCTTTAACATTGCAGGGGATAAGAGAAGCTTTGTAATTTTATCTTATTCATTTTCTTTTTCTTTTTTTTTTTTTTTTAATACTTGAAAATCGCTAATGAAACACTGATGTGAAAAACTGACACAGGCACCAAGCACTGATGAAAGTCTTATCCAAAGCATTGTTTTTACAAAATACCATTTTTATTTTTATTACGGTATTTTTTTGCATGCGTGAAAAATCACTGAATAAGGCCTGAGGAATACAAATGGGTGTAAAATTCTAAATAATAGTCTTATACTAATAAGAACTCCAACATTTGTTTAAATTTTTTTTGAATTACTAAATGAATTCATCACCTATCCACTATATAAGTGTTGGAGACTTTTTTTCTTTTTTCAAGCTGGAATAACCTATACAGATCTTTTTTATTGTAATTATCAGCCTTTTGGGGTATGTGCACACATATTCTTGGCCACTGCGGATTTTTCCGCAGCAGATTCTGCGTTTTTGCTGCAGATTTATTGCGGATTTACTGCGTTTTTTCTGCGGTTTTCACAACTGCGGTTTTCCATAGGGGCAGCTGTAAAACCGCTGTGGAATCCGCAGAAAGAATTGACATGCTGCGGAATGTAAACCGCTGCGTTTCTGCGCGTTTTTTTTCCACAGCAAGAGCACAGCGTTTTTGGTTTCCCATAGGTTTACATTGAACTGAGCTTCGTGTGCACATACCCTTAGAGTTCACAGTGAATGCAGCTGATGTTTTCGTATCAGAATTATGGGCTGTCAACATGGATCACTGATAATCATAATGATTTATGGTTTTATAATGTGTCCATAAAAAATTGTGTCTGTGATTTTTTTTTTTTCTAAGTTCAGAAAAATTAAAAAGTCCAGTTGACAACCCTGGGCCACCCCTCCGTTTAATTTCTAAGTATCTGATTGAAATAGCCGAGCACCATCTCCGGCAGTCCTGGAGAAAGTGTATGAAGTGGTGTGCACTGCCACTCCACTCACACTGGAGACTATGGCCCCTTCTTACTAGTGATTGGTGCCACTGGGCAGACCCCCAGCAGTCATACGTTTATCTCCTATCTTTGGGTACTTGATAAATGTATTTACTTGAGTGAAAATCCCTTGTATAACATTTTGGCTGCCACTAGGAGTAGCTTAGTAACTATCTACATAGAAGAAGGTGACTGAAACTTTGATTTATAGTTGGTTATATCTGACCCGAGACTTTTGGATTTTTGAGAAAAATGGAGCTCCACCAAATGTAGATTCACCAAGAAATCATCACAGAATATTAGATGCAAAAAACGAAAGAGTCAAAAAGTGATCATGTACTTTTGCAATGCTGTAAGAGGTAGGGGCCTTGGTTGAGGAGCACAATGTCTGCAGGCCCTAGTGCGTAGGGTGCCCAACATCTGCGTTTGTGTCAGCAGTACTGTCTTTTAAGAATCTCTGTAAATCGCAGTCCTGTTCCTTTTAGTAGACCTAGCTCAATATCCAATTTTATTTCCATTCTGGAAAAATATAACAACTAAGAAAACCAGACTTTAAGAATGGCAAAACAGTGGCAGTGACTTCTAACCGGTCACACTCCATTGACAATCTGGCTTCAGTTTTAGGAAAATGATCCAAACCCCATTCATAAGTCTGGTTGTAGAGTTAATGATTTATGAAGTAGCCCCTTTCTATTATGTAGTAAAACATTTGCCAGTGATGTATGGACATTTTCAGTGTAATATATGGCCCATCGTGTAAATGGATTATTGCTTTCCGTCCCTGTAAATCTGAAGTTCAGCCTGTGCTAGTGGTAGTAGGCAGGAATTAGATGGAGATTTTGGAGGCATTACAGGAACATATGTAACTCGCTAAACATTGAGCACATTTTGGAGGTGACTGCTTTGGTTCAATTCCAAAAGTTTTCTTTTTTTTTCTTTAAGGGAGTTCTATTCTCTAACATCCAACACATTCTTCTCTAAAGCAGACCCCTCTGGCATGCAGACAGAATAACATAAACCATGCTCAGATGGTTTATATAAAAACTGTATTCACACAGAGACCTGACCGAAGTAAAATCGAGCCCTCTTACATTTAAGCACTAGGATAATAGATAATTCACATTGATACTTGCTGATTTATATCTCACTAACACACAGGTTTTTTGTAGATTTTCATTCTTTTTAACCTTATTTTTTCAATTCCTACACTGCCTTGTTGCCTGACTATAGTAAAGTTTATATAATATGTGTGTATGAGGCTTGGGGAACAATGACCGTGTCTAATTCCTCCAATTAATGTGTTTAGGTGGTCTTTTGAATATATGACATAGATGCAATGAATTGCATGTTGTGCGGTCTTAAAGTGGATTCTCTAACTTTTTTTTTTTTTTCATTTAAACTGAGTACTTCCTCCAATTGGTGCTGATCCATTGATTCTGGAACAGTTTTTCTTTTTCTCCTGTGCCTCTCCATTACAATGTTACACCCCCTTTAATAATGGTGCAATGGTTCCCTTAAACCTACTGGGCATGTTCCACAGAACTTCTTTATGGGTGAGGCCGTGATCTGATTGGCCAGCATCAGAGGAAAAAGGTAAACACCCAATGAGAAGTTCTGTGGTACACGCCTAGTTGGTTGAAGGAAAAATGTGTGCCATTATTATGGAGCAGTGGTGGAGAACCTCAGGCCCCAGGGCCATTTACGGCCCTCGATGACCTATTATCAGGCCCCGGAGCAGATCCTCAGGGACCACATTCTTGGGCAGGGAGCTGTATTTTGATTACAACCAGCTCATTAATTTCTTCTTGCTGTTAGCACACACGCAGTGTTCACTGAATGAAAGATTACGTCCTGAAAACAGTGCCAGAGTCAGGATGTACTTTGTGGACGGAGTTTGTACGGCCCCCGAAGGATGGTATAAATATCCAAACGGCCCTTGGCAGAAAAAAAGATTCCCCACCCCTGTTATAGAGGGACATAACTTTGGAATGGAGTGGAACAGAAGAAAAAGAAAAACTTTTACAGAATCAATGCAGCACCAATTGGAAGAGGTGTTCAGTTTAAATACTAAATAATAATAATAATGATAAGAATGAGTGGTTTAATCTTTCCCCATCTAATTATTCAGGTGGGATTACAATGAACCAAAATATTTACCTGACCCTCCTCCATTATAATGTCACTGTTGATGTTCCAGCAAACTTGTAGACATGTTTTTCTGGCAAATCTAATGTATAAAAATGTGCTTGGATTTCATTAAACATGGAAAGGAAATTACTGGAGATCAATAATGACTACCACCCTAGTGGATAAAGTCTATGATACTTCTGACATAAAGGCTTCTTGGCCTTAAAAGTGAAAAAGGGACAGAAACAGTAAAACACAGATTTTTATTTTTTTTGTACAACTTGACAGTACATATTGCCAGTTACAATTGGGGAAGCGAAAAATTATTCTGATTCCAATACCGAGCAGTGCAATTATGGTTTGAGTTTTTGATCATTTCTAACAATAGACATAAATCTTGGCTTATACTAAGTTTCTGTCAGTGATTAATGTTTTTCATGGCATCTCAGTACAGAAAATACTGGTAGATGGTCTAAGCATTGGAAAATTGGCTTCAATTTCTGACCTATGAGATTTAGCAACGTAAATCAGAGGCAATCTACTGAGCTGTGTATTTTTATGTGCCATGTACTGGATGGGCTCACGGGTCCACCAGAGTAGGGGCCACCTTTACATGTTCTGGCTGCATACCACAATGAAGATTCAGGCGCGTTATGTCTTCATCGTCAAGTTTTATAGACTTCAAAATGGGTTCTATTAAATGATACTTAGGCAAGAATTTCCAGGCCTGGCCCTTAAAAACTAAATTAACATTGGTTCCTCCATTATTATGTACTGTAGCTTGTTCTTTACATTTACGCTGCTCTAACATTATTATTTTTGATGTATAACAACTTACTAGCCCAAGTCGTCCAGAAACTATTGAGGAGGAACATAGTGAGGGAAGCAGTGAGAAAGATGGGACCACACTGGTGGCTCCCCTTAAAGGCCTCCTTAGAAAAGCCAACAAGCTTAAAGATCTATTTGAGCAACCTGAAGAGGATACGGAGGACCAGTCTGATCTGGGTGATGTAGAGGTTCGGAAACTAAAAAGCCTTCAAAAGGTCGGAATTAAGGTCATGCCTGCAGCGAAGCGGTACGGCAGGTCAGCTTCTCGGTTCGGGAATGCTTGTCTGGAGTGCAGCAATTACACCTATTGTCTGTCCTCCTGGCACCTGCTGTCCCATGTGGGAGCATGTGTAATGTGCAATTTATCCTATAGAGACAACCATGAATGCATGTGCACCGCAATAATATGTTGGTTCCTAACAACCCGTTGGGAGATAGACATGCATGTATTGTATGGCAGATGTCTGTTCTTCATTACAAATTGTCACTATTGATGGTTATAAAAATAAATATAATATGAAAATGATGATGTTTTTAATAGTATAACCTTTTTTTTTCAAAATTATGTAATGAATGATTTCATGGCGGTATTTCGTAATTGTCTGTTCATGGAATTTGAAAAACAATTGAACAGCTTGGAGCAGATGTAGATTGCTTACCAGCTTTTTAGGTTGTTGTGGACCAACGATAACCTTGGAAAGCTCTCGTACATAATTTCTGGGGCACCGCCTTTCTTTCTTTATGAAGTCCGTGTAACCTAATAGAAAGTAAGGAAAATATCTGTCCACGAGACAACTATTTTAATGAGCTATGCTGTGTATATAATATTTCACACAGTATTATTTTCTTGGTGATCATATATTCGTGCAATGAGCTTTGTCCTCTTATCGGAGTCCGGTGATCGCATTAATAAAAACCACAGAAATCTTATCCGGTAAGGATGCTTACACATACAATGCTTTTCAGAAAAAAAAAAACATTGCGTTTTTGTTGAAGTTTTTTATATTTTGACAGCCTTTTTTTAATTTCTTTAGTTGTATTGGCATTTTTTTTTTTTGATTTCTCAATAGCACTTTATTCTTGGTTGGTCAACGCTTTATTTTTTTAAATGCAGCAAATAATTTTTTTTCTGGTGTTTTTTTTTCTGATAAGGTTCTTAGTAGCGAGTTGTGTGCTAAGCAAGTGTCTTTGGCGTGCTCCAAACATATGTTTGAGTCCCCGTGGCTGCATGCAGCGATTAGGTTTGTTAGGCAATCCCTGCATGTGTTGCTGCCGTTGAACAGCCACGAGACATGCAGCTGCGGGTACTAGAACATATATTTCGAGCACGCCAAAGTCAGTCGGTTAACACACGAGCATGCCCGCACATCACTAGTTCTTAGCAAGACATTAAAAATGGATTGTACAAATGTAACTATTAAATGTCCCCCACCCCCCCAAAAAAAAAACAAAGAAAAAAAGGGAAAGTGTGTTTTACAGCCACAATAAAGGCTGAAAATAAAGTGTGAAGGATCCCTATTAGTGATGAGTGAATATACTTGTTACTCGAGATTTCCCGAGCACGCTCGAGTGTCCGCTGAGTATTTTTTTAGTGCTCGGAGATTTAGTTTTTCTTTCCGCAGCTGAATGATTTACATCTGTTAGCCAGCATAAGTACATGTGGGGGTTGCCTGTTTGCTAGGGAATCCCCAAATGTAATCAAGCTGGCTAACAGATGTAAATCATTCAGCTGAGGTGAGGAAAACTAAATCTCCGAGCACTAAAAATTACTCGGAGGACCCCCGAGCGTGCTCGGGAAATCTTGAGTAACGAGTATATTCCCTCATCACTAATCCCTATATGTTTCTCAAGTATGAACTACATCACCTAATTCTTTTCATTTTTTTAAGGTAAAACTAAATTTAAAAAATTACTCTAATGCAGAAATGTCTTTCAATATTTAACTCATGAGAACGAAATCAAATGTTCTATTTTTGCTGTTCATTAAACTCAAGCTTTTTAGAAGTCTATAGTTCACAGCAATCTCGAAATTTCCTTTTCTTTCTTTGTCGGAGATCTAGTTGGCAAACTTTTAGACCAAGAGTTGCTTGTGTTCCTTCCCACCTGGAATTTGTGATCAAAATATTATTTTCAGAAAGTAATATGTTATGTTTTTTATACTTTACTTAAAGCTGATTTTTCGGTTGAGCTTCTAATTTAAACTTTTTGAGGTTGAAAATAGTTTTTTTTATTTTGGTTGTGCACAGTATATGCACCATATAACCCAATGTCGGGTTAATTCCCTGTTAAATTAAATTGGTGACAAGTTCTAAACTTGTTGAAGCCAAGCGTGAGATTAACTTGCATTTGTGGTTTATGCTTTTCCATCCTTTGTTGCACAAGAATAGCTTTATTATTAATCTTTTTCCATGAATCAGTTGTGTTTGTGTAGGCATGGCATGGGCTGAATCGCTGTGAATAGATGGTGCCCGTGCTTTGTATTCTGTCTGAGTGTTCTGGAAATGTACACCACTTTTGCTCTGAATTAGTTGTGCACATGGTGGCTAAAAATTACAGAATATATTTTGTTCAACATTCAAGTATATCATTAAACTGTATATGGTTTGAAGAACCTTTCAGCTTCCTCGCTCTTCGACAGAGAAGCTTTGGCCATATAATATATTTTGTCATCTCTAAATATGAAGAACAGAAGGAAACTGTCCTGTTGTTAATTGTCTGCTTGTTTGGTCACAAGAATGGAGTTCGTCATATCTAACCCACTAATATTTTGCATGTGGGATCTGCCTTTTGCAGTTTTGAAGTGATATTATCCCAGTGGGATAGCTGTATAATGTCATTTTAACTATCTCAGTCAAAAGCAATTTCTTGAAGACCATGAATCGGAGTTAGTGCCTCGGAGCGAGAACATTAACCCATCTAATGTGGATTCTGAGGAAGAAGAAGAGTGCAGAGTGCCTGATATTGAAAGGGATGACCTGGCCACGCGGAGAGCAAGGATGAACCAACCTAAAATGTCAACACCTTTTAATCAATATGTACAGGGCTCTTACATTAATAAATCAAAACCTTCTCAGGACAACACCTTGAATTCCACCCCTGCTTCCCCTAAACAAACTGTGGATAAAAGGTAAGCAAAATATTCTGTCGTTTAAGACTAAAACTGTGTAGAAATGAAATGGGAAGCATTCATACCTACATATAGTTCATCCAATGAGCCTTGATTTTCACAAAGGTCTAAGGACTGTTATAGGATGCATGTGTGTTTCACAGTTTGGCTTTGAAAATAGGAAATGGAAGAAGCTTAAGATAAAAAATACATCTTAGAAGGCTTGTCAATGTCTTCTGCTTTAAGCAGTGTCCATATTCAGAGAATAGTTGGAAGAAAATATAGATATAACATAACCATAACTGTCTAAATTTCACTGTGTCCAGCAAACGTGAAAGTCAAGAACAATCGGCAGAAACAACGGCTGTCGTTCTCAAGGGCAATATAGTTCAAAGACCTGTAAATGTAGAGTCCGAACCAAAAGAGGAAAAGATTCCGGACATACAGAGAGATGATTTAGCCAAGCGCAAATCTCAAGTGGCGGCCTTGAATCAGAAGGAACCAAAAGTTTTTGGATCGGCCTCAATAACCAAGGCGGACCTTGAAACCTGGCAGAGACTTAAGCTTTCTTCTGAGGATAGGTGTGTTTCATGGTTGAGTGTTGATAGTGATTTTATAGCTGCTTTATATAAAGTAAGCCCAATAAGACTATACTGTTAATAGATCCTGCCAGCTGCTTACATATGTTATAGGCTGGCATAGCATTATGATAGAATTGACACTTTACATAGAATTTCTGCTTTTTTTTTACATTATTCTATGGGCTACACAAATTTTTTTGCTAAAACATGTAGTCCACTGAGCAAGTACCTCCAGTCTTTAGAAATCTTCTTTGTTGTGTTTTGAGAAAATTTCTGGGAATTTTTAGGAGGCCGTGTGTTTGGAGAGGTACTTGTGTGAAACCTAAATCTTTTTTAATAGATGCAGGTTATAACAGCTGGAGTGATATTTTCTAACCCAGATTTAACAAAACTAACATGCAACATATGTCACAATAACTTCTTGTGTCTTGTTTTCATGGAACCAAAGTGAAAGTACTTCGCTTCAATCTCAAGATAACATCCAAAGTCCCAACATCGATGTGACCAGAGCAGCCAATGATGACTTTGGCAAACGCAAGTTATCATTGCAAGAGAAGAGGGCCAGGAATAAGCAAAAATTTGTGCGCTTTGGTCCAGTGACTGAAATTGACCAACAAAAGTGGAATAAACTGTGCATTGCCAAACCTGGTACTGGTGAGGCAAGTGATAGGGATGAAAAAGTCACAGAAATATCATGTCCCAAAGCTGTGTTGTCAGACACATCGAAGGTTGAAGTCTTGGAAATGGTTCCAGCTTTGCAATCCAGTCCAAGGTATATTGTAAAGAGTTATCTTAGCTAACTTCTTTAGTTGCATTTTCTATTCTATATTTGTATATGACGGTTAATTAATGGACTATTTAGCATAATAAATTAAGTATACCTGTAAAAGGAATTGCGTAATATGGGAAATCATGTTGTATGTGATGGTACTTTTTATCTAATACGTCTCATAGTCTTAAACAAGTCCTGTATTTCATTAGGCCAATTGGGATGTTCTTTAACACATCATGAGCAGAATAAACCATACAGACAAGAGGTCCATTGATTCTGCATGATTATTGAGAACAATCTTAATGCTTGTTCCCTGTTGAACAGGGAAACTGCTTATTCATCGGGTGAGAATCTTTTGGTTTGCACAAAAGATAATCATTCTCGGCAGCACATCATCCTGTGTAAATTGGACCTGCGCTACCGAGAACAATGTCAAATGTCGTTCAGTGCATTGACAGACCGAAAAGGACCCCTGTGCAAAAACCGTATAAGGGTCCTTTCCAGTACAATAGCTCATCATAATTCACAATTCCACATGTTTTGAAGGAGCTGGTGACCCCCTTACATCTTGGGCCCCTGTGAGCCCTCACAGGTTGCATCAATGATATGTCCACCCCATCTTCAGTGTGCATCTTATGCACGGTATGCCTGTGTAAACCAGATGATATACGACCGCTGATCAGCAAACAAGCCGCGATCAGCAGTTGTTTCATGCCTCACGTTGTGGAATATAAATGGACAGGAATACTAAGATGTTAAATCTCCTTGTAGAAATGTCAAAAATGTCTCTCATATTAATGTGGTACATTGAAAAACTTAACCATTGCAAATGTTATGTAAGTAGGCCTGCCAAAGCTGAAATTTGTAGGACACCAGATGTTTCTGCACCTCCTGAAAATGAAGCTGCTGGACAGTTCCTAGATACCAAACGGGACGACATGTTGGCACGCAGAATGGGAACTTTTCAGAAGTGTGCCAGGTTCCATAATCCTTCACCTGCCTTGGATGACTCGTATGGACATGAAGATCATGGAAAAGCTTTAGAACAAACGATGGAAGTGAATGGACAACAGCAAGAATTGCAAGAGGACATTCATCATGTGTGAGCTTCTTGTGTGCCGTGTGCTGAGCAGGATAATCTGTGGTGTGGTCCAAGCAATAACTTATCAATGCATGGATTTGCCGTGACAGTAATTTCTTTTGATGATTGAAGTTTTTAATACTAATATAATTACAGTGACTTCTGGGTTTGGCTTGTTGAGGATAACCCTGCCTAGAGGCAAAGCATGGTGTGCGCTTTCAACTTCACAAACTTCCAACGTCCTGTCACCTGTTCCTGCAGGAGTGACGTGCCACCTTGCCAGGTTGGGAAAACAGACTCTACAGATTCTCGTAACACCCCTGATGTAGAACCTCCTGCTACGGTAGTAGAAGATGCCTGTAAAGTAGAGAAGGACAGAAGCATTGCGGACACTGAAAAAGATGATATGATGGTCAGAAGAATCTCGGTCAGCCACAAACCCCCTGCCTTAACATTAAGTCAATTCCTTCCAGTGCCATTTGCTGCCCAACAAAAAGGCGAGGACAAAAAACAGATCAGTCCACAAAAGGAAAAGAAACCGAGGTCAGAAATGCTTTGTGATAAGATGGTAGAGAACGTCTTGATGTGATAAGATTTTATAGTATGTGTCGAATGGTGCGAGTTTAGAAACTTGGCTGTTGCAGTTTTGATTTACATTTTTGTTTTTTTATTGACCAATTATGCAGCAATCTGGCTTACGTTTTGTAGACCACCAGTGTTTGGTAGCTTCTAATATTGAGGTATGTGGATTATTGGGGTTGGAAAGTGGTCAGCTGTTGTCTGTGCGATAAGCTTTGAGTTCATGAGACATGTTGGCTCTGGTTAAGTAAAGACTAGTCGTAAACTTTGGTGGATGTCATGTCTGCAAATTGTGGACTTTATTGCCTCTGTATGCTCATCCACATAGCGGGCAGGTGCGGGAGCTGTCTAGTATTTACATGCACTAATCTGGTCCATAAATCAGACCAGTCTAGAGCACGTTTCTGATATTTTTTCTTTTGGACCTGAGGTTATTTTGGAAAATCGTCTGCGTCATACACAATCTACAATTGTTTTGTGTATCTGTTGTGTCCATAAAAATCAAAAGTATGTTTGTGTCACTGTGCCTGAAGAGAGGCGTTTCCTGTAAAAATTGACAGTATATGAAAATGGGATTTCTTTATTGCACCTTTTTAATTTTTCTATAAATGTGCATTCACAAACCCTCCAAATGGATGAGCTGTTTTACCCATTCTGTAGTAATAGTTATTTGCTGTAGAGGCTGAATGTAAACCTACATGTCACAAATCTGTTAATAAAGTAACCTTGGTATTTGTGTCCTGTCATGTTCTATGTAAAATGTGTTCTTCACACTAATAATGGTGTCTGTGATTTAATACCTTTTATAAAAACTGGGTATACTTTTATTTTTCTTCTATATATTTTTTGCAGGATTTTGTGCCCATAATGTGTAACATTGTCTAAAATTGCTTCCATAGCTCCCTCCAAGCAGCCACTATTTTACCACCTCGTAATCCTCAAGCCCCTACCACCTCCACTCCTGACAGTCCGTCACAACAGATCGAAAGCAGCAAAGCCGAAGATTCATGTGACTTAAGCAATGATGTTAGGAGAAGCAAACAAATGTGCAGCCCCGTTCAGAGCAGTCCCACATGTGCAGAGCCCGAGTCCCAGCCAGAAGAAACACTTGAAACGCCTGACCTTGAGTTTTTGAGGTCAGATAATGCAGCGTCGATTAGTTTTCTGGCACTTTTATTTTTCATATATGTGGATGTGTGCATTGATGCATATAATATATATAGTAAAAATGCGTTTTGGTGAAGCTCTGTTTTTAACAAAAAAAAATGTAGCCTCTCGTACAGTGTTCCCTCTAAGCTGAGAGATGTGGAAAGGGTTAAAAATGCCTAAGGCCGTGTTCCCATGTAGCGTAAATGCTGCATTTTTTTCTGCTGTTTTCTTTGTGTGGAAACTCTGCCTCATTTCACCTTTCAAAGTGCATATGATTCATGAGATCTGCAGCACTCCTGAGTTAGTGGGGCACAAGTAGGGTCTGACCTCTTGAAGTACTGATAAGAGAACTTGGCACTCATGTAGTTTAGGAAGTTGATTTTCATAATTTCATTTTTGGATTGCAGGAAAGTAGATGCTTGTGGCCTTCTTCAGATGCAAGGATGGTCACATGATGCTGTGGTATTTTTTTTTTTTTCACCACAGGCTACTATAGGGAGCCAGGAAAAAGCATATAAAAATTATGTATTTGAGAGCGAAGTCACATAATTTTTGCACTAAAAAGAAAAACACATCAAAGGTGCACTAAAAATGCCTCAAAATAAGGGAAAACGCATACAAAATACAAAAAACGCACCAGTTGAGGCAGATTTATTGTTTTGTTTTTTTTGGGTGTAGACAACTGTGGAAAACATGCAGAAAAAAAATGCAGCTTTTTCAAATGTATGAACATGGCCAAAAAATGAGGTTAGCAAGCCCTAATTACAGATGTATTTAACTTTTTAAACGGCTTAAAAGGAAGAGTATCCTGAGATGCCTACAGCAACTATGACATATCAACGGGATGCTAAAGCCCCCCCCCATACATATTAGATAGCGGTCAGCTGAACTATTGGATTAGCGAATAGCTATATGTTTCGGCTCCCCCATACACGCTCCACCTATTGCCCCTGTGTCATCCGAGAGAGCCACTGCCGGACATCTCTGGCAGTGGCTTATCTTCTGGGAAAACAAATCCATCCTTCTTTCCCGCGACATAATCTGTTGGGGTTGAGGTGGGAGGCCCCAATATATGTTAGACTATCAGCCGATCACGCTGATATTGGTGGATTCGGATGACTTTAGGCCTTTGTCTATGGAAGCCTTTAGTTCGCTGATCCTGGGATCGTGGCTGCCCGGCTCTGGCTGTGAAGTCAATGGGAGTCAGACATCTTTGTTGTTTCTACCTTGGAGCCATTTCCTCACACGTCTATAGAAGTTTGCTGGGTAAATGCTGGAAAGTTATTGTTTAAGAAAAGCTGTGGTTTCATATTATGTATCTAGTCGTAATACTTTTCATTTTGACTGGCATTGGTTTAGTAGGATTTCCATGTATTTTGCTCGCAAACCACACAGTACTTGTGGATTACCATAATTATCATTTTTGAAGATTTTGTCTTTTACGAGACTTTTAGAAGTGGTTGAACAAGGACCTATATACTGCAAGGGCTTGAATTTGGTCTTGGCTAAAAACTGGCACTGGA
The DNA here is from genome assembly GCF_051348905.1 of Ranitomeya variabilis. Taxonomy (NCBI): domain Eukaryota; kingdom Metazoa; phylum Chordata; class Amphibia; order Anura; family Dendrobatidae; genus Ranitomeya; species Ranitomeya variabilis. The sequence continues at coordinate 1,062,401,449 of NC_135232.1, read as the reverse complement.
ATTTAGAAGAAAAGTCATAATGGGTAACATTCCTCATTGTGGAGAGTGACATGCCGGCTCTGGCATGCCAATGTAAGGAGGCTTATTTGCCTTGCAGTGCTCCTCTGGGAAAGTTTAATTATACGCCACAAATTGCCATTTTCTGCCACAATCTTAATGTTGTCTTAAAACAAAAAGCATTTTCAGGTTCAGTGATCACCGTGCATAGATGATCTCCCGCGCAGATGATAGCGGAAATATTTTTCGATTGCGGATATAATCCATCTTCTTCATTGTGAGGACGTTCTATGATTTCTTCTCCCCGCACGTGTGTCTAATTCTACATTTGGTCTCGTAGATTCGGCAGCCAGCGGTCAGATGATGCAGAGTAAGTTCCTTTCGTTGCTTGGAGACTTTAACACTTTAGTGCATGACTTACCTTTAAAGTGATAATAATCATTGCGCTGCCCTGTATGCATTCTGCTTAGAAACCCCCTCACAATACTAAGCGGTAATAATAACCAGTAACCTCACCAGTAAGAAACACTTGGCATGAAACTAATATACTTGGATGTCATCTGTCAGTACTTCTATTCATGGATTGTGCATGATTCGTAGGTGCAGCGGCCTCGTATGCAAGAAATGCAAAGCAAGAACGTTTTGTTTTCTTTTATTCTTAAATGGATGCACTGGATTACTCTTAAGAGGGATGACATCAAAGATCCACTGATCCAGTCACTCGTTTATGTAACATGTAGGATTCGTTCACTCAGCATTAGTGGAACAGTGCTTTATTGATGCAAAAAACAATGTACACGTACATAGGTTTCTTAAAAAAAAAAAAAAAAAATATTCCGTATTTTTTTTCCCTGTTGAACATGCATTCAGGACTTGGAAGCAAAAAAGACAATTGCTTCCATTACTCTCCTCCGGATGCTTAAAGGGAACCTGTCATCAGATTTCTTGTGTTAAACTGCTTCCAGCAAATGATGTCCTTCCTAATTAGGACCCCAGCTATCTATTCTGTGCGCGCCCGCCTCACTGCACACCTTTAAAAATTATCTTTATTTATCCGTACTCGTACTTGGCGCCATATGGTCCGATGGGCGTGTGCAGCCCAAACTCTTTCTGTGAGCTCGCTAACTCGGCCCTTTGTGTTTAATTGATGGGGCCGGGTTATTGGGCTCTCATCAGGTATCAAGGTTGGTCTGTACACAGTCATGCCGGGTACCATGCAGGATGGCCTAATAAGGCCAAGTTCACAAAAGGATATTTCATGGTCTGTATACGGACCTCAACACATAGCTCATGAATATGGTTGGACTACCTGGCAGTAGGTTTACTAGTCATCTAGTGATGATCTCCTGCTGATAAAACAGTAATTGTATCAAAGCTACAGCAAGCAGTCAAAGTGACCCATCACTGGAATGAGGGTCTCTGCCCCTACATTATGCTGCTCTTAGATTAGATGCCAAAAGCCTGATGACCGGTTCCCATTATCCGCTGAATGCTGATGCTTGGCTTAAAAACATCAACATAATCAGGGTGATGTACGAGCACTTTTATTTAGGCAGTGTATGGCGGCATTATTAGAGCATTGTACTGCTTTGTTTTATTCTTTTTTATTCTCTGTTAGCCTAAGACTTCATCTATTCATTAATCTATGTGCACACGTAGGAAAAGAGGTGCAGAATTTTCTGCACAAAATCCGCATCTCCTGGCAGGATCTGCAGCCGTGGATTTGCCGCGTTTTTTATGCTGATTTTGTGCGGTTTTTATGCGGAATTGATGCGGATTTTGTTCGGATTTTCTGCGGTTTTTGCCACTGCGGATTTTTATCATGGAGGGGTGCAGAAACGCTGCAGATCCGCACAAAAGAAGTGACATGCACTTGTTTGCAATCCGCAGCAATTCTGCACTGATTTTTCCGCACTTTTCTGCGCGGAAAAATCCACTGCGGATCCGCAGCAAATCCGCACGAGCCTTGTCACATGACTTAGGATAATAGCGAAATTGTCTGCAAATTGACATTCTGGTTTGGCTATTATCCTAAGTCATGTGACAAGGCTCGTTAAAGGGTCGACATTGACTGTTAGGATTGCTACTTCCAATAGGTGGCACTAGAGTTCTAGTCCTCTTCCTCTCTGAAGAGACAATTTGCATTAAAATGCTTACTGATTGAAGTCTTCGTTGGTTTCCAGTGCTGCTCTGGTTTTCTGGCACACAAGACCGCTTGGCAGTGTTGCGAGCTTACACTGTGTATGGGGCGGCGCCGCTCTCCCCATTGTCTGTGAGTCGCATCAAAGCTCCATAGACTTGCACTGAGTTAGCGACTTTGGTCTACACACAAACCCCTGGAGTGATCCAACTAGTCTGTTTTCAGATTGTGTAGGCCACAGAAGAGGACCGGAGTGGCGCTGGCTGCAGGGTAGTACCGGAGTGGCGTTGGCTGCAGGGGAGTACCGGAGTGGCGCTGGCCGCTGGGTAGCTCCGGAGTGGCGCTGGGTAGCTCCGGAGTGGCTCTGGCCGCTGGGTAGCTCCGGAGTGGCGCTGGCCGCTGGGTATGATGATGATTGGTAAATATTTGAATGCACTTCCACTACATTACATATATAATTAGGAGATATTTCAAAATAAAAAGATTTCTGAGACATCATATTTGACATTGCAAATTTTGCCTCCACAGAAATAAATTAGTACTGGGAGAACATAATATTTAAAGGGGTTTTCCATGGTTAATAATATTTATAATCTATCTGTAGGATTGGTTATTAATATCAGATTGGTTGGGCTCTGGCCTATCAGCTGTGTGCTTCACCCAAGACGTCTGGATGTACACAGTCTACAGACCCAAACAGCTCCGCTCCGTACACTTGGTATTTTCATTCTCGGGTCCTGCAGCTCTGCTCCTGCTCTCTTTAATAGGAGCTGAGCTGCAGCACCCGAGGCACCATGTGTGGAGCTGAGCTGTTTGGGCTGTGGACATCTGGCCACCTTGGGAGCAGTAAACAGCTGATGGGTGTGTGTACCAGATGTCAGACCCCAAATTGTTCTGATATTGATGACCCCTCCTAACATCCTAATGATGTGTGTAATCAGATGAAGGAAATCTCATATGATTGCTTGGAGGAAAAGTGCTGTGCTATTAAATCCTCTGATTGATGTGAACTTTTTGATGTTCGGAAAATACTAGATTGTGAGCAATTTACTATAAAGCGGATGTAGATGTGTACGCTGGTAGACATGGCCGTCTGCATTTGGTGCATGATGAGCTTCAAAGAACATCATCAAAGTGGCCAATTTGTGGGTGTGTGGTGTCCTTACCGCAAATCTGACAGCCCAAGCTTCGGATATGTTTTCCCGCCGAGGAAGTGCTGCACCGTGTCACTGGGCTTAGCAGAGGAGGGCATAGACTCGGGGCCTGGTGTCATGTCTGTGTGATTGGCAGGACATTATAGTTAACAAACCGGTTAGCCGACAGAGCTAAAAAATCACTTCCAAGACCTGATACATAGAGAACAGAGCGGCAGAGTTTGAGGAACGGCATTTCGGATGTGCGATTCGCCGGAAGCTGCGCTGCATTTATTTGCACAATAAGATTGGCAAAAAAAAAAGTATGACTTCTCCATGGTCCTCTAGAAAGCCTGAAGGCCATATAAGATGAAAATCATCTGATCCTGTTGACTGTCTAATATGTGTGGGGGTCTCCTGACCGGTCATGTCATGGGAGAGAAGGTTCCAACATGTCGGATGAAAAAGTCCTGATCCTTTTTGTCCTTACGGAAGTGTTTGGCGACCGCTTTCTCTTTTTCTACCATTGCAAACAAATGAAGATGAGCTGGCAATGTGTATGTGGTTATTTGGACTGAGAGCCGTCTCGTTTAACCAACTGCTGTCAAAGGGGGTGTCACTGGGTTTGGGATGTGGGCCAGACATCGCAGCTTCTTTGTCATCACTTGGCAAGGAAAATGGTCCACAATGTTCTGGAATCACTTAACACCGAAAAGTAAATGTTTTTTGGATTGTAAGAATTGATTTGGGCTCTTTGTGCAGTCCCTACTATACCCTCCATAAGTGACCCATTGAAAGTGCCAAGCAGCTAGGAAAAATACAGTTGTGCTCAAAATCTACATACCCTGGCAGAATTTTTGCTTTCTTGGCCTTTTTTCAGAGAATACGGATGATGACACCAAAACATTTTCTCCACTCATGGTTAGTGGTTGGGTGAAGCCATTTATTGTCAAACTACTGTGTTTTCTCTGTTTAAATCATAATGACAACCGAAAACATTCAAATGACCCTGATCAAAAGTTTACATACCCTGGTGATTTTGGCCTGATAACTTGCACAGAAGCTGACACAAATGGGTTTGAATTGGCTACTAAAGGTAACATCCTCACCTGTGACCTGTTTGCTGGTAATCAGTGAGTATGCATAAAAGCTGAGTGAGTTTCTGGGATCCAGACAGACTCTTACAACATAGGTGACAGCCCGGACAGTTCCAGATCCGTCACGAAAAGGTACTCCCAATCCAGTTCTTCTCCTTAGGGCTTGTTTCCACAAGCGAGAATCACGTCCGTGTCTCGCATGTAGAAATCAAGCTCTGGCGCCGGCACTTTGGAGCGGAGCTGTGCGGCTCCATGTGTTCCTATGCAGCCGCACGCTCTGCTCCGGAGTGCAGACACCAGAGCTTGGTTTCTACATGCGAGACACGGACGTGTTTCTCGCATGTGGAAACAAGCCCTTACATGCATAAAGTTGAGTGAATTTTTGGGATCCAGACAGACTCTTGTATCTTTCATCCAGCCACTGACGTTTCTGGATTATGAGTCATGGGAAAAGCAAAAGCATTGTCAATGGATCTATGGGAAAAGGTAGTTGATCAGTATAAAACAGGAAAGGGATAAAAAAAATATCCAAGGAATTGATAATGCCAGTCAGCAGCGTTCAAACTGTGATTAACAAATGGAAAATCAGGGGTTCTGTAAAAGCAAAACCAGAGTCAGGTAGACCAACAAAAATGTCATGCACAACTGCTAGTAAAATTGTTTGGGATGCAAAGAAAAACCCACAGATAACATCAGCTGAAATACAAGACTCTCTGAAAACTAGCGGTGTGGCTGTTTCAAGATGCACAATAAGGGGGCACTTGAAGAAAAATGGGCTGCATGGTTGAGTCACCAGAAGAATGCCATTACTGTGCAAATGCCACAAAATATCTCACCTACAATACGCAAAACAGCACAGAGACAAGCCTCAAAACTTCTGGAACAAGGTAATTTGGAGTGATGAGACCAAAATGGGCCTTTTTGGCCACAACAATAAACGTTACATTTGGAGAGAGGTCAACAAGGCCTATGATGCATGGAACACCATTCCTACTGTAAAGCATGGAGGTGGATCGCTGATGTTTTGGGGATGTGTGAGCTACAAAGGCACAGAAAACTTGATCAAAGTTGAAGGAAAGATGAATGCAGCACGTTATCAGCAAATACTGGAGGCAAATTTGCAATTATCAGCCTGGAATCTGTGCATGGCACATACTTGGACGTTCCAACGTGACAACAATCCAAGACGGCCCAGGAATGTTCAAGAACTGGAGGCTTTTTGCCAAGAAGAGAGGGCAGCTTTATCATCTGAAAAAATAAAGAACCTCATCCACAACTACCACAAAAGACTCCAAGCTGTCATTGACCTTAGAGGGGGCAATACACGGTTTTAAGAAATGGGGTACATGAACTTTTGATCAGCGTCATTTGGATTTTTTGGGTTGTCATTATGATTTAAAAAGAGAAAACACAGTAGTTTGACAATAAATGGCTTCACCCAACCACTAGCCATGAGTGGAGAAAAAGTTTTGGTGTTATCATTCATATTCTCTGAAAAAATGCCAAGAAAGCAAAAATTCTGCCGGGGTATGTAAACTTTTGAGCACAATTGTACATATGTGGCATTTATTATCCTCTCCGAGTTGCAATACTACTCATAACCTGTGAACCGGTATGGCGCTCATCGTAGATGACTCCTGACAGGTCTGTGTCAAACAGCAATAGGCAACATTTGTGGGTCTAGGTTTCTGCTGCATACAGGTAAGAAGACGTGGTCCTAATAAAGTCCATTATCAAAGTATAGTGGTTACAAGGCAGGTAGTCACAGAGCACAGGGTGTGGGGTAGACAGAGCGATACAGGTATGTCAGTTGGGGTAAGCTCTAAATACGAGATGACAGTTGTTTTTGTTTTTTTACAATACTTTAGATTTTTTGCATTGCCTTAAAGGGGTTGTCCACGTTCAAGGAATCTTTATTCCCCAGCCCAGTTTGATATAAAAAAACAAACTGGGCTATACCTTCCTTCTCCGGGGCCTTCTCCCAGTATCTGGAATTGGCTGCAGTGCTGACATTACATTGATAACACGGAAGCCAATGGGTGAGCTCAGCAGCTCTGAGCGGCATGTTCCATATGCTAGGCCACAGCGGCTCTCAGCAGGGCGTTCTATATACTAGGCCACAGCGGCTCTGAGCGGGGAGTTACATATGCTAGGCCACAGCAGCTCTCAGCGGGGCGTTCCATATGTTAGGCCATAGCGGCTCCGAGCGGGGCATTCCATATGCTAGGCCACAGCGGCTCTGAGCGGGGCGTTCCATATACTAGGCCACAGTGGCTCTGAGCGGGGCGTTCCATATGCTAGGCCACAGCGGCTCTGAGCTGGGCGTTCCATATACTAGGCCACAGTGGCTCTGAGCGGGGCGTTCCATATGCTAGACCACATAAGTTGTGAGCGGGGGGTACAATATTCTAGACAACAGCAGCTCTGAGCGGGGCGTTCCATATGTTAGGCCACAGCAGCTCTGAGCGGGGCGTTCCATATGCTAGGCCACATTGGTTGTGAGTGGGGCGGTCCATATGTTAGGCCACAGCAGCTCTGAGTGGGGAGTTCCATATGCTAGGCCACAGCGGCTCCGAGCGGGGCGTTCCATATGCTAGACCACATAGGTTGTGAGCGGGGGGTACAATATTCTAGACAACAGCAGCTCTGAGCGGGGCGTTCCATATGTTAGGCCACAGCAGCTCTGAGCGGGGCGTTCCATATGTTAGGCCACATTGGTTGTGAGTGGGGCGGTCCATATGTTAGGCCACAGCAGCTATGAGTGGGGAGTTCCATATGCTAGGCCACAGCGGCTCCGAGCGGGGCGTTCCATATGCTAGACCACATAGGTTGTGAGCGGGGGGTACAATATTCTAGACAACAGCAGCTCTGAGCGGGGCGTTCCATATGTTAGGCGACAGCAGCTCTGAGCGGGGCGTTCCATATGCTAGGCCACATTGGTTGTGAGTGGGGCGGTCCATATGTTAGGCCACAGCAGCTCTGAGTGGGGAGTTCCATATGCTAGGCCACAGCAGCTCTGAGTGGGGAGTTCCATATGCTAGGCCACAGTGGCTCCGAGCGGGGCGTTCCATATGCTAGACCACATAGGTTGTGAGCGGGGGGTACAATATTCTAGACAACAGCAGCTCTGAGTGGGCGTTCCATATGTTAGGCCACAGCAGCTCTGAGCGGGGCGTTCCATATGTTAGGCCACAGCAGCTCTGAGCGGGGCGTTCCATATGCTAGGCCACAGCAGCTCTGAGCGGGGCGTTCCATATGCTAGGCCACAGTGGCTCTGAGCTGGGCGTTCCATATACTAGGCCACAGTGGCTCTGAGCGGGGCGTTCCATATGATAGGCCACATTGGTTGTGAGTGGGGCGGTCCATATGCTAGGCCACAGCGGCTCTGACCGGGGCGTTCCATATACTAGGCCACAGAGGCTGTGAGCCGGGTGTTCCATATGATAGGCCACAGCGGCTGTGAGCGGGGCGTTCCATATGATAGGCAACAGCGGCTCTGACCGGGGCGTTCCATATTCTAGGCCACAGTATACATATATATGGCTGTATAGTATGTTAAACAACATTATGCCCATCTTCTAATAATTAAATGTGCCACTTCTGAGGTATCAAGCCACATGCCTGAAAATGTATTGGAGGTGTGTCAATGTACTTATCCAGGAAATGCATCTGTAGCATGCACTCCCCTTGAGAAAGCACATCCGCGTAACGCAAGTTGAGGTATTCAGTGGCATCATAGACAGAGGCCTACAGCAACATGGGTAAGATCAATTGATGAATTACTGTTCCATTTGGTCGGGTTTTTTTTTCTGACCTGGTGGAGCCTTACTGTAATCATTTAACTGTGTTGCAGCCTGAATTTTGGTCTGGTCCACTACATGTATGGACTTTATTCCCTATTTTTTCTATACCTCATACATGTCTCGTGGTACACACGGTTCATGCTATCTATATATTTGTATGTTGATATTTCTAATAAAGATTGATGTTTTTTATTAATTATTTCTTTGAAGTGGTGTCTTTTGGATAATTTTTTTATCCCCTTTTTTTTTGTAAAGGGACAGTGCGCTCTCTTGCCAGTAGTAACAAGTCGAAAACAGAGAAAAGCGCACCGTCAGTGTGCCTTGTAAGGCAAAGTATCCTGCTTGCAGAAGCCAGTGCCATCCGTCTCTTAATGCCGAGTTTTCGTCTTATAAGGTGCACGGACAGTGTGCCCTGCTCCGTCATTGTGCACATTACTCAGGACCAGCTCAGCCCCTGACTTCATTTTAAGGAGGGGGCAGTGGCTGTGACTGCATCTTCTGCCCACCAATGACTCTTCATTTGAGCTTCCCAGCGTGCACTGGGATTGTCAAACAAAGAGTTGTCAAAAAGGAACTTGGAAGGAAAAATAGAAAAGCGGTTAGATGTAGTGTAGTGAGGGAAATAGAGGGACTTTTAATTTAAAGTATATTAGAAAATGGTTTAGATTAAGGCATTTAATAGATAGGCATTCTGGATGAAAATTCCTTTTGCATTTCGGACCACCCCTTTGAGCAGTTCTACAGGTATGGAATAGTGGAATACTAAAAAGTTTGGGTATTCCCATTTGTCAGGTAGAGGAATAATCGTAATAATGGCATAGCGACGGCATGTCTAATAAATGTGGTGTCCACCATCTCTTGGCCCTATACAGATTTTGAAAACTAGGGCCCTCGAAGTGATCTTGGCTGAATTCAGAACTCCCATAACAGTGAACAAAGAACTCCTGCACATGGTGGTCACCTCTCCTGCCACTGCTCAGGATTTGGGGATAGGTGCGGGTCCCAGAGGTAGAACCCAGCTATACGACGTTCATGGCACATCCTGTTGATATGTCATAAAGGTCTTATGTCAGACCACCCCTTTAACTCCTATTTACTCTGCAGTCCTAAGCAATCTGTAATCTTATCTTTCCTTTCTGCATATCTCATGCTGCTCACCTGTGCCAATATTCCTTGAGTACGTTAATAATATTTGAGGTTTGATACAATCTCATGCAGGTTATACGGGTTTTTTATCTGTATGAATGGACGTCATAAAAAATGTAACAGTACCTTGTTTTTGTAATTTACCCTGGAAACCTAAAATAAACCCCTTTTAAGTAATCTAAAATGTTTGGACTGGTCTGTCTGTGTAGGGTCCCCTATAACCCCTATTAATCATAATATTTGATTACAGTCAAGATGGTGATCTCCTCCTTGTAACATAATGCTCTTATGTTATTTTTTTTCAAACAAATGTCTCCCCCTACAGGGCGACCCTGGAATGACGACTTCAAAATTACTAATCTGAGCTGTAACTGCATGTTGCTTTGTCTTTTGGCGCCATCTTGTGGTACTTTTACATAATGACTGCTGTTTTGTTTTTTGTTTTTTTTAAGTGATTTGTTTTCCTTTTGTGTCCTGCTAGGAGTGTAAGCATGTTGGACATGAGGTGTGAGGAAGAAGGGATGATGATGCCGCACAGCAGAGCTCACCAAGAACACCTGCAATTTGTTAATGATCTACTCAAAGAGGAAGATGACACGTGGCAGGATGTAGGTAGTTTTGGCCCAAGACTCCCCGTCACTACATATATAGCACACAAGCTTTCCTGCTCCAGGACCTGCCTCCATTTTTTATGTTTCATCCTGTAACAGCTGGATTGCTGTTACACTGAGTACAATAAAAAGGAAATGTGTTAATATACATTCTACTGTCCCCGAATTTTCACTAGCAAAAATAAGGAGCAGATAAATGGCAATATGACTGCAGTGTCTGACTACATAGAATGTGTTCGTAGTCTGTTACCATGGAAATACATAGGTTTGCATAAGCGCCATGGACACAATTACAATTTAATGAAAACTATTTTGGAAATATGTTCCATTTTTCATTTCAGATGTATTGGAGCAATAGAAAAGAAAAATGTTCACAAATGATGCCATAGCCATTTAGGCTTTTCCAGAATTCCAATATGGAATAATAATAATCTGTGCTATAGAGTTACATTACCAAATCCGCTCGATTCACATATTCCTCTGTGCATAGTGACATGTGAATAGTGTGTAAGGGATAGCGTTTCTCCATGTGGAGAGTGACATGCCAGTGTAAGGAGACTTATAGGCCGTGCAATTAAATATGCAAAATGCCTCTGCAGAGATGAAAAGGATGGGAACTCTAGTGCCACTTATTGGAAGTGGCAATCCTCAGTCAGTCAGGCATGCCACTCTCCGCAAGGAGAAAGTTACCCCTTAGACTCCAGTCAGAGGCCTCTCATACAGAAAGTCACATCTCATACTTTGCACTGATGAGAAGTAACACCCCGAAACATACAGTATGTCTGCAAATAGAGATTCTGGTTTGGCTTTTTTTCTAAGTCATATGGCAAGACTTGTTAACTCCTTCACGACCTTGGGATTTTCCGTTTTTGCATGTTTTTTTTTTGCTCCCCTTCTTCCCAGAGCCATAACTTTTTTTATTTTTCCTTCCATATGGCCATGTAAGGTTTTGTATTTTGCGGGACAGGTTGTACTTTTGAACAACACCATTGATTTTACTATATAGTGTACTGGAAACCGTGGAGAGTGAAATTGAAAAAAATGCGCAATTCCACAATTGTTTTTTTGGGGTTTTTTTTAACCATGTTCACTAAATACTGAAACTGACCTGCCATTATGATTCCACAGGTAAATGAGTTCACAGATGCCAAATGTATTGGGGGTTTTTTTTATTTAAGTGGTGAAACAAAATTCCAAAATGTGTATTTAAAAAAAAATAAATTGCATTTTCCGAGACGTTTTATTGATAGTATTTTGGGGTACCTACACTGATAGATCGCATGTTATTGCATTTTATTACCATGTTATGGAGACCAAAAAAATGTAGCTCTGGCGTTTTTTGTTTTTTTGTTTTTCCCTGTTATTTACCGATCAGATTAATTTAATTTCTATTTTGATAGATCGGGCATTTCTGAAAGCAACGATACCAAACGTGTATTTTTTTTAATTGTTTGTGTTTGTTTGTTTTTTGAATGAAGCAAAAGGTTTTCATTTATATTTTTTGTAACACTTTTTAGTTGCTGCAATAGTCTCATTAGGAGACTAGAAGCTGCGATCATCCGATTGCCTGTGCTGCACACAGCTGGGATTCTGCGTCTGTAGGATGTCTGCAATGACAGGCACGGTGGTCTTCTGCAGACCCCGAGTTGTCATGCCAACCCATCGGCTCCCCATGATCATGTGACAGGGGTGCTAATGGGCAGAGTTTGACACACGCTTTCGGTGAGCGTGAATTAAATGCCGCTGTCACATATTTTATCCGCTGCGGGTGGATCGCAGCTGTTAGGGGCACATGACAGCTGATTGGATGTCATGTGCCAGAGAAGATGCGGGCTCAGCACCAGAGCCCGCATCAAAAGAGAGGGAGGAGACCTATGATGCACCCATACGACTTTTAGGTTTTCTACTTTTAATAGATGGACATCCTTTCTGAAGTGTTAATTTTCACATGCTGATAGTGATGGCGGGTCGGTTGACCTTTTACGCCTACTGAATGAAACTTAGGGGGCAATAGGACCTAGGAGGTAGGACATAGGTTGAAACCATTAATATATATTTTGCACAATTTACATTTTTTTAATTTTATCTCCTTATGGACAGATTTTTTTTTAATAATTCTGGAACACCCCTTTAAGGATTGTTTTTACAATGCTGGGTCAATCCACTAAAATTAGTACATTTTAATGTTTTTTTATGTAAATGTATCTGTCTTCCTCTGGCTCTAATTTTGGACATTGTTCTAGGACCTTGCCCGATGGAAGACCCGCAGGAGAAGTGCATCACAGGACTTAATAAAGAAAGAAGAAGAGAGGAAAAAGATGCAACGGCTGCTCAGCGGAGAAAGCGACTCCTCAGAAAGGAGGAAAAGCATAAAAACATACAAGGAAATAGTGGAGGAAAAGTAAGTCTCTACAATAGTGCATGGTATGTGTAGTAAGTTAAGGGTTTATCTAGTGATCTGCCAGCCCGGGGCGTAACCACAATATGTGCAGGGGTAGCAATCGCATTGGGGCCCCTGGAACCTAGGGGGCCAAATAGGAAAAGACTAACAATATTGAATACTTGCGATAGTTGGGGGGCTCTGTTTGAGATTTTGCATTGGGGCCCACGAGCTTCAAGTTACGCCACTGATGCCATCACTTTGTTAGGTGGGGATTGGTCTTTTAGGACCCCAACCATTCCTGAAAATGAGGGAGCCACCATTCACTATCTTTCTCAGCAAAGAGGTGTCTCGGTCAGTCACTGTGCAGAGAGACTACAGCACCGCTCCATACAGGTGGAAGGGATGTGTCTCCTGAGCCAGTGGCAGAGAGCGCCGCTCTCCATGTAAGACATTGATGGGGCTGCAGGACTTCTTATTTTTTATTTTCTACATATGCCATCATGTGTGTCAGTAAACTGTGTCCTCATTGTGTTTGTCCTAACAGAGAGCGCAGGGAAAAAGAATTACACGAAGCCTACAAAAATGCGAAGACGAAAGAGGACGCGGACAAGATTTTGCAGAAATACATTGAAAGATTCACAATAAGTGAAGCCGTTCTTGAACGTTTAGTGATGCCAAAAATTCTTGAGAGAAGCCATTCAGTGGAGCCAGGCTTGCTCTCCTCTACAGAGGACCCCAACCCGCTAAAATACCTGAGGCAGCAGTCTTTACCGTCTCCTAAATTCACATCTACCGTGGAAGCCACCATCTCTCCTACCAGCGAATCGGCTATTAAAGCACCAGCAGGTCGGACATCTCCAACAAAAAGTGTGGTCTCCAAGACCGTGCCCATGCTGACGCCCAAGCCTTACTCCCAGCCCAGAAGTACGCAGCAGGTCTTGAAGACATTTAAGGTAATATTGGTTTGATATACGCTATTTTTCAATAAGAACCGTCTATCTTCCAGAAGGCCAAAGAATCAAGAATTAGGATATATTCTGGTTATTGGGTGGAAAGCGATGAACAATGCTGTCATGTGATGAAAAACATAAAGCCCTTGGAAATTAAAAGAAATGTTCTGCACGTTACCGGCGGCTATCTGTCTACCAGGACAAGCTTTGCTTAGATGAGCTTCTGACCATGAGCCAATTTCAAGTTGTTCCCGAATGATCATCTGTCACTTGGGAAGTGGCCTGAAATTTGCCTGATATTTTTTGCCTTAAATGAAGGCCATTTTCTTTTTTAAAGGTGATGTCCATCACTGGGACAATTTTTTTTTTACCTAAATGTGTGTAATTGGGGCTAAGAATTATTGTTACAAATGGGTTTCATTAGAAACAGTGCTCCATTTGCCTTCTGTCGCTTCTGTCTTGCTCCGTCTATTGTTGTCCGTCGAATGAATTAACTCAGAATCCATCAGCCAGCTCACTATGACTTACGACAGGGACTTTGTAACCTTTAGCTGACTTTTTTTTTTTCTTTCCCCGAGCTCCTCTAAGCTGACTTAGACTACATCAGAATTGAATGTATAGGAAAACAAAGCAAAATGGTACAAAATGTTTATTGAAACTAAGTTACAAAAATAAGTTTAAGCCCCAAGTACATGCATTTAAACAAAAAAGAAAATGACCAATCCCTTTAAAAAGATCCCATTCCGCACTGGAAATTTTGTTCATGTTCTAGTCACTTGCACGCCACAAGCTTTTATCCAACTATTTGCCGCTAGATGGTGGTCCGATTCTAATGCATCGGGTATTCTAGAATATGTATGTAGTTTATTTACGAAGATTTTAGAATAATACAATGAAGACACAGGATTCGGCTGGCCGGGCGCAACCAATTAGCGAAGCGTGGTTCAAATCCCTCGCCAATTCGCGGCCTGAGTGCGCCTGTCGCTGATTGTCCCGACTGGCCACATAGTATATAGCACAGCCACGTAGTATATAGCAGCCCACATAGCATATAACACAGCCACGTAGTATATAACACAGCTCACGTAGTATATAACAGCCCACATAGCATATAACAGCCCACGTAGTGTATAACAGCCCACGTAGTATATAACACAGCCCACGTAGTATATAACACAGCCCACGTAGTGTATAACAGCCCACGTAGTGTATAACACAGCTCGCGTAGTATATAACAACCCACATAGCATATAACACAGCCCGTGTAGTATATAACACAGCCCACGTAGTGTATAACAGCCCACGTAGTGTATAACAGCCCACATAGTGTATAACACAGCCACGTAGTGTATAACACAGCCCACGTAGTATATTGCACAGCCACGTAGTATATGGCACAGCCACGTAGTATATGGCACAGCCATGTAGTATATTGCACAGCCACGTAGTATATTGCACAGCCACATTGTATATTGCACAGCCACATAGTATAGTGCACAGCCCATGTAGTATATTGCACAGCCCACATAGTATATTGCACAGCCCACGTAGTATATTGCACAGCCCACGTAGTATATTGCACAGCCCACATAGTAAAACACAGCCACGTAGTATATTACACAGCCCACGTAGTATATAGCACAGCCACGTAGAATATTGCACAGCCGACGCAGTATATTTCACGCAGTATATAACACAGCCCACGCAGTATATAGCACAGCCCATGCAGTATATTACAGCCACGTAATATATTACACAGCCCACGTAGTATATTGCACAGCCAAAGTAGTATATAGCACAGCGACGTAGTATATAACACAGCCCATGCAGTCCCACGTAGTATATAGCACAGCCATGAAGTATATTGCACAGCCACGAAGTATATTGCACAGCCACGAAGTATATTGCACAGCCACGTAGTATATAGCACAGCTCATGTAGTATATAGCACAGCCACGTAGTATATTGCACAGCCGATGCAGTATATTGCAGAGCCGACGCAGTATATAACACAGCCCACGTAGTATATAGCAGCCCACATAGCATATAACACAGCCACGTAGTATGTAACACAGCTCACGTAGTATATAACAGCCCACATAGCATATAACACAGCCACGTAGTATATAACACAGCCCACATAGTGTATAACAGACCACGTAGTGTATAACACAGCCATGTAGTGTATAACACAGCCCACGTAGTATATTGCACAGCCCACGTAGTATATTGCACAGCCCGCATAGTATATTGCACAGCGGCGTAGTATATTACACAGCCCAAGTAGTATATAGCACAGCCACGTAGAATATTGCACAGCCGACGCAGTATATTTCACGCAGTATATAACACAGCCCAGGCAGTATATAGCACAGCCCATGCAGTATATTACAGCCATGTAATATATTACACAGCCCACGTAGTATATAGCACAGCGACGTAGTATATAACACAGCCCATGCAGTCCCACATAGTATATAGCACAGCCAAGTAGTATATTGCACAGCCGATGCAGTATATTGCAGAGCCGATGCAGTATATAGCACAGCCCACGCAGTATATAGCAGCCCACATAGCATATAACACAGCCACGTAGTATATAACACAGCTCACGTAGTATATAACAGCCCACATAGCATATAACACAGCCATTAAGTATATAACACAGCACACGTAGTGTATAACAGACCACGTAGTATATAACACAGCCCACGTAGTATATAACAGCCCACATAGCATATAACACAGCCATGTAGTATATAACACAGCCATGTAGTATATAACACAGCCCACGTAGTGTATAACACAGCCCACGTAGTGTATAACACAGCCACGTAGTGTATAACACAGCCCACATAGTATATTGCACAGCCCACGTAGTATATTGCACAGCCCACGTAGTATATTGCACAGCCCACATAGTATATTGCACAGCCCACATAGTATATTGCACAGCCCACGTAGTATATTGCACAGCCCGCGTAGTATATTGCACAGCCTGCGTAGTATATTGCACAGCCCGCGTAGTATATTGCACAGCCCGCGTAGTATATTGCACAGCCCACGTAGTATATTGCACAGCCCACGTAGTATATTGCACAGCCACATAGCATATAGCACAGCCACGTAGTATTTTGCACAGCCCACACAGTATATTACACAGCCACGTAGTATAATACACAGCCCACGTAGTATATAGCACAGCGACGTAGTATGTAACAGCCCATGCAGTATATAACAGTCACGTAGAACCACGGAGTATATTGCACAGCCACGTAGTATATTGCACAGCCCACGTAGTATATAGCACAGCCCACATAGTATATAACACAGCCACGTAGTATGTTATACAGCCCACGTAGTATATAGCACAGCCACGTAGAATATTGCACAGCCGACGCAGTATATAACACGCAGTATATAACACAGCCCACACAGTATATAGCACAGCCCACGCAGTATATTACAGCCACGTAATATATTACACAGCCCACGTAGTATATAACACAGCCCATGCAGTCCCACATAGTATATAGCACAGCCAAGTAGTATATTGCACAGCCACGAAGTACATTGCACAGCCATGTAGTATATAGCACAGCCACATAGTATATAGCACAGCCCATGTAGTATATAGCACAGCCACGTAGTATATTGCACAGCCCACACAGTATATTACACAGCCACGTAGTATATTACACAGCCCACGTAGTATATAGCACAGCGATGTAGTATGTAACAGCCCATGCAGTATATAACAGTCACGTAGAACCACGGAGTATATTGCACAGCCCACGTAGTATATAGCACAGCCCACATAGTATATAACACAGCCACGTAGTATGTTATACAGCCCACGTAGTATATAGCACAGCCACGTAGAATATTGCACAGCCGACGCAGTATATAACACGCAGTATATAACACAGCCCACACAGTATATAGCACAGCCCACGCGGTATATTACAACCACGTAATATATTACACAGCCCACGTAGTATATAACACAGCCCATGCAGTCCCACATAGTATATAGCACAGCCAAGTAGTATATTGCACAGCAACGAAGTACATTGCACAGCCATGTAGTATATAGCACAGCCACGTAGTATATAGCACAGCCCATGTAGTATATAGCACAGCCACGTAGTATATTGCACAGCCGATGCAGTATATTGCAGAGCCGACGCAGTATATAACACAGCCCACGCAGTATATAGCACAGCTCATGCAGTATATTGCACAGCCACGCAGTATATAACACAGCCCACGCAGTATAAACCAATGTGGGCATCATAGCCCTGTTAAAAAATAAATAAATAAAAAAAAATAAAAAAACTGAAATAAAAAATAGTTATATACTCACCCTCCGTCGGCCCCCGGATCCAGCCCCAGGCCTTTCCCGATCCTCGCGCGCCACTCCGGTCCCAAGCGGCAATAATGCGTGATGATGTAGCGGTCTCGCAAGACCGCTACATCATCTCCGGTCATTGCCGCAATGCATTCTGGGGACCGGAGCGGTGCGCGAGGAGCCGGAAAGGCCTGGGCTGGATCCGGGGGCCGTCGGAGGGTAAGTATATAATGATTTTTTTTATTATTTTTAACATGATATATTTTTACTATTGATGCTGCATAGGCAGCATCAATATTAAAAAGTTGGTCACAAAGAGGGTTAATGGCAGCGTTAACGGGACTGCCTTACTCCGTGTTATGCCGCGGTGTAAGGCAGTCCAGTTAACGCTATGTGGGCGCTGATTGGGCTGGGAGTAGGGAGGGGGCACTGACTGCAGGGGAGGAGGGAGAGGCCAATTCATGGCCGGACTGTGCCCGTCGCTGATTGGTCGCGGCGTCGGGCCACGACCAATCAGCGATGCGGGATTTCCGTGACAGACAGACGGAAGTGACCCTTAGACAATTATATAGTAGATTGTAAAATGTGGTGGATTACTTCCCTTTGCTTCCTTCCTCCTTGACTCTTCTTTCTGAACACTCATTTGCTTGGATATTTAGGTAGACGGGAAGATTAATGTGAATGGAGAAATGCCTAATGGCACGGAAGAGCAGATGGAAAGAGGATCCCCTGTAAACTCCACCTTTGCTCCCCCGCTGACCAGATCGCAGAGGTTTGAAGGTGTTGCCAGAGTGGACGCTCCCGGAACTGAACTGAAGATGGATGTTTCTTCCATTGAACTCAACTTGACAAGACCGAATGTGTCCAATAGTCCTGACAAGGAGCCAAAAGTAAGGAGCGCCATTGTTGTTCTGCTGATGGAAAGCCTTCCGTGATGTTCCCTGAATGGTTTGTGCTGCTACTATTTCTGTGTTTTATGGACTTATTTTACTCCCATGATTTCCCCAGGTTTTCTCTGAAGAAATAAACCATACGAACCAAGTGGATCATGTGGATTCAATCAAAAATGACCACTCAGAACAGACTGAAGGTTTGTACAATCCACCTCCTCCACACCACGTACAGTATATTGACAAATCCATACGACGTGCAGCCGGTATGACTTGTAGAGCTTTATTAAACGGGTTCTCCTCTTTGATAAGATGTCCCAGAACTCACATTCCAAGAGAATTGGTATCACCGTTCAGCACAGGTGGGTGCTGGTCCTCACATTCACTGGTGGCTGGGTCTCGGTGGTCGTCTCTCCATGGAAATCAGTAGGGCTTTACAATACATGGATTGTGATTAAAACATTGGAAATCCATTGGTTAGAAAATGTGTGAACCCAAAGATCATACAAATATCCTGATATATTTCAATTCGTTCCCAAATGCTCTTAGTGTTTCAACAAGACTTACAGATAAAAGATCTTATTCTCTGGTGTATTCTCAACTTCTTACAGATTCCACGCAGCCTCCTGTCCTAAGCAAGGACGATCCCACTGTGAGCACCCTACAGTCCCTAACCCTCACTGCGAGTGAACCCACTGTAAATGGGAAGGACATAGAAGAGGAACAAAAAGAGGACTGCAAATCTACAGTTACTCATTGGGTAATATGCCTGTTTTATCTTTAGAAGGGATGCTTGCAGGTTACTGCTATAAGAGTCCTGGAAACATAGCCTGATCACAACCGTAATAACCTGTTATTGGCAACTAGTGTTCCAGTTCCCCTGCACCTGGTTATTATTAATATGAATGCCGCACAAATGTGCTGCATCTTTCAGATGCTTTGTGCTCTACTGCTAGTTCTTGACGGCATAAAATATTTACATCCAGGCTTTCAAAATATATTTCTGGGTAAAAAACAAAACAAAATGTGTTTTACTTTACTATCATATGAAAATAATCATGTATACTTTTTCTTATACTCCCTGTTGCTACTTTACAAAATGTCAAATTTGAAGTCAGATTTTGGGGATTATATCTGGAAGGGAACCAGTCAAGGTGTTTTTTCTTTCTTTTAAATTGTTGGCTTTTCATTGGGATATACCTTTGCTTTCTGATGAGTGGGGGGTAAAGATGGTGGTTCCATCTCGATCCTAAAACTGAAGGGGCTGGTATAGTGTTTCTCAGTGCAAGTAAATAAATAAGTATCCTGGTATATTTCCCTTATCCTGGGCCCCCACCCTGGTATATGTTGTGTCCCTTATCCTGGACCCCATCATGATGTATATTCCCCATCCTGGTACATGTCTTATCCTGGGCCACATTGTGGTATACATATTCCCCATCCGGTTATATGTCCCCCATTCTGCAGCTGTTCTTTGATGTATAGAAAAAAATAAACCATTGTACTCACCAGGGGCATGCATAGATGTCATGGGGCCCCATAGCAGAAGTATAATGCACCCCCCCCCCCATACAGTATAATGCACCCCCTATAGTCCTTCATATAGTATAGTGAACCCCTCAGAGTTCTTCATATAGTGTAATGTGCCCACAATAGTCCTCAATGTAGTATATGCATCCTATAGTCCTCCATATACTATGATGCACCTCCTTATTAGTATAATACACAGCCCATTTTCTTCATATAATATAATGCACAGCCCATAGTCCTCCATATAGTATAATGCACAGCCCATAGTCATCCATGTAGTAGAATGGTCACTTGATATAAAGGATCTTCTTTAATTTACAAGCCACTGGTTTATTTATTGGTGACTTTTCAATTATATCTGTTGCTCTCCATCTATATCTATAGAAGTAAGTCACATATATTCTTCTATAGAGGCCTCTGACAGGCAGTACATAGACAATCCCCTGCAGGCACAATTTAAAGAGCAAACGTATTCGTGTCGTGGTAAAAAGTTTTGACGCTGACTCAAATTTTGGTTATCATAAAGCTTGCTGCTTCGTAGTTTTTAAATATTTTACACTGATATTTCTATAGTTACTGACATACATTTAGAAGCATTTCATATGTTTTTACACTTTTATTGAAAATACATGAAGTTTATGCAAAGACTCAATATTTACAGTATTGACTACTAATGATCGAGCACTGAAGCGCTTGAGTGCTCGACTCATGTAGTGAGCATAATGGAAGTGAATGTGAAACTTGAGAATTTTTTACAGTGCACAGTCTCTCTCTCTCTCCCACTTTCCCTCCCCCTCCTGCTCCCTCCCGATCTCCCTACCTCTTCTTTCCTCTCCCTCCCCCTATCCATTCCTCTCCCTCCCCCTCACTCTCCCTCCCCCTCACTCACTCCCTCCCCCTCTCTCACTCCCCCCTCTCTCACTCCCTTCCCCCTCTCTTCCTCCTTCCCTCCCTCCCCCTCTCCCTCCCCCTCTCACTCCCTCTCCCTCCCCCTTTCTCTCTCCCTCCCCCTCTCTCACTCCCTCCCCCCTCTCTCACTCCTCCTCACTCCCTCCCCCTCTCCCTCCCTCCCCCCTCTCTCACACCACCCTCCCCCCCTCACACCACCCTCTCCCCCTCTCTCACTCCATCCCCCCCTTTCTCACTCCCTCCCCCCTCTCACTCCCTCCCCCTCTCTCACGCCCCCCTCTCTCACTCCCCACTCTCTCTCCCTCACTCCCTCTCCCTCCCCCCTCTCTCTCCCTCCCCCCTCTCTCTCCCTCCCCCCTCTCTCTCCCTCCCCCCTCTATCTCCCTCTCCCCTCTCCCTCCCTCCCCATCTCTCACTCCCCCCTCCCTCCCTCCTCAGTCCCTCCCTCACTCCCTCCCCCCTCTCACTCCCTCCCCCTCTCTCACGCCCCCCTCTCTCACTCCCCACTCTCTCTCCCTCCCTCCCTCTCCCTCCCCCCTCTCTCTCCCTCCCCCCTCTATCTCCCTCCCCCCTCTATCTCCCTCTCCCCTCTCCCTCCCTCCCCATCTCTCACTCCCCCCTCCCTCCCTCCTCAGTCCCTCCCTCACTCCCTCCCCCCTCTCTTACTCCCTCCCCCTCTCTCTCACTCACTCCCACCCCCTTCCCCTCACCCGCCGTCCCCCGCTCCCTCACGCGCCTTGCCCCTCTCCCTCATTCTCCTTCCCCCACTCGCGCTGTCCCTCCTACTATCCCTCCATTTACTATTTTCATGTCACAGGACTCATACTGGCAACAAATCTTGATGCAATAAGTGTATTATGTCATAGTAACATAGTAACACAGTTAGCAAGGCCGAAAAAAGCCCTTCGTCCATCCAGTTCAGCCTATATTCCATCAGAATAAATCCCCAGATCTACGTCCTTCTAAAGAACCTAATCACTGTAAGATACAATATTGTATCATAATATTTTATTCTGATCTGGAAAAAAAGGTGCAGCGTTTTGACCAATAATAGCCTTTATCAAGGACATTAGTATTAATAGAAACACGTCACCACTTCTGTATTTATCACCCACTACTTCTGGTTTCAGCTTACAAATACTGATGTAAAATACTGAGCATATACTGAATGTGTGAACATTGCCTAACAGTGATAGCAGCTGCCTTGTCCTCGTTTACACTTTCTCCTGAACTAACAAGAAGATCACTGAAATGATTTAGGCAGTCATTTTGTGGCAGGGCTGACATTAAGGGTATGTGCACAAGTCAGGATTTCTTGCAGAAATTTCCTGATTTCCCGTTTTTTTCATGTTTTTTTTAGCATTTTGCAAGCGTAATTAGCTTGCAGAATGCTAAAGTTTTCCAAGCGATCTGTAGCATCGCTTGGAAAACTGACAGGTTGGTCACACTTGTCAAACATAGTGTTTGACAAGTGTGACCAACTTCTTACTATAGATGCTGCCTATGCAGCATCAATAGTAAAAGATAGAATGTTTAAAAATAATAAAAAAAATGGTTATACTCACCTTCTACAGACAGCCGATCTCCTCAGCTGCGTCCGTTCCTATAGATGGTGTGTGTGCAGGACCTTCGATGACGTCGCAGTCACGTGAGCGGTCACATGAGCGGTCATGCGACCAATCACAAGACCGCAACGTCATCGCAGGTCCTTCACCGCACCATCTATAGGAACGGAAGCGGCAGCATGCACTGCTGAGAGGCGGGAAGACTCCGGGGGCCATCGAAGGTGAGTATATGACTATTTTTTATTTTAATTCTTTTTTTTTTTTTACCAATTATATGGTGCCCAGTCCGTGGAAGAGAGTCTCCTCTCCTCCACCCTGGGTACCAACCGCACATGATCTGCTTACTTCCCGCATGGTGGGCATAGCCACATGCGGAAAGTAAGCAGATCAATGCATTCCTAGGTGTGCGGAATCCCCGCAAT
This sequence comes from Ranitomeya variabilis, assembly GCF_051348905.1. Lineage (NCBI taxonomy): Eukaryota > Metazoa > Chordata > Amphibia > Anura > Dendrobatidae > Ranitomeya > Ranitomeya variabilis. The sequence continues at coordinate 1,062,378,522 of NC_135232.1, read as the reverse complement.
TCAGCAAATTTAATGAACATGTTGCTTTTTTTCCGTGATGCGATTTTTTCGGGGAAAAAAAATGCAGCATTTGCACAAGAAATGCGGAATACACTGTAAATAATGGGAGGCGCATGTAAGCGTTTTTTTCGCGTTTTTATCACTTTTTATAGCGAAAAAGCGTGAAAAAAACCGCGAAAAATACTGAACGTGTGCACATGGCCTTAATGGAGCAAATTTGTTAATTTCCATGGCAAGTAATGAGTTTATTATTTTTTTTCAAAACATCTGATCAATCTTCATAACAATGTAGAGTTAATGCAATTTACCACTTTAAAACTCAAGTAGCAAACTTTTAAAACCAAAATGTGTACGTTATCCATGTAGATATTGTAAATTGTGGTCATTTCTTTGTTTTTCAGACTTTGGATTTCTCTGTTAAGGAACAAAATAATACTACCCCATGTCAGGACAAGAGAAAGCCGGAAGATGTCAAAGATGCACTACAGAAAGAGCAGCATGGTGCGTACATATAGCGCCTCCCCATGATGGCATGACACATCATTCACCCACATGGACTGGAATAGGATCGGGGTTGCAGTGTTGTAGCAGACATTGTCTGTCAGTGTTTTAAGCCATTTCTTATAACTTTTTGTACATAAATGAATTTGCCTACTATGCAATGTAGTTTTGTTTATTCCACTAAATAAAAGCACATTTACAATGATGCCCCAGTGTGAATCTCCAATAAGTATTCTAACTTCCAGAACCATGGTAGTTAGCGTGAGACCTTCTCGGGTAGACATCTGGATAATCCTCAGGGTTGCAAAAGTTACGAAGACATAGACATTTGATCTCAAGATTAGATTTGAAAACTAAAGAAACCTAGAAAAAGTCAGAAGTAATCTTTTTTTATATTAGATGATTGATATTGGACAGTTGTATTATTTTACAATTTCTGTAGACGACATTCTGTAGTCCATTCATGACACTTTTATCCTTTAGAGATCATGTGGAGAGCACCATGTACCTCTGAAGAGATGCTCCTGAGTTAGTAAAAAAAAGAGCGCTGTTTCTCGGTACTTGCAGTATATAGCTCCTCCACTGAAAGATGACCTGTCACGAAACCAAAAGTGACTAGTTTTACTACGCTGCTCCCCTGATTAATTCAGTGGGGTTTTTTGTTTGTTTTTTTAATCCAAAATACTTTTTCAGCGAGATGGGTCTTTTTATTTGGTGCTATTTTTTATGGTCTTTACCAAAGGAGCGTGACTTGTAGGACTCTTTCGGGACCTGTCTTTAGTCTGATCTGATAATTATTACTCTTTGAGCTCTGCCCCATTGGTAAAGACCATAAAAGATTGCACTAAATAGAAAGGCCCATACATTTTTGGAATAAAATAAGAGCAAAAACTGGCAACTTTCAAGCTTGCATCAAGTCTTTAAGAAGTGATCCATCTACTGTGTTAGTTGACTTTTATTGACCTGGATAGTAGCAGCATACAGATCCAGCAGACCAGTGATGGATCTTCGATAAGTAATGGATTGCACCAGTCTAAGGAAACCGAATTAAATAAATCATAGAAATGATCAGGCTACTCTCTAATATTTTATTCTAGATTGATGTGAAGGAGCTGTCATTCATTCATTCATTCATTCATTCATTCATTCACTCATTTTCTCAAGTACCTTTAAAATCTCCCTGAATGGCCAATTTTAGGAAAACATGGCTTGGTGTGTGATAGTGCAACACAACCTTACCCGCGACCACAGAGATGAGCTGCAATACTAGACACAACAAAAAATAGCCATTTTTTTCTAGTCCTGAAATCCTAGTATCTGCTTATCGATGGGGGGGATCTTCCATCCATAGAAAATTTAGGGTTGTTAAGTAGTCTAATAAAGATCTGCCTTGACATTTCCAGTAATGACCATGGTGACTGTACGTCACTAGATAAATGGTCGCATCCACTTGTTTCTCCATCTTTTTGAATATCGGACATGATTATCTCCAGAAATGACTGATAAGTTAGCGGTAAGTGAACACCAAATCAAATATGCTTAAAAGCATCTGTCTTGTGATTATAAAGGGTCGTCTTTATGGTATACCTGATATGGTTATTCATGTAGGTTGTTAACGTTAGTTAAAGAAAAATGGCGTAGCTTGTCTTGTGTCTATTTTACAGAGTTGCTATTTTATTATGTATTTTTATGCATTTTTCCAACCATTGCACCTCAGCATCGCCCCAAAATATCTGCTTAGACTTTATGAACCAGAATATTTGGCAACATTCCCATTTCTTTTCTCAGTCAGGTAACTGGAGTATATTTAAAGACGTTAAGTTGTCCTTCACATTGTCTTGTGTGGGACACACACAAATTAGCTGTGTGGGGCTCTATTGGTGTGGCATGCTCACTATGAAAAAATCACGGGGTTTCACACATGGCACCGAATCGGGGTCATTTAGCATGTTGTCACGGTTAACTTGATCATCAATTTTCTGTGTTGATTTGCTAAGAATATGCTGATAATATGTTGCTTGACTTGGAGATTTTGCTTTCATTTTTCCTCTTGGACTGGAAGGTATGTACAGTAATTTTAGAAAAACCCACCCATTACAGACATATCATTTAGGTTCTCTACATTCCGGTAGATTTCTTTTCCGGTTATTCCCGTTAACCATTTAGTTTTGGGCCTTCCAGACCTTCCTTTAAGACATGTTGAGTACATTTTATTCCAGGAAAATGTAACCACCAGAAGAGTCTGATAGGGTCTAATTTATCTGTCAAAAGTTAATGTAAATTAATGGGGAATCGGTCATCGTAATTATTAGTTAAAACCTTTTTTAGCCAACAGTTATTAATGGTTATGACAGCCTTTAGGGCTTTTTTTTAAAAAAAATAGTTTTGCTATCTTTTTCTATCGAAGAGCTGAACACACTCGACTCTTTAGGCCTTATTTCCTTTTTGTGTGTTTTCTTTTTTACTTTTAATATGGTAAGGAAACACCACAGGGAAACTAAGAACTAGTTCTACTGCTAGAACTGATCCCATATTTTTTTAAGAGAGCGTTCCAGCATTCAGCAGATTAGTTCTTGTGCCAGACTGGTCCTAGATGCAAATTACTCCTCTTATCCTGGCCTAAGGAAGGACACAGACATAAATAGGTGATTTATCACTTTTGCAGTTTGCCCTCTGATTACTATTTTTGCTTAAACTTTGGCAATATACACAGTACACACAAAAACACAAACTGTGAATATGATCATATAACTGTATCATCACAGTCAGTTATAGGGAAACTAACCGCCATCTGCATGCGCCTCTCTTAGCTATTGAGTAAATAATTTTGAGTATCCACTTGTTGGGGTATCATGTCCCACTATTGCTTAGTTCTTGTAAAGAATATAGAGAGGCCATCATAATAGTGCCTGTACTTTCCATGATCAGTACTTAGTAGTGATGCGCGCTAGTGCTCGTTATACTCGTTTCACTAGGGTGCACGGGTATGCACAGAGCATCGCGGGTGCTCAAGTGACATGTTCAAGTCCCCACGGCTGATAGAGAGCCACAAAACATGCAGAGATTGCCTGACAAAATTCCCTGCGTGTTTTGTGGCTCTGCTAATTGAAGTCTATAGGCGCGTTAATGGATCCGTTACATAGCGTTAGTTAGGATAAGCGTTAGTGCCAATTTGGAATGGATCCATTAAATGGAATGCCCTAACGCAATGTGAACCTAGCCTAACAGCCACGGGGACTCAAACATGTCACTCGAGCACCCTTGATACCCTGTCCATAGCCCAACTATCTTAGGCAAACTTGAGTAATGAGCACTTGCGCTCATCACTAGTACTTGGCAAAATAGAGTACCCTTACCTGAAAGTCCCTGAACACTATTCAACTAGTTCTCAGCTGATCTTGGACCACAGTTGGGCATCAGTGGTCTAACCTATTCCTCTCCTACAGGTACTTCTCTTTGCCTTGTACTCTCCGTATAGTTTTTACTATAAGGGTAGAACATTTTGACAGAAAACTTTTGGGTGGATTTTTCAAAAGTAATGTTTTCCTGAGTGGAGCCACATTGTGCAAAAATGAACTCACTATATCTATCTTCTCTACTGCTGAGGAACATATTCAACCTTCATCATACCTTGTCCCAAACTTCTGAAACCGAAATAACCAAATACGATTGGTTCCTGGGATTTGGGAGTTAGAGGTGATAATGTGTTCATACTTTCACTAGCTGAGGATTCACCAAAGCACTATAGCAAAACTTAGAATCATGGCTCTTCAGTTATTCCTTCATGAAAAGGTGGGTGATGATAGCAATACACCATCTAGTACAGTTGAGGATAGCAATACACCATCTAGTACAGGTGAGGATAGCAATACACCATCTAGTGCAGATTTTCTCTAAAGTGGTTGTCCCATAAATTACATTAATCACTTATCCACGGGATAGGGTATAGAAGTATAATTGCTAAGGTTCTGCTGCCAGGATCTTTGCCATTCTTAATATTGGGGTACCTAAAGTCCCCTGTGTAGCTCGAGCGATTGTGAGCATGTGTCACCACTGCTCTATTCACGGTCTATAGGTGGTTGCTCGTGATTACAACTGCTCCAGTCACATTGAAAACTTTGAGACCGCATTCTCCAGATCAGTTGGGGTCCCAGCGGTTATCACATATAGCTGATATACATGTTCTTTATGGGTCAATTCCTTTAGTCTTACTAGTTAAAGATTAAATAAACTTTCACCTTTGTTAAATAATTTTGTTCAGTATGGAAAGTTCTGAAACTTTGCAAATTACTTTAGTAGGGGATTTGTCTTAATTTCTGTAAACAAATTGCATGTACGGTAAGTGGCTTCCAAACGTCAGCTTTTCCCCACTCTGTTTCCCTATATTCAACCAGTTTGACATTTGAACATATTCATTTGGATTACAAATGCTGGCAGTGAATAAATCAGCACCCATCTTCCTCTGAGGTCATGTTCACCAATAGCGTAAATGTTGCTTTTTTTTTCTTTTGCTTTTTATCCACATTTCCTGCAGGTGTCTGAATCAAAATACACAATGGCAATCTTCTCAAATTATTGCATTTTTTTTTTGCTGCATTTTCTCCTTTATTTGATGTGTGTTTTTTGTGCAGATTAGAAGTACTTTATTTTTATGTTTTTTTAAGTACAGAAAAACTTTGATTCTGTATTGAAAAATGCGGCTGTGCTTTTACAAACATTTTATTTCAAGCTTTCCATAGAGCCTTTACAGAAGAAACACGCCAAAAAGGCACAGTTGAACAACATTTATAAATGCACAGGGGGCATGAGTTTTGTTTAAATCATATCCATTTTGCTTGGACTGTTAAGTGTAACAGATTTTCTGCACACAAAAAAAGCAGTGGAAAAAAACAGAAAATTTATAATATGTGGGAACTAGTGATGGGCGATGTTTGGGTTCAGGCGAACATTTTAAAAAAAAGTTTTGTTCTGATACCAGAACAATACATGAACCCCAACTCCATTCAGATGAATGAGGGGCCCGAACATCCGTTGTTTGCCACATTGTCATCTACATGACAGCGTGGCAAACACTGCCACTGATCGGCGGTAAGAATATTACCGCCAGTCAGAGAGCAGCAGTTCCCCCGCTGTCTGATGACAGCGTGAGCCAGCAGCCGTGACAGGCGGTAAAAAGTTTACCTCCAGTCACAGAGATGTCAGCTGATGGGAGTACCACTATCTACAAGTGCCGGTATCTCTCTCTCTCTCTCTTCTTTCTCTTCCACACTTCCCCAGAACTCCTGGAGAATTCTGTGTTCAGGTTCGCTCATGTCTAGTGTTGACCCTTTCACTACCATCATCTGTACATGTAAATGAGTTTATTCTGATATCAATGCAGCTGAAGGCAGACACATAGATGGGTAAAGCAGGGCTTTGAAAGCTACTTTAATGCATTTTTTACAGGATAAATCCCCTAATAAAGTGATTTTAAAAGTTTAAGGGTACGTTCCCATGGCCCGTAAATGCTGCGGGTTGGACGCTGCGTACATCCGCAGCGTCCAACCCTCAGCGTCCAGTTGTTAGAGCATAGTGGATGCGTGCACCGACGCCCGCAGCTTACCTGCGGAGATGGACATGCGGTGCGTCTCTCCAGACATCAGCATGTCTAGTTATCTTGCGGAGACTCTCAGTCTCTACAACATAAGTCACCCGTACAATGTATTGGACACGGTGATTCCGCACGGTTCAATGAACACATGCGGATTCACCTGCGTTCAAAAGCCTACAGAGCGGACAGCGGACATGTGCTGTGTTCAAAGCACTGCTAATTCCTGACCGTGGGCACCTACCCTAATTACTTTTCTTGCTGGATAGGTTATTCAACAAAAAACAATGTTTAGTTCTTTTTAAATGAGACATTTTAAACTATTCTCTCTTCTTAGGTCGTTGGATTATGTTAGTAAAATTATGGGATAAACTCAAAAATATGTTGGTGGTCTGCAGTCTTGATATTTCCTACTTGCCTTCTAATGATCCTGGCCAGACTGTTCCTACTGCTGCATGTATTTAGCTGTGTATCCCAGTGATTAATGAGTTGCGAAATTCACTAGTGGCGATTTCAGAGTAAGGGTATGTGCACACGTTCAGTTTTTTTCGTGTTTTTTCGCGATAAAAACGCGATAAAAACTCATTAAAAACGCATACATTATGCATCCTATCATTTAGAATGCATTCTGCATGTTTTGTGCACATGGTGCGTTTTTTTCCGCGAAAAAAACACATCGCTGTAAAAAAAAGCAGCATGTTCATTAATTTTGCGGATTTTCCGCAATTCTATGCATTTGGAAAAAAACGCACAAAAACGCGTAAAAAACGCATGAAAAAACGCAAAAAAAAACCACATGCGGATTTCTAGCAGAAATGTCCGGTTTTTGTCAGGAAAATTTCTGCTAGAAATCCTGACGTGTGCACATAGCCTAAAACAGGAAATTTTACAACTAATCTAAAAAAATAATTTGTTCCCATGCCTAGGCTTCAGTCATTGGGCCATAATCCCCGCCAGTTACGATTATGCACGTTGTTAATAACCTTTACTTACTTGAGTCTTTTTTTATGCAAGAGTTAAAAGAATAAAGTTGTTTTGTTCGCTTCTGTTTGACAGGAGAGCCGGAAGTCAGTGGGAACTCATCAGTAAGTAATTTTCCTTGGCGTGTTTGTGTTGTCAGAGTGCTCGAACTGTTTTCTGCACAACGGAAGAAGCGGCAAAATATTTCACAGTCTGCCAAGCTAAGACAATACACAGTAACGTCAGCCGCAAGTGTTTATCGGCTTTATTAGGTTGTGTTTGTCTGATCTGTCAGCAATTACTTCTTCTACCTCAGCGCTTGTTATAATCGGCTTACTTTAGTGTAAGTGTTTAAAGGGATTCTAACCTTCAACGTGTTCTTTCTGCTGTAGTGCCGCTAATACTGGGGTAGACATTTTAGGCATGTTTTAATGTCATATATGTTGTTTCTGTGAATGAAAATTTGGGGCTGTTTGTCAATGGTGAATTTATGTTCTCTGTTCTAATGTGGAGCGTTATCCCTAATAAATGTCTTATAGATATGGAGGAGCAATATGTAACTTCCAGCACGGCTGTCAATAGAGCATCAGTATTGCTGCAAAACCAGAGAGAAATGCCAATCAAGACAAATGTGGTCACATTGACCACGGGGCATACACTAGCTGCCATAATATTGGATACCTAGCTTTCTCAGAAACAGTTCTGTATATACAGTACTTCAAGAATTTATGTATGCTGATGGTCTTGTCCTCAAGCAGAAATGCTAGTAAGGTTTAGGAGTAGACTAAAGCAACAATATTCATAGAACCCTTGTCAGAAAGTCCATGACCAGTGGACCCGAGCCCTGCGAACCATCCTACCTGCCGGCATACGTGGCTCCTACTGGTTGTGGCACGATGTAGGCATGATGGTGCATTGGTCCTAATAATCAAAAAAGAAGCAGAGGATGGTGGCGACTTTGAGAAGGTTCACAGGGCTATGGTCCAGCAGCTACAGCCTACCGAACTTTACCGTGATCTCATGAATCATTTTGCTGAACCCCTATTTGTGAGTACTTTTCAATGATCTCACATTTTCTCCTGAAATAAAAATTATGGAAGAACTTACGGAAGGAAAAAGAAACACTGGGGAATTCAATGAAATGACTTGGCCAAGAGGATGAACTAGATGCTACAGGCCCTCAATGCAAAATCTGGCATAAAGGACTTTGAATGCACTCAAATACATGCCAAAACACCAGTGTGATGGCTTCCTCTGCCTCCTCTAGCTATGCCACAAGTAGACTTATCAAGATTTTAACAATTTCTCATGAATCAATCATCTAAATAGTACAAACTAAATAGTACAAACAAAATGAAGGCAGCACACCATTTAGCAAAAATAAGAAAAAGTCATTTAATAGCCCATGGTGACTCAGCAACATTTCGGTTCAATTAAGAACCTTTCTCAAGTAGTGAATAAGTGAAACTGCAGGCTTCTTAGAGGCACATTCATTACGTATTCCTAGAAAGTAAGTATAAAAGTGCATAACAACAGTACATTTGCTGTATCAAAGTTAGTATATGTATTTTAATACTAAAGAATACAGTAATAAAGTGCTTCATAGTGACTAAAGATGGTCATAATACATAGAAAGTGCAAAAGATATTAATTAGCAATCATGTGACAGTGTATATAACTTACGGCGGGACACACCCCATTATGCATTAATAATTTGCGCCTATTTCGACATCTAACAAATTAAACTACACATCTCAGTGACGTAAAAAAAGAGAGGAGGTGCTGCAATGCACAGGCGCTCTGGGTGAACGATGTTGCCCCACGCCATATTTGAGATGGTCAATCACGTAGGGGCATGTCCGCTGAATCAATCAGATAGCTGTAGTCCCTACCATAACTAATCTGGATTAGAACAATATTGTTATATTATTCCTTTTGAAAGTGACTGTCCAAGTTAATGTTGCCGATACTCTACTCAGTATATGAAGGCAATACAAAGGAAACATTGGTTCTTTTTGGAATCCTGGGGAAATCTTACCAGGGTGACCATTATGTATAATTCTTCACAGTAGAAGGGAGGTAACTGTTTACAGCCACACAGCTATGACACAGTTCTGAGCTGAAGTTGATCATAGGGGTTTTATTCAAGCATCTTTTCATCCCACAGAATTACTTCTCTTCATGCAATGCTGCATCGACATATGTGAAAGTCTCTTCACAGATAACTTCTCTTCACACAGTGTCTTAACCTAAGCAGAACTGTACCTTGTTCATGCAGTGAGGTGGGGGAGGGTGATGAGTCCGGTGCTGTAGCTCTCTCACTTCTATCTTGAGTTATTAAAAATGGGCTCCCGCGCAATTTTCTCCGCCAGAGTGGTAAAGCCAGTGACTGAGGGCAGATATTAATAGCCTGGAGAGGGTCCACGGTTATTGCCCCCCCCCCCCCGACTAAAAACATCTGCCCCCAGCCACCCCAGAAAAGGCACATCTGGAAGATGCGCCTATTCTGGCACTTGGCCACTCTCTTCCCACTCCCGTGTAGTGGTGGGATATGGGGTAATGAAGGGTTAATGTCACCTTGCTATTGACATTAAGCCAGATTAATAATGGAGAGGCGTCAATTATGACACCTATCCATTATTAATCCAATTGTATGAAATGGTTAAAAAAAAACACACACAATATTGCAAAGTATTTTAATGAAATAAACACACAGGTTGTTGTAATATTTTAGGTTGCTCTCTCAATCCACCTGAAGACCATCGTTCTGTAACAAATTAAAAATAATAAACCAACAATATACATACCTTCCGTAGATCTGTAACGCCCCACGATGTAAATCCATCTTAAGGGGTTAAAATATTTTACTATAGGTCATAGACCTACATTACCTTCATTCCCCGGGGTTTACAGGCACGAGCACAGCTGCATTATAGCAGAGCTCCTGCCTGTAAAATATTTTAACCCCTTCAGATGGATTTACATCGTGGGACGTTACAGATCTACGGAAGGTATGTATATTGTTGGTTTATTATTTTTAATTTGTTACAGAACGATGGTCTTCAGGTGGATTGAGAGCAATAAAATATTACAACAACCTGTGTGTTTATTTCATTAAAATACTTTGCAATATTGTGTGTGGTTTTTTTAACCATTTCATACAATTGGATTAATAATGGATAGGTGTCATAATTGACGCCTCTCCATTATTAATCTGGCTTAATGTCACCTTACAATAGCAAGGTGGCATTAACCCTTCATTACCCCATATCCCACCGCTACAGGGAGTGGGAAGAGAGTGGCCAAGTGCCAGAATAGGCGCATCTTCCAGATGTGCCTTTTCTGGGGTGGCTGGGGGCAGATGTTTTTAGCCAGGGGGGGGGGGCAATAACCGTGGACCCTCTCCAGGCTATTAATATCTGCCCTCAGTCACTGGCATTACCACTCTGGCGGAGAAAATTGCGCGGGAGCCCACGCCAATTTTTTCCGCGATTTAACCCTTAAATTTAATAGCTACAGCGCCGAAATTTGGCACATACACACTACTAACATTAGTAGTGTGGAATATGCAAAAAAAAGGGGGATATGACATGGTTTACTGTATGTAAACCATGGCTCATATCATGTCGGGTTTAGGCAGGAGAAATGAAAAGCCGGCAATTGAATTACCGGCTTTAAGGTTAGGGGTAGGGTTAGGGTTTGGATCCCTTTATCACCTTGATGGTGGGGGGTGGCTTATCAGTGTGTATTCTTGTTTTTTTCTATTGTAACGCATGCGTTTAAAATGCAACCAAACGCATGTGCTTAAAAACGCATGCGTTTACATAGACAGCAATACGTTTTTTTGCGGCAAAAAAAACGCCTCTAGAAATTACTACATGTTGCATTTCTGCAACAAAACGCAAGCATAGAAAAGACGCATGCGTCGTCAAACGCGACAAAACGCATACAAAAAAAGCATGCGTTTTTAATGTTAAATATAGGAAAAAAACGCATGCGTTTTTTTGCGCTAAAACGCAACTGCAAAAAACGCAAATGTGAAACCAGCCTTACACAGTGTTCATAATTGTATTATAGATTCAATTGAGGATTCACACTTCACTTTTTTTTTCTTGAATTAAATTGAGACACACCATTATAAACCAGTTGGGTCCGTCAGGAGGTGTTGGTGTCTGTTTAGGGGACAGGTCAGGCCTTTAGTCAGTGTTGGTGCTTTATTCTCATGACTTCTGGAATCTTCGTTGCAGTGTTCATGGCAGTTTTGCAGGGCTGTATAAAATTAAACTTGGAAATATGCGTAAACTCCAGTTGGCTAGTCATTGGATAACATAACCTGTAATAAGCATTGTCAACAGGTTTACTGCTAGTCAAGTATATATGCAGCTAAAACCCACGCCCCTGCGCACTGCAGAAACCACGCCCCCGAGCAGTGGCCAGCTCACATAGTGTCAATTCCAGCAGAATTTTAAGCCCTTCTCATATGGTTTAACCTCAACTAATACTGTTAATTAATTCCTAATTATAGACCACAGTGATGTGAATATAACTGGAGAAGGAAGGTCTGATTCATGATACTATTGGATAAAATCTAGGTATAACATTTAACAGATTTAACACAAGCGGTATTTGTAGATAAGTACTGCCTGTTAAGACTGCAAATGGGCGCGCTCAGCTTAAATTAAAATTAGGCTGTAATGTGGACTGTCTGGTAACACAATCAAAGCCTGTAACTACCTAGAACTTAGGCTGTGTTCATATGTCTAGTAATCATCAGAACAAAGCCAGCAGCAATCTGTTAAAACACAACTTTTTTGTGCAGCTAAAACTAATACAGTGAAATCATTTTTTTTTTTTTAACTGGACAAAAAAAGTTGTGTTTTACCAACTTTTTTGCTAACAGATCGCTGCTGGATCCATTCTAACTGATAATTACTGGACATGTGAATGTAGCCTAAAGCGAAATGTACACTCTGATGGAAAGGGAAAAACTTTTCCAAGAATTCTGCATAATTTGTTGAATAATTTTGTTAACACATTGTATTACTTATCTAGGGACACTGTGCATATTACAGCCTATACTTAGTTCAGAGCTTCATTCTTAATTCTGATGGCTTCAGAGCTGAAATTTCTCGGCATTCCTTGCTGAACTCTTGGTCTGGTGGTTTGCATTCTGGGTTGCATTCTTTACACCTGGCTTTGTTATAACCTTGTATAGGAATTTTAAGGAGATGTTTGTCAAGCTTATTGGCTGTTTCCTGTAAGGAACTGCAGAATTATGAATGCAGCTCTAGGCTATATTTCTGTCTGTAACCTTGGATCACTACAAAATAGGTAATGTATTTAGAAAGTCACTAAATTGTATTAGTACATGATTTCTATATTGGACAGTAAAGATAGGTTTAAGCCATCTGCAAGTGACATGAAAAGATACCACAATATAGTTTTGTATGTGATGCCACCATGCTTTCTTTTAGGAATAGTTGAAATTTCAGGAAAAAAATAGATGATTTCTGTCCTTTAATAGGTATTTCAGCCCTCTTGTAATTCTCCAAGTCGATTTTGTGCTTGGGACCCTGAAGAAGAGCGGAGACGACAAGAGCGATGGCAGCATGAGCAAGAAAGGTTACTGCAGGTATTAGAGATTTAATTTAGAATTCATTAAAGGGTTATTCCGTTCTGCAGAATTTATCATGTGTCCACTGATGATAGATAATGAAAGTCCTGACGTTTGGACCAATGCTTTCTTTTACATTTGGAAATACATGTATGCTATGACCCTATAGGCCTTATAAAATGAAGTAGTGGGAATGTAGGTGCTATATTCTAATATGTCAGAGTAAAGAAAAAGAATGGAGGATCTGAAAACACTTACATGCATGTCAAAACATGTCAGATCTTGTGCCATTCTTGATTCTCCACCCTCCATCTTCTTTGATTGACAGCTCTGGCTTTATAGAAGCACAAGGGTGGAGATAGAGGTAAGACAAGCAGGTGGGAAGGTGTAGTAAATGATTGGTCACACCAAGGGTGCACCGAATGCCTGTACTTGGATTGAACAGTCATTCTGTGCTAACAGGCTCAATGTAAAGGGAGTTTGTCATCACAGAATGACTGTTCAAACCAAGTACAGGCGCTCGGTGCACCCTTGGTGTGACCAATCATTTCACTACACCTTCCCACCTGCTTGTTTTACCGATATCTCCACCCTTCTGTGCTTCTATAAAGCCAGAGCTGTCAATCAAAGAAGGGAGGGATAAAGGGAAAATAAAAAGGTGGGAAGGTGTAGTGAAATGATTGGTCACACTAAGGCTGGGGTCACACTTGGCGTAAGACAATACGCCACGTATTATACGTCCGTACTACGGCCGTAATACGGAGAAATGTTCCCAAAATAGTGATCCGTAGTCAGGGTGTGTCAGCGTATTTTGCGCATGGCATCCTCCGTATGTAATCCGTATGGCATCCGTACTGCGAGATTTTCTCGCAGGCTTGCAAAACCGACATCTAATGGATGTATGTGCTCAAATGTTCGGGAAAACATATATACAGTATATATATATATATATATATATGTCATTGAGACACATATATATATATTCTGTATTTAGATTTCATTCAGCGCGATATCTGTGAACAGCCGGTAATTCAATTGCCGGCTTTTCATTTCTCCTGCACAAACCCGACAGGATATGAGACATGGTTTACATACAGTAAACCATCTCATATCCCCCTTTTTTTGCATATTCCACACTACTAATGTTAGTAGTGTGTATGTGCAAAATTTCAGCGCTGTAGCTGCTAAAATAAAGGGTTAAATGGCGGAAAAAATTGGCGTGGGCTCCCGCGCAATTTTCTCCGCCAGAATGGTAAAGCCAGTGACTGAGGGCAGATATTAATAGCCAGGAGAGGGTCCATGGTTATTGGCCCCCCCCCTGGCTAAAAACATCTGCCCCCAGCCACCCCAGAAAAGGCACATCTGGAAGATGCGCCTATTCTGGCACTTGGCCACTCTCTTCCCACTCCCTGTAGCGGTGGGATATGGGGTAATGAAGGGTTAATGCCACCTTGCTATTGTAAGGTGACATTAAGCCAGATTAATAATGGAGAGGCGTCAATTATGTCACCTATCCATTATTAATCCAATTGTTTGAAAGGGTTAAAAAACACACACACACATGATTACAAAGTAGTTTAATGAAATAAACACAGCGGTTGTTGTAATAATTTATTGTTCTCTCAATCCATTTGCAGGCCCTCGCTTGGCAAAATAATAAACGCACAAGATACATACCCTCAGCTGAACCGTCACGTCCCACGAAGTAATCCATCTGAAGGGGTTAACTAATATTACAGGCACGAGCTGCGATAAACCACTCGCTCGTGTCTGTAATCCCCCGGGTGCTGAAAGGAAAGCTGGATCTGTACTTACATTGAGTCGGGGTGAGGCGCCCTCTGGTGGATGTTCTCATGAACTGCAGCCTGGGAACTTTTTCCCACGCTCCAGGTCATATGAGGACATCCACCAGGGGGCGCATCACCGCGACTGAAGGAAATGTAGGTCAATGACCTACATTTCATTCATTCGCCGGGGATTACAGGCACGGAGCACAGCTGCATTAGCAGGGCTCCTGCCTGTAATATTAGTTAACCCCTTCAGATGGATTACATCGTGGGACGTGATCTGACATCAGAAGGTATGTATCTTGTGCGTTTATTATTTTGCCAAGCGAGGGTGTTCCTGATGGATTGAGAGAACAATAAATTATTACAACAACCGCTGTGTTTATTTAATTAAAATACTTTTTAATCGTGTGTGTGTGTTTTTTAACCCTTTCCAACAATTGGATTAATAATGGATAGGTGTCATAATTGACGCCTCTCCATTATTAATCAGGCTTAATGTCACCTTACAATAGCAAGGTGGCATTAACCCTTCATTACCCCATATCCCACCGCTACAGGGAGTGGGAAGAGAGTGGCCAAGTGCCAGAATAGGCGCATCTTCCAGATGTGCCTTTTCTGGGGTGGCTGGGGGCAGATGTTTTTAGCCACGGGGGGGGCCAATAACCATGGACCCTCTCCTGGCTATTAATATCTGCCCTCAGTCACTGGCTTTACCATTCTGGCGGAGAAAATTGCGCGGGAGCCCACGCCAATTTTTTCCGCCATTTAACCCTTTATTTTAGCAGCTACAGCGCTGAAATTTTGCACATACACACTACTAACATTAGTAGTGTGGAATATGCAAAAAAAAAGGGGATATGAGATGGTTTACTGTATGTAAACCATGTCTCATATCCTGTCGGGTTTGTGCAGGAGAAATGAAAAGCCGGCAATTGAATTACCGACTTTTCACTAACACCGCTGCGTATTTCTCGCAAGTCACACTGCTGGACCGTGTGGAATCCGTATTTTTCTCGCCCCCATATCTTTCATTGGCGATTTTTTTGCGCAATACGCTGACAAACGCAGCATGCTGCGATTTTGTACGGCCGTAGAAAGCCGTATATTACGGATCCGTAATATACGGCTGATAGGAGCAGCCCCATTGAGAATAATTGTGCCGTATGTAATGCGAGTTTTACGGACGTAGTTTCTGCGCTCTTACGTCCGTAAAACACGCATGTGTGACCCCAGCCTAAGGGTGCCGATCGCCTGTGCTTGGTTTGGACAGTCTGACAGACTCCTTTTAAAGGGAATCTGAATGCTAACTGAACCCCGGGCTGCATGAATCATGCACTTGATGAGGAATTGCAACTGTGTATGATTCACTCTGAAATGCTGAGGAGTTCAAAAGAAAACATAGTATTAAAAGTCAGCCAGGAATTTACTTATGAGCAACTGTTTTTTTTTGTTTTGTTTTTTAATCCGTTTTACATGTGAAAATAAGAAACGTTGTAATAAGTCTTATTAGAGAAAAATGCTTCTTTCTCCTCCTGAAATGATTATTCACTCTAAAAATTCTCATCTCATGGGTAAAATCCGTCTTCACTGAATTCAAGCTTTGCCATCACTGAGATAGAAGGTGACGGCTGGTGCTCGCAAAGTTCTTTAGAGAAGTGTAATTGCTATTTCCTGAGAACTTGCAGCACAATGCCAGTGTCCGCCTCCAGCTCTTCCATCCTCCATAGAATTTTAAAAGCACCAACTGTCATCTACTATTTCAGAAATGGAAAAATCTGTGTGATATATTACAAAGTTGCTTCTTTTTTATTATTGCTTTATTAAATTAATATGATGGTTACTCTTTAAAGTAGTCCCTGTCCGGCTTTTCAGCGTATACAAGATTCTGATTCATGCTTCCTGTGGTTCGAGCAGCATGATTCTTATGATCTGCTGTTCTAAAAGTGGATTTGGCATAATCATGTGATTTGACAGCTTTTAGTGGGGCGGTGTTTGTGGCCCCCCTATTGCAGGTTACCTGTTAAAAGGATTATGCGGGACTATTTCTGGGTCTAAAAACTAACAGGAAGGTAGTTGCTAACTACTAATACTAGTGTAGAGCTGGCAGATAAAATATGGCTTCTCATTTCTAGCTAATTTGAATCACGGGCTGATTTCACCCCAGAAGATTAATTTTTTTTTATAGATACATTTACCACTAACAGCCAGTCCTAGTCTTCCTTCATCCTGAATAATTGTCTCAATTTTCAACAGGAAAGGTACCAAAAAGAACAAGAGAAATTAAAGGAGGAGTGGGAGAAGGCTCAGAAGGAGGTGGAGGAGGAGGAGCGTAAATATTACGAGGAGGTATTAATGAACTGTATTATTTAGTCTATTACATAAATAAATGTGAGGAAGGGCTATAAGATATTAAGCTGTATTGCCAGTAAGTGATGCATCAAAAGTCAGAGAAAAATTAGTAAGCCAGTAATTTTCCTTGAGGATGACTTATAGCTATGATATGCAATATAAAAGCTCTAATATTGTGTAGGCTAATGGGGTACAACTGACATTTCCAATATGTAGTGCACATACTCTAGATAAGCTACTATTGAGATACACTGACTTGTCAAAAGTTTGGACACATTTATTCATGCAATGGTTTTCTTTGTTCTTATTGGAATGTGCACATTGTAAATTCAGACTCAAGGCAGCAAAAATCACAAAGGATCAATTTGTAGTTTCTGAGGCTGGTAACTCTGAAGAACTTATCCTCTGCAGCAGAGATAATTCTTGGTCTTCGTTTCTTGTGGCAGTCCTCATGAAAGGCAGTTTCAACTGGGGTACTTCTTTGAGGAATCGAAGGTCTAACACATTCTGGTTTGTTTCAGTCCTGTTTCTTTTACTCTTTGTTTCCATATATATTCTTTGGTAGAATAAAACTGAAGGCAACAAAACCCACAATGTGGACAGTACAACCAGAACAATAATACTTGGAAAAAGTTGATATCCTATGGCACTGAAATGACCTACCATAGAAACTACCTGCGGATAGTGTGGTGTCCTGTGTGCTATAGAGGGGGAATCGGAGTTCTGATGAAGGGCACACCAGGCTTTTGAGTCCACTAGACCAGGCCTGTACGGAAATCAATAGATTGGAAGGGTATTAAGTAGGCATCTTAGCTGACATCCCATATAATAAGAAAAAATAGCTATAGTGACGGAAAAAGTCTTATTCTTGTAAATATATTAGAAGATGCTTCACAGCCTTTCCCAAAAACGGGGACACATGACTCTCTTCTATGGAATAAAGCTTGCACTTCTGTGGCAGTTCTCCTAATGCAATCTTACAGCTTTCTGTAGCACATTTCTTGGTGGCAGTCATCACTGTTTCTCCATGTGTTGTTAGTTGTAATAACCAACAATGTTTGTGCCTTTTAGGAAAGAAAAATCATAGAAGACACAGTGTTGCCATTGACCATGTCACCGGTCAGCAGTGTCCATCATGGTTTATCTGAAACAAATGGGAGTTCAGTCTCCAACCATAGTGGAGCAGGCGTGCAGGGAGAGGTATGTTCTTTCTCCAGGTATATTCCCCTATAGACAAGATAACACTTGAGCACAATATGGAGTTACATGTGGGGTCTTTTTCAGTGAAAATATTAATGGCCTATCATTTGCAAAAGCCAAGAATATCTTATTGGTCAGGTCTGATTTGCAGCAATTATGCAGATTATCTCTCATTGTTTATCCCGGAGCAGTGCCATTTCCATAGTAGTGGGTGTACCTGGCACTGCATTTTTCAACAGCCTTGTCTCATTCCAGCGAATAAGGTGGCTTGCGGAAGTATTCACCACCTTCTCCTACATCGGCATTGTTCGTGTTTTGCTACATCATAACCTGGAATTTCACTGTGTTTTTTTGAGGGTTTGCATCAGTTCATGTAAAGTACATGCCTACAACTGTGAACCTTTGGTTTTCATGTTATTGTGATGCATACAATAAGTAAGACAAAATAAATGAAAACTATAGTGTGAATAACTATTCTCCCCCTAAAGTCAGTACTTTGTAGAGCCTCCTTTTGTGGCAATTACAGCTGCAAGGTGCTTTGGATAAGTCTATGAGCTTTCCATATTTTGCCACTGGCATTTTTGCCCATTCCTCAAGACAAAACTGCTCCAGTTCCTTTAAGCTAGATGGTTTCCTCTGGTGAATAGCAATCTTCAAGTCTGACTACAGATTCTCAATTCGATTTAAATTCTGGGCTTTGACTAGGCCACCCCAAAAATTTACACGTTTTCCCTCTCTTAAACCACTCGAGTGTTGCTTTGGGTCATTGTCTTGTTAGAAGGTGAACCTCTGTCCCAGTCTCAAATCAATGACAGACTGAAATAAGTTTTGCACAAGAATATCTCTGTATTTTGCAACGTCCATCTTCCCCTCAACTCTGATCATTTTTCCTGTCCCTGCTGCCGAAAAACATCCCCACAGCTTGTTCCAGGCCCCACCATGTTTTACTGTGGGGACGTTGTTCTTGGGGTGATGAGAAGTGTTGGTTTGGCTCCAGACATAGCATTTACCTTGGTGGCTAAATGTTCAATGTTGGTCTCATCTGACCACAGCACCTTCCTCCATACATTTGGGGAGTATCCTACAAGTCTTTTGGCAAACTCAAAACAACCCTTACAATTTTGTGTGTGAGAAAAGGCTTTTTTCTGCCCATTTTTCGATAAAGGCCACCTCTATAGAGTGTATAGCTTTATGTGGTTGAATGGACAGATATTCCAGTCTCTGCTTGGGAACTCTGCAGCTCCTTCTGGGTTAGCTTTGGTCTCTGTGATGCCTCTGTGATTAATGCCCTCCTTGCCCGGGCTGAGAGTTTTGGTGGGCGGCCCTCTCTTGGCAGGTTGTTGTGGTACCATTTTGTATGCATTTGATAATGGATTTCATGGTGCTCCTGGGGATCATCAAAGATTGGAATATTTGTTTATAACCAAACCCTGACTTGTTCTTCTCAACGACTTTGCTTCTGACTTGTTAGGAGATCTCTTTGGTCTTCATGGTGTTGTTTGGTTAGTGGTGCCTCTTACTTAATGGTGTGGCAGCCTCTGTGGCCTTTCAGAAGAGGCCCAGCTATTCAGGCCCAGCTTTTGATTAACAGGTTTTTGCCTTTGCTGTGCATACTGCAGCCAATAGCTGAAAATTGTAGCTCTGATTCCTGTGCTCACAGCAAATAGTTTATTTTGCTGAGGAAAGTAAGTAAGTTATTCTTTATTCAATGGACCGGAGATAACTTATTTTTGGAATAACGCTTTAATGCCAGGGTCACACAACTGGGTATTCTTTAACCCGAGAGAATATGGTCAAGCACGCTCTAGTCAAACTCTGATCAGTGTTTGATCATAATATGATCATAGTGTATTCTAGTTCTCCTTGGATGAGGGGAAGATGGGAAAAAAATGTCTTTATCTTCTTCATTGTGTCCTCCTGTGAAAATCCGATATCCAAGTGCAGTCCAATGTTTTTCATGGACTCATTCATTTGCATGACCAAACGTGATCCAATAATATATCTGACTCTGGCATGCTGCACTTCTTTTCCAAGTCAGTCTTAGGAAAAAAATCGAACATGTGGACGGCCCCATAGAATAACATTGGTCCGAGTGCAATTTGACGTTTTCAGATCGCACTCAGACCAAGAATACGGCCATGTGCACAAGCCTTAAAGCGCATCTCCCTTATTCCTTCCTTGTAAGGGTCATTTACCCCTGTACTAAATGAGAGGTCTCTGCTCCTAAGAGGTTATCACTTTTTTATGAATTGATGGATTCATTACTTGTAGTTTAGTTTCTTGTAGTGTCACTCTTTGTAATGAGAATCATTGCTGAATGTTCTAATCCCATGGTAAACGTCTACACAGAAGCAACATGTTAAAGCTGCAGTATAAAGCATGAGGGTGGGCACACGTATTGCGTTTTTGTTTGCGGTGATAATATATAATTAGTGGAAATGTTTGACAATCACACACTAACTACTCCAATATTATCTCTTTATTTACAGCCCTGGATTCAAAACAGAAATCATCTAATGGAAGATTCACATTCAGCTGAAAACGCCCCACAGCCCCAGTTATTGGCCAGAGAAGGGGCTGCTCATAAAGCAGACGAGGATTGCACAAGAAGGAACACGTATGTGTGCAAGAAAGGTTTATAAGTAAAAGAGATGTCCCTCGTCTGCATGTGAGCTATTCACTGGCAGCAAGCGCAGATCTTGAAAATGGTGTAGAACTGAAGTGGAGACTATTTTAGAAAGTTGCATAACATTTTATTGTACAATGTGTGAGGGGCTGACACACTTAGCTGCTTCCTCAGGTAGACACAGGAACCGTTCTGGTAGAGAATCACCTGCTGGTTTATTGTGGATAGCATAAACCTTGGCAGGGTTCAGCAAAATAAAATAAACAGAGCCTTGCTGGTATAACGGTAAAACAAACAAAACACAGTCCATATGAGTCCATTTCCTGCAGGGTTCACCTGCAGTTATCCCGCACAGTCCTTAGCTCCTCTGGTAGCTTTGTGGGAGTTCTGCTCTCCCAATACACAACCCACACTGACTCTCATAGCCAGGTATTTAACGCCCATGTGAAGGTCACATGACCTTGACCTCACACAGGTGCTGTCAGGACACTGCATGGGGAGATACGGTGGACCTCCGCCCAACCGCTCTATGGAGGTCCACTAAAACCAGGCCATAACATACATTCTTATTAACCCTCTCAGCACTTAGTGTGCTGGAGGAGAAAAGCACTCTGGTTTTACATCACTGACCGACATATACGCTGTGACACGTATCTCCCTTCGCATACTATGCCAGTGACTCCGTAACAAATTACAACATTTTATTGCACCTTATCACGTTATGGATTGTTTCAGTATTGTTAATATGAATGTGTTGCGGAATATGTTGAAGCTATATAAGTAAAGTTATTATTGTGATTTCTCTTATGTCTTTTATTATCAGTAGTACTGAAAAAGAGGAGAAGGTGTCTTCATCCGGAAAAGAAATGGACCAAAACCCAGAACAGCAGCACAATTCTTCTACCAAACTTCACCTTCCGTTAGGTGAGCCATGCCTTCCCATGGACTACTAACTAGAGATTGGTAAAGTTCGGCGTCCGTACTGAACACCTACTGTTCAAGCAGGGACACTGAACTCAGACTTCACCAGGAACACCGTGTTACTGTTCGGGTTCAGCTGTCCGAACACCGGGTGTTTGTTGCGCTGTCATGTCCATGGCAGCGCGGTAAACACCGCTTCTGATCGGCGGTGAAACCATCCCCGCTGGTCAGAGAGCCACAGTTCCCACGCTGTCAATAGACAGCATGAGCGCTCAGTTGTGATCGGAGGTATAAAGTTTATCTCCGGTCACTGGTGTCAGCTGATGGGACTACTGCTCCCATCATCCGACACGTGCTGCCGCTAATAACAGTGAGAGCAGGAGCGGATGATGGGATTATTCCGCAGACGCCCCTGCGCTGTAAATAAATAATTTAAAAAAAACCTGGCATGGGTTCCCTTGTATTTTTGTTAACAAGCCAGGCAAAACTCGCAGCTGGGGGCTGCTACCCTCAGCTGTCAGTTTCGGCAAGGCTAGTTATCCAGAATAGAGGGTTCCCCACGCCGTATTTTTTAATTATTTAAATAAATAATAAAAAATGCCGTGGAATCCCTGCCAAATTTTGACAACCAGCCTTGCTAAAACAGACAGCTGGGGGCTGGTATTCTCATGCTGGTAAGGGGCCATGGATATTGGCCCCGACCAGCCTAAAAATAGCAGCACGCAGCTGCCCAGAAAAGGCACATCTATTAGATACGCCAATTCTGGAACTTTGCTTGGCTCTTAACACTTGCCCTGTAGCGGTGGCAAGTGGGGTTAATATTTGTGGGGTTGATGTCACCTTTGTATTGTCAGGTGACATCAAGCCCACGGCTGAGTAATGGAGAGGCGTCTGTAAAACATATATCCATTACTAATCCTACAGTTGTATGGTAAATAAAACCACAGCCAGAATAAAGTCCTCTATTAGAAATAAATCAAAACACAGTTTTCCTTTTTTATTTAAAAATAACAAACGCAGTTATACTCACCAAACACCTATTCCACTGAAGCCCTCGTTCTCCTGTAATAAAACTAAAATAAAAAAAACAACAATATCCCTCACCTCTCCGTCGTTCTGTCCCACACCGTAATCCATGTCTGGGGGAAAAACAGTTTTCAACCTTTACGGTGCCAAAATGTGACCGTCCAGGCTGAGAACCACTGGTGACTGCGAGCGCAGCCTCAGTGACTGGCGGTGACGTCATCGAGGTTATCTCCGGTCACTGAGACTCTGTTCCCAGCCGGGCTGAACTGTCGTGACATCCCTGCTAGCACCGTGAGAAGGCGGCTGGCTTGTCTACTGTGAAAATTAATATCACGATAGTTATAGAATCCTTTTTGAAAACTTAACTGAAGCTTACCACATCTAAACTCATCAACAGCTCCCTAGTGTACCTCCTCACTGCTGCTGTTGAAAAATCCCCTCAATGCTCAGTACAAGCTGCAGCTGTCAATCAGACTAAGGCTACTTTCACACATCAGTCTTTCGCCGTCAGGCTCAATCCAGCAAATTTTGAAAAAACTGGATCCGGCGAAAGATGCCCCCTATCCTTTTTTTTCCATAGACTTGTATTACCGCTGGATGACCTTACGTTTCGTCCGGTTTTTGCCGGATCTGGCAAAAATGTCGTTTCCGGTGTCTGGAAAAAACGTAGACAGTAACGTTTTTTGTCTCCGGCGAAAAAACCTGGAAGCGCCGTATCTGGCGCTTCCGGCTTTTTGCTACAAAGGGAGCCGGAAGGTGCCAGATCCAGAAAATGAAGGATTCCGGTGCCGGATTCCGTTTTTTTAAACTGAGCATGCTCCAGTTTTTTTTAATCCAATTATTTGGATATGCTAGTCGGATCCGTCAAAAATAATTGATCCGTCTCATCAGTTTTTCACAATTTGCAACGGATCCAGTTTTTCAAAAATTCGCCGGATCCTGCCTGACAGCAAAAAACGGATGTGTGAAAGTAGCCTAAGTGAGTGGAGACTTAATATATTGGACTCCTAAAAAGCACCATTTTAGGATTGTCAATGTAAGTACACCAGTCTTTCCAGGTGTAAGCGATCTATTTAGGAATGTATGAATCTTTTAATCTGCAATCTGTAGACAGATCCACTTTAGTCTGACTACTGTATTTCTTGTACATACGCTTGTGTTTTTGTGATGCCTTTTCACAGCTCGTGGCAGCATTTTCAGTATTATACACCTGTTTTGTATTTGTCAGGCGTGACCGCGGACTCACATTTATCGGAGAATGGTAATAACTGTGTGGATATTAATAATGCCTTTCAGAGGACGCCCTACATGGATTCTAAAGGGTACGTTTTTGGCATAATCTCTTAGGCCTACCTGTCTGTGGTAGGATTATCTACTGATTTTGACTGTAGATATTCATAATCTGTTTTGATAATCTAATATTTCTGTTCATTCATCACCATTGTGGAGTAAATCCGAATTAATTATAGAAAAGGGTTTCAAAATCACAGTTAAGCTTACATGGGAAGCCCCAAGGAAAAAATGATATATAAACTATAACTTTTAATACCATAATTGTTATAATCCAACACAGACACCATACATAAATAGTGCACCCTGAGTTCACCCTGTGTATAGGACTCTCACCTTGACCACTACCTACCAGCTGAGGTTGGCACCCTAAATTATGTTGAAACGAGACTGGCGCCCCCTTTCACCCTACAAATAAGTGAAGTCAGTCACCCACTCATGCATTAATGGGGATGAAGGTGAAAAGTCAATCAGACGAGTGGTCAGAGGAGGTTCAGAGATGTGGGTAGATCAGTGTCAAAGAGAGAAATTTGGTGAAGTGAACCCCAAAAGCATCATTTGGATAAAAATCAGATAAGTTAATACACAACATTGTTTTGTTGAACAGATCTGACCCCCAGGACAGACCCCGGGATATTGGCTACTCCACACCGTCTCCAACGTCACAGGGCCAGTCACTCAACAGGTACCAGAGGCCTCTCTTCTAGGCGGCACTGAGGTGTAGGAATGTATTGTATCTTGTCTAAATCAATTGCTGTGTTTCAGGTCTGTGAGTGGGAAGAAATTGTGCTCTACGTGTGGACATCCTCTTGGCAAGGGGGCAGCCATGATCATTGAAACGCTCAGCCTGTACTTTCACATCCAGTGCTTTAAGGTTTGTATAATCACTATTAACGCATAGTCCATGTCACTTAAGATGTCCTAATTAAATACATTGTGAATAGTCAGCTCACTCGTCGGAAGACCAGGTGCCTAGATGATCTGGTTTTCAAAGTGTAGATCGACCATGATTCATGAATGACCCCATCCTGACGTATGAGGTAATGGTACGTCATATGTCGGGGCTCCATCTATACAGTTACTGAACCCGCATGTTTACTGGCAAATGATGGCTGCTATCATCTGTGACAGTAGCATTTACAGCGTGCGTCTTTGAGGCACACTGTCTTGACTGCTCATGATTGCAGTGTACCAATAGATTGCCATGATGGCCGGGGGTCTGTTGAAAAAACCCCTGTGCCTGCCATGACTGTACTTCTATGCAACTAGCCTATTTGTGACCATAATAAGATACCGTCATTTTTGCAATATATAGTATGAGCGAATGGTCGATTTCAGGTTCAAGTTCCCTAAAGGGACTGAAAAGTACACAAAGAATAAAAGAAAAATCTGAAAATATATATTTTTTAAAATAAGAAGAAACCTGAAAAAATGAAAATATAAAAATTTAAATTACCCCCCTCTATTTATCCCATTAAAATTGAAGAAGCAAAAATAATAAAAAAAAATGCACGTGGTATTCCTCCAATCTATCAAAATATAAAATGAATTAATCCAAACGATAAACTCTGTAGTGAGACAAAAAAATTAAAAATGCCAAATTTTCATTTTATCCTTAACTGCAAAACCTGAAAAACATGCAACAAGAAGCGGTCATCTTTTCTACCCTAAAATGACATCGATAAAAATGTCAACTCTGGGTGCGAAAAATAAGTCCTCCCACAGCACCATCGATGGAAAATGTTACAGGTCTTGGAAAGTGGCGACATAAGCAAAATTGGCCTTTACTACCTAAAAAAAAAAAAAAGAAACTCTGCATGTTTGGTTTCACCATAGTTGAACTGATCGGGTAAAGAAAATGGTCAAGTCATTTTTACCACACAACGAACACTGTAAAAACAAACCTCAAAAAGCAAATATGTGAAAGTTGCATCGGGATATGTGTATTTAATTGTGCCGGTGTGCAGCCAATGTTGCGTGTCACGGTACAATCAAATATATCAGGTTGTTTATATAGCTATTAATGTGATGAGTTTTGTTAGTAACTACTGTAGACATTTTTTTCTTCTACATATTTGCAACAAGTGCATATGGCATATATATATATACACATACGGTATATATATATGTACTGCCGATTCTTTCATAAACTAGGCTAAGTCAACTACCCTCCCTAGGGGGTGTATTAACCGCAAAATTAGCAGGAGTTGTAAGGATTTTTTTTCATCTTGATAGAACATAAAAATATTTATTTTAATTTATTACTTCTGTAACCGATGGACTGTAAGTAGAAATCAAAGTAACTCTATCTTGAATATTCCCATAAATGTTCTTTTTATTTTATTTTGAACAATATTATCTGCTCTTTTGAACATCCAACTAGGTTGCTTCCTCTCCTGTAGTCTTATATGCACCATTTTTTGGTTCTTGAAAAAGAATGTTCTGATTCCCTCTTGTTCCTGTTCTGCGTGTCTCTCCTCTACTGGTCCTGGTGTGTGATGGCCGTACCAGTCACAGTGACCTCGCATTATATTGTGTATAGCAATAGCAGATTTGTGTAACTATATTTCACTAATTGTCCTTTGCGTGTTTTTAGTGTGGCATCTGTAAGGGACAACTTGGTGGTGCAACTACTGGAACTGACGTCAGGATCCGCAATGGCCTATTAAATTGCAATGATTGCTATGCAAGATCCAGAAGTGAGTTTTTGTGGGTTTTTTTACTTTATTTTCTCTTTCTCTTAGAAGACCTGCTTGCCTCAACTCCCATCTTTATCCCACAACACTATACTCACTACTGACATGGATGGACATCTCACTGCCTACTACAAATTCAGTACAATACTATCCTGCATCTGTAACCTTTCTATATTCATTTACTGTATAACAGGCTTAAAATGAATATCAATCTTTTCTTACCATGTCGTTTTGGTGAAAGGAGACTTATAAGCCATGCAATGCTCCTTTAGGAATTTAAATATGCAAATTGCCTCTTCAGAGATAAAGAGGACTTGAACTCTAGTGCCACCAATTGTATGTAGGGATCTTAAAAGGCAATATTTCCTATCTCAATGCTAATTTTTCCGTACAGGTGAGACATAACATATACAACTTTATCCACCTCGCCGATATTAATTCAGAGCTAATTCACCAGCCACTCAGCAATGCAAGTGAATGCATTGCATTCAGCTCTGCACCACAATGATGAAAATATGTTCCATGTCTATAGATGTCTATAAAAACTTCACCTGTCACTAAAAAAACAATTTCTGGGTCGCTTCATTGGGGGACACAGAGGACAATGGGATAGTCTGCTGCCACCTGGAGGCTGACACTATTTATAACAATCTAAATGAAAATTTGCTCCTCCCCAGCAGACTATACCTCACCTGCTAGCCTCAGGCTCCCTAATTTTTTTGTAGGCTCAGTTGGAAGCAATTCTGTCTCAGACCTGTCAGTCTTTAGGTTAGGCTGGATCGTGTTCAGGGTAACTGGGTATAATTGTGCACTCTGTTTCACCCACGCAGTGACGCAGAGTACAGGTTGTAATTGTGCAATCCGTGTTCTCCTCACCCAGAGTACCATGACACAGTCGGTGGTCAGGTACTTTGGCAGCGGTCCATAAGTCAGTCAGCTCCTTCCCACCTGCCCCACAAAGCATGCATATTGCATGGAGCAGAAGATTGGATTTTGCATCTTCAGAACAGGTGAGTATAGCCCTGTTGCGACTCTGTAACCTTCCCCTCCACACACCATCTCTCTCCTCCCCCCTGCTCCTCACTTTTTTCCCCTCCCCTGCTCACTGTTTCTTAGGGTAGTTGAAGAGGGTGGGGACAGATAGGACTAGAGCTCGGTGGTTTGGAGGAGAGGCTCAGGACTGTGATGCCCGGCTGCCGGGCTCAATCCGGCATCTCGGGGTTCCACTGCACCAGCGGCCGGGTTAGGCAATTCGTCACACATGCCGTTTCAGTCCGCCCTGTGCCCCCTACACTCTTTGCGCTAGAGTTGCATGATTACCTGGGTCAGGTGGGGTGGACCGTGTAGTGGCCATTGTTTAGCGGTGCTGCCTGCCCTGGCGTAGTGGTCCTGTGCAGCTGGCATCGATGCTGCTGCACAGCGCTATAATTAATCCTCAGGCACGCTGCTGGCTTGTCGAATTCACAGGCATGCCGGGGCCAATCTGCACAGTCGCTGAGCCCTGGCAATCAGCGCATCCGGCGGGCATACTCTTCCGCCTATCTGCAGTGCTTCCCGGCACCCCCATCTTTAGCTTTGCCTCTACCTTTTCCGGCTGCCCTATTTTGCAATGCAGTATTTTACATATGGCACCTGTGTAGTATCCTCACTCACACCGTCCTATTTCTGGCACTCACTGAAACGCAACGGACACCAGCGACACAAGGGTGCTATTCTGGGATTACGGACAGAGTAGGCTGTTGACATTTAGTGGCTGATTATTAGTTCTCTTCAGGAACTTTTCTTTAAAGCACTGCTCACTGTTGTTTTTTCCCTGCTTTCTGTTTCTTGTAATGTCCAGAGAAGACCATGCACGCCCACTAGTCACTTATCATGCAATCCTTGCCTGTAATAATACGTTTTCCACAGGAAAATCAGAGGTCCAATTGTACCCCCTATACTCCTCCACCTCCCTCTCTGCTTATACCTGCTCAGGGAACCTGTGTAATGTCAGAAGAGAGTATAGTCCCACCTTCTTGGGCTCGTAATCTAGCCCAGTCAGCATCTGAACTAACCAGGGTGTCCAGAATGCTGGTTACTGTTGTGGAACATTGCAAATGGTGGCTGCCACCCTGGAGCTGTGACCACCTCTGTAAGTTGGACCCTCCTGTCACGCCGCTCCAGCATGGCCGGTCTTGGCCGAAATCCAAGCGGCCTCACTTTACCTCATCCTCCAGCTCCCGAGAAAGACGTCCAGGATCTTTTTTCCCTCTCAGAAAGCACACTCAATCACCCCACCCCCGCGCTCTCCCCAATGCTTGGACTCTACTTCCAGCTCAGACTCTGTGTTAGACCCATATCAGATGGGGAAGTTGAGGGAAACAGTGGAGAGTCTGGTGTCGGCTGTTGACTCATCTCTAGGGGTGTTGTCAGACGACCTCCTGCCCTCTAGGCTAGATCTTTTTCTAAACACAAGGAATTTTGGGAAGACCTTCAGAAGGTATGGGAGAAAAACGCAGTCGTATGCAGGTGTTATACTCGTTTCCTGCAGAGTTGGTGACATCCTGGTCTGCTAAACCTTTGGTAGATACTCCCGTATCTCACCTATCTAGGACAACTACATACCTCTTGCTAAGGTAGTGGCACTTAGAGACCCCACAGACAGACATATAGAGTCTATGGCTAAGTCCGCCTATGAAGCAGTGGGCTAATCTCTCTGCCTTGCTTATGAAGGTACTTGGGTATCTAAGGAAGTTACTGCTTGGGCTTAGCCTTTACATTGCAGTATTCTAGCTGGTTCCTGGCAGGTGGAGCTAGGGAATATTGCGGATCAGGTCGCACAGGCAGGCAGATATTTAAGTTCAGCCTCATTAGATGCAAATAAATGCTCTGCCCAGGCGGCACCAATTGCATGTCCTTTCATCGTATTTTATGGCTCAAGGTATGGAGAGCAGATTTGGCTTAGAAGAAATCTTTTACGGGTTTACCGTTCCAGGGGTTGGTCCTGTTTGGTATAAAATTGGACAAGGTCATTGCTGATGCCAAGGGGGGCAGACGTACCCTGCTTCCTCAAGCCAGGCCCAGTCATCCATTTAGAAGACTGTGTGTTTTGCAGTTCCACCCCTTTTGTCAGTTTCTTAAACCACAGGATTTTAGCCGTCAGGTCAGACCCAGAGTCTCCCAAAGTCTCCCAGAGGTCAAGGAGATTCTCCTTTAAACCTACACCCACCGGGGGTTCCCTTTGCTCAGGTGGTAAGCCACCTGGTTCTAGAGGCAGTAAAGGAGAGAACATCCACTCAGGGATTTTTACAGAGTGGGTGGCTGCCTCCTTTTCATGGAGGCATGGCTGGGGGTGGGTCAGAGAGGTTGTTTTTTCTGGCTACAAAATAGTTTGTCGCTCTTCTACAAGATAGTTTTTTTTTCAGATCTCATCCCCCATGTTCTCCCAGTATAAGATCCGGTTTCAATCAAGCGATAGCATCCCTGCTTCAAGCAGCAGTAATCATGGGGTTTCATCCTTTGGAACACTTCAGAGGATTCTACTCAAAACTATTCATCATCCCCAAAAAGCAGGGTTCGGTACGATCCATTCTTTATCTAAGATGGCTGAAAAATTCAGTGCGGCTTAATCGCTTGAGTATGTAGTTGCGCTGCTCAGTTGTGGCATCCATGGAGGCCGGGAAGTTTTTGTCCTCAATAGACATCCAGGATGATCATCTTCATTTAGCTATCTTGCCGGCCCATTAGCAATTTCTTCGCTTTGCAGTCAACCAGGATCACTTTCAGTTCAGAGCCCTTCCCTTTGTGCTGGAGACCGCACCCAGGATGTTTACGAAGATGTTTACCAGGCATTAGTCCTGCAACTCTGTAAAGCAGCTTCTTGATCATCAGTACATACCTTCTCCACATTTTACAGGGTCCATACCTTTGCTTCTGCTGTTGCAAGTCTTAGCAGGAAGATTTTGCAGGTGGCAGTTGCTCAGGCTTCGGCCTGAGCAAGAGTTGGAGAGTTTGATGGTAACAGTATATTAATTATTTTCCCACCCCAGGGACAGATTTAGGACGTCCCATGTTTCTCTAATTCCCCCAATGAATTGACTGAGAAATAATGACTTTTGGTACTCATCGTAAAATCTGTTTCTCTATAGTCCTCATTGGGGGACACAGCACCCACCCATAGTTGCGCGGCTGGGCCTGCATTTATGTTGTTTTCTTCTCTTAGGGTGTAATTGAAGCCTTTTTTTTCCAAATTTTTTAATGTGTTGTTTTTTTTTAATTCTCCTACTGATTTTTCAGTAAACTGAAGGGGCCTGAGGCTAGCAGGCAAGATATAGTCTGCTGGGGCGGAGCCAATTTTCATTTAGAATATAATAGTATAAGCCTCCAGGTGGCAGCAGACTGTCCCATGGTTCTCTGTGTGCCCCAATGAAGACTATTGCGAAACAGATATTACGGTGAGTACCCAAAATATTGATATCCCATACATGACCTTAAAAAATGTAGGACAGACATTGCCTTGTGTTGCTCTGTAGTCAGGAAGCCTGATTACACAATGGAATAAAGCTATTGCCACACCAGCCAGTTGTTTCACACTTGTACTGACCAGTTCAAAGGATTTGACTGCATCACAGACTCTCTGCTCAGCGGGGAGGTTGTTGAGCAAATGGAAGGAAGAGATTGTAAGTTCTTCTTTCCATGGCCCTAATTCACAATTCATAGCAAAGCCATTCTTCTACGGTTGAAATTAGGGTGTCAAGTGGCATTTAATGGGAATCTGCCAGCAGGGTTTTGCTATGTAATCTGGAGACATCAGGAGATAGAGGCTGAAACACAGAATTCAGGGACTTATCACTTGTCAAAGTGTGTGCTGTTGTTAACTATGAATAATTTATCACTAAGAGATTAACACTAGTCTGGTAACACCCTCACCCTCTGATAAGCACCTCACTGTCTATGCACTTTGTCCTGGTGTGGGTGGGCTTAGCTTTCTCAGCTCTGATTCATTGTAAAGTTTAAAGCTCTGATTGTGTCAGAATGGCTGTACCCAGTAATCTAAGCGATACATTGTTGGATTCAGCTTCTCTTTGCCAACATCAGGCTGCTCTCGGATGTGGTAGCAAAAACCTGCTGACAGATTCTCTTTAAATGTCCCAATTGTGATGCACTATCATTCTGACCTGAAGGCACTCAACTCCACCTATGACTGGGCTTCACAGGAGATTGGTAATTTTCCTATATAATTCAGCAGTATTGCATTGCATAGAACAAACGATCAGACGGGCAAATAAAAAATAAAGCACAAGTTAAATGGAAAATGTTTAACAATTTTTTTTTTTAAATTAAAAGTTAATCATCCCTGTTTTCCCAATATCATCATGTCTGAAAAAGTCTGATCTATCAAATAAACATATATTTAAAGCATCCATTAACTGCTAAGTGGGAAAAAAAACTTTGAAGTGACAAAATTGCCATTTCAAAAAACATCATAAGTTCCAAAATGGTACCAATAAAATGACAGTATATCATATAGAAAACAGGTCCTCACACTGGTGAATCGAGAGAAAAATAAGACAGTTCCAGGGTTCAGAAACATACCAATCGTTTGACAATAATTCGGATTTTTTTTAAATCACTCTTACTTTTAGGCTAGGTTCAAATTGCTTTATTGGGTGATCGCTAACGGACAGCATTGCACGGCGAAAATGTCGCAATTAACGCCGTGCAACGGGTCCGTTAGCGCACCCATTGACAGCAATGTTGTTTCTGCCTGAAGCGCATCGCTAGCGCGTGCCCTTTTTGGCTCGCGCTAGCGATGTGCCGTTCTTTTGTGGCGCGCCTCGGACGCTGCTTGCAGCGTCCGCGGCGCGCCCGAGGTCCGTTCCCCGCTCTTGCAGAACGGGGATCTGCGAGAGCGGGACGTTAACGCGACCCCTAAACGCGACCCCTACAAATACATTGCGTTAGCGCAATCCGCTAGCGCTAAACGGATTGCCCTAACGCATTGTGAACCTAGCCTTAGTGCCTAATAATACTGACCTGAAGAATCATGTTGTCAGATCATTTTTACTGCACTATAAACACCATAAGAACAAAAACAAAAGTAGTTTTGAATGATACCTTTTATTTTTCTATGGTTTTTCAGTAAATTATAACTCCTTCCACAAAAAAAGCCCTCATGATAACCACAGAAAAAATAAAGATATGACTCTTGGAAAAAGTGAGGGACAAAAAGAAAAACCTCCTGGTCTTGAAGGGGTTAGAAATATCTGTTACAATTGCATTAATCCTATGTTGCAGGCCTACTTTAATGCTCTACAATCTTTAATTGTAAGGTAGACAAGTGTACAAATATTTTAGAGGAAGTTTGTAACGAATTCTACCTGCAATCTCATGTTCTACCTGATTTCTTCCAGCGGCGGGTCACCCTACTCCATTGTGATTCCAGCATCCGCCATGAAGACCTTCCTTATAGAAGAGCGTACTCTCTCCCATGAAGGCGGACTTCAGACAATCACCTTTACCTGCAGAGATCCTGACACTCGTCTCGTGTCGAGATCGGAGAACTGTGTGTGGTGCTTGCTAGTTTTCTACGTGATTTGCTTAACATTTGCAGACGTTCATTTGCGAGACAAATCCAGTAGATTCCTACCTAACAAACACCACCGGAGAGATTTGTGAATTTGCCAAGAAGAGATCCGTCAGACCTTGGTTTACAAGTACCCCACACACACTGGTGTGGGAAGGCTTTGATAAGTGACATGCCCCCGAGGTGCCTCGCCCTTAATTCTGGTGCAGGTGAATGTATATCTACGCATTGGGCTACATCCTATGTATCCAGACACCTCTATACTTCTCGTAATGATTGTGGGGTGACCAGCAGAGACGCCGCTTAGACCTGTGAGGTCCTGCTTACTGGTGTCCTATGGTTTACACCTACATTAAAATGGGGCATAAGTGTTAGCTTTCTATTAGTGTACATTGATGACGCCATAAGTCTTACAAGCAAGCCAATTGTATCTTGAGTCTCTTGATGCAATCCTTCCAGCATATAAACACAAAAGTGATGTATCTGTGTGCAGCTCTGCAGACAGACGACGGATGAGAATGTCCTTGGGTGTAGAATTTCCAGCACAATGAAAGTACTTTACTACTTACTAAGTTCTCTATATTAACACTCCTCGTAGAATGTAATCACCATTGTGTTGAATGCAAACACCAGTGTGAATGATGCCTTATTTTCTACGCACACCACTGAATTTTAGGCAGGAGTTCTCATTTACATATAGGGTAATCTGAGGCTATTCAGCTGCATGGGTGACACTAGATGGCGCTATCACACTGAAGATTGGGCAAGCCTCCGCTGGCGCCGTGACCACGATTATAGTCTGATAATACAGTTTGCGTTTACACGGAGTGATGGGTTTGGCCGGACGATAACTGTCTTACATCTGTAGTGATATTTACTGACAAGACTGCCACTAATGGCGCTTGTACTGGACAGTCCTGGTCTCTTCATTAACGTGCACTATGAATGATAAGAGTGAATCCCGATGAGATGGACATTTATTATAGCTGCCTCGATTTCCAAAAAGTTCAAGTGAACCTTTACTACATGGATAAAGGAGACAGAACCGTTTTTTGGGGGGGTTGTCAGGTGGGTTATTTTTTTGGGGGAGGATTTTTTGTATTCCGGATTGTGGATTTCCAATGTCTGGTATCCTGAGATTTGCAGAATCTCGAATTCTAAAGGAAATGGCATATTAATAAAGGCTTGTGGATGATGTTGGACTCCTGAGTGGGTTTGGAAAGACAGAGGTGTATCTAGAAGACGGGGAGGTTCTTGCACGCGGTGCTCTATGGTGTAGTGTAACCTATAGACACAAGTGGTTACTGGATATCCCTCCTTGAACATAATGAAGCCCTATCATGTGTAATAGATGGAGTCACGTCTAAATTTCCAGAATAGGGTGCACATCTGCTGTTACATGAGCAATAATATGTCTTCTCGAGCCGGTAGCCACTATTTATTTTAGTGCCAGCACTGATTATTTTGCTTGTGTTCGGTTGATACATCTGCAGCACTTGCTTTATATTGCAGCATACAAAAGGTGCCTTAAATTGCAAAACTGTTGCATGTTCCTGCAGGTGCGACAGATGCAATAAAGCTACAATATTAAGGAAGGCGAGGGAGACAGATTGGGGGTCTTAGTGTCACTCTGGAAGAAGTCTTGGAGCTTAAAATGTAAAAAAAAAAAAAATTTTGGGGGGGGCGTTTGTTTTTACTTTTTTTTTTTGATGTGTTGTGCATGAATCCGGTTTTCCATAACTGATGTTTACACTTTGCATGGTGTCTGTGATCTTAATTCCCGATTCTTCGTACAAAGCTCGCCCAATATAACCCTTGTTTTATAACCAGGATTCGGCTCCGTGTCGGCGCTATAGTTAATGCTATATGATTTCTACTTCGTAGTAACCAGGAGAGGATTTATTTATCTGCATTACAATACATGGTGCAGTATGTACAGAAGAGCAGAACCTCAATGCTTTAATAAACCGGTCACCAGCATTTTGCTTTCTATAGTCCGCTACCTTGATAAGGTGGTGTGCACATCACTGCCTCTTTTTGGATGAATGGCTACACTCACAACTCCAAAATTCACTTGTGACTGAAGTTAGCTCCATGGAATAATCTTAAAGGGAATCTGTCAGCAGGTTTTTGTTATGTAAGCTAAAGACAGCATGCCGTAGGGGTTAAAACACAGATTTCAGCAACGTCTCTCTTATCAAGCTCCTTGGTTTTGTTTGCTTACAATTATTGTTTTAGCACCAGGAGCTTATCATTAATCTGCCCCAGCCTCCAGGTCAGACACGCCCCCTCCTGCGATAGGCAGCTCACTGACTATGGACATTGTATATACAGAGCCTGGTGTGGGCGGGGTTATCTTTCTCAGCTCTGCTTCATTGCTAAATCTAAACATTCTAGATTGTGTCAGAGCGGCTGCACCCAGTAATCTAAGTGATACATCATTGGATTCAGCGTCTCTTTGCCTACATCAGGCTGCTGCTGACAGATTCCCTATAATGCTCCAGGAAGCCTCAATATACAGTTTTCTTTTCGGTGTCTAATAACTGTAGAGCTGAATTAGGTCTCTGGGACATGGAGCAAACAAGGCAGTGCAGTATTACATAGCCAAAAAAAACATCTATTTTTTAACCCTGCGCCTCTATTTTGTAAGTGAAGGAAAGAAAATCTCTAAAACAAGTCTCAGTGTCCTATTAGATATCATGCAGTCATGCCTGAATTTTTTGGTTGTTGGTGGAGTTGGGCTTTGGGACAGATTCAATTGTCGTATTTCCAGCATCCCCAGAATTTTCTATAAACAGTCATTTACTGTCAGGCGTACCAAATACGGGGCTAGTGTGTGATTGCATTGTATATTTTGCTAACAGTGTATTGGTGTGCAATCTGCTGCTGATCCTTGTGGCAGCGATATCAAATCTTTTGATTCTCTGTACTTCTGGTGTTGCTGAGTACTAATTTTGTCAGTACTATTGGAAATGTATTTTTGGTGTTATTATTTTATTTTTTTGTAATATT
This sequence comes from Ranitomeya variabilis, assembly GCF_051348905.1. Classification (NCBI taxonomy): domain Eukaryota; kingdom Metazoa; phylum Chordata; class Amphibia; order Anura; family Dendrobatidae; genus Ranitomeya; species Ranitomeya variabilis. The sequence continues at coordinate 1,062,342,385 of NC_135232.1, read as the reverse complement.
TACCAACACGCTGACGAATTACTAGAACAGGCCTGCGCTTACTACAGCATAATGCGTTAGCGTCCAGAGAACCAGGAACGTCGGCTACTGCTGTGTCTGTGTTAATTCTGTCTATTGTGACGTTATACTGGTTTGGTGCATATTGCCTTAACTGAGGAACAATGTCGTGTCACGTTCCTAAGTCCTATCTGGTTCGTATAACACTAGAGTTCAGAAAATAGATGAAGAAAAAAAAAAAGACCTGCATCAGCTTTTATAGTACATGTATGTTTCTAAATAAAACATTTGACAACACGTCAGACTCCGGCTCTTATGTTTCCTTTGTGTTAATATCTAGAATATAAATATCGTATACAGCAGTGCTGTACGGATGACCATGATATAGAAAAAAAATATAAAAAAATACTGCTAGCCAATGTTTCACCATCCAAAATTAATAGTTGAAATTTCACTTTTTAATTGATAATAATCAAATGAGTATTTTATTATATCAAATGGTTAAAACTAAGGTTCCACCAATCAATAGTAGAAAGATTAGACTTTTCTACTCTTGATTGGTGGACCCTAATTTTTAACTATTTCACAGCATATAAAATACCGGTTTTATTATCCATTAAAAGTGAAGTTTTATCTATTAACAAATTTGCATTGTGAAAGTTTTGATATCTGTGCCTTATGGAACACAATATATTATCATTTTTGATTTTTTTAGCATATCACCATTTTTGAGTCCAATAATATGTAATTAATTTATTTTCAAAGTTATAGTGCAATAGAAACATCAAGCAGTTTACACTTTGGCGACCAAATCTTTCAATGTACACCATTAAATTTTAAACAATATATTCTAAAGGTCAATATTCTTTTTTTTCTTTAATTAAAGGGGTTGTCTCATCAAAAATGATAAGTCTGCAGTCACTGTGTGTCATGCACAGTGTAGGAAAGCCTAAGTGCAACAAGAAGGAATGAGGGGAAGGGAGCCCAACACTAGGGAAGGGGGGAGTGGAGACTCTTAGGCAGATCTAAAGTCACCCTGTCTGCCCTAAGCATCCCTATATAGGTTCTGCACCTATCGCTGAGCAGGAACCTAATCCCTGCCTGATCCTGGCGATAGGCCCTTCTTAGTGAAGGACGGGATAACATTAGTCAATCCACACTACCACTTAAGATAGCTGGGATAGACAAACAAGGAGAACACATCATGAGAAGACTCAGAGATGTAACACAGACGTCTTCCAGCAACAGGAAAATAGCCGACTGCTATCTCCAAGCCTCAACAGGGGGAAATGGAAATATCACCGGCAACTCCCAGCAGCAGGCTGGGATCCTATAAACACCCCAGTCCAGGTGTGTCAATTAGCCCAAGAAAGGTTGGCACTAGGTCAAAGAGTCAGAAGGGTTAAGAAGGTGTCTGCAAAGCCAAACACAGAGACTTTCTGCAGCTAGATGCAGTGCACCTGTCTGCAGCTTCTGACAAACCCGTGACACTGTGTGACTGCAGACTTAAGAATACCCCCAGCACACACACTGTGCACTGCCAGGATTCATTGGTCTCTGAGCTGGGACCGGCAAGTACGTATGCAATATATATATATACTGATAAATAGATGAAAGGGTGGCACTCAGTGTCAAGTAAGAAAACTCTTCTTTATTAGACAAGTTTAAAACATGGATGCAGGGTAGCGGGATACCTCTGGGATGACAGCCGTTTTGTATCCAACTTACGCTTCCAATAGGTCCAGGTATATACAGGGTGGGCCATGTATATGGATACATCTAAATAAAATGGGAATGGTTGGTGATATCAACTTCCTGTTTGTGGCACATTAGAATATGGGAGGGGGAAAACTTTTCAAGATGGGCGGTGGCCATTTTGAAGTTGGATATTTTGGTTCCAACTTTATTTTTTCCAGTGGGAAGCGGGTCATGGGACACATCAAACTTATTGAGAATTTCACAAGACAAACAATGGTGTGCTTGGTTTTAACATAACTTTATTCTTTCATGAGTTATTTACAAGTTTCTCTTTGTTTATAGCCATTGACATGTTGCAGAGGTTAACAGGTGAGGAACGGATAGAAATTGTGTTGATGTCTGGTGAATGCAGTACCCGGGTCATTGCAGCAGATTTCAATGCAAGACATCCTACGCAAGAAAACTGTCATCATTCCCATTTGTTTTAGGTATATCCATATAAATGCCCCACCCAAAAAAGTTTGCCTCATCACTGAACATAATGTTCTGTGTAAACTGAGGGTCCTGTTCCAATTTTTGTTTTGCCTATTCTGCAAATTCAGCACGCTGATCTAGGTCATCCTCGTTGAGATGCTGCAGCAGCTGGATTCTGTAAGGATACCATTTGTGAGTAGCTAATATCCGCCAAAGGGATGCTCAACTGATGCCAGATCAGCGCGCTGAATTTGCAGAATGGGCAAAACACAAATTGGAACAGGGCTCTGAGTTTACACAGAACATTATGTTCAGTGATGAAGCAACATTTTTTCAGTGCGCCATTTATATAGATACACCTAAATAAAATGGGAATGATGACAATTTTCTTGTGTAGGGTGTCTTGCATTGAAATGTGCTGCAATGACCCGGGTACTGCGTTCACCAGACATCAACACAATTTCTATCTGCTCCTCACGTGTTAAACTCTGCGACATATCATTGGCTGTAAACAGAGAAACTTGTAAATAACTCATAAAAGAATAAAGGTAAGTTAAAACCAAGCACACCATTGTTTTTGTGAAATTCTCAATAAGTTTGATGTGTCACATGACCCTCTTCCCATTGGAAAAAATAAAGTTGGATCCAAAATGGCCGACTTCAAAACAGCCGCCATGGTCACCACCCATCTTGACATGTTTTCCCCCTCCCATATACTAATGTGCCACAAACAGGAAGTTGATATCACAAACCATTCCCATTTTATTTAGGTGTATCCATATACATGGCCCACCCTGTACATGCTCCCGGCCAGATCCCGACTAGTGGGTGCGGCCTTTCTTGATACATGTGTATGGAACGAGGCTGCACCCACTAGACGGGCGGTGGCCGGGAGTATGTGGCTCTGGCTCAGAAACTGGCAACACCTGGCAATGCAAAGTGTGTGCCCTGGATGGATTTAGAAGTCTGCACTCATACAGAGTCACTGCAGACTTAACAATTTGGTTGTCCACATTTGGGGACTATTGTTTTTTTCAACTTAAGTTTGTGTATTTGAGGCTAAAAATAATTTTTGCAATTTGGTTTCATTAATAATGTTGCACCAATTTGCCATTAATGTTTTTTGCCCCTGCATATTAAACTTTGATGTTGCCTGTGGCCATATTTAAGCTGAGAGTAGGTAATCAAAAGAGAGAGGGCCCGATTCATTAATTGCTCAAAATCGTTAAGCGGTACTGGAGTAGCACTTCTGGCATACGTTATGCTGGAACGTTTACTGAATTTGATGGATAGGTATAGCCATACCCATTTCGGCTCATCCCCAGCTCTGCCCATTTTGGTGCAGCTGTAGACTTATGAAACCCCCCTGGGCGCTGTGGGGACTCACTAGTTTCTGGCCTGGGACTGGAGGATATGTGTACATTATACATACTCCCAACCAGTGGGCATGGCCTTTCTTCCATACGGTTGTATGGAGCGACGCCACGCCCACTAGACAGGCCCTGGCAGGGAGTATTTATAACACATACATACCCTTGCCAGTCTCAGTCATAAACCAGCTAATCCCCGCAGTGCACAGTGCGTGTGCTGGGGGGGGGGGGGGGGTTCATAATTCTGCAGACACAGAGAGACTGACTACAGGCTTATTGATTTAGTCCGGACAAGCCCTTTAATGAAGAAGAAAAAATTTTCCACAAAGATAGACTACCTCTGGGAGTATTGGTAGCCAGGATATAGAATTGGCCTTCAAAATCTGATCATCGGGAGTCCAATTCTGAGCAGCCTCTTGAGAGAATGAAGCCTCAGTGCTCCATCAACAGCCATGGCCCCGTTAGTGTTCGCCAGGCACAGCGAGGCACCATTATGTTGTGGCTGCCTGTACCTGGTACTGCAGGTCCATTCTATTTATGTCAGATGGACGGCCTAAGATCCAACCTTATATACTACAGATAATCTGACCATCCTAAATATCATCCTAAATATCATCCTAAAAAACCTCTTACGGTAGGTGCACATAGCCATTTTCTCTCCATTCAATTATCAGTTTTCCTTGGAGGTGGAGAGAAAAAAAAATAAGTTTCTCAATCTTCTCTATTCTGTCAATTCATGAAAATCAGATTGCTCTCGAGTCATTCGAGTTTTTCGCAGACACATAGACTTGCATTGCCAATTTTTATCTGCCATTTGGATCAAAATTAGACATGATAGAATATCATGGGTGCGAGTGCTATCTGTGAAAACCATGGATATCACTTGTCCGATAGTGTCATGTGAAAGAGCCCTTAAGAGTAGCGCTATCCAGAGTTTCACAAGGCTGTAAATCCAGTTTCCATAAATCTGAATCCGTTTTATTGTGCTTCAGCTGATTATAACTGATGTCAAAACGACTTTATTTGTCATCAGGCTTTTTCACCAGTGTCTGTTCCAAAACTGTGCGCAGGATTGAAAATTCCAACATGGAGGACTTTCTGATCTAGAGTAACAATGGATGTGAGCTATCCCATAACATACTATGGGATTCATTCTCACATCAGTTTCCCTCCAGTGTTTCACTTCCGTGCTGGAGGGGGAAAAAATAGGTTGGATGGGTATGAGGCCTAAAAAAAGCATTGAATGGCGCACGCCACTGATTTGCATCTATATTAAGAGTCTATATACACTCACCGGCCACTTTATTAGGTACACCATGCTAGTAACGGGTTGGACCCCCTTTTGCCTTCAGAACTGCCTCAATTCTTCGTGGCATAGATTCAACAAGGTGCTGGAAGCATTCCTCAGAGATTTTGGTCCATATTGACATGATGGCATCACACAGGTGCCGCAGATTTGTCGGCTGCACATCCCAAAGATGCTCCATACAAGGCAGGATGGATCCATGCTTTCATGTTGTTTACGCCAAATTCTGACCCTACCATCCGAATATCGCAGCAGAAATCGAGACTCATCAGACCAAGCAACGTTTTCCCAATCTTCTACTGTCCAATTTCGATGAGCTTGTACAAATTGTAGCCTCAGTTTCCTGTTCTTAGCTGAAAGGAGTGGTACCCGGTGTGGTCTTCTGCTGCTGTAGCCCATCTGCCTCAAAGTTCGACGCACTGTGCGTTCAGAGATGCTCTTAGGCCTACCTTGGTTGTAACGGGTGGCGATTTGAGTCACTGTTGCCTTTCTATCAGCTCGAACCAGTCTGCCCATTCTCCTCTGACCTCTGGCATCAACAAGGCATTTCCGCCCACAGAACTGCCGCTCACTGGATTTTTTTTCTTTTTCGGACCATTCTCAGTAAACCCTAGAGATGGTTGTGCGTGAAAATCCCAGTAGATCAGCAGTTTCTGAAATACTCAGACCAGCCCTTCTGGCACCAACAACCATGCCACGTTCAAAGGCACTCAAATCACCTTTCTTCCCCATACTGATGCTCGGTTTGAACTGCAGGAGATTGTCTTGACCATGTCTACATGCCTAAATGCACTGAGTTGCCGCCATGTGATTGGCTGATTAGAAATTAAGTGTTAACAAGAAGTTGGACAGGTGTACCTAATAAAGTGGCCAGTGAGTGTATAACGAAAGTTCAATTTAGAGAAATCTCCCTAAGGTTCGTTAGACTTTGTTATTTGCAGACATTTTATCACAAAATATCCAAGTACAGTGCTTCCAGGACCTTCTTCCACAATGTTGTCAAAACAACAATTATGAGGTCCAGAATTAGAATTGTGGGAAAATGGGCCGAGCGCTATCCTCACATACAATATTCTCCCTGAGGACAAATACCCTGTTATTCCTACTAAATCCTAACATAGTACAAGCCAGGTTCCAAAATTCCCACTGACGGCACCGATTGGTCAATATATGCTAGGACGTGCTCTTCTGACCAGACGAATTGTAGCCCTGGTTTCAATGTATTTGTATATTTCTAGGAAGAATAACAGAAGAACGATACCATGCAGAATTCTACGAAATGAGGATCCAGAATTGTTAATTTTTGGGACATAAAAGGAGAGCCGACAGCTCCTCTTCTACTGGCAGCAAGGCGTAGTAGATTCCAGTTGTTATGTATTTTTCTACGCTGGCTCACTAATCAGCGTTAATAAATCTGTTTCCCCACAGAAATGCTTACTCAGGACATTCGGTGAGGTTATCACTAAAGGCTTTGTGGTGACAGCTTGCATTAAATTAATGACAAATACTTTTACTTTAGGATTACACATGTTTTTGCTTTTAATGCAAGAACTAAATTGAAATCCCAAACAGGTGATTACTACATTTTGGCTTCTTCAGCGAAACAGCCATTAAGGACATTGTGATGGTCCATACTTCCAGCAGGCATTTGGCTCAGGCTTTCAGGAACATGGACTAAGTTTTAATTAGATTTCCAAGAGATGATGGATGTTGTTCTTTAATGCAAGAATATGTGCTACATTAACAAGACTGTCTGTTTGATTTCCATCTGCAGCCACACAAAGGCCCAGCTCTGCTAATATCCAGACATGAAGCATTACGATATTCAATCCAATTCTTTCTTGTTTCATTTTTTTCTCAATTTTAAAATGTTGACTTGTCCACTACAGTTCTTTTCCAGTAATGGTATTTTTACAATGACTTTGGGAGAACACGGATCTGACTTTTTCCTGCACAAAAATATTTCATTTAAAATCACACGTAAGACATGAAGGTCCAAATCTTAGCATTATTCCACCTTTAATGCAAATCTACGACTACCAACAGTTATTTTATGAGATTTCTGGTCTTAAATACATTTTGTGAACCTTAAAGTAGTGGTCCGAAATACAAATTCATTTCCCTTCTGAATCTTTTTAATTCCATAATCTAATCTATTTTCTAATATACTGCAATTAATCCTTCCCTAACTACACTAACTCTTTTTTTTACAACTTCCTTTTTGATGATGCTTCATTTGAGAATCCCCAGCATCATCAGGCAGTGACCTCAGCCTCTGCCCCCTCCCTGAAATGAAGCACGATCGAAGACTTTCATTTCAGGGGCTGAGTTAGTCCCTGAGCTGTCATTGTGTGATGTGCACAATGACAGCGCGCTCTCTCGCTCGTTCAGATCAGCAGTAACAAGCTGGCAACAGAGAGCACTGTTGGTGCGCATAGTCAGAATAGCTGACGTACAGAGGTCAGCTCCGCCCCTGCAAGTGCAAGAGCGACACTGGTCTCTGCAAGCTAGATATCTGCCTTACGATGCGCACTAACCACAGACTCTGCCTCATGATGATGGGTCGTTTGACTATCCCATCATGCACTGGGATTCGCAAATGAAGCATCATTAACCCCTTTCTGACCTCGGACAGGTCATAGTAATAGTAAATAGAGGAATAGTACATCCGAGGTCAGATCTCCTGCTTTGATGTGGGCTCCGGCGGTGAGCCCGCATCAAAGCCGGGACATGTCACTGTTTTGTACAGCTGACATGTGCCCGCAATAGCGGCGAGTGGAATCTCGATTCACCCACCGCCATTAACTAGCTAAATGCCACTGACAGAGGCGTTTAACTAGCACTTCCTGCCATCGGGCTAGAAATGAGCGCATTGCTGACCCCGTCACGTGATCGGGGGTCAGCGATGCGTCGGCGTGACAACCAGAGGTCTATTGAAGACCTTTATGGTTGTTGATGTCGGATTGCTGTGAGCGCCACCCTGTGGTCGGCGCTCATAGCAATGCTGTAATTTAGCTACATAGGGGAGATCTGAGCATCGCTCCTATGTAGCAGAGCCGATCAGGCTATGCCAGCTTTTAGCCTCCCATGGAGGCTATTAAAGCATGGCAAAAGTAAAAAAAAATGTTTTAAAAAATATGAAAAAATAAAATAAAATAATTAACCTGATCGCTAAACGGTGCAGCGAGGAAAAAAATTTGAAACGCCAGAATTACTTTTTTTGGCCGCCACGATATTGAATTAAAATGCAGTAACGGGCGATCAAAAGAACGTATCTGCACCAAAATGGTATCATTAAAAACATCAGCTCGGCGCGCAAAAAATAAGCCCTCACTCAACCTGAGATCACGAAAATTGGAGACGCTACGGGTATCAGAAAATTGTTTGTTTGTTTTTTAGCAAAGTTTGGATTTTTTTTACCACATAGATAAAAAATAACCTACACGAGTTTGGTGTCTATGAACTTGTACTGACCTGGAGAATCATAATATCAGGTCAGTTTTAGCATTAAGTGAACCTAGCAAAAAAGCCAAACAAAAAACAAGTGCGGTATTGCTCTTTTTTTGCAATTTCACCGCTCTTGGAATTTTTTTCACATTTTCTAGTACATGACATGAAAAAATTTTTTGCGGTAACGGTGACCGCTCAGTACAGGAAGAAGCTGAGGCGCCGGGAAGCAGGGACTGCATTGCGCCAGGAGCAGGTGAGTATAACGGGGAGGGGGGGCACTGTGCTGCGCGATATTCACCTGCCCCTCGTTCCGGGCGCCGCTCCGTCTTCAGCGTCTTCTGCAGTGACGCTCAGGTCAGAGGGCGCGGTGACGTGGTTAGTGCACGCCCTCTGCCTGAAAGTCAGTGCAGAAGACGCTGAAGAAGATGGAGCGGCGGCTGGAACGAGGAGCAGGTGAATATTAAAAGTACCGGGGGCCTGAGCGACGGAGAGGTGAGTATGTGGGTTTTTTTATCGCAGCAACAGCAAATGGGGCAAGTGTCTGTATGGAGCATCTTATGGGGCCATAACGTTTGTGCAGCACTATATGGGGCAAGTGTCTGTATGGGGCATCTTATGGAGCCATAACGTTTGTGCAGCACTATAACGGGGCAAGTGTCTGTATGGGGCATCTTATGGGGCCATAACGTTTGTGCAGCACTATAACGGGGCAAGTGTCTGTATGGAGCATCTTATGGGGCCATAACGTTTGTGCAGCACTAAATGGGGCAAGTGTCTGTATGGGGCATCTTATGGGGCCATAACGTTTGTGCAGCACTAAATGGGGCAAGTGTCTGTATGGGGCATCTTATGGGGCCATAACGTTTGTGCAGCACTAAATGGGGCAAGTGTCTGTATGGGGCATCTTATGGGGCCATAACGTTTGTGCAGCACTATCTGGCGCAAGTGTCTGTATGGGGCATCTTATGGGGCCATAACGTTTGTGCAGCACTATAATGGGGCAAGTGTCTGTATAGAGCATCTTATGGGGCCATAACGTTTGTGCAGTACTATATGGGGCAAGTGTCTGTATGGAGCATCTTATGGGGCCATAACGTTTGAGCAGTACTACAGTATATGGGGCAAGTGTCTGTATGGGGCCATAATCAACGTTTGTGCAGCACTATATGGGGCAAGTGTCTGTATGGAGTATCTTATGGGCCCATAACGTTTTTGCAGCATTATATGGGGCAAATGTCTGTATGGAGCATCTTATGGGGCCATAATTAACGTTTGTGCAGCACTATACGGGGCAAATATCTTTATGGAGCATCTTATGGGGCCATAATCAACGTTTCTGCAGCACTATACGGGGCAAATGTCTCTATGGAGCATCTTATGGGGCCATAATCAACGTTCGTGCAGCACTATACGGGGCAGAAATCTTTATGGAGCATCTTATGGGGCCATAATCAACGTTTCTGCAGCACTATATGGTGCAAAAATCTTTATGGAGCATCTTATGGGGCCATAATCAACGTTTCTGCAGCACTATATTGGGCAAATGTGTCTATGGAGCATCTTATGGGGCCATTATTAACCTTTATGCAGGATTATATGGGGCTCCTGATTCAATATGGATATTCAAAAACACTTAACCTACTGATCTCTCAATTAATTTTACTTTTATTGGTATCTATTTTAACATTATGGGGATTCAGGAATGTACCTTGGCTTGGTCATACAGTTTCAATAGAGTTAAGGTTCAAATGGGGGAGGTTTGGGGGGGGGGCGCCAAACTGATCCTTTGCCCCGGGTGCAGGAAAGGCTGGATGCAACTCTGTCTTCTGCCCCGCATCCTCACCAATCACACATATACAGTTCCCATCACCAGATAATTTACATAGCGAGCAGCTTCTGCTTTGGCCAGGCCCTACTCTACTCTAACCAATTAAATCAAAATATACCTAAATTGTATTGGATAGTTTAAGAAATGTTTATTTTTCAATTTTTAAAATGACCAATAATGTCACATACAAGGGATAAATACCACCGCACCATGACCGAATCACATATTACCACCACATGGTGACTAGAAATATCACATACAAGGAACAAATTCCACCACAATGTGATCAGACCACATTTTACCACCACTTAGTGACCGAATACTACAATACTAATCATTAATAAAAAAAACAAAAAAAACCACAATACTAATACCATTGTACACAGGAGATCTGTACTTAGTATACAATGTTCTTGTATAGGTAATACAGTGATCACCGGTGACATTATACACAGGAGCTCTGTATATAGTGTCAGTGTACACAGGTAATACATGGATCACCAGTGACATTATACACAGGATCTCTGTATATAGTGTCAGTGTACAGGTAATACAGTGATCACCGGTGACATTATACACACGAACGCTGTATATAGTATACAGGTAATACAGTACAATGATAACCAGTGACAATATACACAGGAGCTCTGTATATAGTATACAGTATATAGCGTAAGTGTACAGGTAACACACTGACTCACAGGTGACATCTCTAGTTGAATACCTTCATCTTCGAATTTCTTCTACATCCCGTTCAGACCACCATCATTTCTTCCAGCCATGACTCGTCTCTGCAGAAATTAAGTTATCTAGGGCACATTCCCTAATTTTTCCCCAACCTCAACACTATGCCAGATGAAGAAAAAAGCGACTGTGTCACCCTGCACAGTAACAGGACCTCTCCTCCCCCACACTGAAGACAGTATCCTCAAAAAATATAATCCTTTAATTATCCCCTATAGTAATAATATCCCACATTCTGGACCCCACGTGTCCACCCATTCTGCCTCATGTCTCTCCATACTGCTCCCACGTCTCTCCATATTGCCCCATAATCATCCATAATAGTATAATGCATCACATAGTCATATATAGTGGTATAATGCAGCCCCATAGCGGTATAGTGCAGCCACATAGCGGTATAATGCACCCCTATAGTGTATAATATGCCCCATACTGTGGCTTTGCAAAAAATAAAGTTTCTCCTTATCTGGCCAAGATCCAGCGGTGTCCTGCACTCGATGCATCTGAGGCGCGGACCTTCGTTTCGGCATATGACAATGGCGTCATACGCTGGCGACGTGCCCTCTGACATCAGCTGCTGGCCTGTGATTGGCTGGCGGCTGTTAAGGAATCTCATTACAGCAACAAATTTTAACTTCCCCTGCGTCTGAGGATGAATGGGCAGTTAAAGAGCTGGCAGAATCCTGCCGCTGGGGCCCACTGAGCAGAGGAGAGGGGACCCGCTGGGGTCAGTGGGTTTGGGGAGGATACTTATATTATAAAGTCTTCAGGAATATTAGGACTAATTAAGGTATTGAAAAGAATTGTCCAGCTGAAAAAAAGTGTAAGGTCGGGGTCACACGAGTAATGATTTTCTCATGCGAGTGAAACGGCTCAATTATACTACTGACACTCGGCTCAAACTCTCATCCGAGTGTCATCTGATTCTCTTGCATGAGATAATCGGAGCACATTGAGAAGACAGGGAAATTAATTTCTCCATCTTCTCCATTAATGGTCTGTGGCTGTGGATGTCGGACTGCACTCAGATAACAGCTGAGTGCAGCCTGATGTTTCACACGCATCCATAGATTTCAGTGGGTGCATGTGATCCGAATTCCAGTGCCACTCGCAGCATGCTGCAGATTATTTTTTCCACAGACTAATTCAGTCTAGAAAAAAAAATCACAGATCTGCGCTGCCCCATAGTATAAACATCATATAGTATTCGGCCATGTTATAGGCCAGTGTGAGCGAAGACTAAGGCTGGGTTCATACTGCGTTTTAGGCGTCCGTTAGACGGACTATGTTACACAGCGGCATAACGCGGTGTAATGCAGTCCGTTAACGCCGCCATTAAGTCAAATGTCGGACGCATCGCTAGCACACACACAATAGGCGTGCACCAGCGATGTGCCATCATTAAGTGACGGACCCTGAGACGCGGGCTGCAGCATTTCCGGGTCCGTCACTGCTAGCGCAGATAGAGCATCTGATAGCTCTATCTGCGCTAGCGCGATGTCATGTCGGCACTTGCGTTAACAGCAGCCCATTAACCCATGTGTTGAACGGGTTGCTGTTAACGCAATGTGAACCCAGCCTAAGAGCCTTCACAGTATATGTGCACACGCTGTGGATTACTCTACGGATTTTTCCTGACTGATTTTGGAAAATCCGCAGGCAAACCACACTGCGGAATTACCACGTCTTTTCCGCGTTTTTTGTGCGGATTCCACCTGCGGTTTTACACCTGCGGATTCCTATTATGGAGCAGGTGTAAACCGCTGTGGAATCCGCACAAGGAAGTGACATGCTGCGGAATAAACAACGCTACGTTTCCGCATGTTTTTTTCCGCAGCATGTGCACTACGGATTTTGTTTTCCATAGGTTTACATGGTACTATAAACGCATGGAAACCTGCTGCGAATCCCCAGGGCCCATCCACTGCAGATCCGCAGCAAAACCTGCAACGCGTGCACATAGCCTTATTCCCCCTGCAGTATACTGTGCTTGTGATATATGTATAATATATAGTGTGTGCTTAGGTGACATGACATCTCTGGGAGGTGAGCCTATTCCTCAGCTTTAAATCCTGATGAACAGTGTCCTGCTGACCCCCTGCAGAGACACATAAGGCTGCTGTGCCCCATCTGTCCCCTGACAGGACGCAACAGCTCAAATCTGGAGGCTGAAGTTTTTTTTAGAGCAGTTTGGAGAGTAAATGCCACCTGTGGGAATCTTGAGAGGGGCTGAAGTGTTCTGTGAACGCATATTCATCACCTTAATGAGTGGTATCATGTGACCGCTCACACAGGAAGAAGCTTCGGCGCCAGGAGTCGGGACTGAGGTGCAGGAGGAAGAGTCCGTTCAGCGCGCTGTGAGGAGGGTGAGTATGATGGGCGGGAGAGGAGAAGAAGGACAGGGGAGGAGGAGGACGGGGGAGCCACCCATACAAGGATGGGAGGGGGGAACGGAGCCACGCATATAAGGATGGGAGGAGGTGGGGGGAAGGAAGCCACACATGCAAGGATGGGAGGAGGGGGGACGGAGCCACGCATAAAAGGATGGGAGGAGGTGGGGGGAACGAAGCCACGCATACAAGGATGGGAGGAGGGGGGAGCAAATCCACGCATATAAATATGGGAGGAGGGGGAGCAGAGCCACGCATACAGGATGGGAGGGGGGTGAGATGAGCCATGCATACAGGATGGGAGGAGGGGAGATGAGCCATGCATACAGGATGGGGGGGAGATGAGCCATGCATACAAGATGGGAGGGGGGCATTATACAGTATGGAGCATCATGTGTGGCCATTATACAGTATTGAGCATCATGTGGGGTCATTATACAGTATTGAGCATCACGCAGGGTCATCATACAGTATGGAGCATCATGTGTGGCCATTATACAGTATAAAGCACTGTGTGGCCATTATACAGTATGGAACATCATGTGTGGCCATTATACAGTATAGAGCACTGTGTGGTCATTATACAGTATGGAGCATCATGTGTGGGCATTATACAGTATTGGGCATCATGTGTGGTCATTTTACAGTATGGTGCACTGTGTGGCCATTATACAGTATGGAGCATCATGTGTGGCCATTATACAGTATGGAGCATTATGTGTGGCCATTATACAGTATGGAGCATCATGTGTGGCCATTATACAGTATTGAGCATCATGTGGGGTCGTTATACAGTATGGAGGACTGTGTGGCCATTATACAGTACTAGATGGTGGCCCGATTCTAATGCATCGGGTATTCTAGAATATGCATGTCCACGTAGTATATTGCACAGCCACATAGTATATTGCCCAGCCACGTAGTATATTGCCCAGCCACGTAGTATATTGGCCAGCCACGTAGTATATTGCCCAGTCACATAGTATATTGATCAGCTACGTAGTATATTGCCCAGCGACGTAGTATATTGCCCAGCCACGTAGTATATTGCCCAGCGACGTAGTATATTGCCCAGTCACGTAGTATATTGCCCAGCCACATAGTATATTGCCCAGTTACGTAGTATATTGCCCAGCGACATAGTATATTGCCCAGCCACGTAGTATATTGCCCAGTCACGTAGTATATTGCCCAGCCACGTAGTATATTGCCCAGTCACGTAGTATATTGCCCAGCCACGTAGTATATTGCCCAGCCACGTAGTATATTGCCCAGCCACATAGTATATTGCCCAGTCACGAAGTATATTACCCAGCCGCGTAGTATATTGCCCAGTTACGTAGTATATTGCCCAGCCATGTAGTATATTGCTCAGTCATGTAGTATATTGGCCAGCCACGTAGTATATTGCCCAGTTACATAGTATATTGCCCAGCGACATAGTATATTGCCCAGCCACGTAGTATATTGCCCAGTCACGTAGTATATTGCCCAGCCACGTAGTATATTGCCCAGCCACGTAGTATATTGCCCAGTCACGAAGTATATTACCCAGCCACTTAGTATATTGCCCAGTTACGTAGTATATTGCCCAGCCATGTAGTATATTGCTCAGTCACGTAGTATATTGGCCAGCCACGTAGTATATTGGCCAGCCACGTAGTATATTGGCCAGCCACGTAGTATATTGGCCAGCCATGTAGTATATTGCCCAGCCACGTAGTATATTGCCCAGCCACGTAGTATATTGCCCAGCCACGTAGTATATTGCACAGCCACGTAGTATATTGCACAGTGACGGAGTATACAGCACAGAGCCACATAGTATACAGACTTAAAATAAAAAATAAACATATACTCACCTTCCGAAGGCCCGTTGAAGTCCTGGCCCTGTGTGTGGTGCACGTGGCAGCTTCCGGTCCCAGGGTTGGTATGAGCGCAGGACCTGTGATGACGTCGCTGTCACATGACCGTGACGTCATGGCAGGTCCTTCTCGCATACCATCCTTGCCACCGGAACCTGCCGCTTGCATGGAGCGGTCACCGGAGCGTCGCGAGGAGCGGGAAAGGCGGTGGATGGTGAGTATAGCAGGTTTTTTTTTTATTATTATTTTTAACATGACATATTTTTACTATTGATGCTGCATAGGCAGCATCAATAGTAAATAGTTGGGGACACACAGGGTTAATAGCAGCGGTAACTGAGTGCGTTACACCGCGGCCCATTACCGCTGCCATTAACCCTGTGTGAGCGGTGACTGGAGGGGATTATGGAGCGGGTGCTGGGCACTGACTGCAGGGGAGTAGGGGAGGGACTAATCGGATTGTGCCCGTTGCTGATTGGTCGCGGCAGCCATGACAGACAGCTGCCGAGACCAATCAGCGACGCGGGATTTCCGGTACGGAAGTTGAGGACAGAAAGACGGAAGTACCCCTTAGACAATTATATATATAGGCACTAAAAAAGAAGAGATAACACGGCACCACTGCTACCAAGATCCCAATATTCCCACAGCTATGTGCCGCTGCTGTGCCCTTTTATGCCTTAAAACGGACACTCAGGTGCATCTGATCCAGTTAGATATGAAAGTCCAAATGTAGAAAAAACAAGAGTGCACTCACCGGTCCTGTAAAATGTGATCCTTTATTTAGAACATATGCAGGTAACCTTAGGGAGAACGTGGAGTGAACGGATGACGGCCGTTTTGTGCTACCGCACTTCTACGGGTCCTGATGTTTTTTCTACATTTGGACAATTATATATATATATATAGAGCATCATGTGTGGCCATTATACAGTATAGAGCACTGTGTGGCCATTATACAGTATAGAGCACTGTGTGGCCATTATACAGTATGGAGCATCATGTGGGGCCATTATAGAGTATTGAGCATCACGTGGGGTCTTTATACAGTATGGAGCTCTGTGTGGCCATATTTTTTGCTTATAATTATTGTTTATGAAACAGTGTGATCAGCAGTGCTAAATGGGTATGGCTGGGGTGTGGATATGGGTGTGACTAGTTGTGAAATGGGTGTGGTCACAGGCATGACCTAAAATTTGCCGCGCCGCGCATAGCGTGCCGCAAACATTGTCCCTCTTTCCCTTTTACAAAAGTTGGGAGGTATGATACCGCATTTGCCAGATCGCGGCAAGTGCTGCAAATGTCCACAAATCCCATAGGGAATGAATGGGGCCGAACGCAGTGTTGCCGTAAGTGATCCGTTACGCGGCAGATGTGGAAAAACTGTCGGCTCTGCTGCAAAAGGCGACTTTCACATCAGCGATTTTTGACAAAGTAACTGCCGATAGTGTCATACTCACCAAAGGGGGAGGCAGCACTAAAAGTGCCTAGGGCAGCAGAAACTATAAATACGGCCCTGCCTATAGCTGATACAGACAGGGGTCAGGACATAGGAACATCCTCAGTGAGCAGCTGCTGTGCTGACACTGGCCGGCTCACTGACGATGCCTCTGCTGCAGGGACTGGGCTGGAGTCTGTCATCACACCGTCCATACACCTGACACACGCTCAGTCACACTCACCGGGGGCTGCGCTGCTCCTGACTGTGACTATCTGAGAAGAAAATTGCTGAGCCCGCGCTCAGCAGGGATTGGACGGTGGAGTCCCACCCTCCTGTGTGGCTCAGCACTGGATGCCTCAGCACAGCTGTCTGCACAGTGACGCTCCTCCTCACCGCTCCTGCTTATGAAAACTGAACGCTGGGCCCCCCAGCTCAGGGGCGCCATACACCGGTAAGGGTAATAATGCCCTGATGGCAGCCCTGACTGCGACTATTGTGGAGGCCAACCCAATAGGCTGAAATCAATTCTGCTGAATATAAAAAATAATTAATAACTGTGACTTAATATTAACCCCATTCTGACATCGGACGTACTATCCCGTCAAGGTGGTATGGGCCCGTATGACCACCTACGGGATAGTACATCATCACCGATCAGCTGTGCTCACGGAGGGAGCGCGGCCGGGTGTCAGCTGACTATCACAGCTGACATCCAACACTATGTGCCAGGAGCAGTCACAGACCACTCCTGGCACATTAACCCCCGGAACACTGCGATCAAACATGATCGCAGCGTTCCGACGGCATAGGGAAGCTTCGCGCAGGGAGGGGGCTCCCTGCGTGCTTCCCTGAAACCCTCGGAGCAACGTGATGTGATCGCGTTGCTCCGAGCGTCTCCTCCGTCCTCCTCCCTGCAGGCCCCGGATCCAAAATGGCAGCGGGGCCCCTTCCGGGTCCTGCAGGGAGGCGGCTTGCAAGCGCCTGCTCAGAGCAGGCGCCAGCATGCCTCCTGCAGTGCCTGTCAGATTGCTGATCAGCGATCTGACACTATATAGTCATGTCCCCCTCCGGGACAAAGTAAACAAGTAAGAAAAAATATATTTACATGTGTAAAAAAAAAAATATATATATATATATATATGTTGTTACAATAAATAAATTTCTTTATCTAAATAAAAAAAAAACAATAAAAGTACACATATTTAGTATCGCCACGTTCGTAACGACCCGACCTATAAAACTGTCCCACTAGTTAACCCCTTCAGTGAACACCGTAAAAAAAAACGAGGCAAAAAACAACGCTTTATTATCATACCGCTGAACAAAATGTGGAATAACACGCGATCAAAAAGAGGGATATAAAAAAAATGGTACCGCTGAAAACGTCATCTTGTCCGGCAAAAAACGAGCCGCCATACAGAGTCATCAGCGAGAAAATAGATAAGTTATAGTTCTCAGAATAAAGCGATGCAAAAATAATTACTTTTTATATAAAATAGTTTTCAGTTTATAAAAGCGCCAAAACATAAAAAATTATATAAATGAGGTATCGCTGTAATCATACTGACCCGAAAAATAAAACTGCTTTATCCATTTTACCAAACGTGGAACGGTATAAATGCTGGTTTTTGGTCATTCTGCCTCACAAAAATCGGAATAAAAAGCGATCAAAAAAGTCACGTGCCCAAATATGGTACCAATAAAATGTCAACTCGTCCCGCAAAAAAACAAGACCTGACATGACTCTGTGGACCAAAATATAGAAAATTATAGCTCTCAAAATGTGGAGACGCAAAAACAATTTTTTGCAATTAAAAGCGTCTTTTAGTGTGTGACAGCTGCCAATCATAAAAATCCGCTAAAAAAACTGCTATAAATGGTAAATCAAGCCCCCCTTCATCACCCCCTTAGTTAGGGAAAAATAATAAAATAAAACAAAATGTATTTATTTCCATTTTCCCATTAGGGTTAGGGTTGGGGCTAAAGTTAGCGTTAGGGCTAAAGTTAGGGTTGGGGTTAAAGTTAGGGATGGGGCTAAAGTTAGGAATGGGGCTAAAGTTAGGGTTAGGTTTTGGATTACATTTACGGTTGGGGTTAGGGGTGTGGTTAGGGTTATGGTTGGGATTAGGGTTAGGGGTGAGTTGGAGTTAGGGGTGTGGTTAGGGTTGGGATTACGGTTGGAGTTAGGGTTATGGTTGGGATTAGGGTAGGAGCGTGTTCGGGTTAGGGGTGTGGTTAGGGTTATGGTTAGGGTTGGGATTAGAGTTAGGGGTGTGTTTCGGTTAGGGTTTCAGTTAGAATTGGGGGGTTTCCACTGTTTAGGCACATCAGGGCTCTCCAAACACGACATGGCATCTGATCTCAATTCCAGCCAATTTTGCATTGAGAAGTCAAACGGCGCTCCTTCCCTTCTGAGCTCTGCCATGTGCCCAAACAGTGGTTTACCCCCACATATGGGGTATCAGCATACTCAGGACAAATTGTACAACATTTGGGGTCCAATTTCTTCTGTTAGCCTTGGGAAAATAAAAAATTGGGGATGAAAAGATCATTTTTGTGAAAAAATATGAATTTTTATTCTTACGGCTCTACATTATAAACTTCTGTGAAGCACTTGGTGGGTCAAAGTGCTCACCACACATCTAGATAGGTTCCTTAGGGTGTCTACTTTCCAAAATGGTGTCACTTGTAGGGGGTTTCTACTGTTTAGGCACATCAGGGGCTCTCCAGACGCGACATGGCATCCTATCTCAATTCCAGTCAATTTTACATTGAGAAGTCAAACGGCGCTCCTTCCCTTCCGAGCTCTGCCATGCGCCCAAACAGTGGTTTACCCCCACATATGGGGTATCGGCGTTCTTAGGACAAATTGCACAACAACTTCTGTAGTCCAATTTCTCCTGTTACCCTTGGTAAAATAAAACAAATTGAAGCTGAAGTAAATTTTTTGTGAAGAAAAGTTGTGTTAATTTTTTTTTAAACATTCTAAAAATTCCTGTGAAACACCTGAAGGGTTAATAAACTTCTTTAATGTGGTTTTGAGCACCTTGAGGGGTGCAGTTTTTAGAATGGTGTCACACTTGGGTATTTTCTATCATATAGACCCCTCAAAGTGACTTCAAATGAGATGTGGTCCCTAAAAAAAAATGGTGTTGCAAAAATGAGAAATTGCTGGTCAACTTTTAACTCTTAAAACTCCCTAACGAAAAGCAATTTTGGTTCCAAAATTGTGCTGATGTAAAGTAGACATGTGGGAAATGTTTCTTATTAAGTCTTTTGTGTGACATATCTATGTGATTTAAGGGCATAAAAATTCAAAGTTGGAAAATTGCGAAATTTTCGCCAAATTTCAATTTTTTTCACAAATAAACGCAGGTAATATCAAATAAATTTTACCACTATCATGAAGTACAATATGTCACAAGAAAACAATGTCAGAATCATCAGGATCCGTTGAAGCGTTCCAGAGTTATAACCTCATAAAGGGACAGTGGTCAGAATTGTAAAAATTGTCCAGGTCATTAACGTGCAAACCACCCTTGGGGGTAAAGGGGTTAAGCAGGATTAAGTATGCCCTCTACATACAATGTGAGTCTCCACAGAACCCCATACATGCGGTATGAAGCCACACACAGCCCCCTACATACAGTATGGGCCCTCACATAGCTCCATATATACAGTGGTGTGAAAAACTGCCCCCCTTCCTGATTTCTATTCTTTTTCATGTTTGTCACACTTTAATGTTTCAGATCAACAAACAAATTTAAATATTAGACAAAGATAGCACAAAATGCAGATTTTAAATGATGGTCTTTATTAATATACCTAATTTGGACGTGTCCGTGTGTCTGTGCACAGTGAGTCATCCACAGTTGGGCGTAACCATAGATACCTAAGGAGAAGAGCTCCCCCTGGTGGCGAGTTAAGGCATAAGCCTTTTCTGAATCTTAGCCTGTGAGACAACACTGTGAGGCATGTTTGCAAAGATGGATCAAATTGAGCGTGCTGCTGCACATAGAGAAGCGAATCTCATACGGATGCATAACCTGCATCTTAATGAAACAGAAGATGAACAAAATTGTCGAAGAACTGCTGATGCAGCCAGGGCCGCCATCAGGGCATTACTGCCCTTACTACTGTATGGGGCCCGATGAACAGTAGCAAAAAGGGGGGCCAGGATGCGCTGGCAGCCCGGGCCCCCCTCCCTTGCTACTGCTGGTCGGGCCCCAGGCGCAATAGTTCATGGCCGCTGCAAGCCAGATGCATAACAACACTGCAGTGATTTAAAAATACAGCTACAGTGTTGTTAGTGCATCTGGCGTCCAGAAATGGGTGCTGTACCTTTAATCAGCAGCAGGCCCAAGTGCACCATGGTCCTGACGCCG
This sequence comes from Ranitomeya variabilis, assembly GCF_051348905.1. Lineage (NCBI taxonomy): Eukaryota > Metazoa > Chordata > Amphibia > Anura > Dendrobatidae > Ranitomeya > Ranitomeya variabilis. The sequence continues at coordinate 1,062,321,437 of NC_135232.1, read as the reverse complement.
GTCTTGTGACATGCTGCGCACTCTTCTTAATGTAGGCGCAGACTGCAGAGCAGCATGTCATGTTTGTGGGAGACAGGAGAAGATACTGAAGTTGGCAGTGAACAGGGAGAGGAGGCGGGCAGTGTGTGAGGACTCAGAGGAAGCTGCAGAGAGGAGAGAGGTGAGAGAGGAGACCGGAGTCTGCTGATCTGAGAGAGGAGAGGGGAGGCTGCTGAGGTGAAGAGATGAGAGGCTGCTGAGGTGAGGAGATGGGAGGCTGCTAAGGGGAGGATATGAGAGGCTGCTGAGGTGAGGAGAGGGGAGGCTGCTGAGGTGAGGAGATGGGAGGCTGCTGAGGTGAGGACATGGGAGGCTGCTGAGGTGAGGACATGGGAGGCTGCTGAGGTGAGGAGATGGGAGGCTGCTGAGGAGATGGGAGGTTGCTGAGGTGAAGAGATGGGAGGCTGCTAAGGGGAGGATATGAGAGACTGCTGAGGTGAGGAGAGGGGAGGCTGCTGAGGTGAGGAGATGGGAGGCTGCTGAGGTGAGGAGAGGGGAGGCTGCTGAGGTGAGTAGAGGGAAGGCTGCTGAGGTGAGGAGAGGGGAGGCTGCTGAGGTGAGGAGATGGGAGGCTGCTGAGGTGAGGAGAGGGGAGGCTGGTGAGGAGATGGGAGGCTGCTGAGGTGAGGAGATGGGAGGCTGCTGAGGTGAGGAGAAGGGAGGCTGCTGATGGGAGTGAGGAGATGGGAGGCTGCTGAGGTGGCTGCATCTGGCAGGGTGAGGCTGCTGAGGGAATTCTGCATCTGGCCGGGGTAGGCTAGTGAGGGGAGGCTGCATCCGGCAGGTGGAGGCTGCTTACGCAAGTGAAGAAAGGCTGCTGAGGGAAGTCTGCATCCTGCATCCAACAGGGTGAGGCTGAGGAGGCGGTTCCCCTAACAGTTTAAATCGCCCCCCATTCAAAATAAAACCATAGAATAAAAAAAATACACGTTTGGCATTGCCGCGTTCAGAATCGCCCGATCTATTGGATCGCCCCTACATCAGGGCAATGGGGTACTCAGCACCGGGTCCTTCGGTTCAGGGGATGTCACGGTGGCCTGACCCGGTCCGTGGCCCTTTGAGGGGCGTCCAATTAAAGTCGTAATTTGTATAATGTTCGTGATGCCACCTGTGGTATTCGGTCAGGGTGTCATGTCGGACGCTGTTCAGACCAGGTCGTCCAACAGACAGCGGTAATTCCGCTTTTGACCACTATTTGCTCATTGGCATCTGCTAGATTTTATCTAGCTGTTCCGGGCATAATTTACCTAATCCTCGGATTGGAAGCTGGGCCATTCCCATGGCCTTTAAATAGTTCTCCTGTTCATTGGGCGTCACCGATTATAGCTTCTGTCTTGTGCGTTGTTATCTCAGTCTGGAGTGGAGAGCTGGTTGTTGATGATTCGTTGCTGGTGGTGTATTTTCCTCTGTCTTATTTACTCCTTCCCTATTTGTATTTATTTTGCCCTGCACATTTATAGTGTATTCCTGAGTGACTGCGGCGTGGTGTATATTTTCCTTTATCCTTGTCTGTGCTAACTGTGGGTATTGGAATATTACCTCTTCACTGGGTGGAGGGCGGAGGTATCAGCCTAGGGTTAAAACAGGAGTCAGGGCGAGGTTCGAGGCCTGGACATGCACACCATCAGTGTAAACTCCAGGTAGAGGGTCAGTCAGGATTTCCCTAGTCTGAGGGAAACTGCAGGGGTCCGGGTTATTAGCTCTCGCTCACCTAGTCTTCCCGTGACACAGGGTGACCGACGCTGCTTAGGGGTCCGCTGGGGTGATGTTATGGCAGCTAGATGGTATACCTTCCCACAGGTGAAGTGTATCCCCAGGGCTTCCCAGAGTGTAGATGGTGGATAGTGAGAGGCGCAGTAAAGAATGAGGACACAAGGTTGCAATCTCTTTACCTTTACTGAAGGCTTCAGTGTCCACAGTCCTGGGTGCCGGATCACAGGGTAGGCAGAGTCCGGCCGGTCTGAAGGCAAATCCAGAGTCTCCTTATTCAGGTGGAATGCAATAGCCTTCCTATGTGCACAGTAACACAGTAGGTCCTCACTTGCTTAAGCTCTAATGAAGTCCTCACTGTTATTACTCTTCTCTCTCTGTTCCCCGTGGTTGGATAGAACAAAACTCATATGACTGATGGCCTGAGGCTTGTTTATAGGGACCCCAGAGACGCCCCGACCCCCACAAGTTGCCACCGTGTCGTCTTGGGTATTAAGGTCGGGCAGCCAACTTGGAATTGACTGTCCTACCAGTCTCTGAAGCAATGGCGTAGAGCACTTTACTCCCTCAGTATTCTGGCTACCGGAACGCGCACCGGAAGGATGCAGCTCCTCTCATTTACTATCCTCTCTGGTATCCACTTGTTGCTATGCCTTCGTTTCTCACTCACTGCAATACACTTCCTTTCAATGTCTCTTTCTTTGGATGCTGCTGCACGTGGGGCAGGTGCAGCTCCGTGGACCCTCGTCCTCCTCAGACCGTAGTCTGGATCTGACTGGACCTCGCTCCAGCCAGCTCGGTCTGGAGACCTTTCTCTCTCAGTCTCCAGCCAGGAACTCTCTGACTAACTTTCCCTCCAACTACCAGTTGTGTCTATCGGATAGAACAAAACCCGTATGACTGATGGCCTGAGGCTTGTTTATATGGACCCTAGAGACGCCCCGACCCCCACAAGTTGCCACTGTGTCTTCTTAGGTATTAAGGTCGGGCAGCCAACTTGGAATTGACTGTCCTGCCAGTCTCTGAAGCAATGGCGTAGAGCAGAGGTGTCAAACTGCATTCCTTGAGGGCCGCCAACAGGTCATGTTTTCAGGATTTCCTTAGCATTCCACAAGGTGCTGGAATCATTCTGTGCAGGTGATTAAATTATCACCTGTGCAATACAAGGAAATCCTGAAAACATGACCTGTTGGCGGCCCTCGAGGAATGCAGTTTGACACCTCTGGCGTAGAGCACTTTACTCCCTCGGTATTCTGGCTACCGGAACGCGCACCAAAAGGATGCAGCTCCTCTCGTCTACTATCCTCTCTGGTATCCACTTGTTGCTATGCCTTCATTTCTCACTCACTGCAATACACTTCCTTTCAATGTCTCTTTCTTTGGATGCTGCTGCACGTGGGGCAGGCGCAGCTCCGAGGACCCTCGTCCTCCTCAGACCGTAGTCTGGATCTGACTGGACCTCGCTCCAGCCAGCTCGGTCTGGAGACCTTTCTCTCTCAGTCTCCAGCCAGGAACTCTCTGACTAACTTTCCCTCCAACTACCAGTTTTACCTAACTGTGAGGAGTGGCCTAATAGATAGAACCTTTGCTCCCCCGGTGGCTGGAGTGTGAAGTGTGTGGTTTGTCTGTGATACCTGGACAGGAGATCTCCTGTTATGAGCTATACTTTTGGGCTCCCTCTTGTGGTCACTCGCGGTATGGCTCTTGGATTCTCTTTCCTCAGGTTGGTAGTCACCTGTTCGTTAAGACTCTGGGTGTTTCTATTTAAACTTCCTGGAGTCTTAGTCCATTGCCTGGCATCCATGTAATCAGTCCTTGTCTGGTTGCTCTTGTCTACTGGTCCTGATTTTTGCAACATAAGCTAAGTCCTGCTTTCTTGTTTTTTGTTTATTTGTATTATTCTGTTTTTTGTCCAGCTTGTTCATAATGTGATTCCTGATTTTGCTGGAAGCTCTTAGGGGGCTGATATTCTCCCCCCATACCGTTAGTCGGTACGGGGGTTCTTGGATATTCAGCGTGGATATTTTAGTAGGGTTTTTCGCTGACCACATAAGTCCGCTTTCTATATTTCTGCTATTATTTAGTGGGCCTCTCTTTGCTGAATCTAGTTCATACTTACGTTTGTCCTTTCCTCTTACCTCACCGTTATTATTTGTTGGGGGCCTGTATCTACTTTGGGGTATCTTTCTCTGGAGGCAAGTGAGGTCTGTATTTTCTCTGAAAGGGTTAGTTAGATCTCCGGCTGGCGCGAGACGTCTAGAACCAACGTAGGCACGTTCCCCGGCTGCTATTATTTGTGGGCTAGTATCAGGTATGTGGTCAGCTCAGTTACCACCTCCCTAAGAGCTAGTTTTTATGTCTGCAGACTTTGCTGAAGACCCTGAGATCCTCTGCCATTAGGATCACTATAGTATGCCAGGCCACTGAATAGTTAATGCATTGCAGAAGTGGGATTAAAAGAAAAAAGAAGTTCTGAGTTGTTTTTTTTTTCTTCCTTCCCCTTTACCTCTGAATGGCTTGAAACTCTGCTGCAGACATGAATGTGCAAACTCTGATTACTAGTGTGGATCAGCTTGCTGCTCGTGTGCAGAGCATTCAGGATTTTGTTATTGGCAGTCCTATGTCAGAGCCTAAGATTCCTATTCCTGAGCTGTTCTCTGGAGATCGATTTAAATTTAGGAATTTTAGGAATAATTGTAAATTGTTTCTATCTTTGAGACCTCATTCGTCTGGAGACTCAGCTCAGCAAGTTAAAATTGTTATCTCCTTCTTGCGGGGCGACCCTCAGGATTGGGCTTTCTCATTGGCGCCAGGAGATCCGGCATTGGCGAATATTGATGCGTTTTTTCTGGCGCTCGGATTGCTTTATGAGGAGCCCAATCTTGAAATTCAGGCAGAGAAGGCTTTGCTGGCTATTTCTCAGGGCCAGGATGAAGCCGAAGTGTATTGCCAAAAATTTCGGAAATGGTCCGTGCTTACTCAGTGGAATGAGTGTGCTCTGGCCGCAAATTTCAGAAATGGCCTTTCTGAAACCATTAAGAATGTGATGGTGGGCTTTCCCATTCCTACAAGTCTGAATGATTCTATGATGCTGGCCATTCAGATTGATCGGCGTTTGCGGGAGCGCAAATCCGCTAATCCTTTGGCGGTGTTGTCTGAACAGACGCCTGATTTAATGCAATGTGATAGAATTCAGACTAGAACTGAACGGCAAAATCATAGACGTCAGAATGGGTTGTGTTTTTACTGTGGTGATTCTACACATGTTATATCAGCATGCTCTAAACGCCTAACAAAGTTTGTTAGTCCTGTCGCCGTTGGTAACTTACAGCCTAAATTTATTTTGTCTGTGACTTTAATTTGCTCATTGTCTTCCTACCCTGTTATGGCGTTTGTGGATTCAGGCGCTGCCCTGAGTCTTATGGACTTGTCGTTTGCCAGGCGCTGTGGTTTTGTCCTGGAGCCTTTAGAAAATCCTATTCCTCTTAGAGGAATTGATGCTACGCCATTGGCGGAGAATAAACCGCAGTATTGGACACAAGTGACCATGTGCATGACTCCTGAACATCGGGAGGTGATTCGTTTTCTTGTTCTGCATAAAATGCATGATTTGGCCTTTTTGGGTCTGCCATGGTTACAGGCTCATAATCCTGTTCTGGATTGGAGGGCTATGTCTGTGTCAAGTTGGGGTTGTCAGGGAATTCATTGCGATTCCCCGTCGGTGTCTATTGCTTCCTCCACTCCTTCAGAAGTTCCTGAGTTTTTGCTTGACTATCAGGATGTGTTCAGTGAGTCCAGGTCCAGTGCTCTTCCTCCTCATAGGGACTGTGACTGCGCTATAGATTTGATTCCTGGTAGCAAGTTTCCTAAGGGACGATTATTTAATCTGTCGGTACCTGAGCATGCCGCGATGCGTTCTTATATAAAGGAGTCTTTGGAGAAAGGACATATTCGTCCATCCTCTTCCCCTCTTGGTGCGGGATTCTTTTTTGTGGCCAAGAAAGACGGATCTTTGAGACCTTGTATAGACTATCGGCTTCTGGATAAAATCACGGTTAAATTTCAGTACCCTCTGCCACTATTGTCGGACTTGTTTGCTCGGATTAAGGGTGCCTGTTGGTTCACCAAGATAGATCTTCGTGGTGCGTACAACCTTGTGCGCATTAGGCAGGGAGATGAATGGAAAACTGCATTTAATACGCCCGAAGGTCATTTTGAGTACTTGGTGATGCCTTTTGGGCTCTCTAATGCTCCTTCAGTGTTTCAATCCTTTATGCATGACATCTTCCGGAAGTATCTAGATAAATTTGTGATTGTTTATCTGGATGACATTTTAGTTTTTTTCTGATGATTGGGATTCTCATGTAAAGCAGGTCAGGATGGTGTTTCAGGTTTTGCGTGATAATGCTTTGTTTGTGAAGGGCTCAAAGTGTCTCTTTGGAGTGCAGAAGGTTTCCTTTTTGGGTTTTATCTTTTCCCCTTCTGCTGTGGAGATGGACCCAGTCAAGGTCCGAGCTATTCATGATTGGACTCAACCCACGTCTGTTAAGAGTCTTCACAAGTTTTTGGGTTTTGCTAATTTCTACCGTCGTTTTATTGCTAACTTTTCTAGCGTTGTTAAACCTCTGACGGATATGACCAAGAAAGGTTCTGATGTCGCTAATTGGGCTCCTGCGGCCATTGAGGCCTTCCGGGAGCTGAAGCGCCGGTTTACTTCGGCGCCTGTTTTGTGCCAGCCTGATGTCTCACTTCCCTTTCAGGTTGAAGTGGATGCTTCTGAGATTGGTGCAGGAGCTGTTTTGTTGCAGAGAGGCTCTGGTTGCTCTATGATGAAACCATGTGCTTTCTTTTCCAGGAAGTTTTCGCCGGCTGAGCGGAACTATGATGTTGGTAATCGGGAGTTGTTGGCCATGAAGTGGGCATTTGAGGATTGGCGTCATTGGCTCGAGGGAGCTAAGCATCGTGTGGTGGTCTTGACTGATCACAAGAACCTGATGTATCTCGAGTCTGCTAAACGCCTGAATCCTAGACAGGCTCATTGGTCATTGTTTTTCTCCCGTTTTGACTTTGTGGTCTCATACCTACCTGGTTCGAAAAATGTGAAGGCTGATGCTCTCTCTAGGAGCTTTGTGCCTGATTCTCCTGGAGTCTCAGAGCCGGCTGGTATTCTTAAAGAGGGAGTGATTTTGTCGGCCATTTCTCCTGATTTGCGACGTGTGTTGCAGAGATTTCAGGCTGGTAGACCTGACTCTTGTCCACCTTATAGACTGTTTGTTCCTGATAAATGGACCAGCAGAGTTATTTCCGAGGTTCATTCCTCGGTGTTGGCAGGGCATCCTGGGATTTTTGGTACCAGAGATTTGGTGGCTAGGTCCTTTTGGTGGCCTTCCTTGTCACGGGATGTGCGTGCTTTTGTGCAGTCCTGTGGGACTTGTGCTCGGGCTAAGCCTTGCTGTTCTCGTGCCAGCGGGTTGCTTTTGCCCTTGCCCGTCCCGAAGAGGCCTTGGACACACATTTCCATGGATTTCATTTCAGATCTTCCGGTGTCTCAGGGAATGTCTGTCATCTGGGTGGTGTGTGATCGTTTTTCCAAGATGGTCCATTTGGTGCCCTTGCCTAAGTTGCCTTCCTCTTCCGATCTGGTTCCTTTGTTTTTTCAGAATGTGGTTCGTTTGCACGGCATTCCTGAGAATATCGTGTCTGACAGAGGATCCCAGTTTGTGTCCAGATTCTGGCGATCTTTTTGTGCTAAGATGGGCATTGATCTGTCGTTCTCGTCTGCCTTTCATCCTCAGACTAATGGCCAAACGGAGCGAACTAATCAGACGCTGGAGGCTTATTTGAGATGTTTTGTTTCTGCGGATCAGGATGATTGGGTGACCTTCTTGCCATTGGCTGAGTTTGCCCTCAATAATCGGGCTAGTTCCGCTACTTTGGTTTCGCCATTTTTCTGCAACTCTGGTTTTCATCCTCGTTTCTCCTCGGGTCATGTTGAGCCTTCTGACTGTCCTGGGGTGGATTCTGTGGTTGATAGGTTGCAGCGGACTTGGAATCATGTGGTGGACAACTTGAAGTTGTCACAGGAGAAGGCTCAGCGTTTTGCCAACCGCCGCCGCGGTGTGGGTCCCCGACTTCGTGTTGGGGATTTGGTTTGGTTGTCTTCTCGGTTTGTCCCTCTGAAGGTTTCCTCTCCTAAGTTTAAGCCTCGCTTTATTGGTCCTTATAGAATTTTGGAGGTCCTTAATCCGGTGTCTTTTCGTTTGGATCTTCCTGTGTCGTTTGCCATTCACAATGTGTTCCATAGGTCTTTGTTGCGGCGGTACATTGTGCCTGTGGTTCCTGCTGTTGACCCTCCTGCTCCGGTCTTGGTTGAGGGCGAGTTGGAGTATGTGGTGGAGAAGATCTTAGATTCTCGTCTCTCTAGATGGAGGCTTCAGTATCTGGTCAAATGGAAGGGCTATGGTCAGGAGGATAATTCCTGGGTGGTCGCCTCTGATGTTCATGCGGCCGATTTGGTTCGTGCTTTTCACGCTGCCCATCCTGATCGCCCTGGTGGTCGTAGTGAGGGTTCGGTGACCCCTCCTTAAAGGGGGGGTACTGTTATGAGCTATACTTTTGGGCTCCCTCTTGTGGTCACTCGCGGTATGGCTCTTGGATTCTCTTTCCTCAGGTTGGTAGTCACCTGTTCGTTAAGACTCTGGGTGTTTCTATTTAAACTTCCTGGAGTCTTAGTCCATTGCCTGGCATCCATGTAATCAGTCCTTGTCTGGTTGCTCTTGTCCACTGGTCCTGATTTTTGCAACATAAGCTAAGTCCTGCTTTCTTGTTTTTTGTTTATTTGTATTATTCTGTTTTTTGTCCAGCTTGTTCATAATGTGATTCCTGATTTTGCTGGAAGCTCTTAGGGGGCTGATATTCTCCCCCCATACCGTTAGTCGGTACGGGGGTTCTTGGATATTCAGCGTGGATATTTTAGTAGGGTTTTTCGCTGACCACATAAGTCCGCTTTCTATATTTCTGCTATTATTTAGTGGGCCTCTCTTTGCTGAATCTAGTTCATACTTACGTTTGTCCTTTCCTCTTACCTCACCGTTATTATTTGTTGGGGGCCTGTATCTACTTTGGGGTATCTTTCTCTGGAGGCAAGTGAGGTCTGTATTTTCTCTGAAAGGGTTAGTTAGATCTCCGGCTGGCGCGAGACGTCTAGAACCAACGTAGGCACGTTCCCCGGCTGCTATTATTTGTGGGCTAGGATCAGGTATGTGGTCAGCTCAGTTACCACCTCCCTAAGAGCTAGTTTTTATGTTTGCAGACTTTGCTGAAGACCCTGAGATCCTCTGCCATTAGGATCACTACAATCTCCTTTATTGCCTTCAGACGTAATATCACTCCCCCTGGCGGAGGAATAATACTACTGCAATGACCAGGATTCTGGGGCGCTGCACTCTAAACCACCCCCCGACCCCCCCGTTAAATCCAGCACTCCCGGGCTGGGAAAAGAGAACATCAATACATTAGCAAAAAGACATACAAAATTTTTGAAATGCTTTAAAACAAATTAATATAACAGTGCTTCCCTTTATGGGAGGTGAGGACATTTGAACGTTGCAAACAATTAAGAACACATTTACATTGTGCGCGCGCGACTTTAAATAACAATTATTAATTAACTATGAAAGCATACCCGTATGGGTAATGGTCAATCTACTAAGTGCAAGTACAAAACAGTATTTTTCCTTTAAGTGCGAGTACCCTCTAAGGGCATACTATAAAACTTCAAAGTGCAAACCAATATGCTATTCTCACTCTTTCTTCATATGCAGGACTATCTGTCTACCCACACGGGCTCACTGCATCTTCCTTCAGTTTGTTTCTATAAAATCTAACATTTACTTTAACTTCAATTTAATTCAAAGTACATCATTAAACATTTTCTATTCCTAGCTACATACTATCACTATGTAAAACATTATTGCTATCTGACTATTTAAGGCAACATTGTCACTCTTGAAGAAAGTACAACAACTAACATTCCCTTTAAGAGGAAATCTCAAGTCTTTTCTGAGGTAGTGCAATCAAATCAATTTGCAAGTCAATCATCAACTTGTAAAACAGCAAGAACTTTCACGCTGTCATCAGGAAGTCTTCAAAAAGCTCTTTCTTGTAAAACCAGTAGAGAGCACCTTTAAGAAGGTGCAAACTATATACAGGAACAGTTTGTGAACCATTCACCGTCCATGATTCCAATGTTCTTTTGAAGAAGTAGAAAACTTGTGTAAAACTTAAAACAACAGGGATCCCGGGTAAACAAAGGGATCCTTTTAAGAGTTAACCCAGGATGGGTTTAAACAGCAAAACAAAGAACAGTTAACTATTTACATTTTATGGCCGGTTTCTTCTAGGTTTATTTGAGTTCTGTGGGCAGCAGTATTTGCCAAGGCACCAGCCGGTATCGCACACTTCCTGGCTTGGGAAGGTGAGTATCCGGATCTTCATCTGGTCCCAAGTAGACGTCATGGGTTTGTTGTTCATGTATCGTCAAGTCATTAGCTACTATTAAAGTTTGTGTAGCCTGAGTACAAGTGTTAGCGGTAGTATTGGTCCCAGTAGCGAGTCCAACGGTGGTAGTCACGCACACAGTAGTGGTGGTGTTAGTCTGAGGGGCTGTCGGTGGTTCAGCTGTTGCAGTGGCTGGGGTCGTTTTCTTGACACTAGGTGGCGCTGTTAGTGGTGCGCACCTCTTTACGTTCCGAGCGTACCATCCATTGTCTCCCCAGTAACGGATGTAAGTCACCGAGTCTCCGGGGAACAAGCTGCAGCCCGGATGCCCCCTTCCAAGGTGGGACTCCACTTCACTTCTGTCGACCCGAACCTTCGGTACCACCCCGGGTTCCTGAATGAACCCTCCCCCTCTTTGGAGATGAAAAGTCACCACTATCCCATATCTCACTGGGAGTCTGTCGTCCTGCTGGGCTTCAGCGGCCGATGCATCGCACTGGGCTTTCTGTCTACTTCTCTCCTTCCATTGCAACGCTAAGCATTGTTTATACTCCTCCCAGGTGAGAACTGCAATATAGCACCCGCACACTCCACTCCTCGAGTCATCCCAGCGAAAGATCACCCCCTCCTGGCTCACATCCACTGGTGTGCCCTCGGTCGCTAGATATAGAGGTGGCGCTCCATTAGTGGCACGGTGCATCGCTGGGGCTGGCGCAGTGGACGGTGGTCGGTCACAGTTTAGGCGGGGGACGGTCACTGGAGCCGGATCGGTCGGTGGGGCAGGGGTGTGTTCTGTACCTGCGTCTGATGTGGTTCCACCGATGACGATCCGCTCCGTTGATGAGGACGCTGGAGTCGGCGGCGGCTCGGGCCACAGTTCTTCCAATGAGACCTTCTTGCACAGCTCCGACTTCCACTCCTTCACAGCTTCTGGCTCTGTGTCCTGGAGTTTAGGGTTCGGCTCCTCCACCTGTGGATCCAAGACGCCTGGGCCCTCCGGCAGTGGTGAGGTCAGGTTCGCTTCCAGTTGTCTGAGATGGTCCGGGGTCACTTCGTCGTCATTCAGGTACCCGTTGGTCACCATCTCTGCTTCTGGACCTTTCGGTAGCACACGCACGTTGCTCCTCCATTTTCTCGGGGTCAAGCTCCTTCTCCACCCGGTTCCCGCCGTTGCCAATAAGGGGGCGGACCTCCCTGGCTGCTGGGCACATCGTCATCTCGTAGCAGTAGTCAGAGGGGGCGGTCGCCACTTTTGGTGTTTCTTTGGTAGTCTCCTCCCATGTTGGCACGCCCTTCTTCTTCTACGCTCCTCGTGGCGCTGTAATGGCGGCAGTTTTGGCGGGAATTTTGGCGGCAAATGGCGATGCACAGTTCTTAAGTAAATCACAGTTCGAATACAATTCTGGCACAGTTCTTAGGCACGCATAACCCGATTCTTCAGGCTTAAGTACATCCTGTTCGTGATGCCAAGATTTGGATCGCCCCCACGTCAGGGCAATGGGGTACTCGGCACCGGGTCCTTCAGTTCGGGGGATGTCACGGTGGCCTGACCTGGTCCGTTGCCCTTTGGGGGGCGTCCAATTAAAGATGTAGTTTGTATAATGTTCGTGATGCCACCTGTGGTATTCGGTCAGGGTCACCGACGCTGCTTAGGGGTCCGCTGGGGTGATGTTATGTCAGCTAGATGGTATACCTTCCCACAGGTGAAGTGTATCCCCAGGGCTTCCCAAAGTGTAGATGGTGAGAGGCACAGTAAAGAATGAGGACACAAGGTTGCAGTCTCTTTACCTTTACTGAAGGCTTCAGTGTCCACAGTCCAGGGCACCGGATCACAGGGTAGGCAGAGTCCGGCCGGTCTGAAGGCAAATCCTGAGTCTACTTATTCGGGTGGAATGCAATAGCCTTCCTATGCGCACAGTAACACAGTAGGTCCTCACTTGCTTAAGCTCTAATGAAGTCCTCACTGTTATTACTCTTCTCTCTCTGTTCCCCGTGGTCGGATAGAACAAAACCCGTATGACTGATGGCCTGAGGCTTGTTTATAGGGACCCTAGAGACGCCCCGACCCCCACAAGTTGCCACCGTGTCATCTTAGGTATTAAGGTCGGGCAGCCAACTTGGAATTGACTGTCCTACCAGTCTCTGAAGCAATGGCGTAGAGCACTTTACTCCCTCAGTATTCTGGCTACCGGAATGCGCACCAGAAGGATGCAGCTCCTCTCATTTACTATCCTCTCTGGTATCCACTTGTTGCTATGCCTTCGTTTCTCACTCACTGCAATACACTTCCTTTCAATGTCTCTTTCTTTGGATTCTGCTGCACGTGGGGCAGGCGCAGCTCCGTGGACCCTCGTCCTCCTCAGACCGTAGTCTGGATCTGACTGGACATCGCTCCAGCCAGCTCGGTCTGGAGACCTTTCTCTCTCAGTCTCCAGCCAGGAACTCTCTGACTAACTTTCCCTCCAACTACCAGTTTTACCTAACTGTGAGGAGTGGCCTAATAGATAGAACCTTTGCTCCCCCCGGTGGCTGGAGTGTGAAGTGTGTGGTGTGTCTGTGATACCTGGACAGGAGATCTCCTTTATTGCCTTCAGACGTAACCAGGACCAGGACTCTGGGGCGCTGCACTATCAATACATAAAAAGAATTAATCTGATCGGTAAACGGCGTAACACAGAAAAAAAAATCAAAAAACGACAGAATTACTTTTTTTTTGGTCGCTGCAACATTGCATTAAAATGCAATAATGGGAGATAAAATGATCAAATCTACACCAAGATGGTATCAATAAAAACGCCAGATCGGCATGCAAAACATAAGCCCTCACCCAGGCTCAGATCACACAAAATGGAAACATTACGGGTCTCAGAAAATGACTTCTTTTTTCTCTTTTGACAAACTTTGGATTTTTTTTTCACCACATAAATAAAAACAAATCTATACATGTTAGGTATCTACAAACTCGTAATGACCTGGAGAATCATAATGGCAGGTCAGTTTTAGCATTTGGTGAACATGGTAATGAAAGCTACCAAAAGCAATTGTAGAATTCCACTTTTTTGCAATTTCACTGCACAATTTTTTCCCATTTTCCAGTACATTATTTGGTAAAACCAATCCTGTCAATCAAAAGTACAAGTTGTCCCGCTAAAAACAAGCCCTCACATGGTTATGTTGATAGAAAAATAAAAAGTAGGTATATATGATTGGGAAACATCTTTATTTGGGAAATTGGTCTGTGCTCGCAGTGCATAGACTGGCGCTTATCTCCCGGCCTGCATCCTCATACATGCTATGAGGCTGCTGAGTTCAGGTCAGGAGACCCGTGGCCCATCCATGCACCGCGGTCCAAGTGCAGACCGATATCCACCGACAGCTTCCATAAATGTACAGAAAATAGAATACAATAATCTGCAATCAGAAATACAGATTATAAAAAAGTCACAATCTGGTTTCAATTATTTAAAAAAAAATGTATGTGACTCATTCCCTTAAAGAAAAATAAAAATATATCTAAAAAGAGTATTGGGTATTTTAACAAAAGTTTAATAGGCTAGAGTCTACCTTGTCGTGGTGGCGGCTCACAATTCTTTTGGCCAGAACAAAAGCTGATATGATCTTGGAACTGTTAATGTGTGATTGGTGAGGACGTGGTGCAGAAGTGGAGTTGTTCCAAGAGTGGGTGGTGGGACTGTGGAAGATTTCAGGGGTGTAGGCGGAGCTGGGGGTAGAGCCTGGGCGGAGTCTCAAGGGGGCCCAAAAATGTTTACAGTATGGGGCCCTGAAATTCCTAGTGGCAGCCCTGCCTACAAGTAACACACTCTCCTCTGTGTGGCTGATGTTCATGTGCAGCTCCTCTTCTCCGGCTCACAGCAGCACAGTCCCAGCACCTCACCTCTTTCCTCCTCTGCAGTGTCTGCAAGAGGTCATTTATATAGAGTGATAAAAGATGATTTTTCCACAAGAAGGCATCTGATATGAGACACACAGGGATCACTCTCCTCAGCAGTCTATATCTTGTATTCCCATAGTAGTAGTTTATGTAGGTCACATGTGGTGACAGATTCCCTTTAAGTGCCCCCCTACCTCCATGCTGCCCCCTTACAATGCTGGGCCCCCTCTTCACACTGTTCTTTTACACTGTGTCTCTCCAATACTGTCCTGTCTTTATACTGTAGCCCATCCTTACACTTCCCCTACAACATACTGGCCCTCACACTGTGCCCTCACACTGTACTCCCATGATGTCCTCTCTCTGTACTGCCTCTTCAACAGTGCCCAGGTGACTTGCTGCTGTACATCACATTGACCTTGGAAGCGCCCACAGTCAGAGCTTCAGTTGTGCTCACATCTTAAAGACATAAGTACAATTGAATACAGGGAGCCGGCATTATACATATTCTCTGAGCTGGCTGCCAGTTTAAAGGGACTCTGTCACCTGAATTTGGAGGGAACAATTTTCAGTCATATGGGCGGGGTTTTCGGGTGTTTGATTCACCCTTTCCTTACCCATTGGCTGCATGCTGGCTGCAATATTGGATTGAAGTTCATTCTCTGTCCTCCGTAGTACATGCCTGCACAAGGCAATCTTGCCTTACGCAGGCGTGTACTATGGAGGACAGAGAATGAACTTCAATCCAATATTGCAGCCAGCGGGTAAGGGAAGAGTGAATCAAACACCCGAAAACCCCGCCTATATGACTGAAAATTGTTCCCTCCAAATTCAGATGACAGAGTCCCTTTAACAGTCCTCTGGGAGAATGGCTAAATGATACTCCTGCCCTGTGGCAAAATGGAGCCACTTGGGAGCCTCCTTGGACCACTTAGGCAACCCAATGGTGCCCCCTGCCGGCTTTACCGGGAGCAAAAGCCCCCCAGTTGTTTTGTCCCTGATCGGCTCCTATCCCTATTATGTTCTTACAGGGGAAGGAGTAATTCCCTATGTCCTAACCTCAGATACTACCTCCTTTTGTAGAGGGCACTCAAACTGGTACCGGTCCTAATCAGCGGTGCCTGCATTCACCTATCGCACTGAATGCCGCCCTAACATGACATGTTTCTGCAGCGCCCCAGAGTCCTGGTCATTGCAGTAATGTCGTTCTTCCACCAGGGGGAGTGATATTACGTCTGAAGGCAATAAAGGAGATCTCTTCACCAGGTAAATACAATGCATGCAACATTTTCACACTCCAGGCCAGAAGGGGGAGCTCTAAGCCTGTTTAAGGTGAACTCCCCTATATAACATCCTGATCTGGAGGGAAAAGGGGTTCAGAGTTCAGTTCCTGTCAGGAAGACAGAGGAAGAGGAGCTCTGTGGCATGAAGTGCTGCAACTCCTGGAAGAAGACACTAAAGTGAACAGATTGCAGAGAGTGTGCAGGAAAGCAGAGCACAGGAGAGGAATATCAGAGGGAGATCAGCCAGGAACAAGCTGCTTCCCTCTGGCGCAGTAATCCGGTAGCCAGCATACCGAGGGAGTAAGGATCTCTACGCTTTACTTCAGAGACTGGCAGGACAGTTAATTCCATGTTGGCTGCCCGACCTTATACCCAGGAGGCACGGTGGCAACTTGTGGGGGCTGGGGTGTCGTAGGGTCCCTGTAAAAAGCCTCAGGCCACCAGTCATACGGGTTTGTCCTATCCATACCATCTGGGGGACAGAGAGGAAGACATAACATCTAGAACATCTACAACAGTTGTGAGGACCTTACCGAGAAGCTCAGCAGGGAGGTACTACAACACACAGGCGCTAGAGGAAGGCTACTGATTTCCACCTGGATAAGGGGACTTTGGATTTGCCTTCGGACCGGCTGGACTCTGCCTACCCTGTGGTCTGTACCCTGGACTGTGGACACTGAAGCCTTTAGTAAAGGTAAAGAGACTGCAACCTTGTGTCCTCGTTATTCACTGCGCCTCACACCATCCACTATCTACACTCTGGGAAGCCCTGGGGATACACTTCACCTGTGGGAAGGTATACCATCTAGCTGTCATTACATCACCCCAGCGGACCCCTAAGCAGCGTCGGTCACCCTGACCAAATACCACAGGTGGCGTCACGAACATTATCCCTTTAAAGACCTTACCTCCATTTACAACGGACGTTCCCCTAGGGCCACGGACCGGGTCAGCCACCGTGACATCCCCACAGAATACCAAAGGACCCGGTACCGAGTACCCCGCTGCCCTACGGGGGGCGCTCCATCTTTGGCGTCACGAACAGGATCTACTTAAGCCTGAAAATCGGGTCATGTGCGCCTAAGAGAACTGTGCTAACTGTTTTGTGCTGAGAGACTGTTGCCGCCAAAATGCGCCATTGCCGGTCCGTGTGGAGCGCGAGGGGAGGAGCCATACCTTCGTGGGCGGAGCCAGCTGAAAAGAGCGCGAAGCAGGAAGACGGGTGCCATGCTGCTGCCTGGAAAGCTGGAAGTGGAGACGCCGTGCAGCAGAGCCGCAAGAAGAGATGCTGCAAAGTGCCAATTCCGGAGAGGAGCCCCGACTTCCACTAGTTTAGCAGAGGGGAGGAACGGCCATGTCCGACCCGGGAGGGGAAGTAGCGGCGGTCGCAGCGGCAGACCTAGTAGCACCCCCAGGCCTCGCAGCGGACGTGCCCGCAGGCCCCGCGACAGGTGCAGCCGCAGAGCCCGCCGCTCCTATCAGCCAGCCGGGCACCACCTCAACTACAGCGGCCATCATGCCCTTCTCCATGCCATACATACCTGGAGCAGCCTGGCTCCCACGATACTCTGGAGAACCGCATACATTAACTGACTTTAAAGAAGGAATCTGCAGCCTGCTTGAGTTTTATCCCCTGACAGAGCCTCAGAAGGTTCACATAGTAACGGGCCAACTGTTTGGAGCGGCTCTGAGAGAGGTGAAGTCCTGGCCCGCTGTGGATAAAGGGACCGTGCAGCAGGTCTTTGCAAAGCTTAAAACCACCTTTGACACCCGCACCCCTACAGAAATCAAATTGAAGTTTTATGGGTGCAAGCAGAGGCCGCAGGATAGCCTACGGGACTATGCCCTTAATCTCCAGGAGGCACTGCGGGCAATCAAGCAGGTTGATCCTAACAGCGTGCAAGATGAAGATAAACTCTTAAAGGAGCGGTTCATTGAGGGGCTCCTGTGCAATAACCAAAGGGCCCAACTGCACCTCCTGGCCATCCAGAATCCTGACCTGGCCTTTGCGCAATTTAAAGACAAGACCATCCAAGTGCTACAGAAGCGACAGCCCAGCCGTGCAGTACTTCCTAGGCGTCAAGCCCTCACGTACCACCAGGAGGTGGCGCCAGATCCTCAAGTTTCTGCTGAGGCCGATGCCCAGACCCTGGAAGACGATTCCCCTGCAGGACTACGCCTCCAGATGCAGGAGCTGACCAAGAGCGTTGCTGCCTTAGCTCGGACCGTGCAGTCCTTACAGGAGGCCCCCAAGGAGAAGATCAAGCTGGCTTGCAGACTGGAGGATGTTCCCTGGCGACAACAGAAGAGGATCCCGCCGACCAGAGGCAGAGACGACAATCGCTATCGTCAGGACGGACGACCCATCTGCCGCCACTGCAATCAGGCAGGCCACATTGCAAGGTACTGTCATTTAAACGAGCAACCCCTGGGGCAGAGGGCCAACCTCCAGGAGTAGGACGACCAGGCCCAAACAACTGGCGAGCGAAGTACATTGGAGGACGACCTGTTCTCCCCATTGTGATCGACGGTATCCCCATGAACGCTATGTTGGACACCGGTTCTCAGGTGACAACTTTGCCTTACATCCTTTATAAACGTTATTGGGAAGACACCGATATTACTCGTGGCCCTGATGATTTCACCATAGTAGCCAGTAACGGTCAGCCATTGCCACAAGTGGGGTACAAAGAGGTCACCATTAAAGTGGGGCGGGTAGAATTCAAGTTCCAAGGAATTGTAATTGTTGATATTGACCGACGTGAATGTAACCCCATGATGACCATTGGTACTAATGTCATAGAAAATTGTCTTGCAGAGGTTATTGTCTTATTGCAACAGGTGGCTGAAACTGCTGGTTCCAGTGAGCAATGTGTCCTGCAGAAAGAAATCAAAGCTCTAGTGCAGAGACAGCAGGTAGAACTATCTGGTGGAGAAATTGGCCGTGCCACAGTGAGTTATTCAATCCCCATTGCAATACCCCCCAGGAGTGAAATGTTAATATGGTGTCAGGCAGCAATAGGCCTCAGAGGTAAAGACTATCAGGCCCTGGTAGAACCTGTGTATTCAGACAGCAGGCCCACAATCCTGACAGCCAGAGGGGTGGTTGAAGTCCGCAAGGGGAGGGTCCCAGTGCGTGTTCTTAACTGTGGAGAGGAAGAGGTCCACCTAACCAAGTATGCCACACTTGCCAAATTGTTTGCTGTTGATAATAATGTGATACAGGCAACAGAACCCTTGGTCCCGTCCAACCAGGCGGAGGACAATGGCTCTGCAGGACAAATGAAAGATTAGTGTCAGAAATTACACGTGGGCACTGACTTTACCCCTTCACACAAAAAACAGGGGGCTTACAGGGTGGTTCATGAGTACGAGCGGGTATTTAGCAAGCACCCCCTAGATTTTGGGCAGGTAAAAGGGATTCAACATCATATCCCCACGGGAAATCATCCACCCATTAAAGAGAGGTACCATCCTGTCCCTCCAGCTCATTATCAGTGTGCCAAAGACATGTTGCGAAAGATGAAGGAGGCTGGGGTAGTTAGAGACAGTTGTAGCCCCTGGGCAGCTCCATTAGTCCTCGTCAGGAAGAAGGATGGCACGATGAGGATGTGTGTAGATTATAGGCAGATAAACCGCATTACACACAAAGATGCATACCCTTTGCCTAGAATAGAAGAGTCCTTAGTTGCTTTAAAATCTGCTAACTACTTCTCTACCTTGGATCTCACCAGTGGGTACTGGCAGGTTCCCGTAGCAGAGGCGGACAAGGAAAAGATGGCCTTCACCACACCGATGGGTCTCTGTGAATTCAACTACATGCCATTCGGACTGTGCAACGCCCCAGGAACGTTCCAGAGGATGATGGAGTACTGTCTTGGACACAAGAACTTTGAAACCGTATTGCTATATCTGGACGATGTCATTGTCTTCTTCAAGACTTATGAGGACCATCTGGAGCACCTAGCCGAGGTGTTTGAAGCCCTGTCCAACTTTGGCCTAAAGGTAAAACTGTCCAAATGCCATCTGTTAAAGCCCAAAGTGCAGTACCTGGGTCATGTAGTGAGTGCCGAAGGAGTGGCCCCAGACCCTGACAAGGTCACTGTGATCAGAGACTGGCCAAAGCCCAGCAACCTCCATGAAGTCCGGCAGTTCCTCGGGTTGGTAGGCTACTACAGGAGGTTTATCAAAGACTTCACCAAGAAAGCCGCGCCATTGCAAGACCTGTTAGTGGGCCAATCCAAGACAACTAAGGGTAAGAATACCCCATTTGACTGGAACGACGGACTGGAGGGATCCTTCACTTGTTTGAAGTCGGCTCTGATGGGAGAAGAGGTACTGGCTTACCCTGAATATGACCAACCATTTGTGCTGTATATGGATACCAGCAACATGGGACTGGGAGCCGTGTTGTCCCAGGTCCAGAAAGGCAAAGAGAGGGTAATTGCTTACGCCAGCAGGAAACTTCTTCCCACTGAAAGGAACCCTGACAACTACAGTTCCTTTAAGCTGGAGTTCCTCGCCGTCGTCTGGGCAGTGACGGAGAGATTTAAGCATTACCTGGCCTCAGCAAAATTCACCATCTTCACGGACAACAATCCACTGACACACTTAGACACAGCAAAACTCGGTGCCTTAGAGCAGCGGTGGATGGCCCGGTTGTCCAATTATGATTTCACCATCAAGTACCGGGCAGGGCACAAGATTGCGAATGCCGATGCATTGTCCAGGATGCCCAACTTGCCAGAAACGGGAGAAGACTCGGAAACACTCGAAGAAATAGAGTTGCCAGCTTTCTGTCGCCCCAAGGCCACTCAGTATTCCCATCATGTGAAGAACAGGCGCAAGAACAAGTAGGACGCCATGCTGAATCCCCTGCCCCACCATGGATGAGCAGAGACCCAGGACAGTGACCCCACGGTCCGTCGGTTGAAAGCGCTCCTGATGCAGGCAGGTTCACAGCCTGGTCCGGATGATCCACAAGAGACGCAACAACTGTGGAAGGGGAAAGGCAAACTGTTTATCTATGATGGTAAACTGTGCCGAAGAAGTATGGACCCACGCACTCATGAGTTGGTATGGCAGATAGTAGTCCCAAGACAAGATGCACCAATGGTTCTGGAAGCGTACCACGATAGAGCAGGACAGTTCGGATGGAGGAAGTTGGAGAGTCTACTTCGTGGAAGGTTGTACTGGGTTGGCATGAAGAAAACCATCGAAAAGTGGCGCCGAGTGTGGCCCATGTAGCCTATGCAGGAAGGACCGTGACAGCCAGAGGGCTCCTTTACAGCCCATAGTCACCAAACAGCCACTTGAATTGGTCACGCTAAATCATGTGAAGCTAACACCAAGCCGATCCGGCTATGTCTACGCTCTGACCATTGTAGACCACTACTCCAGATTCCTGGTGGTTGTACCTGTCAAGGATTTGACGGCAAGAACAGCAGCCAAGGCCTTTCAACGGTACTTTTGCAGGCCACACGGATACCCAGAGAAGGTCCTTACTGATCAAGGTCCAGCCTTTGAAGCCAAGGTATTCCAAGAGTTCTGCAGCTTATACGGATGCAAAAAGATCAGAACAACAC
Organism: Ranitomeya variabilis; assembly: GCF_051348905.1. Classification (NCBI taxonomy): domain Eukaryota; kingdom Metazoa; phylum Chordata; class Amphibia; order Anura; family Dendrobatidae; genus Ranitomeya; species Ranitomeya variabilis. Next base: position 1,062,300,429 of record NC_135232.1, on the reverse strand, counting down.
CGTATCACCCACAAACCAACGGAATGTGCGAAAAGATGAACCAAGTGGTAATCGACTTACTGAAGACCTTGCCTGTGGAAGAAAGGAACTTATGGCCAGAAAAGTTGCCAGACTTGGTAGATCTGTACAACCACATTCCAGTGAATTCCACCAACTGTACTCCAGCATACCTGATGAGAGGAAAATCCAGCAAACTACCTGTTGATCTGGATATGGGAGTTCTAACCCCAGAAAATGCATCATCTGATGCAGATTGGGATACAGCAAGACAGCAAAAGTACCGTCAAGTACAAGATTGTGTTGAAAGAAGTCTATCTCAAGACAGACAAAAACAAGAGCGAGACTACAACCAACGTGCTCCTGCAGCTCCCTTGTCACCAGGTGAACAAGTGTTAAAGCGTAAAAGAAGAATGAACAAACTTGATGATCAGTGGGAAGCAGAGGCATATACCATCTTACCGTTCAACTTTGACAGTAATAAAGTTTGTCTTATCAGCATAGATGGAGGAGAAACTTCGACGGCAGTATCCAGAGATCATCTCAAGAAATGCCCTGGTAAATTGAGGACCAGAGAAACCGATCCAGGAACATCTCCACCTATAGAAGAGAAGATGATACACACTGTTCTTGGAGATTTCCCCCAGTCTTGGACTCAGATAAATCATGCCATAGTGATACCTGACTTGACTTTTCCTCAGCTGGGAACACCAGAACAAAATGAGACTCGGAACCATCCAGAACCTGAAGAGACTCCACACGAACAGGTTCAAGCAGCAACCGTCACCTCAACAGTTACTCAGCAACAGATTCCGATGGAAAACGTCATGCCAGCAGTCGAATCGGCAAATCCACCCTCTGCTATTGGTGAAACTGTTAGACCCATGGTGAATCCGAGACCACGCAGACGACTACCTAGTATACCTACACATAGTACATGCACTAGTGGGTACACTACAACAGACAAAAGTAGATCAGGAACTACGCAGGTCTACACGTAGTACCAAAGGCCAAATTCCAGCCAGGTACAAAGATTAAAAATGTTAATAACTGTTGTTATATGTTTGAATTGTTTGCTTAGCTTTGTTACAGCTTTAAAAATGGACATTGCGGTAATGGACAATGCTTACCCAAAGACTTTCTTTGTAAATAATTTGGCACCTCCAAGGTGCACTCTTGTTCTGCCCACTTTGCTAGTGTGGGTAGAGCCTTTTGTTGCCTCATCTGTCTAAAGACAATAAAGATGTCCTTTTACAAACTTGTTTTGCAACGTTTAAGTGTCCTCACCTCCCATAAAGGGAAGCCAAAGTTTTGTAATTGTTCTAATGTTTTTCAAAATTTTGCATGTCTTTTGCTAACGTATTGTTGTTTTCTTTTCCCAGTCCGGGAGTACTGGATTTAACGGGGGGAGTGCAACGCTCCAGGGTCCTGGTCGTTGCAGTAATGTCATTCTTCCACCAGGGGAGTGATATTACGTCTGAAGGCAATAAAGGAGATCTCTTCACCAGGTAAATACAATGCATGCAACATGTTCACACTCCAGACCAGAAGGGGGAGCTCTAAGCCTGTTTAAGGTGAACTCCCCTATATAACATCCTGATCTGGAGGGAAAAGGGGTTCAGAGTTCAGTTCCTGTCAGGAATACAGAGGAAGAGGAGCTCTGTGGCATGAAGTGCTGCAACTCCTGGAAGAAGACACTAAAGTGAACAGATTGCAGAGAGTGTGCAGGAAAGCAGAGCACAGGAGAGGAATATCAGAGGGAGATCAGCCAGGAACAAGCTGCTTCCCTCTGAAGTAATCCAGTAGCCAGCATGCCGAGGGAGTAAGGATCTCTACGCTTTACTTCAGAGACTGGCAGGACAGTTAATTCCATGTTGGCTGCCCGACCTTATACCCAGGAGGCACGGTGGCAACTTGTGGGGGCTGGGGCGTCGTAGGGTCCCTGTATAAAGCCTCAGGCCACCAGTCATACGGGTTTGTCCTATCCATACCATCTGGGGGACAGAGAGGAAGACATAGCATCTAGAACATCTACAACAGTTGTGAGGATCTTACCGAGAAGCTCAGCTACTGATTTCCACCTGGATAAGGGGACTCTGGATTTGCCTTCGCACCAGCTGAACTCTGCCTACCCTGTGGTCTGTACCCTGGACTGTGGACACTGAAGCCTTCAGTAAAGGTAAAGAGACTGCACCCTTGTGTCCTCGTTATTCACTGTGCCTTACACCATCCATCGTCACTATCTACACTCTGGGAAGCCCTGGGGATACACTTCACCTGTGGGAAGGTATACCATCTAGCTGCCATTACATCACCCCAGCGGACCCCTAAGCAGCGTCGGTCACCCTGACCGAATATCACAGGTGGCGTCACGAATATTATGGCGTCATGAAAACCCGTGCCAATCCGACCCATGACGCCTATGTGGCGTCATGGAATGATCGCGTCCCTGCAGAGCGGGTGAAAGGGTTAACTCCGATTTCACCCGATCTGCAGGGACAGGGGGAGTGGTACTTCAGCCCAGGGGGGGTGGCTTCACCCCCCCGTGGCTACGATCGCTCTGATTGGCTGTTGAATGTGAAACTGCCAATCAGAGCGATTTGTAATATTTCACCTATAAAAATGGTGAAATATTACAATCCAGCCATGGCCGATGCTGCAATAGCATCTGCCATGGCTGGAGACCCCGATCTGACCCCCCCCACTGCCACCGATCGCCTCCCCAGTTGTCCTTTCTGCCCCGTCCTCCTCTCCGCTCCCCTCCGTCCTCCTGTCGGCTCCCCCGTCCTCCTGCCTGCTCCCCCCGTACTCCGATGGCTCCCCCCCGTCCTCCGATCCACCCCCCATACTCAGATCTCCCCCCCCTCATACTTACCGGGCCTCCCGATGCCCGTCCGTCTTCTTCATGGGCGCCGCCATCTTCCAAAATGGCGGGCTCATGCGCAGTACGCCCGCCGAATCTGACGGCCGGCAGATGAGTTCCAGGAATATTTTGATCACTGTAATATAACCTATCACAGTGATCAAAATAAAAAAAATAGTAAATGACCCCCCTTTTATCACCCCCATAGGTAGGGACAATAATAAAATAAAGAAAATATTTGTTTTTCTTTTTTCACTAGGGTTAGGGTTAGAACTAGGGTTAAAACTAGGGGTAGGGTTAGGGTTAAGGGTAGGGTTAGGGTTAGGGTTATGGCATGTGCACACAGTGCGGATTTGGCCGCAGATCCGCAGCGGATCGGCCGCGGATCCGCAGCGGATAGGCCGCGGATCCGCAGCGGATTGGCCGCTGCGAATTCGTAGAAGTTTTCCATCAGGTTTACAGTACCATGTAAACCTATGGAAAACCAAATCCGCTGTGCCCATGGTGCGGAAAATTCCGTGCGGAAACACTGCATTGTATTTTCCGCAGCATGTCATTTCTTTGTGCGGATTCCGCAGCGTTTTACACCTGTTCCTCAATAGGAATCCGCAGGTGAAATCCGCACAAAAAAACACTGGAAATCCGCTGTAAGTCCGCAGGTAAAATGCAGTGCCTTTTACCTGCAGATTTTTCAAAAATCGTGCAGAAAAATCTCACACGAATCCGCAACGTGGTCACATAGCCTTAGGGTTAGGGTTGGAATTAGATTTAGGGTTGGAATTAGGGCTAGGGTTGGAAATAGGGTTAAGATTAGGCTTGTGGTTAGGGTTACGGATAGAGTTAGGGGTGTGTTGGGGTTACAGTTGCGGTTAGGGTTGGGATTAGGGTTAAGGTTGGGATTAGGGTTAGGATTAGGGTTACGGGTGTGTTGGGGTTAGGGTTGTGGTTAGGGGTGTGTTGGGGTTAGGGTTGTGATTAGGGTTATGGCTACAGTTAGGATTAGGGTTAGGGGTGTGTTGGGGTTAGTGATGAAGTTAGAATTGAGGGGTTTCCACTGTTTAGGCACATCAGGGGTCTCCAAACGCAACATGGTGCCACCATTGATTCCAGCCAATCTTGCGTTCAAAAAGTCAAATGGTGCTCCCTCCCTTCCAAGCCCCGACGTTCACCCAAACAGTGGTTTATCCCCACATATGGGGTACCAGCGTACTCAGGACAAACTGGGCAACAAATATTGGGGTCCAATTTCTCCTGTTACCCTTGCAAAAATAAAAAATTACTTGCTAAAACATAATTTTTGAGGAAAGAACAATTATTTTTTATTTTCACAGCTCTGAGTTATAAACTTCTGTGAAGCACTTGGGGGTTGAAAGTGCTCACCACACATCTCGATAAGTTCCTTGGGGGGGTCTAGTTTCCAAAATGGGGTCACTTGTGGGGTGTTTCTACTGTTTAGGCACATCAGGGGCTCTGCAAATGCAACGTGACGCCCGCAGACCATTCCATCAAAGTCTGCATTTCAAATGTCACTACTTCCCTTCCGAGCCCTGACGTGCACCCAAACAGTGGTTTACCCCCACATATGGGGTATCAGTGTACTCACAACAAACTGGGCAACAAATATTGGGGTCCAATTTCTCCTGTTACCCTTGTGAAAATAAAAAATTGCTTGCTAAAACATCTTTTTTGAGGAAAGAAAAATGATTTTTTATTTTCACGGCTCTGCGTTGTAAACTTCTGTGAAGCACTTGGGGCTTGTATGTGCTCACCACACATCTAGATAAGTTCCTTGGGGGGTCTAGTTTCCAAAATGGGGTCACTTGTGGGGGGTTTCTACTGTTTAGGCACATCAGGGGCTCTGCAAATGCAACGTGACGCCCGCAGACCATTCCATCAAAGTCTGCATTTCAAATGTCACTACTTCCCTTCCGAGCCCTGACGTGCGCCCTAACAGTGGTTTACCCCCACATATGGGGTATCAGCGTACTCACAACAAACTGGGCAACAAATATTGGGGTCCAATTTCTCCTGTTACCCTTGTGAAAATAAAAAATTGCTTGCTAAAACATCTTTTTTGAGGAAAGAAAAATGATTTTTTATTTTCACAGCTCTGCGTTGTAAACTTCTGTGAAGCACTTGGGGGTTCAAAGTGCTCACCACATATCTAGATAAGTTCCCTTGGGGGTCTAGTTTCCAAAATGGGGTCACTTGTGGGGAGTTCCTACTGTTTAGGCACATCAGGGGCTCTGCAACCGCAACCTGACGCCTGCAGAGCATTCCATCAAAGTCTGCATTTCAAAATGTCACTACTTCCTTTCCGAACCCCGACGTGTGCCAAAACAGTGGTTTACCCCCACATATGGGTTATCAGCGTACTCAGGAGAAACTGGACAACAATTTTTGGGGTCCAATTTCTCCTGTTACCCTTGGGAAAATAAAAAATTGTGGGCTAAAAAATCATTTTTGAGAAAAGAAAAATTATTTTTTATTTTCATGGCTCTGCGTTATAAACTTCTGTGAAGCACTTTGGGGTTCAAAGTGCTCACCACACATCTAGATTAGTTCCTTGGGAGGTCTAGTTTCCAAAATGGGGTCACATGTGTGGGAGCTCCAATGTTTAAGCACACAGGGGCTCTCCAAACGCGACATGGTGTTCGCTAATGATTGGAGCTAATTTTCCATTCAAAAAGCCAAATGGCGTGCCTTCCCTTCCGAGCCCTGCCGTGCGCCCAAACAGTGGTTTACCCCCACATATGGGGTATCATCGTACTCAGGACAAACTGGACAACAACATTTGGGGTCCAATTTCTCCTATTACCCTTGGGAAAATAAAAAATTCCGGGCTAAAAATCATTTTTGAGGAAAGAAAAATTATTTTGTATTTTCACGGCTCTGCGTTATAAACTTCTGTGAAGCACCTGGGGGTTTTAAGTGCTCACTATGCATCTAGATAAGTTCCTTGGGGGGTCTAGTTTCCAAAATGGGGTCACTTGTACGGGAGCTCCAATGTTTAGGCACACAGGGGCTCTCCAAACGCGACATGGTGTCCGCTAACGATTGGAGCTAATTTTCCATTCAAAAAGTCAAATGGCGCGCCTCCCCTTCCGAGCCTTGCCGTGCACCCAAACAGTGGTTTACCCCCACATATGAGGTATCGGCATACCCAGGAGAAATTGACCAACAAATTTTAGGATCCATTTTATCCTGTTGCCCATGTGAAAATTAAAAAATTGAGGCTAAAAGAAATTTTGTGTGAAAAAAAGTACTTTTTCATTTTTACGGATCAATTTGTGAAGCACCTGTGGGTTTAAAGTGCTCATTATGCTTCTAGATAAGTTCCTTGGGGGGGTCTAGTTTCCAAAATGGGGTCACTTGTGTGGGAGCTCCAATGTTTAGGCACACAGGGGCTCTCCAAACGTGACATGGTGTCCGCTAGCGATGGAGATAATTTTTCATTCAAAAAGTCAAATGGCGCTCCTTCCCTTCCGAGCCTTACCATGTGCCCAAACAGTGGTTTACCCCCACATATGAGGTATCGGTGTACTCAGGAGACATTGTCCAACAAATTTTAGGATCCATTTTATCCTGTTGCCCATGTGAAAATAAAAAAATTGAGGCTAAAATAATTTTTTTGTGAAAAAAAAGTACTTTTTAATTTTTACGGATCAATTTGTGAAGCACCTGGGGGTTTAAAGTGCTCACTATGCTTCTAGATAAGTTCCTTGGGGGGTCTAGTTTCCAAAATGGGGTCACTTGTGGGGGAGCTCTAATGTTTAGGCACACGGGGGCTCTCCAAACATGACATGGTGTCCGCTAAAGATTGGAGCCAATTTTTCATTCAAAAAGTCAAATGGCGCTCTTTCCTTCTGAGCCCTGCCGTGCGCCCAAACAGTGGTTTACCCCCACATATGAGGTATCAGCGTACTCAGGACAAATTGGACAACAACGTTCGTGGTCCAGTTTCTCCTTTTACCCTTGGGAAAATAAAAAAATTGTTGCTAAAAGATCATTTTTGTGACTAAAAAGTTAAATGTTAATTTTTTACTTCCATGTTGCTTCTGCTGCTGTGAAACACCTGAAGGGTTAATAAACTTCTTGAATGTGGTTTTGAGCACCTTGAGGGGTGCAGTTTTTAGAATGGTGTCACTTTTGGGTATTTTCAGCCATATAGAATCCTCAAAATGACTTCAAATGTGAGGTGGTCCCTAAAAAAAATGGTTTTGTAAATTTTGTTGTAAAAATGAGAAATCACTGGTCAAATTTTAACCCTTATAACTTCCTAGCAAAAAAAAAATTTGTTTCCAAAATTGTGCTGATGTAAAGTAGACATGTGGGAAATGTTATTTATTAACTATTTTGTGTCACATAACTCTCTGGTTTAACAGAATAAAAATTCAAAATGTGAAAATTGCGAAATTTTCAAAATTTTCGCCAAATTTCCATTTTTTTCACAAATAAACGCAGAAATTATCGACCTAAATTTACCACTAACATGAAGCCCAATATGTCACGAAAAAACAATCTCAGAATTGCTAGGATCCGTTGAAGCGTTCCTGAGTTATTACCTCATAAAGGGACACTGGTCAGAATTGCAAAAAACTGCAAGGTCATTAAGGCCAAAATAGGCTGGGTCATGAAGGGGTTAAAGACCTTTCCCCCATTTACAACGGACGTTCCCCTAGGGCCACGGACGGGGTCAGCCACTGTGACATCCCCACAGAATACCGAAGGACCCGGTACCGAGTACCCCGCTGCCCTACTGGGGGCACTCCATTTCTGTCTGTATGACCAAAAAAACATAAAAAGAGCAAAAGATAGAAAAGTATAAGGTCATAAAAAGTCAGAAGTCAAGATCCTTGTAGTGCAGGAAAATGTGATGTCAATGTGCAAACTAAAGTCAGAAATACAAGTGTTCTGATGTTATGTTTCTTTAGGAGGTAATGAGCGTAACAAAAACTAGCAAAAAAAATGCCAGCAGGCAACAGTTATACTAATACATTAGGTAAGGATTCTTAAAAGCAGCGTAAAGTTATCAGTATCTGTAGGCCTGTATGAGACAGAACTGAGGAGGCTGAGAAGTCAAGTGGCCAATGAAAGAAAGCACTGTGAGTCCTGAAGATGGTTATGTAGAGGAACACTCATACAATATCTCCACCTAGACAACATGGACTGCAACTATTAAGCCTCCGTGTCCTACCTGAGATCTGCAACCTACAAGCATATTGTGTTATTAGTGTGAAGAACAGAGAAGAACATTCCTGTATCTAAAATAACCTTGTCTGCCACTGTTTCTCCAAAGGGGTCCACCTCTGAGCACCACTTTACAAGTTGGTTTTCCACTGAATTCTGCCACCACATAATAGACTCAATAAACTGTTTAATCTCGCTCTACCTATGACTTTTCATTCATTCAAAAGTCACTCCTGTAAAGTATCACATAACATACAAATGTAATTAATAGAGTTATGCAGAACACAATGTGAGATGCCACTAGTCAGGACTCAGCATTTCATATTCTTCCCCACCAGAGGGCAGCACTTACCTTTCAATCCTCATTTTTTCTTCTGCTTCTTATTACATAGGATTCATATTATTCTTGTTTTTAAATGACAAGAGCCTAGACATAAATGCCTGCCCTACACTGCTAGGCTGGGGTGCGCAATCATTTTTATTAGCTTCAGTATTTGGTCAATATTTTACCTCAGTATTTGTTAGCCAAAACCAGGAGTGGAACAATCAGAGGAAAAGTATAATAGAAACACATCACCACTTCTGCATTTATCACCCACTCCTGGTTTTGGCTTACAAATACTGAGGTAAAATACTGACCAAATACTAAGGCCGGTGTCACGCTAGCAGTATTTTACCTCAGTATTTGTTAGCCAAAACCAGGAGTGGAACAATCTGAGGAAAAGTATAATAGAAACACATCACCACTTCTGCATTTATCACCCACTCCTGGTTTTTGGCCTATACTGAGGTAAAATACTGACCAAACACTGACCATTTGGTGAGTTTTTGATGTTGTAAGTTAGGTTACTTGCATTGTTCATTGCGTATTGTGTGCATTTATTTTACATGCGTTTTTATCACGTTTATAATGCTCCGTTTTTTCTTTTGTTAGTGTGTCATGTTTTAAATAAAGCTGCTTTGTTTTTGATACTTTCAGGTATTTGGCTTTAATAAAACTTTATTGATGCAGTCGTGGATGGATTACATGCGTTTTTTGTGCATTTCCGCTGCAGAAATACACTAATAATACACATGCGTTTTTTTTGTCTGCAGATTTTCCGCATCTAATAAAAGACTATGGGGAAAATCTTCACAGAAAACGCAGCGTACCAGCGAGAAAAATTGGCATGCTGCGTATTTGGAACCCGCAGGTTACACTGAGTAAATAAGAAGCACGGCGGGCAGGAGATTTCTATAAATCCCACTCACTTTGCTGGAACTGTAAGATGCTGTGGTTTTGAAACAGTGAAAATACATAGCACCAAAAACTTATCGTGGGCACACAACCTAAATGTGTCCATGATGTGTTGTTCCCAGGATGAGTATTTGGTGAGTTTCTGATTTTCTACAGCATTCCTGCACCTTTTTTATTTAGTTTTTTATTGTTCTTTTTTTTCATGTATTTTTATTGTGTTCTTTTTTTCATGTATTTTTATTGTGTTCTTTTCTGCTGCAGTTTTTGTCCAATTTTGGTAAGTTATATTTTAAATACAGTTTTTTTCGTTTTGGAAACTTCCTGTTTCTTAGTGTTGATAGAACTTTATTAATACAGTCACAGATGAAATGCATATTTACAGCCAGAGAAATTGACATGTTGCGGATTTGAAACACGCACCAGAAGGTCAGATTAAGCTGCTTTAAAAAAAAACCAAAAAAAAAACCAACACAATGGTCATGAGATTTTTATAGATCCCATTCACTCTGTTGGAACTGCAGGATGCTCCTTTTTTTGTACAGCAAAAATACAAATCATCCAAAACTCATCAAATATTTGCCTCAATGCTTGTGAAATAGTTGATGCATTTTTTATGCTACAATTACCGTAATGTAATTTGTAATTGAAAATCACAACAGCAACAACCATTCACCAAAAGAACAAAACACAGCACATTTCAACACATTTAAGAAAGTCGCCCAGCGAAGAAAATAAATATTTTTTAAATAGCTTAAATTGGTGAACAAAAATAAAAAAAATGCTCAACTCACAAATTGGCCCTTCTATTCCAATACTCTGCTGTAAAATAAAAAAAAAATATTCTGAACCATTTTAAATGCATTGTTTAACCACAAATAATAGACAACCAGCACGGTAAAGATGTCAGAAACAAGCCCAAAAAAATAAAAAAATAAGAAAAGCAATCCTGGATAACAATAAGAAAAATAAAGTAAATGCCACAAGAAAAAACAAATCCTTTTTTTCTAATGTAGTATAGAAAGAGATTTATTTTTTTTCTTGTGGCATTTACTTTATTTTTTTTTATTATACAGGATTACATTTCTTATTTTAATTGTTTGTGGCCAGTTTCTGACCTTTTTCCCATCCTGGTTGCTTATTATTTGTGGCTGAACAATGCATTTACAGTACGTTTAATTTTTCCATATTTGCTTACAGTCTACATCTGATTGCTGCAATTCTAAAAAAGAAAGAAAAAGGCAAAATAACACCAGAAAAAAAATTGCAGACAAAACGTATGAATTCCTTTTACTGCTCATTCTGTATTTTTGTGATAAACATGCACTGGTCTAATGTTAGTTGATTGTATATACCTCTCTCCTCCTGTACCAGTTGTGACTTGTATTGATTAAGATTATTGTACTTGTTTTTATTATGTATACCCCTCCTCACATACATGTAAAGCTCCATGGAATAAACGGTGCTATAATAATGAACAATAATAATAATAATAATAATAATAATAATAATAATATACCCTTTTTTACATGTTTAGTGCAGTTTTTTAGTTCTTTGCATATTGTTTGTGTTTTGTTTCAGATGTGGTGTTTTTCATACATTTTACCAAAAGATTCAATATAGCAAAAATAATAAATAGAATAAATTAAGAGGGATAGAGGGATAGATAGATAGATAGATAGATAGATAGATAGATAGATAGATAGATAGATAGATAGATAGATAGAGATATATCTATATATATATAATGTGTGTGACTGGAAAATTTCACTGACTTTGATGTAACCAATATATCTTTTCCTGCCTGGAAAGTCTGTAGTGTATCTGCCCAGAGTGAGACAAACTACAAGGTTGAAAAACGCAGTTTTATACAGTGAAGTGAGTGCAGCAAGAAGAAGAAATAAGTCTTTAATTTATAATTTACATTCCAATTAAATCCATTCTTGGCTTTGGCTAACAATAAATATTTTTGTTTTTGCTTCTGAGTATTATAAATAACAATAAGGTTATTATTAAGGATGATGATGATGATAATAATATCTCTCTGTCTTTTCTAATGCTTAGTAATTTTTCTTTTCTTTATTCTTAGGATCAGTTGATGACTGACACAAGCTAATGTCAGGATACATTAACAATAGCAGATTGATGATGATATTTTATGTATAATTGCGTTGTTATTATTAACAGTGTAAAGGTTAGGAAAGCAAATGTCGCTTTTAAACCAAGCTCAGTAGCTACAGAT